>NC_045647.1:0-626785 GCF_009829145.1 Chiroxiphia lanceolata | reverse complement strand
AACAAATAAAGGTGGCAGCATGCTGCCACTGTTCCTCACGTGAATTACTAATGTTATGACTATATCCTGTCATCAGTGCCAGAGATAACAGAAGTCTCTAATCCTACAACAACCGTGTTCCTCTTTAACACAAGCCTCTGGTGGAACAAGTCCTGCTGTAACGCACAGATTCAGAGCACGTCCTCATTCCAATCTGACAGCACAAAGCTGAAGCAGTGAGGAACTTAGGGGCTCACTTATTTAGCTGTCAATAATGCACGTGGAATGTGGAACAATGACTTGCAGCAGAATACAGAGAACCAGCCTGAGCAGCATCCAGCTCCACATCTCCCAACACACCACATTATCCCAGACTAATCAAACTGATGCCCACCCCTCCCTGCACCTAAAGTCTGTAACCAACACCCTGGCAAATGCTCCTCAATGGAGATTTCTTTTCGATTACTAAAATTCTGCCAATGCCAGCAAAATAATCCAGAACCTATACCTGACACAGCTCACTGGGGTTTGTTTACAGTGCAAGAGCTGTTCCTTCTGTGAGACACTCCCAGTGAGGGACTGCGCTCACCACAAGCAGCCAATATTGACTGGAATCACACGGGGCTGTGGGGCTGTTCCTGCTGAGCAGGGCCAGCTGATCCAACACTGGCACTAATCTGCACAGGAGCAGTTTCAAGCTCTTTGGAAAAACAGAAGAGATTTATCTCACTGAATTGAGAAAACAAGGTTTTAAGCACTGAAGCACCACGAACACTAACCCCATACACGGTTGTTATTCTCCTCCAATATGCATCTGACCACTGGAGCCCTATCCCCCTTCCACTGCTCAGTCTGTCTTCTAACCTGAACTGAATCCTGCCTTTTCCTGCCCTTCTCTAAGGATTACTCACTCCATGTCTGTCTACCAAGGCACTCTTATTTCATCACATCACATTTGGCTTTCAGAGCAGCATCTGTAACCCAGAGCAAAAGAACACAGTCAGTATTTTTAGGCCACGAGTCTCATGTGACACTAGGATATTCATCTTCATGGCCTAGTTCAAAAACTCAGGATGATCTGGAGACAGTAACACTTCAGAGCACTGCAGAGGTGAGTGACCCTCCCAAACCCCCCAGAACTGACGGTACAGCCAAGACCTTCCCCCACTGGCCCTGGTCATGAAGGAGACTCCAGTGCCCATCCCTATGGCCAAGGGTAGGCACAAATATGTTGTATCCTGAAGCTTCGTGTGCTCCCTGATAAGAGAAGCACTTATGAATTTAACCCTACTTGTGCACAGAGAGGGAACCCACTTGGGAACGGTGGAACGACCTAGCACGTGGGTTTGTCTGTTTTCATGCTGTCTTCCATAAGATGACGTTGTTCCTCACTGAAGAGACACAGAAATGAGATGAGAAGCATAAATGGACTTTTGAGGTGTGGAGCACATTTCAGAGATGACCTTTAGCACCAACAATCAAACTCAGTTCCAGTAACTGCAGTGACTTGACATGGTCGCTTACATAAAATGCACCCTATTTCTTTTGTGCCATATCCTTATTCCCTCTGATGCATTATCATTCCCTGCTCCTCTTGATTGCTTTTCAAAAGCCATCTAAATTAATGTGAATTGGTAAAGGGTAATTATTCCTATGAATAATTAGTGTATGCTAATAAATGCAAAATAGGACAAAACACTAAGTTTCAGCAGCACTGACTGTTCCTGTCGAGGACTGTCCCCAGCAAAGGGCACCTCCTGCACTGACAGAGAGACAGAGGGACAGCTGTGTCCTCACTGCAGGAGCAGAGTTCCTGTGCTCACAAAGACTGACACAGAAGCTCCTGCTCTTTGCCTGAGCACCAAAGAATGGCTGGTTTGCTCTTAGCAAAATACTGCAGGAACCTATGCTAATGAAGATACAGGATAACACAAAATGAGGAAGAAGGCATTACCAAGAAGAGGAAGACAAAGACAAAATACTGCCAACAAGAGAAAGCAAAGGGAGGGTTGTACTCCAACAGGTATTTGTCCTTGACTCTCCATGTGCTGTCCCACTGACTGCCAGGCAGAGCTGGGTGCCAGCACACACTGGGTCCCTGGGGCCAGGGCAAGGGGCCAGGAACAGGAAGGGCTGGAATCACCTCGGGCACAGGCCACTGAACTGTGTGCCCCAGGCAAGCATCTAACATTTACCACCTCCATTAAACTGTATTGAACTGAACAGCTTCACACAGCACTATTTACAGGGGGGGCCTCCAGCACACTGATGGGATTAAATAGCACACAAGAACAAGGAGAAACGTTTAAGTGCCTTCTCAGCAATAGCAGGAAGCTCTACAAGTGAGAACTAAGATCCTGCTTAAAATAAATGGCGTTCAGAATTCTCTCCAAATTGCATTTGCTGCCTCCTCAAAGTCACAACAGACAGTTCTGGCATCATGATGGGAAAGACATTAGTGAATTATGAGAAACATTTTAAATCCAGTTAGAGACCAGCCCACCATTATTTTATTAGTGTGGCTTTTTAAGAAATGTAACCTGTAATAGTATAATGACTCTAAAAGGGCTATTTCCCCATCTTTTAGAAAAAAGACAACTTGGCACTTCCCTTGCTGAGCCTCAGGAGACCCCTGCTGCCCTCTCTCCAGCCCCTCTGGGCAGCAGCACGACCATCAAGTCCATCAGAACACACAGCAGCTTCCCCGAACGCCTCAGTCCAACCTTCCAGGTGGAGGACTGCCACGATGGCTCTGCTTCACCTGGGATACAACTGCACCCTCGTGAAAATTTTAAGATTTTTCTAATGCAGTTTTCTACTTAGATAATAATCCCTCTCCACAAGTTTGCTTCACCAGCACTGAGGGAAATGCAGGAACAAGTCACCCCCTTTTCGCAAAACAAAATGCAAATACAATTCAAGTTCAATACTGGGGAAAAAAGCATCAAACAGACCACCAGGTTAGCAACCAGGGAGGATGTCAGATCTCCCAGCACTGCAGGCTTTTACCAACAGACTAGATGAGCATCTGTCAAAGACGTCTGTGCTGTCAGGAAGATCTAAAGATACAGAGGAGAGGCATCTTTTCAGGGAAATAATACACGGTTTAATAAGTCAACGGGTAAAATATTAGCTTGGAAAGTCTTTTTGACTAAGCAGCCTCTTCCACAGAGCCAGGGGCTGTCACTGCCTTCTCCCCCCAGCCCAGGGCGGCCGTGCCACAGTGCAGGTCTGCAGCAGAGAAAGCCTGGTTGACCTGGGGCCTCACCAGACCACAAAAATCCCTTTACAAACACCTGAAAAAATCACAGTTATCGGTACAAAAATGGTACAGCTAAAAATATTTTAGTGAAATACACATCAAACTTCTTCCAAGAGCTGGGTGCTGCTCTCGGAGAGGGCACATCTCCCTCATCCCAGCAGACAAACCACAGCAGCTCCCAAGGCTTTATCATTTGATGGCCTTGTTCTTGCTCCCTCTTTGGGAAAAATCACACATAACGGTCTTCAGGGAACTAATTAAGAAAAACATGTTGGAGTTGAGGAAGGCACAGGTGTATAGATCAGCCAGGAGGCAAAATGCAGGAAATAAAATATCTGAGACACTTACAAATACTTGTATTTTTCTAACTATATTGGAAATTTTAAGACCAAACTTGAGATTCATAATTTTATTGAAAGGTTTTCTTAAATGTAAATTATGAATGAAATTACAGTCACTTCAGTGAAAAGGTAGAACATTACATACTAATATTTCCCTGAAATAATGTCAGTCTATATTTATGTGACTATCTCTTAGTAGGGATTAATTCCAAACTATTTAATTTGGTGAAAAAAATTTCCCTTTAACTTAGGAGCTATTGATTCAAATGAACACTGAAACTGAATAAAACAAGGTAGAAAAGTTGTTCAAACTAAGCAGTGTATAAAGAACTCAACTAAATTTAGGCATAGATTTCATTAATAACTATAAGCAAATGAACTTTTCGAAAATACATGGGGTTTATCCTAACAATTTTACTGTAAATGTTAATGGATTATTTTCTCTCTCCCTCTCCCAAAAAATGTCACAAGATGCCTCTGCACATAAATTATGTCTAATAAGTTGCCTCCAGCCAGGATATTTTATTAAGATAAAGAACAGCTGCATTATACAGACCTATAATTACATTTCAAGGGAAAGATCATCATCATGGAAGTATGATTTTCTGCTTGGATTTAAAACAATCCCAGGCTCCTCTGGAGCATCCCCACGTGTCTGGCTGCACCAGCCCACGCTCGATGGCAGTGCCACGGGGTTCGGCCGAGGCCAACAGGCACTGACCAGTCACTGAGAAACAGGACATCACCCAGAGTCTGCAGACTCCCTCCAAAGGGCTTCTCCACTGCTCTGGGCATGGGGCTTCTCCTGAGAGAGGAGGAACAGAAACAGCACCTCTGTCCCGCCGCAGTGGCCAGAGGAGCCAGCCCTGCTGCACCCCGACAGCTCCTGTCACCAGAAATGTCAGAGTTCTCCTTTCCTATCTCTGCTCTGCTTCCCCTGGGCATCTCCTCCCCCACTCTGGCTGCACTCAGTGCTGTGCCCCTACATGACTGATATTTATAAGGAACCGAGCAAGGCTGGGGGGCTGCAGAACACAGCCCTGCCAACAGCACACCCAACTGTCACCCTCAACTGCAAACGGGGGGTACCCACAGTCAGCACTTTGTCAGAAAAGGATTTTTCCTCACGGACTGTTGTACCTACACATTTCAGCAATAAACCACAGCCTGGCAACAGGAGAAGAAAAGGGCAGGGAAATCAAAGGGCTGTTATTTGTCTCTGATGAATTTCAGAAAATTTCTTATAAAAAACCTGTTAACAGGAACAGGAAACAGGCAGTGCTGAGAATCAGGGAAACCACGGATTATAACAAACACCAGGTTCAGCAAAATAACGGTCACCAATTACAAAAAGCTCAACACAAAAAGCCCACATTGATATGACACTGAAGATCTGAGCTCAGAGGTCAAAGAGCATTCAAAAATCTGGAGGTAAAATGGGAATATCCTACCTCATGCTCCCATCGCCAGACAAGCTCACCCTTATAGAAAATCTTCAGTTACTATGGTGACAGAGAATCAAGAAAACTTAGATCCATGTAAACACAGGTTTTCATATGCAGATTGCAGCACTCTGTACTGCCAGTTAATCCCGATTTATGAATTTTCAGTTACTCAGCCAGCCAGAGAAAACTGAGTGATTATTCATAAATATAAAAGTTAAAGTTCATTCCCAGATAAACTGCAAACAAAACCAGGCCTGACTTTCTCATATCTATTATTCACAATGACTAATTCACTCACCTGCAGTTACACATCAAAATCCAGCCACGTTAATTTCAATTACTTATTTTAGGGGGCAACTCTTTCCTGCTTCCCTCATGCTAAATTTGTTTACACACATACCTCTCTTTCTCTCCTCTGTGGATCACACACGCTAAACAATGAACAGAGGCTGTTAGTGAAGGCTTCTGAAATTCACTATATTCAGCTTTGAACTGCTGGCCCAAGGGTGAAATCAGAACTGACTCATAATGTCTCAGATCTTTTTTAAGCTGCAACTGAACATTCACAGGAAAATGAAAATAGTCTGAAACATTTTCAGCTACTAGTTGTGATGGTTTTTAGCTCCAGTGTCCTGACACCAGCCATCCATTTTCTCCTTTCTTGAGCCTTTTCAAAAGTGAGTTCCAGGAACACAAAGAAGTCAGTCTCGCACCCCAGGCAGCTGCTGCCTCCACTCGCCTACATGAACCTTATCCCGAGACTATGGCTTCCAAGGAAGAATCTAGTCCTGCCTCATTTATCAAACAGGTTTCTGGAAGATTAGCAATGTGCTGGCTCCCCCCAGGTGGGGATCCTGCAATTCAGATTCCCACAGCTGTTGAACAGTGGTACCCACTGCCAGCCTCTTCCAAACAGTCCAGGTTTCCAGCTTCCCAGCTCCAGCACATGTGTGTGCATCTTCCTCCTAACACTACCAGCTACTACACGAGCCTGACACGAGCTCACCCACCCCCTGTGTGGTGCCAGAGGCACCGGGCATTGGTGCTCTGTGGAGCTTCTCCGCAGCCGCTGCCCCAGCACCTCCATCGCATCCCTCACTCCAAATGGGCTGCAAGGCTCGGCTGGGGCCGAGAAACAGCACTCAAGGCTTCACCTCTATCTGCTTTCCAGCATCTGTTGCTTTAATGATGAATTCCCTCTGTCGTACAAAGAACACCCAAGCAGCGAGGCACTGCGTGGCTCCGGGCGAGGCTGGCGAGGAAACCCTTCGGTAACTCAGCAGCAGCAATCACGGCCTCACATTGTTCTGGCAGCATTACCAGGCAATCCAGGACCAGATGGATGTATTTGTAAATAAGGTAGATCAGTTTTGTCAGGTTGTAATTGGTTTTAGAACGAGCAATTCCCCCAATGACAAACAATTAAAGAGCACAGAGCCCCACAGTGAAAGGCAGAGCGGGCAGCACGGAGGGACAGCAGCAGAGGGGAGTGATGGCAGTGCCACCAACAACACACAGATGGCTTCATCCTGGGACGGGCCTAATCATGCAGCCAGGAGAACTGGAAAGCCCAGCAGCACTGTCAGGGTGATTCCAGAAGCAAGCAAAGCCTCTTCCTCCTCCAAGATGTCTGGCACCCATTCAAGCTACAGCTGGAGCCACAACAAACACCTGGGCAATTCAGAACCTGGAAACTCCAACTGTCCTTCCATCCTTCCTCTGGATGCAGGCTGACAAGGGGCAGCTAACTACTGGGAAACTTGAGATTCTTCACACAAAGATGCTACTGAGGACAAGGAGTTCTTCCCACCAAACTCTGGACACGGGCAGTCTGGTAAAGACCCCAAAAAAGTGGTTTTTTTCTTTCTTCCAAAGGCATACTGCCACTACAGGCTCACTAGTTAGCTTGGAAGCCGTAAGTCTTTTTCACTGTCACTGCAATGTACACCACAGACAAGGCCACTGAGACAAACACAGTGACAACATGACCAGCCTCCACAGAAATTCTTGGCCGGGAACCAGCGGGGCAGGCAGGGATTGCAGCTCTCATACAGTCGGGGAAGTCCTCAGGAGAAGACCTGTGACTACTCCCATGGCCAACCGCCACTAAATGCCCAAGGAAAGTTTAATTCTGAAGCTATTCTCTGCAAAATTACCTCCTTCCACCCGGAGCCGTGGAAGAGGCACACCATCTGCTCCAGGCTTCTCTCCCATCCAACACGGATGTCTCCTCACCACATTGGCCAGGTGTCTGTAAAGCAGGAGGCAGTCACATCAACAGCACAGCCCCAGAGATGCATGAGTGCATGCTGTGTGATTAGGAGAAGCAAACTGTGCATTTCTTTTCTCCTTTTCTTCCCACTCCCCCTCAGTTCCGAGCTGACCTCTCCCATGGAACAGACTATTGTTATTCCAACAGTGCATCTCACTCTGTCGTCCCACAGAACAATCACTACATGAGTACTCTTTGTTACGGTTTCACTTGCAGGGCTTTATAATATGACATTTTCACTTACAGTATGTTTACTCAGTGTTTCTTCAGGGATTTTAGCAAGAGTAGGTCAAGAGCACACAAGTACTGTGCAAGAAAAACTGCTTTTAAAGCCGTGAGTCACTCTGAACACAATCCAGCAAGGATGTTAAAAGAAACAAAAAATGCTTCGGAAGAACCTGCTGAGAGCCTGCTTCCCAGGTCACTTATCTATTCCAAGTTAAAACTGTTTTTTTGCCACACTTCCTCGGGCTCTTCCTGAACTATTTGAAAAATCCAAGTGGACATTCTGATTTCCAATTTCATTTATTACCACAGTAGAAGTCCCATTCGCTTTAGTGGTAAAAATGAACAGGGCAATAGGAAAGTCCCTACGAAACATTTAATGTATTTAGTGGAAAGTAAAATGAAGAATGGTTAAAGCAAAAGCTGGCAAACTACAAGAGTTTCTGTCTAGGACTGCAGCAGTCGTTTCCAAGAGCTCTGAGGGGATGCTCTCCCGCCCTGGGTGCAGCAGGGCGCACACACACAGACCTCACACCCCCACAGGGCACTCACAGGCCCTCTGCTGCAGAATGGCCTCTGCAATGAGTCCATCTTCCACATCTCTCCTGGCTGATGCAGGTGTCCAGCCCCAGACACGGAACAGAGTTCAGTTCCCCAAGGTGTGACACGACTGGGTTCCTTCCCAGAGCAAGGTGAGCTCCCCCAGGCTACACGTGTTTCTGCGCAACACCTCAGGAGCCCCCATTCCCACCCCCCCCCCATGGATGCAGCTCGAGTTGCAGCCTGCTCTCTCCTGGAGCTGCAGTACGTCTCCACCACGTGAATTAGGCACTGCTCCCACTGCCTTGGGGAAGATCCATCCCTTTCTGCCCCATGGACAGAGGAACACGTACTCCTGCCCCAGGAGCTAACAGCCTCCCCTGCAAATAGGAAACAGCAGCGGGGTTGGGGAACAGGTGAGAGCAGCAGGACCCCACTGACTCACCCCACAGGTCAGCCCAGCTCGTGCAGCCCCACAGTCCCCTGGGAGGATCCCACTCCCCAGCCCCTGCACCCCGGTCCCGGCACAAGAGGCAGAGTTCAGGACCCCACTGCTGCTCCTGCTCCCCACTCTGCCCTCTCAAGTCCCCCAGGCTCTGCCCCACCCCACCAGCCGGGCAGGCAAAACGCTCCCAACCTGCCTCTCAGAAGCTCTGCGAAAATACAACCATTAATACCCTTAACCATTCTGAAACTATTACACGGGTATTTACAGATATGCCAATGGGACTTAATCCAGTGGCCTCTCAGAGCATTGCTTTGGTGCTGCAGGGGAAACTCTAACGTATACAGCCAATTGTGTAATGTTCTGCACAGGGAGAGAAATTGTTTTCTGATCTCTCTAGCAATCACATTCTACCCTGAAGCATTCTATTCACTAGTGCTGACTTCAGCATGCTTCACTGTACATAATATTGACTGTAAGTACTCAGCCCTTTGGAAAACATGCCCACTTCCAAAGAGAAACAGCCATTAGGCAACAGGACAACACAAAAACACCCCATGGTACTCCAGCCTGTACTTGCAGAGTGACTGCACTGAGTAGCAACATGCAAACCCTTCCTGGTGAGCAGGGAGCACCTGCTGGCACACACCTGACTGCTGAAGTCCTCAGCGTGACAACAAAAAAGGATTTTTACCTACAGGAGGAGACATCCCAAAGGAGGAGCCTTTGCCAGGCTTGTTCTGACTGCCCATGCTGGAGGGGTGGGTGTGCACAGGCTTTGGCCACTGCAGGATGAAAAGCAATGTGACTCTTTTCCAATACTGTAACATGTTATCACTGCATGATCCCTCATGTAGGCAGGGATTTTGGCACATGACCCCAAGGGCATGAGGCACCACAGGCCAAAGTCCATAGGAGATACCCCACCCATTCAGGAGGACTTGCTCAAACCCACATTGCCATGGTTGCCAGCGGCTGAGCACATTTGCAAACTAAACTCTCTCTTTTGGCCAGAGCAGGACTTCCCCACCCCTTAAGGTTTATTTAGGGCACGCTGTCCCTCTGGAGAAGTCAGCACACCCTCCCAAATAACAGAGGAGAGAGAACAGCTGCCTACAATAACATTTTCTTAGAAGGCCCAATACATCTTCATCAACTATGGGCGTATCTCCTTCCAGTGGAAGTCACTGCTGGCCAGTGGTCCTCAGCATCCTTCCAGAGATGTTGCTGAACAGATGTTCCCACCCAGCTTATGAGGTCTGGAGACCCAACTGCACAATGACTGTGGGTCACCTGCTCAGCACCACCATCAGTCTGGAGTGACTAATCAGCTTTTGAGGGCAGGCAGCAGCAGAATATGGGGAGTCTAAGAAAAAGCTAAATATACTCTGCTGTTGGCAGGATAACGTTGCCAGCAGTGTTTCCTCCCGCACTAACTGAGCAGTGAAGCACGGACTCTTCCAGCACTCTCACATGGCTTTGGTGCATCACTCCCTGTTGAGGGCACAAGTGGCCTGTGAAAAGGTCAACAGCACTGTTCCCATCTTGTCCTGAGCTGCAGCCCTGATCCACACTGCATCCCATTCCAGGGTGACATTCCCGAACAGGACTTTTGACTGCACAAGGCTTTGCCTCCTCCTCCTCACTCTCTGACAGTGCAGCCCCCACCTTCAAGCTCTCCTGCAGCTTCAGTCCTGCTCCGCTGCCAACGCTGCAAAATGGCAGCGGGACTTCCTTCTCTCAGCTCAGATACAAGGCTGTATCTTTAACATTTCCAACACTAACAAGCTGTCTTGAATGAAACACATTTAGGCTTTTCCCAAAGATCAATTAACCTTTTTTCACACAGAGAAAATCTTGAATTCCCTCTGGAGCCTTTGCCAACACAAAAGTTTTAGGCTGCCACACCAACAGTCTGATCTCTAATCCTTCCATGAGTTCCATAATCTCAATGATTAAAGCGTCAGAGTCAAATTCCATGAAGGGGAAAAAAAAAAAAAAGGGTGGAGATTTAGACACAGACTTCTTCCCAAGCCCAGGCCATTTAAAGCAATTCAGCCACTCAGGCTGGATAGCCAGTCCTACCTATTGCAACAGGGCTCTGAGCCAGAGCTCTTCCACTGACAGTGATGTTCCAAAGCACCCCACTGTGTGAGCTCCCTCAGATCCCAGCTGCCAGCAGACCGTAAGGTTACACACACATGAAGTTTTCTGGAAAGCATTCAGCTTGCACCATACACTACAGCAGGATTCCATCACCTTGGGCAGGTGAAGCATTTTCAATCCTTACCAATACCAGTGTTTTATTCCCATTAAGCAATTATTGATTAACCAGTGCATTTGACAGAGAGAAAAATACTACATGCACACAAGACCAGCAACCTAAAATTATCAAACTGCTGATTAGGCTTAGAAATCTGTTCTTGAGGTCATCTCCTCTAAACATTCCAAGAGCACAACATCCCCTCCGGCTCTCACCATGCCACAGAACCTCCTGGAGACACAAACGGCTCCTCAAACAAACAAAGCAGCAAAAAGAAAACCTATCTTTGGGGATCTGCTGCAGTGAAGGGGAAGCCATTGGTTCAGCAAGTACATGACAGGGACTTGTGCTGCAGTCCTGCAGTGTGCAGACACTGCTCCAGAAAGTTTGGCCAAGAGACGGAGAAAAGCCGTGGAAAACTGCCTTCCCTTTTTCCTTAATGGAAATCATTAAAGCCAGCCCTCCATGTCCCCATCTCTGGTCATTTACACAGGTTTGTATCCTGTTCTCTTTCTAAATATTTACTCTTACAATACAAGCCCGAGTAACCCAGCACCCAGCTGAGCCTCACCACTGCAGATCACCCTGCTGCCTCTGCAATAACCAAAGCATGAGCCACATGGATATAATCCCTGCCCTGGAGGGCTGCATCCTGAGCATTCCCAGGAGCAGCAGGATGAGCAGCATCCCAAAGACCTGCACCTCCTCCCCTCTACCTGAGGTGGGACATAGGCACGCTCAACCAAGGAGCAACCTCCTCTCCTCTCCCAGCTGATACAGACTGGAGATAATTTAACTCCATAGTCGTTCTAACAGCAAGTTTCTGAGCTGTCCTGCACACCTGCCATTGCTACAAGACAGAGCAATGTTTTACAGAGCTAATTTGAGAAGCCAGACACATTACAGTGACTGTCATCCCTTGCCACAGACACAACTGTTCCTCCTAAAGGTTGACATAAAAATAAAAGGAAAAGTTGGAGGTTTTTTTCTCCTCTTCAAAAATATTCTCCAACTCCAAAGGCAACACTAATGCAAATTCTTCTCTGAAGCTGCTGGACACAGCATGGCTGTGTAGTTTTCCCAAACTCTGCAGCACCAAATGTCTTCATGGAGAATCTCTCTGAACATCAGCCGGGCTTAAGGAGCCAGGGAAGGACACTGGGAAAGCTAACGGATACACTTCTGGAAGGTACATTGCTTAAGGCAGCTCAACAGCACAAGACATGTAAGCAAGAGACTCTCACAGCCACAGCTTTCTCACCGTTCCCAGACCCCTGGTCCCCCAGTCCCTCCCAGGCCAGAGGTTCCCTAACTGAGGAACTCACACCAGTACAGGCAGATAAACCACTGCACAGCCACATTCCAAAAGCCACATAAGCACCAGTCCAGAGGCACTGCTGCTGCTCTCCTGACCAGGCAGGGCCCAGAGAGCTCAACTCAGGGACTCACTTCCAGAAGAGGCTGGGAAGTACCAACTTCCACACTGGAATTATGTCACCACACCTTTTTTACATATTTTTGTTGGTAAAACAAAGAGGAAGATTTAACATAAAAAAGAGGATTTGAAACCTCTCCCTCCCCACCATGGCCAGGATCCTACCAGCTGCCTTCTCACTGCTGAGCTCCAACAACCCTGGGATAAACGGCACAACCCTGAGATAAAAAGCAGGGCTGTACATCCCCGGCCTGGCAGGCAAAGGCTGCTGTGCTGTGATGGAACCATTTCTCACACAAACTCAAAGCCAAGATGCTGGCTGCTCACGGGCATCAAACACTCCCACAGCACCACAGCAGTGAGGAACACACCAGCCCCATCACATCAACTGGGTCCAGCCCCAGGAACACACCACAGCCATGTGAACTCCCTCGGTAATTTTATTTTGATGCTCCACTTCCTCTCTTAAAATTGCCTGTTGCAATATGCCGTTCAACAGCTGCCCCTGCCCAAACCACTGCAGTTGCCTTCCAGAGAGAAAATGTACTCTAAAATAAGTTATCTCGGGCCAGTTTGTCAGTGAAAAGTTTACAAATCAAGCTCTTGGAGACGTGAACAGCTTGAAGTGCACCCACCAACGGCAGGCACAGAACAGGAGCACAGGGCGAGGGCAGCAGAGACAGGTACAACCCATCATCACCCCACGGGCTCACACTGTTTACACATCTCCATGTCTTCTGTCACTGCCAGGACACACACCACACACAGAGGTGGGGCACACACAGCACAGCAGTCATTAGTAAGGAATTAGAAAGGAATATTCACCTTTTCAGGAGGAGTGCTCTCTGGCAGCTCAGCAAAAGCCTCCTGGGATTAAACCAACACTTGGGACTAAAGAGCCACTCAGGTAATAAGAAAAGGGAGATTACCTCATGCCAGTTTTGCTGAAAAGTGGCATGAGGAACACGCCACTGAGCCCCTCTGCAGCCACAAGCCCGAGCCAGGCATTACCTGTGTGACCTGTCCCATCACCTGGCAGGAGCACGGGTGCCTCCCAAGTCAGGAAATAGATTTCAGCTGCTGCTGCCGTGGGTGGTAGCTTGACAAACAGCTACTGAAACCGAGCCAAACCCAGGCAAGAGAAAATGTAACAGCTCAAGGGGGAGAGTTCTCCCCCACCTTCCACAGGCCAGCAAAGGGGAGAGTAAATTCTGCTCCTGACAGGGGCTGAAACTGCACACAGAACTTAAAATATTATACCTTGGAAAGGCTTATAAATATCTGTTAAGCACATGAAGCGCGTTTGTTGCTGCACTCTGACGACCCTTAAAACTCTTCACCTGGAACCAGAACTAGCTACAGGCCATGAATAAGTGTTGTAAGAGGGTTTTATTGTTATCAGGAGGAAGGGTAGACTGATAAATAATGCCAGCTGCACCCAGGCAGCTGCCAGAGATCAGGAAAGAACAGGGCCAGGTTTACAGGATCAAAATACCCTTCTTTTGTACTGAAATCACCTGGGAGCACAGCAGGAACGCCAGCTCCTGCCAACAGATCCCTGCCCCAGGACAAGCCCCAGTCCCAGCCCCAACCCAGGCTGGATGTGCTGCCCAGCAGTTCTGACCGCTGGTCACACAGACAAGCCAGAGGAGCTGCTGAGGACAGACCAAACCACTCAGGGCAGAGTCCCTCGGGCCCCTGTTCCTGGCCCAACAGGAGCCCAAAGCCCAGCCGGGAGCTCAGGGACACAAAGTCAGCCTGCAGAGCAGAGCCCTAAGGAGGCCTCGTCACAACTGCACTTCTAAACACGGTTGGATTTCATTTTCTGAACACATTAAAAGAAAGTCACCTTAATGCAAAGTGCGACTGTTGGGCCCGCAGCCTCCAAGAGGGACGTGCAGCTCTGCCCAGCCCGTCAGCTGCAGAACTGTTGCTGCTCTCACTGCACACAGATGCTCCCGTGGGAACCCAAGGGTTTAACCAGCAGGGCTGCTAAATGCACCTTCACCCCATCCTGGGGGTCAGGTCACACAAACGAGCTTTAACCCAGAGCTCCAGCTTCCCCTCCCTCTGCGTGGCAGGAGAACACAACCCCCACGATCCCACCGTGTGGGAGACGAAGCCCATCCTGGCAGATGGAGCCAGGGACTGGATCAGCAAAGGCCAGTCCTGCAAGAGGCTCATGGCGTGTCCCTTGGTCACTCTCTTTGCCAGCTTCCCCATCTTTAGGAGGAAAGCACTGCTCTCCTGCTTATCCTGCCAGAGGCACCTCCACTCTGCTGTGCTGGGTTCAACAGCTTCAGCTGTGGCCAAAGAGTCCTAGGACAAGAAACACTTCAATGATGGTACCTCTGTTTTTAAATATCACCCCTGCCCTGGTGGAGGCCAGCAGGGGCTTTCAGTCCCTCCCCAGCACCCATCCCAGAGGTTGAGCACTTGGAGAGCCTTTGAGCTCAGCAAGGTCTTCACACGAAACAGCAGCCTCAGTGCCTGGCCACGCTCCACTCAGGGCCCCCACGCACATGTGTACGCCCATTTCTGACCAGGTACCACAGGCTGGCAGCTCCTTTCCCCACTGTCCACAGAGGAGGCCCAAACCCAAGGTGTTTTAGGCAGGTCCAGAGCACAGAGCTGCTGGTGGTCAGTCATGTGCAGGAGCTGCTGACTCAGCTGAACCACCCCAGCCTCTGCCAAAGCGCCAGGACTTGAGCTTTGCAGGAAACATCTCCAATAGATTAAATTTGTCTCCATTAGAGCCTGCCAATTAATCTTTATTAGGACTTACATCTATACTCCCCTGCTATCCCTGCACGTGGCCCGCCCAGTGCCCGCACACGGAGGGCTCTGTAAAACCCAGCTGCCAGGGCCACGCTCCCAGACCCACCGAGAAAACACGGCGGGGAAGGAGAAGATAACAACAAATAAATCTACACAGGAATCAACCAAACCAGGAGCAGCATGGAGCAGTTTTCCAAAAGTCTCACAGCAGAAACCACATCAGACCCATCAGAATCTGCTGTGTGCCACAGACAGCTGCACCAAAGCCAACAGAGTTATGCCAGGCACACCAGGTGCCCTTGGATCACACTTCCCCACATTTTGTTAAGCAAGACAATTAAGCCAATGGATATTTTCTATCTGTTTCTGTGATCAATATTTAGTAGTTTCCCAACAGCCCCTCTGCACAACGGGGTGCAACCTTCTCTTTTGCACAGAACCATTTTATTGAATGGGCTGTCAAGATCAAGCCTTGATGACTCCCCCAGTTGTGAACTAAAACTACTCCTCTGAGCAAACCACCATCCCAGAAAATGATTGGGTATGGGAGTTTTCCCAACATTTTCTGAGCAAAGCAGAAAGAGAGTAATAGGTAGGAAAAGAGAGTAGACACAAAAGAAGGGATGCAGCTACTGCAGTAGAAGTCAAAGCTAATGAGCACTGATAACCTAAGCTCTGTGAAAATGGGAAAGAACACATTGGTTTTCTTTGGCCCCAGGTTTGTAAGCCTTTTTAGTGTCTTTAATGGATTTAGCATATAAAATTCTAGTTCTGTTATCAATTTACACAGCAACTAAGAGTCCCAGTAGTGCAAGAAATCATCCCTTTCCCACTATTCAGCCAAATGCACCATTTGGAGAGTCCCATCTCCAGGATCACCAGGGATCATGTCACCTGCCAGGCACACAACAGAAGATGCTACTGCCTCGCAGCAATCTCCCTGCCAACAGCAGCCAGAGGGATCACACAGGGACCTGCATTTTGCCAGGGTTAAGGTAAAGCTGCAGGAAGCAATCCAACAGCCAATCAACACAATGCCCAATTTTCTGCAAGGTTTCCAATGCTGGACCACAGGCAGTTGCATCTGCATCATTAAAACTGGTTCGTTTTGCTGCATTAAAGCCACAAATCAGGCACGTGACAGTAATGAGAAAGACATTTATTTAGCTTTCTGGCCAGATAGACCAATTAAAACTGTATGTCTGAAAACACTCGCTTTAAATTGTGCATCCAAGGATCCGCTGTGTTCTGTATTCCGCAGGCAGCTGTCATGTGGCAGTTGTAAATCTGCAGCCATATCTCCATTGGTGTTTATTTTTAATGCAATCACTCCTGTCTGCAAGGCTAAGGCAAATAAGAAAACCTGCCTCCTAAAAGTACCCTTAAATATTTTCTTTCTGGTACAGTCCAGCAAGCATCTCCTGACAGTGCTGGGGCCAGCTCTCCCTCTCTCAGCAGCTGAAAGCAGCAGCAGAAGGGAAGGGCAGACCCACGGATAACTGACAGGAAAGCCTACAGTGTGGGAAGGAGGTGTCAGCGCTGCCTGTGTGCAGCAGAGGTGGGAGCGAGAGGTCTCCATGCACGGGCAGACGGCAAACGCTGCACAGAGCTGCAAGGACAGCGCCTGCAGCAGCCGCAGACAGAAGCCATCAGGTATTCCCGCTCCCAAAAGCAGACTGGCACCGAGCCAGAGCCCCAGGCACCCTGCAGAACTGCCAGCCTCATGTCACTAGGTCCCAGCCATCAGCCCCCAGCCTCCCCTGTGACACCCAGGAACAGCGTGTGCAGCAGGGCGCTCACACAGACCCGCGTGCACCCCACACACCCCCACTATCTTTCCCAAGCATTTTCAGGACAACTCCTTCCCACCGTGAGAGGAGCAGACACAATTCTCCAGGGAGAGAAAGAAGATACAGAGCCATTATGGTTGATAAATCACCCTGTGCACAAAGATTATTCCCCAGTCCAACCCTCCTCCCGCCAATCGCGCTCCCCACACAGCACGTGGGCTTCTCGATTGCCATCCGGGGCTGCAGCACTCGGAGCACAGCAGGTCAGGCAGGGCTCAGCTCCCACACTGCAGCTACTGAGAGGCCATCCCCGAACCATCCCAGCCCTTGCTCTACTTCCCAACAGCCAGAGCTACAGGCTTCAGCAAAACATTCCCGAAATCCATCTAAGGAACTATTTTCCCCCACCATTCATTCCAGGTGTCCATCAGCTCCTCCAGCACTGAGGCTTTACACACTTCAGGCACTGCTCACTCATTACCTCACCCAGCACTAGCTGACACCTCGCACTAGCAGCACCCTGCCCACTTCCAATCCTCTCCAACATCCATCTTCAAATGCACTTCCAGTGCAGCTCTGCTGGAGCTACTTCCCTTCCACCCATGCTAGTGTATGCTCTGGAGCTCATGTGCAGGGTTTTCCACCTTTCTCCCTGCCATATTCCTGACCATGCCACTGTGTTCTGTTCAAATTCCAGCCCCGTCCTCCATAACTAGACATCACTTCTTCAATTTTTCACCTTTTATCATCTTCATATGTCAGCATGTCTGTGCCAACACTCTGGTCTTTAGTCCCCCTTGCCACCACTTCCCCTTTTCTTTTCTCGCTATTTGTCTTCCATTTTAGTCTGTTTCTGGAGGTTTGGGCACCCATCTCCACCAAGGGGTTAGATATGAATAGAACAACGACTCAATCCCTGAAGGAAATAAACAGGGTATCTGAGATAATGAGGCAGCCTATATCCAATCCTTTGGTTGAGCCAGGGGAGACCAGGCCCAACCAAAGGGGAGCATAAGTAGAGGTGGGTGATCATGGTCACTGTCACAGAGAAGGTTTAGATGGTGACACACCCTCCCCCATGTGAGGTTCACACACACCTCAGAGCGTAGAAAAGCCCCACTCCCTCCGCAGCAGATCCTGGGCCGCTGGCCCCCCTTGGGTCCCTATGAGCACAATGACCAACTGCTGCCTTCTCACCAAACCTGTCTGCCCACTCACATTTGCTCCCACTGCTCCTGTGTAGTGAAGAAGCACAAGCTACAGCAGAGCTCTGCATCGACCCCTCCAGAGTCAGGCTACTATCCTCCTCTCACAGTTTAGCAAGGTGGGAAGGTCAGAGACCCTCTGGGTCTCTGTCAGGGACATGGGATGGCTGTCAGGACACAGCTGTGAGCTCTGGAGACCCTGCATCTCACCAAGGTTACCCCAAAACCACCCTGGTCCTGTGACAGACCTGATGAGTCCGGGGATGGAGCTGCCACCTCCTCGAAGGCAGCAGGCTGGCAGCACACGTTGGGTCTGACTCTGCCCACCTCACCCCAGCTACAGGCGCAGTTACACCCTGCCCACATCCAAATTAGCCTTTATTCAGGTGAAAACACAGACCAAGTACCCTACATCAGGAAGCGGACATTCCTGGAGGTGTAATTAGGCACAGAGCAGCATCAAGGAAATTATTACTGGCCCATCAGCAAACTATGTTACAGCTGCCCAAAACATGATTGCAGTGATGCAATAAAACACCCTCACACATACTCCAGCATTAACGGGCTCACATATGGAAACCATGAGGCTACAGAAGCCGGGCCAAGAATGATCACGGCACATGAGTACTCCAGTTACAAACAACAATCAGAAAAAACACTGGAGACGTCTGCAGTGAGGCTTTGGAACAGCTCCGAGCCAGTCCTGCCCCAGCAGCCCCTGTGCACCCTGAGCACCCGAGAAGCAGAAACAAGCCGGCCCAGGACATCTTTGAGAACAACATGGAACAATGGGACAGTCTCTGGGAAAAAATGCAAATCCCCTCCCGTGAAATGAACAATACCACATGCTAAAAGAATATTTCATCTGCTTAACTGCGGGGTGCAATAACATCAATTTGCCCAAATTACACACGAGCAGAAAGGTAATTGGCACTGAGCAGAGTGTGTTGTGACTGTTCCGTCACTCTTTGAGGCCACCTACAAAAGACCGAAACGCAAGAAAGTAAACAATGGCACGAAACCAACAGCCAGCCCCTTCCCCAGAATCCCTCCCTCTGGCATGGCACTGCCGCAGTTAGGCAGAGACTTCCAAGAGGAGTCTGTGCAGACCAGCCATCACCCAGTTGAGCCGGGATCTGCAGAAAAAGGGAAGCTGTTGAGGTTGCACAAGCATGGGTTAATCTGCAGAAAAGCTATTTTTTTACATTTTTAATTAACTCAGACTTAACATAACAAAGTGGTGAACACATATCCATATAAAACAACTGAGCAAAGGGAGAGCAGAGACAGTTTTATATAATAGCAGAGGGACTGAAAGGGGACACACAAGGAAAAGGCGTGAGGGAAGTAGCTGAGTATCCTCCAGCTGAAGGTGGGAAAAGGAATTGTCATCAGCTAACAGAATTGGCAATCGTTGCAACAGTGAGTAGATTGATAAACTGAAGTTATCCAAAAATATCCGTTAATACAGTTTGTTACGGACACTTAAAATTCCCGGGTGTGCAATAGAGAGCAGGTTACACCGGCTCATTTCCCTCTGCCTCCAACCAGCTTAGCCCTTCCCTGGGCTGAAGAGCTGCCATGTGTCACAGGGTACCAACTTTCCTTCGTAACAAGAATTAACTTGGAGCCTGGGATTTGACGCTTGGTGGTCTCAACAGATACAACCTCTCGTTTTATTCCTCTCCAACTCTCAGGAAGGCAGCGGCTGCCGCACAGCTCCGCACCCCGCACCAGTACCGGCACTTGCATAATAATGACTGCGGGCCTGGAGGCGCGGGGCCGGAGCACGAAGGCGAAGTTCCTTACATAAGGACCGCAGGATCGATGCGCTGCTCGCCGGGAGGCCGCGGGCAGCGCTCCCGACACCGCACAGGCCCGGGGCTGCCTCCGAGCCCCGGTGCCGCTCCCGTCCCCGGGGCGGGCGCTGCCCGGGTGGACGCGGGGCGCTGCCCCGACGCTCCCCGCGCAGGGCGGCCCCGGCCAGCGCGGCTTCGGGCGCTGAACGATCGCTGCCCATCCCCGCACGCCAAGTGCCCGCACGGCGATGGCACCGCCGCCCCCCGCGCCCGGCAGGCAGGGCCGGGGCTCCCGCGGCCGGCGGTGCCGCAGCGCGGGAGGGGCGGGGGTCGGCGGCACAGCCCCCGCGGCCGGAGCCGGCCCGTCCCCGCCCCGCCCCGCACACAAAGGGGGCCCCGCCGCGCCCCGCACCGGCCCCGCTACGCACCTTTGACCTGCGCCTCGTAGTCGGCGATGATCTCTTTGTCCTTCTTGAACTTGCCCTGCGCCGACATCGTGCGGGAGGGCGCGGGTCCCGCCGGGACCGCCGCCCGCCGCGCTCCACCACCGCCTCACCCGGCCGCGGCCCCGCCGCCGCCCGCGCCCACCGTCATTGGCGGCGCCGGGGACACCGCGCACCGCCCGCACCGCGGGGAGCGCGGCGGAGCCGGGAGCGGAGCGGAGCCGGCGGAGCCGACTGAGCCGAGCAGCGCCGGGCAGGGCTGAGCTGAGCCGGGCAGGGCAGGGTAGGGCTGAGCCGAGCCGAGCCGAGCCGAGCCGAGCCGAGCCGAGCGCAGCCGCTCCCGCCGCCGGCCGAGGCGGGGCCCTGGCGCCGCTCCCGCGCTCAGGTTGCGCGCGGGGCGGGGCGTCCTCGAGCCCCGGCCCCGCTGGGTTCGGCCCCGCCCCGCCGGGCTGCGAGCGCGGCCGGACCCGGACCCCGGACCCCGGACCCCGGACCCCGGACCCCGGACCCCGCCGGACCCCGCCGAGCGGCCCCGCCGGTACCGGTGCGTGCCGATCGCCCCGGTTCCCACCCCGCGGGCGGCGTCTGTCGCTGTCCCCGCGTGTCCCCGCTCCCGGAGCAGCCCCTCCTCAGCCCAAGGCTCCGGCCCCATCCGGACGCCGCCGGGCCAGCGGGACTGCACTGGGGCAGATTTGTCACCTTTTGTTAAAATGAGGAAAAAAAGGATAAAGTGTTCGTTCCAGCAGAAGCAGCAACAGTGATTAAGGCTCTTTTCAGGGGTCTTGGCTGAGCAGTTGGGCCCCGGTGCCATGAAACCCCACACACTCGCCAGCAGCGTTTCCAATGGCTCATCCGAGCCCATACACCAGCCATGCTGCAGACTCGGCTTCTGCAGATCCACAATCCACTGAGTGGCTCCTCTGTCCACTTCCAGCCACGCTCCCACCACTGCTCTGCACAATAGGTCCTTTTGTGGGTGCCCTGTGAGGACTGAATTCAGGGAGATTTGATGATTCACAGTTACTCTGCCAGCTTACAAAAAATAACCTCAGCCCATTACACAAATAATTTACCTAGTGCAGCAGGCGGCACAGAGGAGCATTCTGCATCCCAGCGGCCGGGAAAGGCCCAGAGAGGAGGGAGACAAGCAATCACTTCCAGGGAAGCACAGCCACTGCAGAGCACGAGGCCCGGGGTCAGGGCTGAGCAGGGTCACTCCTGCTCCGGGAGGGCCCCAGGGAGGGCACGAGCTGTGCCAGACCCCCACTGTCACAGGGAGAAGCAGAGCACAGGGACCACAGGGCAGGGAGGGCACAGTGACAATGGCCATGAGCGTGGGGCAGAGTTTTGTGGTGGGGCAGAAGCAGCTGGAGGGCACATGCTGGTCCCTATGGCCAGTTGTGCACCGTGGGGGACTGAGATAATGGAAAGGAGCGAGGGAGGAAAAGCCATTGATCTGGGATGGGGAAGCCAGGAAGCTGTGCCCACTCTGTGCCCAAGGCTGTGTAAACCCTCAGCAGGGCAGGCAGCAGGCTGGCCGTCCGACCTCACTGCTTTGGGTTGTGTCACTCACCAATACACTAAAGATTTTGTGTCAAAACATCTTTGAAACACAATTTACCTTGGTCTGGGCAGTTTCACAGCACTGAGACCAGCAGGATGGGGTGACAGAGCCTGCTGGCAGTACAGCTCGTTATTGGTTAGATGGATGATGCAGAAGACAGACAAGAACGAGTCAAAATGCTGTGTGCAGGGAGGTGGCTGGGAGATGAACTTATCTCCCAAATATTGCTTAGGTTGGGTGAGGAATTTTTGATGGTGGGCAACATAACAGCTGACATGGGGAAATGGAAGAGAGATTAGAGCTCTATTAAGCTGTTAACAGCTGTGGTAAAGGAAAAAGAGAAAATAACACACATTTTTTACAGAACAGGAACATGATGTCATGTTCCTTCAAAGTCAGTACCACTCTGAGGGGACTGTTCAGAGTTCAGAGCTTGCTCTCCACAAAAAAACCCCAAACAAACAGGAAAAGAGAAGCATGGGCCATTTTATAATGGATTCATTCCAGCGGCAGTCGCTTCACTTTGTAACACCCACAGGGATTTGGAGAGCAAAGACCAACATTTCCTAAAACAACCTGTGCCACAGGACAGATTTTAATTTCTTGCCAGATTGGTTCAAATGTATGAGGCCCCCTCTAAGGTCAAAGCCAAGAGTCTAAGAGTGTTGCACATCTTTTACCAGGGTGGTCCACAATACAGTGGTGAAAGAAAAAACTCAAACAGTCATGAAATGATCCGGCAGCATCAGGGGTTTTTTTGTTACTCAGATACCAGGAAGAATAAAGAAGCAGTGATGGCTGAAGAAAAATAATCCAATCACAAATTAATGATTTTTAATAAATACCAACATCTAGGATCATTTGTGGAATTTCAACTTAAAACAGCTTCTTAAAAGGAAGGATTACATTCTAATTCACTTTGTGACACTTCCAACACAGAATTTTTAAATGAAGAATGGGATGGGATGGGATTTAATCATAATAAACACTTCAAGCTTGAGGTATAGAGAAACCAACAGTAACTATGGCAACGTGGTCACTCCAGTAAGGCTAATCCAGATTATTTCCAGGGCAGTAGCCTTGTGTGTGCTCAGGAAGCAGAGGTAATGTTGGCCTAAAGCAATTCCTAAATTAAGGAAAATTCTTTAGGCAGAAGCTGTCTTGCACTCTTTGTTTCCAGCTTCAGACTGTGTTTCATGATGTGCTGAACATACACACAGCGGCCTCAGCAGGGCACACAAATGCTGCTTCCAGAGAGACACTTGTGTATATTGCCATGAGTCAGGCAGACCCTCTGGTCATGGATTCACAGACTGGTTTGGGTTGGAAGGGACCTTGAAGCTCATCTCATTCCAACCCCCTGCCATGGGCAGGGACACCTTCCACTAGCCCAGGTTGCTCCAAGCCCCGTCCAACCTGGCCTTGGACACTCCCAGGGATGGGATATCCATCATATCCCCTCTCACATCAGTGGAGCTTTGCAAGGGAAGGCTGGAGCCACGCTGGAGGCCTCACCAAGCCACAGCTGATATAGACACTGAGCTGCGTGTTGAAACCCTTCACAACCTCATGCCAGTGCCACAGCTGCACCAGTTACCCAGCCCAGACAGTAAGGCAGCTCATGTGACATGACCCCAATTCTTCTCGGTCTTTCCGCCTTCCTGAGGTCTCTGAAAGGCAGAATCCCCTGTGCCACACCTTGGGTTGATGGAGTTGGGGAATGGGGACAACCTTGACGTTGCTGAATCCTTTACAGCCTCTCTGGGAAGCTGCTGTAGATCCCTACTTGGTGAGACCGACTCTTCCAGTCCAGACTTGGGGGTCGCCAGGAGATGTGGGCTCTGCTTTGGGCTCGTGGGACCTGCAGCAAACCAGCCAGAGTGGGAGAAAGTGCCCACACAGAAAGTGCTCAGCTGTAGCAGGGTCATCTGGGGAATAAAATCTCTGTGAGCCCAGCCCTGCTGGCTGTCTGCTCTGCAGGAATGGCACAGCTCTAATACAGCCAGACTGCTGGGGAAAGACTTCCATACACACATTTCCCAGTGTAAGAAAAAACGGTTGAAGACATGTAACATAGAAATTGTTTGTGCAGCACCACATCACCTTTGTTTTTTTTGAACCTTACATCCTTTCCTTCAGCAAAGTGCTGTTATCTTGTCATATTAACAAAACAACTAGTTCTCCCTCTGTTCCCTTTTTTATCTGTGTAGTGAAGTGCCATCATAACTTGGCACTGACCTGCCTTTGCACCCAAAATAACTGCAGCCGAAGACAAGTCTTGATTTCTGTATGCAGACACATGTTTCTTTTCAGGTAAAGTATCCCAGAAGTTTGCTTTTTATTTTTACTTTATATGGGTTTCCAACAGGTCAGTTGTAAGTAGAAGGGTATCCCCCAAAAGTATGAGTGTAGGGTCCTTGCAGCCATGAATATTCAGAGAAGAAGCAGAGCACTCTAAATATGTGCCCACCTCGATCTCTGCCTTTTCCACTGTTACCATTTTAAGCCTTTGTCATACCAGTAGAATTCAGCATTACACTGGTCAAATATTCAAGAAATGGGAATATTTATTTGTGACTAAAAGCACAAGGAATTATGATCAACAACTTGGCAACAGCAATAATTCCCTGCAGCTCTAATTCTGTAAAAGGCACTGGAGTCAGAAGCTACTCAGAACCTGCTGTCACTGCACGAGGCCACGGTTGCACCACAGACGTTATCTCCTGCTAGAGATCTGTTACCTCTGTTTCCTCGGGGAGGTTGCCCAGACCCTGTGGGCAAAGCTGTGCTTTCGTTTTCCTGCTGTGACCAGCAGCTTCCACTGGTGCCTGCTCAGCCACTGTTCTGGGAAACAGGTACCCTGTGCCCACACCCAGGCTCTTTAGGAAGGACATCCCCTGCACAATGCTAGCATTTTCGTGTTAATATCCAAAGTGTGCATCTGAAATCCAAGCAGCTGTTTAAGTCCTGCCCACAGGATGGGTTGGAATCCTTTGCCCTGGACTAAAGCCCCCAAAGAAGTGCTTTTGCACAACAATTCTTTGGGAAAAGTGATAGGACCCATGCTTCTGGTTAACTCTGTTGGGCTCCTGCCTTGGCTTTGATCTTGTACTAAACCCACGTTGGCTCAGACTCTTCTTGAGCCTGTCCCTCCTGCACACACCTCGCTGAAGCTGAAGCTGCCAAAGCCAGACCGTTAGTTATACTCCCACTAATTCAGAGTAAGCTAAATATGTGATATTTCATGTGCGTCAGTCACCTCCCTTTCTCCGAATGTCGTTGCCTCTGCCTCTATTTTCTCCCATTTTCCCCTATTCTCTTCTCCTCAGGGGTGAGGATTCCCCACACTGCACTCCCAGGAGCCGCAGCACGGTCCCACTGTCTCATCTTTCACAGCACAGCACAGCTCTCTCCAGGGTTCGGTACAAACCCCTGTCATTTGGTGCAGTTGCATTTGCAACCTGGCTGTGACTTGATCCGTGCTTTGCTCATGTGGGATGATGCTGTTCTCCCATGGTTACCTGCTGCCAGGAGTCCATCCCAGTGCTAGTAGCAGTCCATGCTTTGTGTCATCTCAGACAAACTCAGTGGCCTCTCTTCCCCTCGCCCCGTTCCCCACAGCGCTGTCCCCATCAGTCCTTCTGGAGCAGCCCTGTCGCACGAGGCACACACAGGTGACAGTCCAACACAGTGACAGAGCACTTGCTCCAAAGGCTCGGGGCTGTGACCATCCCCATGCAGGAGCTCTGGACCTCGGGAGCCAAGGGCCAGGGCTCTGAAGGTGAGTCCCCACACTGAGGTGGGTCCGTGTCAGGCTCTGTCCCACCGAACCCAGGGCATCTGCGTGTGCAGACGTGATCCCAGAGATGCAGGTCTGTGGCCTCTCAGGGTCTGCCCCACAAGAAACACAGACTGGGGGGCATAGGGGGAAAGAACTGAAATGCAGCAGTGCTTTAAAACCAATTTTAACATTCCTAAATCCAGACGATCTCTGTTCCAGTTACTCAGATTTTATGTTTCTGTGCTGTGCCACCGGCATACGTTGAACTTTGCCGAAATCGTACTTGCCAAGAACTGTTTGTTTCTTTTTAAAGAATATCAAGGCTTTGGGGATTTTGGTACAGAATATGAGTCGTGGCTTAAAACATATGATGTCCACATGCAGAAGAAATAAAGCCAAGAAATCCAGTGTTTATAATCACCCACTGGATTTAAATAAGTTAATTTCATTTAATTGGTTTCTGAGGGGAAGGAGGAAAGAGCAACACAGGAATTCTTGTCAAAAGAAGGCACGATTTCCATCTGAAATCTAAGACAATTAATGCAGCAGGATTCAGTTACTGAAGGCAAAAAAGAAGGGAAATCAGGAGTCAATTGAGTTGCTGCAAAATTTAATATCTTGCTGTCATCTTTGTTCTTGGTAGAGAGTTGCTGTAGCAACAGACCAAAACAGAACTTGCACAAGAGGAGGAGCTTGCTGCTCTTTTAACAACATCTCTTTATCCTCCCTGAATTACTGTTTCTGACCAGTCAATGGCATCCCACAGTATCAATGACTCTGGACACAAGGCCAGAGCCTGCAGGTATTACACCTGTCACACACACAGCGGTGTTTTCTGCTCCTCCCTGCAGGTCATATGGTGGCAATGTTCTTCTGTAGGACTGAGCCTGTTTTTATCACATGCAAGATTCTCCTATTCCTCAATCCATTTCCATCACCAGGGGCTCTGCATCCTGCAGATCAGCACTGCCTGTGACAATGCAGCTATAAATAAGAGACAGTTTTCCCTACCATTGCCTCCCCAGACGATGCTGACGGCACAACAGCTCACAGTAGCTGCATGGGACAGCAGAAGGCAGCAGCTCCAGGGTAGTGACACCAGCAGCCTCAGGGCCACTGCACAGGGCAGAGCAAAGCCATGGGCAGTGGGTCACACTGAAGCCAAGGGAGAGCTCCCACATTGGTGGCTGTTGGGCTGTCAGTGTTTTCTGACACTTGGGTCCCTGCTGTTTACTGTTCCCAATTTAGTCACACATGATCTCCATTTCTCCATCTGGAATGTGAAACCCACTAACGGCATTTTTAGGCACTTTGGGATCCAGAACTCCTAAGTGCAGGAGCAGGTTGGAGGGCAGCCATGGGAGCTTTCCCTGTGTGCCCTATGGAAGGGCCCCTTCACTGCCCAGTGGGAGTAGCACCCCCAGCCTGGCCATGATGGTCCTGACATCCCTGCACCCAAACAGGGTCCCTGCATGTCACAGCAGTCCACCTGACATGGTGCTTGACTGAATTTGGCAGCAATGCAGGGAACTGAGGGACATCCCTCCGTTCCTGCCCAGTGTTCCCAGCAGCACTCTGCTCTGCTTGGCAGCAGCAAAGGGCAGGAGAAGCATGTGGGTGGGCATGGGGCCCACTGGGACAAGAATGGGGGCTGATCTGGGACACCGAGACCTTGGCCTCATCCCTGTTTCCATGTCTGTAAGTGGAGTTAGAATTCCTGCTCCTTTCTGGGGTACTCTCCTGTCTGTTGATGCAAAGGAGCATCCCCCTGTGTGTGGGCTGGGTGTCCCTGCAGTCCTGCCCCTGTAAACAAGCACCACTGAACTGCTGTAGAGATTTGGCCTAGTTTGATTTTTTTAAACTTCACCCCATTCTTCCTCACTCCAGCATCTCCATCTGTCCTGGCATTACCTGCAGCCAGGGAGGCTTCTGGCAGCAAGCTGTCAGGTGACTGGGGCACCCGGCACACGGCAGGTCACCAGAGCAGATGGCATGGGCACCACAGGTCACCAGAGCAGATGGCATGGGCACCACAGCACATCCCTCACCAAAGCCACCCCAGGTGCCATTGTTGTGTCCCCAGGGCCACAGTGAGGGCCCTGCCTGCCTGTGGATGTGCTGGAGTGGAGGCTGGAGCCCTCCTTGCACCCTGTTTGGCATTTTTGCTGAAATGACTCGGGTCTGTTGTACTGGAGGCAAATGATGCAGTACCTGCAGCTGGAGCCAGGCGCGGGTGGAGGGGCCGCCCGCGCCCTTTGTTTGGCGGCAGCAGCCCCTGCCCGCTCCCGCCTCGCTGGGGGCTTCCAGCGGGAGAGGGGAGAGGAGAAAAGGAAAAGCCTGGGAAACTGAGCCTGCACTGTGCACTCACACAAAGCGCTATTGTTCGGGGCTCAGAGATGCAGTTTAGTAGGGCAGGCTGTCCTCCCCAGCGGCCCCGGCACGGCACACAGGCCCAAGGGAAGCTGCATGCGGGGCCTCTGTCTGAAGTGACAGCGATTGATGAGGGAAAAGGGGCCAAATGGAAAACATGGCTTTGAGGGAGAATTCAGCCCTCTCATTAGAGCTGAATATAGCTGGCCAAAGGGGCCTTCTCCTGGAGAAGCCCCAGGCTTCAGCTGCATTCACAACTTCATTGTAAATTCCAGCACGACAGTGTCATTTCCTGAACAGAGTGGAAAGTTTTGGGGTGTTTTTAAGCACCCCTTCACAGTGACACAGCAGAGGCACAGAGACCTGGTGACCCGGCCCGTGCACTGCAGCAGCTCCAAGAGACTGAGATTTGATTGCATTATCTGAGGTCTCAGTCGTGTAGTAACAGCCCACCTAGAGGGGTTTTTTAGCTTTTTTTTAGGAACTTGGACTAGGCACGGAGACATGGGTTCCATGCCTAACCCATGAATGTGCCACCACATGGATTATCTCCCACTGGCCACACACAAGAAAACATATGCCCTGCATGGAACACCTGAACCCAGGGAGTCCAGCTGATGAAGACGTTCCTTCCCAGGAGAAGGAAGGCTGTTTACTGGAGCAGCATCAATCAAACCTTCCTGGTACAGCTGAAGGAGCATAAGCACTTTGCTGGCATGTGCTGTGTCAGCATGCCTGGACCTGGCCAAGCCCCTCCTGGGTGCGCAGCAACGAGGTGTTCCCGTGCTGAAGCCCCGGGCTGCCACCTTCTGTTCTGGGAGGGTCACCGAGCCCTGCCCCAGCCTTGGACAGCGATGTTCCCGCAGCTCACAGGGAATCCTGAGCCTTCACACAGGCTGCAGCTCGGGCTCAGCCATGAGGCTGCCCCGGCACAGAGTGAGGGCTGGCAGTGCCCGCTCCACTCAGCGCCACAGGGACGGAACAGCAGCCTGGGGCAGGCAGGGAAGGTCTGTTAAACCACCACAGGCACATCTCAGCCCTGGCTGTGCCTGCAGGATGTAAACTGACTCCTGGAGTGAGGCAAGGACAGCAATCCATTTTTATGCCCTATTTTTAAAGCTGTTTTCTTCCCTCTATTCCCAGCATCACTGTGCTTTGGGTTTGACAATTTGTGTGCACAGTGAATCTAATTTGATTTTTATCCCTTTTGTCTCCCTCTATTTTGCACACTACATTAGGCTTTTGTTCCAAGGCAGTTAAAGCAGATTTGCTGTGTGCTGTGAGCTGCCTCACAGTGCTGGCAGAGCCTCAGAGCACAGACAAGCATCACGTAACAGATATGCTGTCGATAAGGGGGAGGCTTGCACAACGGTGAGGCCCAGAGAGCTGGGATTCTCAACAACAGCAGTAAAACCAATTGTGCGTGAGCAGGTTCCTCCAGCTGGAGAGCTGCACCCTGCACTGTGGTGGCTGGAGCTGCAGCCTGTGGGGGACTTGTCACAGAGGCTCCAAGAGCTCCGACAGAAATAGCAGCTCTGCTGTTGTTCAGCTACACCCTGATGTTTGGTTTCTCCTGCCCCTCTTTTTAAACTTAGGCTGTGTTGACCGTGGCTCTCGCAGCCCTGTGACAGGTGGAGCTGGCAGGGCAGCAGCTGTTTGTGGCCCGAGGTGTGTCCCCACAGCCCCCACAGGCCATGCTGTGCATCCCACCCCTGCCGCTGGACCGGGCCAGCTCCTCCTGTGATGCTGCTCAATGAGTTGCATGTGACTCCTTCCTTTTAGTCAGGATCAGGACTGTCCCAACATGTTCTAAGTATAGCCACAATTGCTTTCCAGAAAAAAAGCTGCATTAATTTGTGTTGGCACTGATTTGGCAGTGGTTTCCCATGTGCCAATCATTATGATACATTTCCTTTTCTACCCTCCCCTAATCACTGCAATAAGAAAAATCTGGTTTACAGTGACAGTGGCATATCCATTAGATATTATTTATGTGTACACAGAACCAGAGATGCTCAAATGTACATAGATTCAATTGCCTTGAGGAGGAAACAAGGACAAAAGATATTTTGTCTTAAGACAATAAAAAGTACATGGTATGAAAGAAGCTACTGGTTTAGCAATACTAGATTTTTTTTTTAATTAATGTGGACTTTTTATACCTGTGGATTTCAGTTTGAAGGAAAAAGGCCACTCTCCCAAGGCAAGCACAGCAGTGCTCGGAGAGGTGGCCCTGGAGGAAGAGAAAGCTGAGGCAGAGCTGTGGGATCAGCTGAGGCAGAGCTGTGGGATCAGCCAGACCAGTGCAGGAGCAAACGGGCACAGCTCAACAAGGGACCTGAGCTAACCCTGCGTGGGGCTGAGCTACTGAGCCAGCAGAGCATCACTGGGGCTTCATGCCGGGCTTCAGCAACCCATGATCACACCCCTGCAGCAAGGGCCATGCTGTTCTGCTGCCTCCCCGCTCCTCTCCATCCTCTTCTTCCTGCTGGCACCGTGGGCATTGCAGCACCCAGTTCTCTGTGCTGCCCTGGCTGGGGCTCAACCTGCCAAAATGGACCACATCTTGTAACTCATCCAAGTTAAAGGACCTCTGACATGGGAAGTACTGGGGTATGTACCCAGTGCAGGATCCCGAGGCACAGACCTCTCAGGAGTACACTGCTCCAGAAGGAAGAACTTAATTTCCTGAGGGCTCTCCAAAAATACAGCTCAGGAATGAAGGCACTGACCTGAAAATCCCAACCAAAAGCTTGAGTCACTCATCTCCAAAGGCACAGCCCACATGTTTGAGGTTTTAACTTCTTAAACATCCAGATGGGCCTTTTTATTAATTTCACTGCCAGAAAACACGGCAGTGACCTTGGATCCCTGCAGCAGGATTCCAGAGGCTCCATGTCCTGTGGCACTGGGCTGTGCAGCTCTGCAGAGATGTGATACCTGTCAGCTCTCACAGCTTCTCTCCAGTGAGGACATGACCCTGTGTTATGGGGCTCCTGTTCCAAAGCACTGGCACTGCAGGGATTCAACTGGATCCAATAGCTCCCAGATTTGAGGAGCAGAGCAAAACACATGTGTAAAACAGGAACTCAGCAGAGCTGTGCCAGCTGTCTGTGTGCCCAGAATCAGTGCAAAACGTTGCTGTCAGATCTAACTGGCAACCTCAACCATAACACAAACAACACAGCCTGCTTGCTCCCAGGGACTCATGGCCAGTACTTGTATGAAAGGCAACAGTTTGTGGAGGATTTTCATTTAAAATAAAGGCTGACATGATCTTTCATTTCAGATTTTAATTAAGCTCCCTTGCCAAGCTGCAGAGAAAAATCCTGAAAAATGTAATCCAAGAGCATGGTAAAGTCCCAGATGTCAAAGGCGAGCAAAACCCTGAGCTGCTGTTTTAATTGTAATTTCATTAGTCCAAAGGACACAGCATGTTCTCCAAGGAAGCTCCTGCTTCCCCAATGCTCACAGTCTGACTTTCTGTAGAACACATCGAATGCCAACCAAGATGCACGTATAAGCCCACATTTCATTCTTGTCACAAGATGCTGATTTACCTGCATTCAGGGTATTATTTTTCCCTCCTCTCACACTCTCTCAGCTCAAAGAGAGCTATTTACAGAGCTCTTGCCATGTCTCAGGCTGAAGGCTTCAGTCTCCCATTCTTTACAAACCAGTCCCAAGCCCCCTGTTCCTGGGCAGCATGACCTGGGCTCTGTGGGATCTCTCAGCATGCTCAGGACCAGCCCCTTCCATGGTCCCTGTGCAGTACCACTGACCTGCTCAGCTCAGATTTCTCATCTTATCCTTCTCTTTCTGTCCAGGATTCGGTTAGTTTTTCACCAGGGAGATATGCAGATAGCCCAGAAATATTTACAAAAAAGGGCTAACAGTGGTCTCCTTCCCTTCTGCTGGACTAAGGAAAACAGTGCTGGGGGTGGCAGTCCTGCCCCAGCACAATCCAAGCAGTCGCTGTCTCCTGTTTCCATAGCCTTGGCATCCTCCCGTGTCCCCTTGCGCTCCTGCTCCAGGTTCTTCCCAGAGCTGTTTCATTGCCAGCATTTGGCATCTAGCCCTTGGCATGCACTTAAGGGGAGGAAATATTGCTGACACCAGCACCAGAGCCTGCTGCAGCCTCAGGGGGAAGCTGCTGCATGCGCAGGGAGCTGGGCCAGAGCAGAGGGAGCCCCATTTCCTGAGCAAACCACCCGCAAGGTCACTGTTTCATAACGAGCTTGAGCCGGGCCATGGGGGAACACGTAAAATACTGCAGCCCTTCTGCTGCAAATGCTTCGAAACAGCTACAAAAACTTGGCACCAACACAGCAAGATCTTTGCTCTGACTTATTCTGCACTAAACTGAATCCCACTAATCCACAAAGTTTGCTGTGTGAGTGAGGTTCAGGATGGAACATGGGGGATGAGTTGCTGCTCCCTGTTCCCTCAACTGTCACTTCCCATTCAAAAGAAAAACTTCTCATCCAGGTCAAAAAAAAAAAAAGAACCAGGTCATCAGAGATAGTGACTGACACCTCCACACTCTTCTATGATGTGAAAGCACTGGGGAATCACCGGGTATGGAAAACCACACACTGGGGACAACTGGTGCCTCCCTAAAGCTCACTTCCACCTACTGATTTACCTCACAAAATAATTCACAACTGATCGAATAACGGTGTTATCCCCATGCAGGAGCCACACACCATATCCTGTTGGTCCTCTGGAAGCTGTACCACAGCCCTTAAATACAACACACCTGACATGTGACAGGCAGAGCTGGCTGCCAAGGCCCACTGGGGGAGCGACGAGCACACCCAGGTAGTGAGGGTAATACCGTGGAGGGAGTCCCACACCCTCCGACCCAACATCTTACAGACGGGAATTTGGGTGAGTGAGCCGTATCAGCAGTGAGTTGGACTCATTCTTCCTACAAAGGGTCATCCTCCAGCCCTATGAAAAGAGTTTGAAGATTGTAATGTTTCAGAATTCCAAAATAACAAGTCTTAGTTCTCTGGCTTCACTGTTTTGCAGCTCAGACAAATCCCTGTCCCTGCTGAAGGGATTCCCTCCAGCCTAGGGCAAAGCATGCTGGCAGGGCAGCTCTAGAGAGCAGGATGGCCTGGCCAGAGGATTGGGATCCACAGCCCAGGAGACTGACAAACTGGGAACTACTGCCATGGCTGCCAGTATTTTAGACAATGAAAAAAGTCTGCTCCTAACAGCCATGTAGTCATGGATATAGAACGGACAAATCACTACATTGCAGAAAAACAGTGAGAAAACTTAAACCTGGAGTTTGTTCTGGGCTCTGCTCCCTGCAGAGTTGCACAATTTTCTCAGTTTCACTCTAAAATACCCCCATGATTTAATACTAAAAAGCTGGGTCTTGAGTGAAGCCTGGATTCCCTGCAGCTGATTTCACAGAGTGAGTTCAACACTGTCTAACTCGTAAGGCATCTCTGCTCAGCCTCTGAAAAACCCAGTGCTGCAGAATCTGTTCATGATATCTGCTCAAACAGAGCATTCACCACAGCACAGTAATACACAAAAGTTCACATGTGAACCAGAACATGCAGGGGGTGTCTCTGGCCCTAAAGAGCATGTAACTGCATGAAAGAACTAATACAGATTGGTGGCACTTCATGAGACCCTGCTGGGGACTGTGGGTTTGGAATGGAAACTTAATTATCAAATCTGAGTTTTTATCTTACCGATATCATCTTTTTAAAATTATTTAGGGTGAAAGTGTAGCATCAAGCAGACATGTTATCCAGGATTACTCCTTTTCCCAGTAGAGAAAGGGCTGTCCACCCACAGCAGCATGAAGCACATATAACTCTCTACAAGTCTCTGTGTGAGCTGTACAAGCCCCGAGGGCCAAAGGAGCCGCTGGGTTTGGCAGGACAGGTAGCAGGAAATGCAGCGTTTGCACATGGCTGCCTCTCCCCTTGATGCTCCCTGCACAGCACTTGTAGGAGAGAAGGGCTCGCACTGCAAGCAGGGACCTTTCTCATGCCAGCACTGCCCCAGACAGCCCAAGGAAAGGTCCCTCAGCATGCAGGGAGGAAGAGGCGGCTCCGTGGTGAGACACGTGTGAGAGTCAAGCCACAGATTCGAGCACAACTGCCCACACGTAGAAGAGACATGGCAGGGAGGGGATGGGAGGGGAAAAAGTCACAGATTTTCCTCCCATGCTCCAGAAGCTTCCCAGAAGCCCATGGACAGCTCCCATGACAGCTCTCGAGCCCACACTCAGAGGGGCCATGTCCTCCCTTCAGCAGCACCTGTCCCAGGGACCTGCTCTCAGATGCACTGTCTGTTCAGGTTGTGGTCAAGTGCTCAAGAGGAGACAACCAAGGCCTGAACCCTTGCTTTAGGTTTTCAGTTTGTTTAATGCAGCATTCCCCTACCAGTAACTCAAGGCTGTTACTGCAGAGCACAAGCAGAGCACAGTTGCAGAGTCCTTGTGTTGCTGCAGCAGCAATGGGAGGGAACAGGAGTCCCACTGCCACAGACACATTCAAATTCAGAACACGGGTAGACTCCAAAACCACTCACATGTGAGATGTTTATAAAAGCAAGGAAGATATCACCACTTTTTTTTATTATTTAAAATGGTCATTTCCCCTGCTCTCTCTGTCCTTAAAATGAACACTTAAGAATGTGTTCAGAATTGTTCAGGAGTCTGGCAGCAGTCCCAAAGTCAGCTAAAGCTCTTCCCAGCTCCTCTTGTCACTGTGCCTAGATGCAGAGCAGAAATTCCTTGCAGTATCAGCATTTTGACTCCTCAGGCCCCCACATGCCTTTCTTCTTCCCCCTCAGATTCCCAAGCCGGGGGAAGCACAGAGGCCATTCTTTACTTCTCACTCTCTCCCCATTGTCTTTCCATGTGCAGGAGTCAAGTATTCTCCCCACATAATTTTTTTATTGGAATAGTGAAGCACTGGTGGAAATATCACCTGAATTATGATATTACAGAACAGAATCATGGAATCAATCAGGTTGGAAAAGACCTCCAAGATCAAGTCCAACCCTTGATCCAACACTGCTGTGGTTCCCAGACCATGGCACTGATGCCACATCCAGTCTCATCTTAAAAACCTCCAGGGATGGTGACTCCACCACCTCCCTGGGCAGCCCATTCCAATGTCTGATTACTCTCTCTGTAAAAAATTTCTTCCTAATATCCTACCTATATTGCTTTCACTAGCCTTGATATACAAATGCCTTGAAAAATTATTTGTAAAGACATTACTTTTGTCACCCAGTGATCTCAGACACAACAGAATGCCAAGTTAACACAGCTGGGATGTGCCACCCTTGTAAGTCCTTCACTGCACACTGTTCTCACCTGGTTCTGTTGTCTGTCTCACACATCTGCAGCACTCAGACCTCTCACTGTCCATGTGATATTTTCTCTTGAAATGCACTTTTTAAATGAAATTTCAGATTTGCACATTCTTGTGCTTCTAGAGATGAAAACAACCCCCGTTAGCCATGAACACAGTTCACTGGACTGAGTTAAGTCCTTGCCACATCCCACTAAGAGGCACAGATGGATGTGGTAGATCTTGCACTGCATGCTGGATCTAGTTTGTGTGTGTGTGTGCTACACAGGCTCACAGAAGATAAGTCAGATTCAGTCCCTTCATTCAGGGAAAGCCCCTTGCAGAGTGACTCACAGCAGAGCTCCCTGTCCACACGCTCCCCTGACAGGCACTCTGAGCAGCTCTCCCGCTCTGAAACCCCAAGCACAGGGATGGGATTCCAAAGGTGAATTTTTGTGCAGAATAGGATTCAAGGAGGTGATCAAACCATTTGTTTCACATGGTAAAAGACAGTGCAAGTTTCCCACTTAAAAGCATTATGTATAAAATAGAAATGAACTTCTACTAGTACATCAGTTTAATAGATTTTTTAAAATAAAACCCAAAACCCCAGGCTCCCCAAAAATATCCTTTAATTGTGTGCATACCAGTCTCCTTTCAAATATTCTCAACAGAAGGATTTCCATCCAGTAACATAATTGAAATCTCAGCAGGACATATTTGAAGAAATCAGCTGACAATTCAGCTGAGCTGTCCACAGCCACATCCAGCTGCAACGCCCATACAGGTTACATGCAGACTAAGAAAACTCCCAGCAGAGTCATTGGCACAAAGGTCACTCCAATTTCTGCCAAGTTTCAGCTGTTTAAGGAGTTGTGATTTCCCAGTAAAGGCAGTGGAGCCTCCCTGCACCACACGCTGCTGAACGCAGCACACGCTGCTCGTTCATGCCCAGGACACACAGCCCCTCACCTGTCACCGTGCTCTGTGGAGCACTACAATAATTCTGCCTTTTCTCCCACAGAAGTGACTAACAATGAGCTCGAAATAATTGACTGGCCAGGAGCAGCAGCTCTTGCGTATGGGCAGCCTCACTGACAGGTGCTGGTTACACTGACTCAGAAGGAAAGAGGTCACAGCTCTCATGTACCACTGCTTGAAACACAGACAGCACCGTGGTTCTACAGAAAAGAGCCTGAAACTGATTTTTCTCAGCTCAAGATATCAGTGATAGCAGGAGCACCAGGTAACCCCTGTGTGTGGTTTAACGTGCCCAAGTGATGGAGTAATGGATCCTGGACCCTCGTGTCCCCAGAGCAGGGCCATGCACAGGTTAACAGAGGTGAATCAGGATATTGCAATTATGATACATGATATTGCAATACACTATAGATCTTGTACATTCCATCCCAGAGAATAATTAAAAAGACTTTATAAGAGCTTTTTTATTTGGATGTTGGGGAGAGACTTTATAATTTCATTAGTCTCTGTTCTGGCCCCTAAGTGATACTTGGCAGGTCTTTTAATATGCAAAAGCCTCAATTTGTTCACTAATAAATTAGCTGTTAGGAAAACAAAGCTTCACAACAAAGGCATTAGTAAAACACAGCTGCAGACTCTGAAGATGCTCAGCAGTGTCCATGGTAGCTCCCTGAGGCCATATATTCTGTAGCATCAGTGTCCTTTTGGACTCAGGTAGGAGCTAATCAGACACACCGAGTGTAACAGAAAACACGACAATTGTGGGCCCACAACAAGATTATATATCTCCCTCTTCTGAATTATGCTTCCAGATCTGTTAAAAATAACTGTAGGGATTATCTGTTTTCCAATGGTCAAAGCTCATGCCAGCTCTGCCAGCACTGTCACCATTCCCTGTCTCCTGGCTGCCAACGCAGATTCAAGACCATGGAGTTGTATCCCCGACTGGGAGAGGAAGAAATCTGAGCTGTGCAACCTCTTCCCTTCCTCACACAGGCCACTGAGGCAGCACAAAGGACTGGGTCCCAATAGCCCTGTCTGACTGGTCAGCAGCTCACACTACAGGCTGCCTGTCCAAACTCAATTCAGACTTTGCCAGCACCAGTTGAGGCTAAAATCCCATGAAAAATTCTGAATTGTAAACTACTTCATCTTTGCCTGCTTTTTTATTTATTTCTGTAAGAATCTTTCTTTTAATAAGTTGTCTCAAAATAAACTTGACTGTCAGGTCAGAAGCAAATGCTGTAGGTTAAAAGGTGATCTGAACCAATCCCCACACTAACCCTCACTCCTGTAGTAAAGCCATGGCAACCCCCTGAGCAGCAGTGAGGTACTGCACAAGAGTAAATCCAGTACCAGCGAGCACACAGCTGGAATGTCACTGAGAAGGAAGTGGTAAAGCCATCACCCAAAGTCCCCTGAAAGCAGAACTTTCTTCAAGAGGTCACAGGAGGGAAGAGCCTGGCACCTTCACAGGGATCTTGCCCTGAAAAGCTTTCTTATACTGCCCACAGCATTTTTACTTTGGAAGGGCAGATTTTTGATTTCACTTCTCAGTGTGTATATTGAAACACAAAACTATATTTTTAAAAGCAGCCTATGGAGCCAGGAAACAGCCCTTTGAGACATCAAACATGGCTTCAAGAGAACATGTTTGAAGTCACAGACAATCTACTCTGTATTTCTGAAAATTCCCTCTCTGAGGCCAATGGTTACAAAGTCCTCCAAGAGGGATTTGGCAGTGCTGGAAATCAAACTCACCTTCTCCAAATTCTTCTAAATTGCTGTGCTTGTGGAGGACTGAACCCATAAAACAACAGCCAGAGCAGTTCAGCTTGTCCTCAGGTCACAGGTTCTGGCACGAGAGCACGCAGGCTGCCTGCAGTAGGAAGAAAGGAAAAACTTCTAGGAGGCAGAATATAATGTTTGGCATTAGCCAAACTATACTAAATAACCAAAATATACTAAATTACATTTGAAAATGCTGATCAAACCCCATTTCATTTCTTAAATTTCTTCCCCAAATGGTATTATTTCGCTTTCCTTTTCCAGCAAAACAAACCTGATCCAATTAAATCCAATCCAGAGCTGACTTCATCTCAGTGGGCTCTTCACCTGCTCAATGCCAGATCTTTAGTGAAGAACAAGTGGAGAAATTATCATTTGGTGGCTGATACAGGGCATAATTGCTGAGTCTGAGAGGAGCTGTGGGTGAGCAGCTCCCTGGGCAGAGGAGAGTGACACCCCCTGCAATCCCCGGGATGGGTCCTGCAGATTCCAGCACTCCTGAGACCACTGTGGGGACACAGGGATGACCCTGCAGTGCCTCCCCTGACCCTCTCCCTCCACTCAAATGACAAAACAAAAGAGAGCCCAAAAACCTAACCACAAAAAGCCTCTGTATCTTTCTTCTGGGAGAGGTTGGGGTAAAGGGTAGATATGCTTTGATTTAAGCAAGAGATTGGTATCTCTGGAGCAGCTTCCATGGGCAAGTTGGAGAAAGAAAAGATCTTGTTTGAGAACCTTTCCAGGCCTTGGGCACAAACTGATGAACATCTTCAGGAATTCAGCAGTTATGTTCATGCCTGCTGACAGAAATTTAGTATCTGTGGCTTTTAGGTACCTACAATATTAGACAAGACTTTTCAGTTACTGGAGGTACCTGGCAACTGGACTCAGATGTCTAATGACAGGATGGGAAACTCAGGAATGTAAGCCCAGGTGGCTGGAGCTGGGAGTTACCACTGCCCTGTCCTCTGAACAAATGTCCAGTCCAATCCATTTGCCACAAGCAAAAAATACAGTCCAGATCTGCATTAGCTGCAGTAACAGGCAACTCTTTTCCTGAATATGCTTTTCAAAGAATTTAATTTTCTAAAATATATATTCATTCAAAATCAAAGGAAAACTTAACAATAATGGGATCTTGCTCATCCACCTCCAAATAAGGCATCAGGCTTTGGCTACCTGTGGCCACAGCTTTGCCACCACCCCTCCTTTTTCTCTCTAGCTGCCAAATGGAGCAAGTCTATGAGAAGCTGCCCAAGCCTGGAGTACTTTGGGAGCCCATTTTAGTAACACTGTGTTACATGAATATTGGTTTGGTCTACATTTAACAGCCACACACCATTTCCTGTCCTCGTGCCACATGTCCAGGCCTGGGCCCAGCCCCACACTGGTGCTCTGCAGTGCATATTTCCATGAAGGGTGAGCTGGTCAGATCTCGGCTATGAGAGCTCAGGCAGCTGCCCAGATGGAGGATGCTTTATGAACGCAGCAAGAGATATAAACAGAGCCAAAGACTCTGATTTCTTGAGTCTCATCTGATTTTAACTATCACAGTGAGCTCAGGGTTACCTTGAAGTGAGCCTCAAACAGATCTAGTGAAGGCAATGAGATTATTCCAGAAATATATTCACTCTACACTTTCATATGTATTTCAAAGGAGCTACGGCTAAATACACAGGCTATAGAAAACCAGGCATTCCTACACAAGTGTGTGATTTTCTTCAGATCCACAAGAAAATGTGCTGAACTGCGTTTTTGCTGTCCATGAATTTGGATCTAAAATGTTCTGAAACCACAACCAAGAGCTAATCCTGCCCTGTCCTGCACTGTGACATGCTAGTACAAGGACAGACAGGCAGCTGGGAAATGTTACATATTTGTGACTTGCCAGAAATCAAAAAAGGCTCTAGCAGCACCAAGCTGGAGGGAAAAGCCCACGCAGGACAGACTTGTACTGAATCCAGGTAGGAGGTGCTTCCACCATAGCAGGGACTGGAGGCAGCAGCATGGTGCAGCAGGCTGCTGCCTCGGGGTACACAAACGTCATTTGCAGTTCTCTGGTAACTCCCAGAAAAACAAGCATGTTGACTGTTCTCAGAGTCCTGATGGCACCTGAGGTCAGGACTGCTAATCCATTTATGCTTTCCACCCTCATGCTCTGACTGGCACTGTAACTCTGGCTCCTGATCTCAGCCATTCCAAAGCAGCATTTCCACGAGGGCTGAAACGCCTCCTTCCATACAAGGACATTTCAGGTGACTGACTCCACTGGTCCTGAGGTTTAACTCATAAAGCCTCCACAAACCACCCCAAACAAACGAGTGAAGGTAACAGTTCATCTCCTAGCTAAGTAGGTGCAGGATGTCTGGAACCAAGGACACCTGTTTTTTCCACCAGGCATTCCAGACTCTCCACTGGCAGGACCCTGAACACCCTGAGAGCTTCATCCTTCCCAGCAGCCTCCAAGGCACAATGGGACTCAGGAACAGGGAAACCCAGAGCCCAGGAAAACCGGGCAACACCCATATCACTCCACTGAACCCAACAGAAGCTGCTGCTGTGACCTAAAGCTCTCCATAAGTTTTGGATGAGAGACATCAGAGAGGCCCCAGCTGCACATCCCTGATGTGGACAGGCTGTTGCTGACTGAACCAACACATCTGGAGTGACATGTGGCAGCTCACACACGACTCTGCTATGAAGGCTGCTGCCAAGGATTTGGATTAGTTGTGATGTTTAGTTTGGATTAATTGTGATGTTTTTCAGTCCAAAGTAAAAGTTGAGATGGCCTGAAGCAAAATCCAGGCACTGAAAAAGATTAACTGTCTCACTTTAAAGGCTGTCTTTGATGTAAATTTCTTAGTATGATGTATCATGAATATTAGATCTTCCTATCCTCCAGCTTACCCATGATGGCCTTGCATGCTTAGGGATCTCAGCACTCCTTAACGCTTTATTAAAAACGTGGGCTGCTCTGAGGAACCCCACTTGTGTTTTTCTCCTCCTGAAGGTCAGGCCCCTCCACAGGTATGTCCCTGGAGGCACAGGCTTTGCAGCTGTGTGCTGAGGCTGAACTGGAAAGAAATGTATTTCCTTGCTCAAAGGACTTCTGCAAACCCAAGTGCTTGATGGGATTTATACAACATGCTCCTGTCATGCAAGACAAACCAGATCAGTTCACACCAAACTCATTCTGCAGCTCTGAAATGAACTCAAACCAAGTGGTTTCTCCAGGCGAGACAGATGTAGGCATAACTTGGCACTTCAGTACTGGAAATTCAGTGCCATCTCTAAATTTGTTTATGCCCTACCAAATTCATTAAACCAATGCAGGAAATTAATTTCTGTTCCCCTGGTAAAAATTAAGTAAGGCCTTTGAACACCTTTCACTGCTTTCATGAAACTCATTGGTGCAAGGTTATGTGTGCACACTGAGTTTCTCGCTGATGAGGCTCCCTCAACAGTTTCTATTTCACAGACCTCACATATGACAAAGCTCAGTCCCTGGGCCCAGGTGTACAACCAGTACAGCAAGGCTGACCAGTCTGATATTTTCAGCACGTCTCACATTCTGTAGAATGAGCTGCTCATCCTCTGTGGCCTTATCACAGCTCTGACCTCCCAGAGTGGCTGCACCCACACTGCCCAGGCACAAGTTGCTAATTGTGGCTTATTTGTTCCTATGCAAAATCTGCTGGGGACAGGAAGGGTGGGATGGTCCCTTGTTAACCAAACACCTCCAGCAGCAAGGGTTTGCCACACAATTTCTCACTTTAAATTGTGAACTCTTTGTCAACTCTTTGTCGTGTCCTATCACCCACCAGCCTCAGTTCACAGCTCTTCTGACTAAGGCCTACCAGTGCTGCCACAAACTGACTAATTCTTCCCCATCCGGTAACAGTTAAGCTGCCAATTCACTCCTCTCCTGACCTCTAGGTGTCAAAATAACATTATCCTTCAGCTGGAGATTCCCAAACACCATACAGTATTATCTTTCTCTCATGCACATGAAAATAGTAAAACTCGAGGAAAAATTAAGTAACTAGATTAGATGTCAGGAAGAAATTGTTCCCTGTGAGGGTGGGGAGGCCCTGGCACAGGTTGCCCAGAGAAGTTGTGGCTGCCCCATCCCTGGAAGTGTTCAAGGTCAGGTTGGACGGGGCTTGGAGTAACCTGGTCTAGTCCTAATTCCAGGACAAGTTATTGGTTTTAGTAAATTAAGGGTATTGTAAATGTTCTTCAGTTGTGTGTCAATATTATGAGACAAATAATAATGACCCTTTGGTCAACTGGACAATTGCTATCTCCGTCATTGCATTGATAACCTGAGGAGCAAGAGTGCAGAAACATTCAGCATCCTCTGTGATCCAGCCTGCTTTTGACATATGCATTCCAAATGGACAGACCCAGCTCCCCCAGGGCACAACCCCTTCCAGACAAGTGGACAGCCATGCTCTTCCTTGGGTATGCACTAAACCAGCCATGAAATCAATGCTGCCAGCTCATCAGGAACTGCTACTGCCTGTAAACAGGGCTCACAGGCACCTGCTTTCCTTAACTGACTGCAGTTGCTCCTGGGAGCCAGTTTGGTTCCTTGGCTCTGGGAAATGGGTTCATAATGGACACAAAAATGCAGCTTTGGTTTGGTCTCGAAGACTGTCATATTTTCTTTCCTACCAAAACATAGGTAGGAGAGTAGGAGAGCTGTGGGACTTGGCCACTGGGAGGAAGCCGTTCTGTGAGTGGTGCCTGGACAGATTTTGAGAGCAGCAGCACAGCAGGCTGATCCCTGCTTCTCACCTTCCCATGTGAGGCCAGCTGGGAAGGTCAGAGCTGCTGCTGCTAGGCCAGACATATGGAACCCATTTAAGTGTCTGGCAAACACCTTCACCAAAATATGCTGAAAATTCTGCTATTGAAAGCAGCTCAGCAACCCAAGCTTGTTATCCCACTGGAACCACAGAGCTTACCCTTGCTATACGAGTTGCTGCAGGATAAAGCTGTGCAAAATCTGTGGCTGCCTCTGCTTTAGCACGTTTTAAGTTCTCATTGAAGAAGCCATTTCACAAACTTTCTCCAGTGTGTTTATGATCCAAATTCCATGGTTTTCATCTTACATTTTCAGACTTGAATCACAAGTAAACCCACACCTTCCATCATCCTTGGCATGTGAAAGCAAAGCGATGCTTCAGAAGACTCAGTGGCAGGAGCAGTGCCTCAGGCCTCCTGCTCAACATTGAATGTCACAGTGCAGCCAGAACTCACAGGGGGAAATGAAGACAGACAATGCTGCTGCCAGTACACACTGCATCTGCAGAGAAACTGCAGGGACAAGTTGTGTTTACATTTATCAATCCAGTACTGGGAAAAGGTAAAGACTCCGGACCGGAAGAAAAGAGGAGGAAGACAGTGCCTCTTCAGCTTCATGCTGATCACGCTTGGGCATAGTGACACATGCATGGCTGTGGCAGATAGCTGGGGTGGCCTCTCCATGCCTCCTGAAAGAACATTTAGCTGCTAGATTTTTCTTTAAAAAAAATTTTAGTGCTGATCGAAGGAACTGAGCACTTTTTATAGCAAGGAACGAAAAAGGGAATGGCCACTCATGGTTTGCACAGGGGATGCGGCAGCAGCGGCGGCTCGCGCTGTGCGGGTGCTCGGGAGCTCCGTGCCGGGACCCCGCGGGCTGCGGGGACAGAGGGCCACGGGCTGTACTGGCTTTGGAACCGGGCAGTGACCCAGCGCTCCTCCAGGTAAATCGATGGATCCCGTTCCACGGCGGGAACGCGCATGGAGTCGCCGCCTTCCCTGGATGTCCGGTCACAGCCGCCTGCTCGCTGTCCATCGCGGCAGCAATCTGCCCGGCTGTCCCGTCACCGCCGGTGTCACACACAGACCGCGCGCCCGGCAGGAACGTGTGCCGGGCTCGGCCCCCGCGGCGGCCGCTCCGCTGAGGGGCGCGGGGGAAGCACGGACCGGTCACACCGGCTCCCCTGCACGGCACGGGCCAGTCACACCGACTCCCCCGCACGGCACGGGCCGGTCACACCGACTCCCCCGCACGGCACGGGCCGGTCACACCGGCTCCCCCGCACGGCACGGGCCGGTCACACCGGCTCCCCCGCACGGCACGGGCCAGTCACACCGACTCCCCCGCAGGGCACGGGCCAGTCACACCGACTCCCCCGCACGGCACGGGCCAGTCACACCGGCTCCCCCGCAGGGCACGGGCCAGTCACACCGACTCCCCCGCACGGCACGGGCCAGTCACACCGGCTCCCCCGCAGGGCACGGGCCGCGGCGCCGCCTCCCGCCCGCTCGGAGCAGCGACCCGCGGGCCGCGCGGGCGGGGCCGCCCGGGCGGAAGCGGAAGAGGCGGGGTCGGCGGCGCGGGGAGCGGCGGGAGCGGCGGTCGTGGTCGGTACCGCGCGGCCGCCGGAGCTCCCGGCGGTGTCCCTCCCCCGGCAGTCTGCCATGGCGGAGGCGGCCGGTGACGCGGGGCTGGGGCCGGGTCGGGGGCCGGGTCCAGCCCAGGAGGGCGCGGAGCTCGCGGCCGTTATCGGCGCCACCGTGCCCACGGGGTTCGAGCAGACGGCGGCCGAGGAGGTGCAGGAGAAGCTGGGCTCGGCCTCCAGGATCAGCAGGGACCGGGGCAAGATCTACTTCGCGGTCCCGGCCCGGAGCCTGCCGCAGGTCCGTGCACGCCGCCTGCTCCGCTCCCTGCTCCGCTGTCCCCGCCGCGGCCTCGCTGCCCTGCCCTGCCCTGCCCGGTCCGGTGGGTCACGGCCCCTCCGAGCCGAGCGCTCCGCTGTCGGAGGCCACGGCCGGCCCGCAGCAGCTGAATCCGCCTTTATCGCGGTTTGAAGGGGAGATTAAGTCAAAACGGGGGAGGTTAAATCAGTACAGAGGTATAGAGTGATAACTCCCTTGAGGACTAAAGTGTAAAATCGTGCATGTAAGATTGCAAAATTCTAACGACAGTAAACACAATCCCCACGACGCATGGTTAGTAACGTGCCACCGTGCCTTCTCATCTCCTCTAGGTCCACCGTCTGCGGTCAGTGGATAATTTATTTGTTGTTGTCGAAGAGTTCAAAGACTATCAATTTAAAGAAAATAAGGTGAGGTATTCCTCATTTTTCGGTCAGTTCTGGGGTTTGAAGTGTTGTTTGGTTTGACTTTTTTAGTTTAAGACTAGTGTCAAAGTATTCTGTTTGTTTAACAAGTTTGTTGGGTTTTTCAGTTGTGATATTGTTCCAGTTCCTCTTTTCTGGCTTGTAAATGGAACTGTGGCCATGTTGTCTAACATTTCTTCAGTTAAATATGTTGCATTGGCAAAATCTGGGATGAGAGCTGATGCCATGTTCGTAGGTCACAGACATAGGACAGTGATGTATCGCTTTGGTCACTTAATGCACTGCTAGCTGTTTGTTTTATGAGATAAACTGTGAAATCCTGTGGGTCTTGTGATTTTCAGTGTAATTCCTTTTATGGCAAGAACTGGACAAAAACCTGTAAGCTTTTCTTAAAGATGTAGTGGGTTAATGTTTAATAAACTACTTTGAGAGACCTAAAAATAAAAGATAACTTTTAAAGGAATGGAATGACTTTAAAGTACAGCTTCTTCTGTCTGTTAAAGGAAGATGCTTTAAAGGATTTGGAAGGTTTGGTTAAAAAGCTGCCCTGGACCGATCCGTTGAAAGTTTGGGAGCTGAACAACAGCTTAAAAAAGAAAAAGACAAAACGCAAAAAACACAATTTGCAGAGTCCTGCAAGCAAAGAGAAGCTGAATGATGGTGGAGAAGAAGGAGGAGCAGACCAAAAAGACACTAATGACCAGGAGGACTGTGCCCAAAACATTGTGGGTGTGGCTAGCAGCCAGGATACAGAGAAGCCCCAAGGGGTGGCATCCCAAAATGGGGGAGAGGAGGAAGAGGAGGATAATGAGCAATTGGATGTGAGGGACGAAGTGCAGGCGAGTTCTGGGAGTAGTACCAAGGCTGGTGATGGTCAGACAGCTGAAGGAGAGGTGAAGGTGCTGAAGTTCCGAGTGACGTGCAACAGAGCTGGAGACAAGCACAGCTTCACATCAAACGAGGCTGCGAGAGACTTCGGCGGAGCTGTGCAGGAGCACTTCCAGTGGAAAGCTGACATGACAAACTTTGATGTGGAGGTATGGTGGTGTGCCTTGGAAATGCCTATGTTTCTGCTGTACAAATCTTTAGTTCTTAATTCTGATGCTTAGAGGTCCCCAAATTGCCTTTCAGAGACTCTGGAACTGAAAGTGTTCATTTCCCTGGCACTTTACACGTGTCCTCAGATCCCCAGCAGTTGCTGGTGCTTTGGCTATCTGTGATAATAATCTCTGGAGTGGCCCAGTGTGGCACCTCTCCCTTCCCCGGGCCTCTAATTTGTTTAAACACTATCTCCTCTTGTTAGCTGATGAACCCAGCACAGCTGAGCTGGGGCTGCAAAGCTCTCTCCCAGCCACAGCAAAGGCTTGAGTTCTGAGTATTACCACCTGCTATAGCCTTTGGGCTCCTTCATATTTAAAGGTAATGTCAGTGCCTTCTGCTTTGCTTTTACCCTCAGTAAACCTGTCCTTATTCTGTTGTTTAATACCACTCTAAGTTGTCAGGAGATGCTCCATCTGGAAGCTGGTTTTATGGGTGAAGGGAACAGAAAGGGTTAACAGTAACTGTCCAGTGTTTATTTCCTGTCAGAGGAGAGCAGAGTTTGGGAAAGCACAACCAACACCCTTGGTCTGTGTTGCAGGAGTACTGTTTCTGAGGGACAGAGAGACTTGTTTTTCTTGTAGGTCTGTTAAGGGCTGGTCACTGCCCTGGAGCAAGATGCTAATATGGTCTCCATCACAAATATGAATTTTATTGCTGCTTTGCAGATACTTCACTGTGACTTGCAGGACTTACTTGGCTTCTCCCCCAAACTTAAAAACTAAACCTTTTAGGAAGCCAGTGTAATTGTTATAGCACTTTGGGAAGTCTTGTGTAAAAGATTCTGTGTGACTGAGGGAATATGTGAATGCTCTCCCAAGTTCTGTCCTTTATGGTTATAAAAATGGGGCTTTGATTTTCGTACAAGAAGAAAAGCTCTTTTATACATCGTTCCTGGTTTTTAAATTGCCATATAACTTCCCATAAATATTTACCAGGCATACTATGCAAACTCCCGAAATTCAGTTCAGGTTTTTTCTTTAGGTTCTTCTGAATATTCACAACAGTGAAGTGGTGGTGGGGATTGCATTAACTGAAGAGAGTCTCCACAGACGGAATATCACACACTTCGGACCCACAACGCTGCGCTCGACTCTGGCTTACGGCATGCTCAGGTCAGGGCAGCTGCGTTCTGTTATACTCAGTTAATGAGTCCTTTTGTTTCAGAAATTAGGCCCTTTATCTCCCCACTGCTTCCTCAGAAGCCATTTCTGTTAATTCTTGAAAAAAAATTTTAAAAGCAGAGTTGCTGACATGGTGTGCTTTGTAGTTACAGTGGTGGTTTCTCAGACAAGGAGAGTAAATCTTTGCTGTGTTAGCCTAGTTTCAAAATAGTGTATCACATTTGTGAAAGAATTTCACTGTATTGCTGGTCATAAAATGGTAATTAACGTATTGAAAAAATAATCACAGTTTTTTTGTTAAAAGGATAGAATCAGAATTATTAAAATAGTTCACTTTCCCTTCCTTAGAGAAATTCACATTTTCTTGGCTTTTCTCACCATATCTTTTCTTCTATTCTTCAGACTCTGTGATCCCCAGCCCACGGATATCATAGTTGATCCCATGTGTGGTACAGGTGCGATACCAATAGAGGTGATTCTTCTGTGATTTTTTTAACTTAATTAAACTTAACAGTATCTGTAATTCAGTAATGTGTGTAAGTCTTCTTGGTAATGACTGAATAGCAAGGTCCAATCTCACCAACTTTTGAACAGATACAAATACACTTTTTGTAAGTGACCTTTTTCCTTCTCTGGGCTATAGCGGGAAGAAACTAAATCCAAAAGTATTTTGAGCCTTAAAGGTGCATAATACCTGTAACAGCTATCTGTTACAGAACTCTAAATTCCTTGTCATCCACTTGCAGTTGCTTTGTTGTATTTTGTCATGTTTGAGTAATTCTTCTGTTTGTTGTGTTTTCAGTCAAACAGCGTTGATGCTAATGTTGTTTATTATCAATTCTCCCCTAGGGAGCAGCGGAATGGCCCGGCTGCTACCACATTGCAGGGGATAACAACCCTCAGGCCGTGAAGAGAGCAGCAAACAACATCTGCTCCTTACTGAGGAAAAATGAGAGTAAGGACAGGTGAGAAGAGTACAAGGGATTTCTGTTTCCTGCAGTGTTGTATGCAGAGAAATCCACTTTGCATTGATGCTTTTAAGTGTCTAGTTCATATTTTCCTGTTTATTCCGCTTCCAATGTTCTAGATCTCCTCAGTGTAAAAACCTTCTGAGTGCTCATGTCTGAGGTAACTGCCTTTGCCCTTGCAGCAGCACTGCCTTGGGTGTTCCCTTGGACATCATCCAGTGGGACATCTGCAACCTGCCTCTCCGGACTGGCTCTGTGGACATCGTAGTGACAGACATGCCCTTTGGGAAGAGGTGAGGAGTGCTGGAAAGGTGCTGTGCCTCACTGCCACAGCTGCATGGGCTCACCTGGCCAGGCCTGGGCTTCTCTCCAGTCGGGTCCTTAACTGGGCCTAGTTGGGAAGCTGTGACAGGCCCTATGGTAAAAATGCAGCTTGAAAGTAACAGTAACTGTGGTCCTGAATAAGCTGATTCCTGTCTGAGACCAACGTCAGTGAACTGGTTTCAGTGATCACAAAGGACATCTGAATGTATCTTGCAGGATAGGGTCAAAGAAGAAGAACTGGGATCTCTACCCGGCCTGCCTGATGGAGATGGGCCGGATCTGCACCCCAGGGACAGGCAGGGCTGTGCTGCTTACCCAGGACAAGAAATGCTTTGCCAAGGTATGTCCTGTGAGAGAAAATCAAACCTATTTACACTTGAAAATGTATTGAGAAAAAAATTGTAAGCTGTCATCATTACAGATGTTTTATTTATTGAGCAAAAATTACTAACATCTAAATGCAGTTCTGGGTGTGAAAAGTCTCTTGACATTGCCATCAGATGTGATTTAGAATAATGAAAAATAATATTACTGTCTTACCGCTGCTCTCTGGTTGGTTTTGGCTTGCAGGCCTTGTCACGGGTGGGACACATCTGGCGCAGAGCTCAGACGGTGTGGGTGAACGTGGGGGGACTCCACGCTGCGGTGTATCTGCTGCGGCGCACCTGGGAGAGAGCAGAAGAGAGAAGGTCCTTCTGGTAAACTGCCTGGAAGAAGACACACCTCCAGAATTTGTTGAATGGCCATTTGGTAAAGCAGACACCACAGAGCTTGGGTCTGTCAGTTCCAAACCCAAACAACCTAAGCAGAAATTGTGTCACACAAATATTAAACCAGGGATCAGTTTGAAAGCTGCCAGTTGTACTGTGTGTTCTGAAAACTTGTTATTTAAATCACCTCTCCTCCTTGCCACCCAAACTGAAATTCAGTTGTGGGATTAGTAATGCTTTCCATGGCCTGAGTCTTCTATATTTTTCAGTTAAATGTTTATTCCTCTGCTTACAGTAGAAAACATGTTGAGGCAGCTCTGAAGGTAACAGTTTACCAAACTGTAGAAAGCTTACATGTATCTTAAAATGACTAACATTTTAAGGACTACTAAGACTGTCACCTTGAAGGGTTCAGAGGTAGTATTTCTCTAGTGTGGCATATTTCCAAATTGAAGTTTTCTAATTTATACCATTGCTCAAATGTAAACGAAGAAAATAAAACAGTATCTGGTTTTTATGGTCTGATAAGCAAATTCCAGTTAGTAAACAATATGCTGTGCTACTGATTCTCTTACCTGTTACCTCACCTTAGTGCTAATTACCAGTAAATGTCTAATCCATATTTTAATGTTCCACTGTCTTGGCTGAGGGGGTAACTCACACAGCCTTAGCAAACTGTCTGTAGTTACTGTTTGAGAACAAAGATACTTTTAGCAGCTATATTAACAAGTTCATGTTTCCAGTGTCTACTGTGGACACATCAAAGCGGCAGTGTTTGAATTTCTTAGGTGATTTAACTGTCATAGTTATGCTGCCACAGTATTTACAAAACTATATTCCCTGTCCACTAACTTGAAGTTGCAAATAATTTTTCTTCTCTAAACATACTGTGATTTTTCAAGTGTCTTACTCTGCTCAGCAGAGGCTGAAAACACATTACTGGTTTGCCCTTTTCATTACAGTGTGTTCATGCTAAGTATTTGTAAGTGTTCAGAGGTGAATTAACAAGTATTAAAGTTTTAGAAGTTTTGCATAAGAGATGATTCTTAATTGTGTTCTTTTCTGGTTTGTGTCCAGATTTAAGAGTATAGGAAAAAGATTATGTACAGTGATATCTGAATAGCTCTGCTCTTTTACAGATGTGAATCTGTTTTTGAGTTGGGCAGTTTGAAGCAGTTGCTGTTAAAGCCCACACTTCTGTTTTTATGGTAGATTGGCACCAGACACTGAGGAATAGCAGCTTTTTTCAGTTAGGACAATCAACCTCATTGTATGTATATGCTGTGTAATCCCACAGTGCTGCTCACAGCTGCTTTACAGTATCAGGATCTGAACTACGTGCTCCTTCCATGATGTGAATTTGCTGTTTTCCTCTCGTAGAAGGAACACGAGGGAAGTGACTCCTTTTCCACAAGGGCCATCACACAAGCCTGCCTAGCAGTTCTGACACCTCCAGCTCTACTGGGGAAAAAATGTAATTGAGAGGTGATGGTTTCTCTTGTGTCATTCTCTAACAATGTACACACTTCTCCCTCACAGGCTGCTAGAGGGGCAGAAATTAGGAAAGGATCCCTCATCTAAGTCTTGTTGGAGAATGCTGAGTATTCTAAAAGAAAAACCTGCTAGGAGGTGTTGAGACATACAAGGAAAAGGCACTGTCTTTATGCTTTTAGCACTGTAATTTGCAGTGACTCTGGAGAAGAATATGCTTAAACTGCCTTTGCACGCTTCATCCCTACCCAGGGTAGGGAGGCTGGAAAGAGATGATCCTTAACATGCCTTCCAACCCAAAGCATTCCGTGATTCTATAAAGCACCGTGTTTGGAGAGGTATCTCCAAACAGCAAAATGAATGGTTTGGGTTGGAAGGGACCTCTTGCCATGGGCAGGGCCACCTTCCACTATCGCAGGTCCAACCTGGCCTTGGACACTCCCAGGGATGGGGCAGCCACAGCTTCTCTGGGCAACCTGTGCCAGGGCCTCCCCACCCTCACAGGGAAGGATTTCTTCCCAATATCTAATCCAGTAACTTAATTTTTCCTCAAGGTTTTACTATTTTCATGTACAGGAGAGAAAGAGAATACCGTATGGTGCTTGGGAAGCTCCAGCTGAAGGATAAAGGAATGTTATTTTGACACCCAGAGGTCAGGAGAGGAGTGAATTGGCAGCTTAACTGTTACCGGATGGGGAAGAATTAGTATTGTGGCAGCACTGGTAGGCCTTAGTCAGAAGAGCTGTGAACTGAGGCTGGTGGGTGATAAGACACGACAACTGTTTGACAAAGAGTTCACCACTCTTAAGTGAGGAAGGGTGTGGCAAAGCCTCGTTGCTGTTGTCCGTGTATTTGGTGAAAGGGTCCCTGACGGGCAGCGCCGTTCCCGCCCCCGGGGCTTCCCTCACGGCAAGCCCCGCCCCCCGCTCCTGGCCCGGCCGCGCGCAGGCGCCGAGGGGCGGGGCCGCGGGGGGCGGGGCCAGGATGGAGCCGCCGCCGGTGCCGGGGTCCGTGAGCGGCCCGGGCGGCCCCGGGCCCGCGCTGCGCTCCGAGAAGACACGGGAGCTCTCCGAGGTCGTCTTCAACAACCACAGCCCCCGCTACGTGCTGCCCGTCTGGCTGGACTTCGAGGGCCTGCCGCAGGGCTACCCGGTCCTGAAGCCGCGCACCGGGCGCGTCATGCGCAGCTACCGCGGTGGGTGCGGCGGGACGGGGCGGGCCGGGCTGGGGCGTCGCGGGGCCCAGGTGGTTGAGATGGTAGCGGTGGGATTCACCATTTTCTTCTTTTCCTTTTTTTCCCTCCTTTTCCTCTTTCCGCTCTTCTGTCTCTCCTTTCTTTTTTTCCTTTCCTTATTTCCCTTCCTTTTTTCCCTTTCTTTTTTTCCTTTCCTTTATCCTTCCATCCCCTTTTCCTTTTCTTTTTTTCCTTCCATCCCCTTTTCCTTTTTCCTTTTCCCTTTCCCCTCCCGGTTCACACCAGTGACCAAGGCTGTGGTGGTGGTGAACAGGGAGCTCAGCTGGAGAGCCGCTCGGTCCCTCACGGATACAGTTCAGTCCTTCGCGAGTGCCCCTCAGAGCTGCTCATTAAAAAGTGCCATAACTGCTGCGTTCCCCCCTTGTTCTCTCCCAGGGCACCTCTGGCTGTTCCGGGATGCAGGGACCAACGACGGGCTCCTTGTCAACCAGCAGGAGCTGTTTGTGGTAGCCCCCAACGTGACCAAAGCTGACATCACACTGCCAGGTAAGGGACAGCACTGCATGTGCCTTGGGGAATTCTGAACTTAGTCTCTTTGAACTTCAGCGTAAGGATGAGTGAGAAATCAGAAGTAAACCTGCTCAGACACAGGAAGAGGTGGTGAGGGATTCTAGGTGGACCTGTGGTAGAGCTAGGGGCAGACCTCTCCTGTAAAGGGTCTCTGAGGGGTTTCATAGGTGCCTCATGGCAGGAACCACGTCCCACCCCTCTCTGGTGAGCCCAGCCTGAGGTGGGTGACGCTGCTGTGGGCTGTGCTCTGTGTTCATGTGCTCAGAACTGCACTGTGGATGTTGGAGCAGCAGCTGAGAGCCCTCATGACGAGGCCGTGTTTTGTTTGACCCCAGTGTTCACCCTGAAGGAGAGATGTCTGCAGGTCGTGCGCAGTCTGGTCAGCCCGGTGGACTACAGGAAACTGGACATTGTTCGATCATTATATGAAGAGCTGGAGGATCATCCTGATATTTCGAAGGATCTTCAGCGGCTTTCTCTGGAGAGGAGCGAACCATTGAGCAATGGAATTCTGGAATAACATGATTACTCGCTTCAGACTCTTCAATAGCAAACCACTGAGTTTGAGCAGCAAGAGTCACCAGGAAACACGCCAAGAACCGATGCTTCCATTTAAAGTTCTGGAACATAAACTCAGTTAAGTTGGTGAGGGTAAGTCAGATCCCAAAGACTGAACAGCACCTGGAGTGTGCCAGCTTGTGATGGTTCAGGTTTTTTCCTCATTACTGACGGCTCCGGAGGCCTCAGAAGTTTGGACACTGCATAGGGATGTAAGATCAGGGCAGCTGTATGGAACTTATTCATACAGAGTAACTTTCATTGTATTGGAAAGCAAATTACACCAAGGATTAATTTAACCCAGACTAATGGTTCTAAGTGGCAGATCAACACCGGTTTTGTTTGAGTAATTTGTTTTGATGGAATTTCCTTGTCACGCATGCCTCAATGTGCCTGTGGGTCACAGCGTGGGGGTTTGTATGTCAGGGTTTCCAGTACCACCTGAAGACCTGACAAACGTTATGTTGGTGGAAAAATGATGTGTAAAGGCTTGGGGTTTTTCTGCTTCTTACCTTTGCACTTATACAAACCCATGTTGTATCTGCACTGCAGCTGACACGTTTTTACTCATATCATACCTTGAATGCCTTATTTGCCTTCATGACTGGATTCTTGCCTGGCTGATCTCAGCCACAGGGACCAGATCCTAGTTTTAGGATACCTTTGTCCTTCACAGCTGCTTTCCCAGCAGCCTGTACAGGGTTCACAGGAGGTAGATGCTTTGAGTCCTGCCTCTTCCCATCACAGTGCTGTGGTCCAGGTCGTAGTGGGGGGCCTTTTTGGGCCTGTCTCCTCAGGGGCTGTATGGGCTCACACAGCCAGTTCACAGGCAGGGCCATGCTTTGTGGCAGGCTGGAGAAACAGAGATAGCATTTCTTTGCCCGTATTCTGTCCCCCACACCTCAGTGAAATGTGTCCTCATGTGAATGCACAGAGTTGAAAGCAGCATAGTTTCAGCAGACACATGAATTTTCCACCAGTAACAGATGTGGTGCTGCTCAGGTAGAAGCAGGCTGGCAGGAGATCACAGCAGGTTATGTCTGTGCATACATTTGTTTGCAGTTGTACATTCTGGGAGCAGCTGTGAAACTGAGAATCTCAATGTATTCTGTAAGTATGGAATGTCTCTCCTATTTGTTGACTTGTCTTTCTTACGTATTTGAAGTGTGTGAATTGATCTTTGACATAAAAATCCACACTAGCTTTCTGACTGATTCTGTCAGGTACCTCGCAGTGCCTGTGTGTTTGTATCCCTGTGATGCTTGGACAGTCGTGGTTGATCAGTAACAGGCACTTTGGACTGTACAATCTGCCCAGCCCATTACTGCAGGACTGTGCTGTGGCTCACAAGACCTGTCAGCACAGCTTTGGGCAGTGTCTGGGCAGAAGGAGTACGTGGCAAGTTCTGCTCTTACCACCTCTCATAGATCTCTGAAGGGAAAGGGTGCCCATATGGGCCTCGGGAGCAGACGGGTCAGTGCCCCAGGGAGGCTGAGGGTGGGAGGGTGCTGCACTCTGCTCCTGCCCATACCCAGGAGGAGGTTCCCTCCTGAGGCCTTGCACTTCGATGAACGTGGCAGTTCCACTGGGCCCTGGCAGAAAATTGGCCTGCTTGGCCGCAGCTTTTCCTGTAACAGAGTTGGCTTTAGATCTGTACATGGCACACATGTTCTGGGTATTTCTGAGCTGGCTGGGGTCTGTGATCTCTTGTGTTGCTTATTAGAGTGTATTTCTCTGTTCTGGAATGCTCCTTTGGGTCAGAATAAAAGGCTGGAGAAACCCCATGTGGCTCTAAGACATGAACATTGGGAAATGGAGCCTCCTACTAGTTACTCAGCTGCATTAGCAATAAATGAATGTCGTCACTGACTTGTGGCAGCTTCACTAACACCGGGTGGTTTCAGGCAGTCCCAGCACCACCTCGGTGGCCATCCTGGAGCAGCGGTGAGAGCCAGGGCTCAGGGCCAGCCCCAGGGCTCTGCTGTGGCAGGAAGTGGTGAGGGCACAGCTGAAGGGGAGAAATAACAAATGGTTTTCATGTGTCCATGGGCTCCAGGAGAGCCCGCAGCAGTTCAGAGTCCTGCCCGCACCACACTGTTAGAAAGGGAAGGCTGAACTGCATGAATATACAGGATCGTTCTAGTCTGTTTGGAAAGTCATTCCAGTTTCCCTGTAAGACCCTGCATTACATGTAATATTGGGAGCAGAACTGAAGCCAGCCATGGAGTTGGATGTGTTCTTTCCCCTCACTTTCCCTTGAGGCAAATAGTCTAAAAGGTTTCACAAGTTTTTCCAGTACCCAAGGGGAAGAAGTGTCTTTTCTTCCTGCTTTTATCCAGTTCCTTGCAACACAATTTCAGTCTCATCTTACATCACTTCCAGAGATGCTCTGTCTTCCCATGACAGAATTTAGGTGTGTGTCAGAGGGACAGTAAGCAGGGAAAATGGAGGGAAAAACCCCATAAATGCAACAGCTCATCTCGAGGCAGTCTTTAAGTTGTCATATTTTAAATAATAATACACTTTGGATATTTTTGTTTAGGTTTTTTCTGTCTTTTGACCTTATAGCTTTATCAATATCACATTTTTTCAGCTTTTCCCTGCTAATATAGGGCTAAGAAATTCATTGTTACTTGAATGGTATTTGAGAGGTTCATGATTTCTCAGGCCAGAAGTGTAAAAAACTGCCAAAGTTTGAAGGTTTGATACTGAAAACAAGAGTTAGTTGTACTGTTATGTATATGCAGAGTACAACGAAATAGTAAATTAAAAGCTCTCAAAACTTACAGCACTTATTTCAGTTCATTTAAATGTAGACCTAGGGCTAAACACCAACAACAGGAACAGAAAGAGGGATCGTTTCAGTTAGGTATTGTGGACACTCTGTGGTAGCAGAGGTACAGCAGGAAGGTTCTCCAGGTAGATCGTTTTGGCAGAAGTATTTGTAGCAATTATACTGACTAATTAATTAATTACACATTTTAACCGAAAGCAGGTTAAATTAAAAAAAAAATTTAGAAAAATTGCCAACTTTAAGAACATACTTTAAACCTCATCCTTGACAAGCAAGACCTGGCCCTCTGACCACTTCTGGTGTTATTTAGTTCTCACTGCCTGCATCTGCTACGGTACCACATGTGGTAATGAGTGAGCTCCCGTGTGCTGCAGTGATGGAAAACGCTGGGAGCACTTTTAGTGCCCTCTCTGATGGTGACCGTTCCTTTCTCAGCTCTCGTGAGACCTTTGTCTCGCAGCCCGGTGGGGAGTGTCCGGGCTCGGTGTCCGGGCTCGGTGTCCGGGCTCGGTGTCCGGGCTCGGTGTCCGGGCTCAGTGTCCCCCTCAGTGTCCGGGCTCGGTGTCCGGGCTCAGTGTCCCCCTCAGTGTCCCCCTCAGTGTCCCCCTCAGTGTCCTGGCTCAGTGTCCCCCTCAGTGTCCTGGCTCAGTGTCCCCCTCAGTGTCCGGGCTCAGTGTCCCCCTCAGTGTCCCCCTCAGTGTCCTGGCTCAGTGTCCCCCTCAGTGTCCCCCTCAGTGTCCCCCTCAGTGTCCCCCTCAGTGTCCGGGCTCAGTGTCCCGGGCGGGCGCTGCGCGGGCCCCGCTCCCACACGGCCTCTGCCGGCTGCGCAACACTCGGGAAACCGGCTCTGGCCTCCGTCACGTGAAACCCGCGCTTTGGCAACCAGGCTGGAGCAATACCCGCTCACGGAAAGGAAAATGTGATTTGCACCTGGGGCCTGACGTCAGGCGGAGCAGGAAGCGGCGCTGCGGTCGGAGCCTGCTGGGGATCGCTCGTTGTGTCGCTGGCCCCTTCCCCGCAGGCGGGCTGGGGCAGGCCGGGAGGACAGGTCTCGGAGAAGAGGAAGCTTTGGGAGAAAATCCGCCTCCGCAGCTGGCGGAGGAGGCCGAGAGCGGCGAGCCCGGGCGCGCACCATGCGCGGCTGAGGGGGCCGAGCGGGAGTGCGGAGCCATGGCCCTGCAGCCGCCGGCCCTCGCCCCCAGGGCGGGCTCGGCCCCGGCGCTGTACATCCACAGCATGCCCGCCTGGGTGCTGGAGGACTTCTGCCAGAAGATGGACTGTCTGAGCGACTACGACTGGATGCGGTTCGGTGAGGGCGCGGGCGCGGCGGGCTGGCGGCGGGGACGGGGCAGCAGCGCCTTTGGGACCCCACGGCCGGGCCCTTCCCAGCGCTCGGCAGAGCACATTCCGGAGACAGGGAATTCCCGGGCACCGGTCTGGTTTTGTTTTTCGAACAAAGGTGGAATTCCAGATTTCTGTGTTCCCTTGGCTTCTCCCGGGCAGCCAGGCTCCCTCCCCTCGCTCTCCAGTCACGCTGCAACTCCTGCCACTTCTCACTGCCTGTTTTCACTGACATCCTTCACATCTGGTCAGATGTTCTGGTCTGTTCTTTCTTCCTTCTTTTCATTATACTTTATCTCCTCATGCTTTCTGTCCCTATTTTTCTTGGTCCTGGCCATGTCCAGTCAAAAAGTACAGAAAATGTAGTCCCTGAGTTGTTTGTTTTGGGTTTTTCTTTTGGGGATCTGTATCCCAGTCCAGACAATTCTAACCTGAATCTTTTCTTAGTGCATACCTTCCTTTATTTGACATGATTTAATTTCATTCAAGACTTCCCTAACTGTCTGCTGAATAAGCTCTTACCCCAGTTAATCTTCCTGATGTAGGGTGGGATTCATCTCCGCTACTTTCAGATGTATAAAACTGTATTTCTGACGTCCTTCTGAAACTAGCTGAGGTGGGAACTCGGGAATCTGTCTCCACACGCACAGCACTGCCCTCGGCCCCTCTCGTTCAGGCACAGCAGCCTGCACACTGCAGTCCCGGGTGTGTGGGAGGGAGCACTCTGAGGGGAGGGGGTTTCGTGTGGGAAAGCGAGATGGGAAGAGCACAGGGGGTGACCAGCATGTACGTGTAGGGTCAGCCTTGGCACGGGATCTCCTGCTCCTAAAACTGCTTGTGTTTCCCTGATAGCTTTATCAGCGCGTAACTAACACCCAGGTGATTCAGTTACTGTTTGGCTCACCACAGCACTGGGATTTAGGAATGCAGGCAGGAGTGCAGCCACACCACTGACTGCTGTCATCTGATTTGGGAGAATCACCCCAGGAATTTAATCTGAACTTACTTTGGTACACAAAGTACTAAGGAGAAAGAAGATTACAGGGAAAATATGCTGAAAAGTGTAACTGGGTTTTTTTTCGAGTGTCTATGATATAACAACATTTTTTCCAGAATAGTAGAAGGAAGAAAAGGGGTGTCTTACTTTAGAATAGAATTTGCTTTGTGCTTAGCTAATTTATTGTGATCCTTTATTTTAAAACTGTGCAAATGCAAAAGTGAACTTGCTTGTTTACCTGCTTGCCCTGCTAGTTTTCTCTAATTTTTAAACAGCAATATCTGTTCTCTCCCACCAGCCTCCTACGTGATCACTGATCAAACAGAGCTACGGAAAATCAAGTCCATGGAGAAGACAGGGATCAGCATCACAAGGGAGCTGATGTGGTGGTGGGGAGTGAGGCTGGCAACAGTGCAGCAGCTCCTGGACCTGCTGCAAGGACTGCAGCTCTACCGAGCAGCTCAGGTCATCCTGGACTGTGAGTAGCTGCCCCTTTCTCCTGCAGGTCTCTGCTGCTCCTCACAGCATCCAGCCCCCGCCCCCAGGACATCTCCCTTGTTAGCTGAAGAAACTTTTTGTTTGGAGTCACATCCTCAAATTCTAAAATGTCTCCACTGATTGTGATTTTCTTCTAAGTAAAATTGGTGGTGGGAGGGAAGAGGTGAAACAGGAGGACTCTGGTTCCCCCAGTTCACCTTTGTAGTGCCCATCTTGGACCCTTAGAGAGGTGCCAGGGAGACTGGTTAAAACCTGTGCCCAAACCTGGTCTGGGTCTTTTATGCATCAGATGGGGTTTCAGAACACAGAGGCTACACAGGGGGTCCTGTAGCACTGGATCACTGGATCCTGGGAGGCAGCATGTTGTAGCTCCTGCCAAGATTGCTCACACAAGACCCGGGTACGATTGGCCTCTCTGGTCATGTAAAATGCAGAGTCAGGCTTCCAATACAAGAGCAGCTTCCAGCAATTGGCCGTGAAAAGTAGAGACACGACACGGACAAAAATGATCATCATCCCTGCAGAGAAACACCATCCCCTCGGGGTCTGCCTGGTTTGCTCCCCATGGTGTGTCAGGGTCGCCGTCGCTTGTGCAAGGTGCCCCTGGCACAGGAACCACAGGGTTTCCCTTCTGCTGCTGTCACTTACCTTTTGTTCTTTTTCTGAGTTTTCTCAAAAATATTTCTGAGATTTTTTGCACTTCAGTTGCCACAAGCTGCAAAAACTGAGTGTTTTTCCCTGTTAAAAATAAAACCCAATCAACTTCCTCCGGGCTGGAGGAGTAGGCTTTGGGATTCCTGAGGAAAAGCTTAGCTTCTCAAAATTGCACTTGGCTGATGCAAGTAAACAGAGATGTTTGTAATGATATCTGTGGGCTAAATAGTGAGCAGGGAGAGTAAATACTGAGAGATTGTGGCAAGAAATGGGCATCCTCCGTTGAGCTCACTGAGCTACTGAACTTCTGTGATAAACCTGACAGACCTGTGTGACAGAAAGTGAGTGTGGCATTGGGCTGCTCTGCAGCTGCACAGGGAGCTCCAGGTGACTTTGGTTTTGACTCTGGGTTCTGTAAAGCAACATGAAGGCTAGATAAAGGGGGTTTAAAAGAGGATGGAAGAGAAAAATCCTGTGATCACTTTCTAGTTATGATTCTGGATGATCAGTATTAATTTTGTCCCAAATCAATTCAAATGCAACAAATTGCTTAAGTACAATGAAATTATGTTTTTTAAAAGCTTCTTACTGTTGTCTTTTATATTGAGGTCCATAGCAAAACTTCATGTTAATATAAGTGGCAGGAAGTCTGGATTATTTTGTGGTTCTGCCATGCAGAAGTAGTTAATTTTTTCTGGAATTAACCCAATATGGGCATTTCACTATGTGCTTACTCATAAGCAGAAGTGATTTCCACAGGTTTAGACCAATCTTTAAGGTTTTTACCTACTATTTCTGCTTTTTTCTCTGTGTCTGAATATACTTATTCAGGTGATCCCTCTGGGGCTGATATGGAGGATACATTGCTTGTTCTGTTGGGCACTTTAGAAAACATGGCGGTCCTTCCATCACCATAATTCCAGTCATTCCAACTTAAAGGAATAGGACACAGCACACAGGGAGATGTTTCGCTGGAAGATTATTTCCCAAAGAGTTTTATCTCTGTTCAACAGTTTTTTCCACTCCCTAGTCCCACTTCTGAATGACCATAATAATTTTTTCTATGTCAGTTCTTTAGCTGCAGTGCTGCCCTGTTTATCTGATGTGCAGGAAGTTGCAAAAGTCATGAAAAACCCTGAAAAGTAGGTTGAATGAGGGAAGAGAGTCTAACTTCTGAGACTTCTAGGTTGAACTACAGGAGGAAAGCACCGACAACTGTCAGTTTTAACTAAAGGCCTGCAGACTGCTCGATGGCTAATTTCCAAAATCTGTAAATTTGGGATTTCATAGCATTCTGGCACAGTAACAAACATACCTGAGTGTTCTGAGTTTTAATTTTCAGACCTAGTTTCATTCAAACCTGAATTCATAGGTGGCATTAAAGAAAGTGGATACAAACGCCAAACAGAACATGCCCATTTCTACCATTAGTGCTCTTCAGGTCCTGCTGCTCCTGAGCCTCAGTGCCTGAACCTGCCATGACTTGGCTTCTCTCACATGGTTCACTGACTCTTGGTCAAGTAGCCCAGCTCACACATCAAACACACAGCTTCCTGCTTGTTCCAGGTACTCCCTGGGCTTTGTTTGTACAAATCAAAGAACACAAAGCTGTTACCTGATTTCAGATGCAAAAAGAGGCCTGGCACGTTTGATTCTGAGGTCACCACTATGCTTAAGATACAAAGCTGATAGAACAACAGGACAAAAACCCCCATGTAATAATACTTGAGCTTATTTTACTTTATGTAAAAATAAAACATTAATTTTGATTTTTAAGAAAATGCTGAATGTATTACTGATAAAAGGTGCCTGGTAGAAACAGAAGTTTAGAGCTTCAACCAGCAAAATGTTGTTCTCAGGGAGTAGACAGGCCTTATATCACCCCTTATTTTCAGGCTCAGTTTTAAATGTATTTTCAGGTAAGAATTCACATGCTTCTTCAGGAGTTTCTGACAGCCTCCTATATCACAGTATCTTGAACTTTTGTACTTTATTTTGTTCCTATCCTAACTGTAGCCTAATCTCATTTGAATAATTCTCCCTCAGATGTACATGTTTTTCCAGTCCCTGTACACCAAAAGCATCTTTGTCATTCTTTTAACCTGACTTCAAGTTGCTTTTTCAGGCCTGACTCTGAGATTTTACCAAGCTGTGTATAGCACAGGATCTGTTACAGTTGTAATGAATTGATAATTCAGCCTTTAATTTTCCCTTAGATACCAGTAAGTCTTGAGCTTTGACCAGTTTTATGTTTTTCCTAGATTGTCTCTGGTTTGTTTCTTTCTGTTCCATAAGTAGAAGTATGAGTATTCATTGCAAATAGTTTTGTATAGGAAAGTGTTTCCTCATCTTGCCTTTGCTCTGTGTTGAAGGGACATCTGCCTCTAACGTTACCAGCCCTGAGAAAAAGGAGCCAGTAGAGCCCCCCAAACAGGAGATCACATCTGTACCTCCCACAGAAGGCAAAAGGAGAGAGAAAGAAAATGAGATAAGCGTGTTGCCATCACCAGACTCAGCAGGCAGTAAGTACAGTCCCAGACTGGGAATTGGCTCTGACATGAAGTGAGTGCACAGCCAAGGCTGCTGCGTGTTCGGGTCGGGATCAGACAGCGACGACACTGAGCTCCACAATGGGCACACTGGAGTGTTTGCCTTTTTCCTAGCACTGCTGTATCCTGTTTATTCCTCACTTTAGCACGCTGCTTCCTGGTCCTCCTTCCTATAGCTACTTTGGCCTTGAGAGATGCTGGCTGTGTCTGTCCCCTGGGATCTCAGGATCCCAGGTCTCTGACCGTCGTGGTCCCGTCCTGGCTCCCTGCTAAGACTAGACCAGTGCATGCATTTCCTGCCCCATGTCCCTCTCTCTGTGCACAATAAATCTAGGCCAGCAGAGAACCAGACAGGGGTCAGCAGCCCCCCTGTGTGGGAGAGGGAAGGAGAGAACCCCAGCACATATGTGGGAGAACATCTGCAACAGCAGAGACACAGGGAGCTCCATGTCCCCAGCCAGCCCTGGAGAGAGCTGCGCAGTCTTCCTGCAAACAGGAACCAGGAAGAGAGCTCCCTGTCTTCACATAGCATTTCACAGCTTGTCAGAGATTATCCTTGGTCAGGAACTTCAACAAAATACCCCAGACCTTCATAATTCCCAGACCTTTATAGTTAGTCATGGGCTGTGGTATTATAAAAATAAGGTGTATTTTCAATGCTGTTATTTCAGTTTCAGGTGCTGTTTCTGAAGGAGCCTTGTATTCCCTCCCTGCTCCACCACCTCCCCCGAGAGACCTTTTGAATTCCCTACAGTCCAGTCCTCCTGTCTCATCAAGTGTGAAGGTAAATCCCCTTAGTATTCACTGACTATAAGAAGGAAAATTGCTTTTATGACATCCTGTGTTTTTTTAGTTAAGAGTTTATCCCTCTACTTGTACAAAAAGCCATAGACCTGGTGAAAATGTAGGGCTCAGTTACAGTGGGTTTGGACTGAATAGAGTGCTAATGCTTCAACTGGACTTCTTATGGTTTACATCTCTCTTTGCCAGTGAAGGACTAGTGAGGGAAAAATGTACAGTATTGCATACTGCATAGCTTGGAAGGGATAACATGCCCACAAATAACAATTGAGTTTGAAGAGCTCTCCAGTGTAGATTTTACAGAGGACTTACCGTTCCTGGTGTGATCACGGGTCAGGGCAGTAGTTAGCATTGACCAGCCAGAACTGCATACATCTTTTAGTTTCATTTTATACTTAAAATGTGGTTTCTGCTCAAAACTGGGCTAGTATTGAGTTTAAGTGTTGCTATCCAGAGCCTTGTGTAGCTGACAGCAGAAAATCTACCAGGATGGAGGAGGTTCCATGACGTCTCTGAGCCCCTGTTCCGGTGCCTGACCATTTCTGTGGGAAAAGTTTTCTTCGTGTTCCTCACGATTTCAGCACACATTTCCTGTCCCTGCCTCCCCACAGCTCTCCTGTCTTTCAGACTGTCTAGCTAGATCTGTCCTGTCCTCAGGGTGTTTCCCAGATCCGTGGGCACACTGCTCCCATCACGGTTGTTTTCTGTGGTTTATTTTGTTTGAGGCTTTAAACTCTTCCACAGTAATATGGCTCAGGAGCACCAGCCAGGAGAGTAGATTACCTCAAAGAGTGCAGTAGTTTCAGAGTTTCTTGAGAAAGAGTTAATGCTTTGTTTCCTCAAGTCTGGTGCTCATTAAGGTTGTGAAAGTTGCATGATTAGGCTACAGTGGAACTCTAGTTACAATTGGTATTAGGACTTGCCACACTGGAAGCAAAAAATTATTGTGAAACCGACACCAGGTGCTCCAGAAGTAAATGTGAAGTTCCTACTAGAGCATAAATACATTATGAGGGACACCACTTTCTTATCCAACTGTCTCATAGCCATAAAGATTACTATTTTTTGTAGCTTAAACTAACATCACATAAATATATGGGCTTTTAAACAAAACTAAGTCTGTTTTCTGGGAAAGGTGGAAATGCAAATTGGTAACTGATTTCAAGTCGCTTCTGCAATGCAAAATTTTTACATCATAACAACATTATGTATTACCTACATCCTAAGGAGTGATTGCACAGTACCTTTCAGTTTCATTCAGCAATTACAGTGATTGCATAAATCATGGAAAAGAAAATATGACACTTGAAAGAAGGAAAAAGGACGCAGATTTTCATGAGATAAACTTGTTTCTTCTACAAATGTGTAGCCTTGCAGCTCTTCTACTCCTCAGCAGGAGACAATGGCTGATCTCCCCAGCGGGAGTCTCCTGTGGGCCCAGAGGGAAGTTACTAATGCCACGAACGGTTTCAGTGACAAGAACAGAATCTGTGAAGGTACTTTTGCAGATGTCTACAAAGGTCAGAGGAACAACGTAGTGTATGTCATCAAAAGACTGAAAGAGGCGAGTACTGCACCTTTTTCTAGAAGGGGATATGTTGTTAACACCTCTTTCCTATTAGCAGTTGTTGTTTAATATTGTGTGGGCAAGGAACCGGAATGGCTACACAAGAAGAGATAAAAAGGAAATGATGTAAATAAGTAAACCCAGATTCAGCAAACACACATGATGGATATTTAACTCTATCCATGGGAGTAGCCTGCATTGATGATTGCATGTTTTTGTTCTAATTCTCAATTAATTATTGCCTTTGATTTAACATTGCCATCAGTGGTACTTGCCTGTCGCTTGCAGTAGCTCAGCAGCAAGAGACTAACAGATCTGTATAAATGCTTGTTAATTACGACTGACGTAGTGTTGCACGGTCTCATCTTTCAGCTGGAATGCACAAGCCCAAATTCTACCCAGAGGTTCTTTCACACGGAAGTGCAGATCTGCTTTCGGTGAGTGGTTGTGTTTCTGGTTGTGTTTCAGGGGCAGTGGTGCCTGTCCCGCTGCCGGCGGGTGTTCGGCCAGCCCTGGGTGTGTCTGTGGCTCTGTGCAGGCCAGGATGGGGCTGCCTCGCGGGAGCCCTGGGCGAGCAGCAGGGCCCGGGCTGTGCCTGCGCTGGCACGGCCGCTCTGAGCCCTTGGGGTGGGCAGGGTCCCCTCCGTGCCCCTCTGTGCCCCTCCGTGCTCCCTCCATGCCCCTCCGTGCCCCCGCTGCCTGCTCGGGCAGGGCTGTACTGCCTGCTGGGCTCCTGCTCAGGCAGCGCTCTGCCACCATGCCCGGGGTCCTGCTGTGCTTCCAGCTGTGCTTCCAGCTGTGCTTCCAGCTGCAGCACACCATTCCAGTTGCCTTGAATTTAGGAACTTAGTCCAGCTCAGGATGTATTTTTCTGTGTTGCTCTTATTTCATTTGCAAACGATTGCTGATCTGTGCCTGCAGGTGCTGTCACATCAACATCCTGCAGCTGCTGGGCTTCTCGGTGGAAACTGGCCTGCACTGTCTGATATACCCGTACCTGCCCAATGGCTCCCTGCAGAACAAGCTCCAGTGCCAGGTAAGCAATGACCTGGGTCTGTGATCTACCTGTGACTGTGAGTCCTGCCCTGCTATTGCGTGGAAACCAATCACAGCTCTTTGGACTCCGAGAAACAGCTGGAAAAAAAGGGTGCCCAAGTACCTGGACTGCAAGCACCAGAAAGGCTGCAGCTCTCTCCTGGAGTTTTGACTGGCACTCAGACTAAACCTTTGGTTTTCAAAACTACCAATGTCTTACCGTGTTTTAGTCTATAAAATAAAGATTTTTTTTCTCCCTTCCTTGCAGGATGATTGTGCTCCACTGACCTGGGAGATGCGAATTAGCATTTCTGTGGGAGTCATCCGAGCTGTGGAGTATTTACATAATTTTGGAATTCTTCATGGGAATATCAAAAGGTGAGGGGTTTGGTATATCAGCACTTCCTTGGTCACTTGATAATTCCAGGATTTCTTTAATAGTAATGACTAAAACTTATGCAATTTGGAAATCCATTTGCAGTATTTTCTGCTGTCCCTTGTTCTGTAGGGCCTTTACCCTTACTTGTTTAACCTGTCTCTCCTTCCTAAATGATGGAAGTATATTCTTCTGAAGTAATTTTTTGAGTGCTTGTTCTTCCTCTTCTTCCTTTCTACCTTCCACTCCTACGCAGCAGGCAAAATGCTGGACACTTTCAGTGCTCAACTTGAAAAGTGTAAAACTAATTCTTTGCCTCAAGTTAAAGTAATGACTTGACCAATAATGTTATTTCTCTGTTCTTATCACAGCTCAAATGTCTTGTTGGATGAAAACTTTACACCAAAGCTTGGACATTCTGGCCTGCGATTGCATTCTGCCAATAAAAAATCAGAATATGCCGTGATGAAAACCAAAGTCTTACAAGCTTCTCTTACTTACCTGCCAGAAGATTTTATCAGACATGGGAAGTTAACAGAAAAAGTGGATATATTCAGCTGTGGTGTGGTATGGTTCCTTTTTCCATGCTCTATTGCATTCTTCGGTGCTTCTAGACAGGAAATTGGATATAAGAACAAGTGCCTCATGTGGTTGTTTTGCTGGCAATTTCATATCATAATTGCTGGCTCTAGAATGTGTTGAAATCCTGGTTTTAATTATGTTCACATTCCAAATGTACTTCAGTTTGTGGCAAAGTGAGGTGAATCTTTTGAACAACAGTGTTTCTTTTAGCAAAAAAAAATATTAGTTAGTGCTTATTGTTTATAAAAAGTTAAGTTCTCAGAATTCTTGCAGAATTGCTACATGAGCTGCTACAAACATCACCTGTAATCTGGAATTTCAACAAAAATAATTGATAGTTTGTGATGTCACCTGTCTCCAAGTGTTTCATTTAAATAAGAAGTTACTCTGTTCAGTGTGATTTCTTATCTACATTTAGCTTGACTTTCTTCTCATCCTTTGTCTCAACAGTATCTATTGTACCTAACTATAAAATCTGGACTCGGCTCTGGAGGTAGTTCTAAAGTCTCATGAATGGCCAGAGCTGGCATTGTTAGGCCATCTGAAGTAAAAATAGAATATCAAAATGCCTTGGCAGTTCAATATTTCTTTAGTTACAAAACTAGTTTTTAAAATTGTAATTCATTCTGAACAAACTGTTTTATCTTTCAAATACACTTTCCAGGTCTTAGCAGAAGTACTGTCGGGGCTTAAGGCACTGGATGAAGGCAGACACCCGATTTATCTGGTAAGAAGCAGCAGGAATAATGGACACCAACACAAGTGAATGGGGTTGCTGTCATAAAATTAATTTTACTTAAATACAGTTTGATATTTGCCATCTGCTGTACCACGTCCTGAAGAAGGGATGTTTAGCAGCCATATCCAGGCTCTGTTAATGTCAGTAGCCTGCCTGCCTTTAGACAGAGGGCAGAATAGATATTCCCATTTCACACAGCACACTCCTGAGTGCTGCTCTGATTGTATTAGGAAAAACTCCAGAATAAACCCGTGCTTATTTAAGAGACAAAGCCTTGTGCCGAAATGCTGCTGCACGTTTTCTGTGTGCCAGAAAGAGGTGGTCTGAGCCACACTGAGTGAGGAAACCTGGCTGGGTGAGAACTGCAGGTGCTCATCATCGTGTTTATCGGGTGTTTGTGTCTTGCACTCTGGCCTGGAATTGATAATCTGGCGAGTTTCCCAAGGTGAGGTTGGAGCTACACATTCTACTTCCACAAGCAACCAGAACAGCCAGGCTCCCTGAATCACTGACACTATCTGCAGAGAGCAGCCTCCACCTGCATTCCTTCTGTGGGACGTGCTCTTGATTTCCCATCTGGCTGAAGCCTTGGAGGGGAGAACAACAGTTCTATCACTTACTATTTCCAAGCAATTCAGCAACGTTCAAAGGGGTTCAGAAAATCAAAGATCCTACATCTTTGATTTCTTTAACATGTCACCAAGGCTCGTGCAAGAATGCTGCTCTACAAGTGTTGGCTCTTTTTCATCCCTATCTAAAGTGACACGAGCCAAGAAGAGCTGGGCCTGCTTTAGGAAATTTGGCACTGGACACATGCAGAGAAAGCCTCTGCCCTTTTCTCTCCTGTGAAAACAAACATTTCTGTCAGTTGCAGGAATGGAGATTCTTAAACCTTCTCAGTCTGTGAACCAGCCATTGAGGAGCACTAATGACAAACATGGCAATACTCACTCTCAGAGACTGAGGCAGAAATAAATGCTTGTGTTAATTTTGCCTTCACTAATGCATCTCCTTCCTTTGAACAGAAAGATATGATTGCTGATGAAATTCAAACAGCGAAAGAAAGCTCACACTCCAAAGTAAAAACTTTGGAAAAGCTGGCTGCCAATGAAATCTGCTGCAAATACCTAGACAGGAAAGCAGGACACTTGCCAGAAGAGGTTGCAGTTGATTTTGCCTCAGCCATCTGCCTCTGCCTGAGAAAGAAGAGTTCTAACATAGCAGAGGTAATATTTTAAATACACCACCAACATTTCAGTCTCCTTGTCATCGAGGAGCTGACAACATTCATGCTTTACTTATTTTTGAGAGTGTTGACATAGGAGAATATGTGTAAGCAGGGGTACAGGAATTATTCTGCATTCACAAATATGGTTGTTAAAAACAGGTGCTTGAAATTATGGAAATGGCTGAAAATAAATTAAGAGAGCATTACATCTGTGGAAGCAGCACTTCCGGCTTCTCCATGAACACTCCAGAAGAAACCGATGATGAGACTGCCAGTCTGAGCGTGGATGTGCCTTCTGCAGTGGGGAATAAAGAGGAGAGTGCCCAGGCAGCCATCCTGTCCAGTGCCAGCCCCTGTGCCCCTTCCATGGGAGCCACGGCACCCGACACCTTCTGCGGACACATGTCACGGGTCCCTTGTGAATCAGATGAGTCCAGTAGTTTCATATGGAATCCTCCAGAAAAATCCACAGAGGAGCTATCTAGCCACAGCTGTACCACTTCAGAAAAGGTGGCAGGCTCTGGTCACGGGGTCAAGCAGGAGAAATCTGCCCAGGGACTGCAGGAGAGGAACGCGGCGTGTGCCAGGGGCGGCGTCGTCCCAGAGCCAGCAGCTGCTGCCCAGGGCACCTGTGCACAGGACAGCCTGGACTCCTCCTGTGCTTCACAAGGTAAAGGTGCCCTGGTGGGCTCAGACTAGGGACAAATTACTTTCTTCTCCAGGATTGCTTAGGTTCTTCTTCCTACTTCTAAACATTTCATCTTTTCTCCTTGATTATGAATTTACTAGTAAATCTACACAATGTTATGTGGGTTTCTATTAGATATTTTTCCTAAGCTTGTTTGGGTGGTTGTTTTTTTTATTTTAGAGTTATCATCTATTCCTTAGACAATAGATGGTGGGGTTTTTTCTCAATATTTGGGCATTTTGTTTTTCAGCCTTAGCCAGAGAGACATCTTGGAAAATACAGATAAATGATCAAAAAAAGAAGCTAATGGAAAACATTTTGCTGTATGAAGAAGACAAGTTAAACAGTTCTGAACTTTTTGAATCATAACTTGGATGGATTTATTAGCAGTGGCCAGCTTAGAAGAAGAAACATAAGGACTGTCTCTTCATCAGAAAGATGGTAAAAATGTGCTTTTCATGTAAGGTTAAGCAGCAGATTTGGATCAGAAACATCAGCCCTGACTGAAGGAAACAAAAGTGATCACACAGAGAAGCAGCAGAAAATACTTGTTCTAAAGCACAGTGCCACTCTGTACACAGAAATTCCTTCTGCCTTTTCATCTACAAGGTGAAAAGGAATGGCAAACACAAACAAGTGCCAAGACAGTTTACAATCCTTTTGCAGTGTTTCAGAAAACATCTCCAGCTAACGTTTGTCTCAGTAAGCCACAGTCCCAGGAGTTACAGAGCAAGCACTGCCCTGTAGCCAGGCAGCAATGCCCTGTGCTGTTATCCCACTGCATACCACAAACAGGAATCCTCAGAGCCGTGGGGAAGTTTTCCAGTGAATCTCTCCTATTCCATCTGATCTTAGTGCACATACTCCAAACACTGCAGTACCAGAGAGGGGGGTTCTTCTGCAAGTTCTCAGGCGTGTTGTACACAGCTTCATCCCAGCTGGAACTGCACTGGGCACAGAGGGGAGGAAATGGCTTCAGGCACGTTCCTCTGCCCCCGCGTGTCTCCTAGCCAGGGCTGACACAGGTGACAGCACGTAAGCCCAGCCTTCCAGCTCACTGTCGGCACCTCTGACAGGGTGTTTAGTTCTTCAGGGAAATGCTTTTGGGAATTATTTTTTTCTAAGTGTCCTTTATATGTTGTTAAAGTTTCTCGTTGTGTTTCACATTATACTGTTGTATATTAAAATATCTTTAATTTTGTTACAGGACACTTGAAATATAATTTGTTGTATTTATTTTGGCAATGGGTCAAAGATAAGCTAGTAAGGGGACCTGCTGATGGTTCCACACTCACCAGGTGTTCTCAGGAGTCCTGGTGGGTATCCCTTGGCTCACCCAGCAGCAGCACCTCAGGCTCAGCCTCGGGGATCACGTGCAAGAGAAAAAATAGAAGCTTGTATGCTGGTGTATTTATGATCAAGTGAAAGCCTCCTTAAGAAAGTGTCACTTTCATTTTTATGACATTTATTATTTGTGCTATTGCTAACATATTCCACTGGTGCAGTCTAGGGAAATACTGATTTATTATAAACCAAAAGAATTATCAGAGCATGTAGCTCAGCTTACAGACAGGAGACTGCTGCCTCCTGAGCACAGGGAATAGGGCATGATGTGCAGAAATGGCTACAATTCACAGTGCAATTCAGGGAATATTAAAAAAAAATATATTAATTATATGTAATTATTCTCATTGGAATTCTATAATAGTATATTTTCCTGGCTTTACATGAGGGCCTCATACCTTCTATTTTTGTAGAGTACCTAGTTCATTTTAGGTATTAGTATGAGCAAGTAAAAGTATTTTAACTAAAGAGTACTAAAATCATACTTATCAAATTAATTTCTACACTAAAAACTGTTAAAATCCCTCAATTATAAGTGCCTCGGATACTGTCTATATGTTTGCAGTGTCAGATTTTTTTAATTTTACCAGAATCAAATCAAGACAACATTAGCACTGATATAAGAAACATTGAGTAGATTCAGATTGGTCAATAACCACTTAATTCTGTAGATTTGAGATACTTTATGCTGCTGAAAATGTAATCTTCATCTGGGACATCCATGGTAAAAGCCTCGGGTCTCCTTCAGGAAGGACACGTGGACACACCACAGAGCTGAATGGGAAACCTGGAGTTTTAAACTGAGAAATGTAATTTGTTCTGTTTCACAAAAGTGCTTTAGAGGTTTTGTTCTCTTGTAGTCATCTAATTTAATTGTTATTCTTTGCCTCGTTCCATGCTAATTTCTAAATATTCTGAGGTGATATATGTGGTCCTGTAGAGTTACACAAGTATTTAATGTAACATATATAAGAATGGTCTTACACTGATACGGTTACATAACTTGGCTAGTCAGAGGCAAGTTTATACATTACTATTTGCTAATAGGATTGTGAATAAAAAACTGAAAAAAATATCTTTAATTGCCTGCTTTTTTGTGCTTTATGGCACAGAAAATGAGCGTCAGTCAGCGCCGAGGTCCCGCCCCAGGCACTGGCTAATGGTGGGTTTAAAAATAACTTCGAAGTGTGGCAATGGGTTCATGCCCTTCTTCCTTCCCTGAGGATGAACAAAGCTGTAAGAGCAGAAGAGGGAAGCTGGCACTGTTTACGTTCTCCCTTGGAATCGCCCAGACCAAAGGAAGAGCCGCAGTTTTGTAAAGCCCAGCCTTGTGATGTACCATTACAGCGGGGAAAACACCCCACAGACAAAAAGACCCCACCAAAACCCCCAAAACAACAAGAACAAAAAACCACCTACTTACAAAAAAACCCAGAAAACAAAACCCAGAATATTTTCTACTTACCTAATCTACAAAGAATTGAACACTTAAAGACATTATAAAATAGTAGCTGCTTATGTTGAGGGACTCTTGATTGTATTTCTTTAATTTGATGTTACTGTATAAGAATTGGGTTGATTATAGCTCAGTCACCTTATTTCATTTTTCACAATGAATAATCAAATTAGTGGAAAAAGACAAGTTTTACTTTTCATAGGGGGCCCAGTGAAAAGATGATTAAATACAGCACATCAGGCTTTAACCAATAGGACTTTATTCTGTTGGTATCTCAACAAAGAAAAAAACAAACCTGAGGTACAGTACAGACATGTGGCTAAAAAAAAAAATCTTCAAACCATGGTTTGATTTACTGATGTTGGTAAAATAACCAAGTTTGAGACCATTGTAAAGCAGAAGACATATGCATTCCACTACTCCTTTTCATCTTCAGGAAAGCACAGGGACCTCCACTTAGCCAAGCGTGTTATTTTCAGGAAGATCTTAGCACCGTTTTGCTGCTACCAGCAGGGCTGGCTAACACACTAGCAGCTACCCGAGAACTCCACCAGCCCTTCCTCTCACTGGAAACAAAGTTCCGGCCTTTGAGGGCACAGAGTATTTGTCCCTTTGCACAAAGGAGTTCACACCTCACACCTTTGACAGTCTCCTCCTGTTCCTGCTCAAATGCTTGAAGTCTGACCACTGTACATCCAATCAAATTTGATCCTTAAACCAGAAAAGCAGGGTGTAATTCCTACAGCATCAAGGAGTAGTATCAGGCACAGTACTTTGCTATGCTCTTTACCTTAAATTTAAGGGAATGTCAATTAAGGCTGATTATCAACATTTTGTAGCCTCCCAGTAATAGCTTTAGAGTGCTCATAAAATTGGATAATTGTTTCCCATGTTCAGTTTCAATAAAATCAGTTCTCATCCAGCTCAAGAACCACTGCAAATCAGGGACAGGGATCTCTTGCTACAGCTGGAGCACTCCCTCGTGCATCACTGCTCGTTCTGCTGCCCCTCTGTCACCGCAGACACCCCTCCTTGGCCCTTGTTCACGTCGCTGATACACGCCCACAGTCCGTCCACCGACTCCTTCCACAGCGTCACCTCGAAAACAGAGCAGGCACAGCTTTCAGCCTTAACACTCCCTCAGCTTCCCCTTTCCCCACAGCTACCACAGCACTGGTGAATTCTACTGTCAGTACCCCAGGAAATCAAATTCAGCCTTCATTTCTGCTTTCCAGTAAGGACTCAGAATGCAGGCAAATAGTTTGCCAGAGGTTACGGTCTTCCTGCCCTCGTGATAGTTCAAAAACAGTCACCACTGCAGCAAAGACGACTCTACGACAGCCTTGCCTCAACAAGTGACAACAGCCTGTCCCTGCTCCTCTGGAAACAGGGCACGTGCAGTCAGTCAAGGCAGCAGTACTCACTTTGTTGTCTCCTCCAGACACTGCGAGGATATTGGCAGTGATGGACCAGCTCACGTGCCAGACAACATCATTGAACTTGTGCAGCAGCTTTGGTGACCAGGAGTTTCCAGAGGCATCGTCACACGTCCAGATGAACACTCTGCCATCCTGCAAAAGCACGGAGGCCGAGATGGCCAGACACAGGAAACACCACCCTGATTGCTCTTGGAGCTCCACTCCCAAATCACAGCTCTGATACCACCCTTCCATGTGTCTGCATAGATTTGTGCTCAGCACACAAAGGGGCTGTTTCCTTGCTATAGTAAAGGCAAAGCAGTACAGCTCTGATGAGAAAAACTACCTACAGTGATTTGCAAATACCAGAGAAGAGCTCCCAAAATACTTATCTATCACCTGAAATATTTCCCCAGAATGAGGTTTTGTTTTCCAGTCACGTGGCAGCAGCTCACTAAGCAGTCTTCATGACAATAAAAAAAGCATTTATAAAATTATTAGCAGCAAGAACACCACAGTTAATAAGAGGGCTGAGGACATCAGAGCTGACTACGAATGCCAGTTATTAGAAAACAGTATTTTTAGCTGGAGGTTCAGTGAATTTGGTCCAAAACACTAAAATATGGCATTAGTTTGAAGGTCTTCCTGCTATTGACACCATCCTGCTCATGATGTTCAAAATAGCAGCCAGTCTTTGGTACAGAGACACACATGCACAAACCTTTGTCCACAAATGCTTCTACTGAGCTTCTGAGTTTGGAAGGAACAGGATTCAAAGGCTCTTGTGCACTGACCCAGACACAGCAAAGGACTGCCAGGAGGACCTTTTATAGCAGCTCTGACCTTACTATTGCTCTCCTAGGGGAGTGGGAAGGAAGTGTGTGGCAGCGAGGGCACTGAGAGCCTGCCTGTCGCTCCAGCCTCACCTGGGAGCAGCTGGCAATGGTGCTGGTTGGCAAACCTATGGATGGAGCCCAGGCCACGTCTCGCACCCAGTCACTGTGAGCCTCCAGCTTCTGCTCCTCTTTCCACTGACTGTCTTCTTCCCTGGAAACACAATTATACAGTCAGAAGGGTGGCAGCAGCATTTCTCATCCCCTGCTCTGGAAGGCTTTGGCTTTGTAGCCAGACTCCTGGTTCATCCAGATAATACAAAGCACAGGTGTTCCCCAGTTTTCCAAAAATCTCTATGGCTTTAAGTGACAAAACTCCTTGCAGGGGGTAGAAAGCACAGGCAGAGTTTTTGTTCTCATCTTCAGTTACTGTCAGAAATCTGCTACTGTCCAAGTCACGGTGGTAACCAAAGACCATTAGAAAGCCACTCTCCGAGACAAGATGACACAGGGCTGGCACAGACTGCACAAACCATGGGAGATACTGTGCATCACTAAGTTGTTTCCATTTCTAAAGCACTTCCTAAACATGGGAATTCAAAGAGGGAAGCACAGACATGCTGAAAGTATTACCTGAGATACTAACAGGGACATTCAAAGCCTAGAAAGAGTGCCAGGTTTTATCTGATAACAGGGCACTTACTTCCAGATCTTGACCAGGTTGTCGCAGCCCCCAGATGCAAATCTTTTGACATAGTTTGGCTTTTGACCAGAGGGTTGTTCTATAAGGCTCCCTGGTACAACAGCAGGAGCCCAGCTGACTGCATTACATCCAATCTAGGTAATGAAAAACATTACTATTAAAAGTTGCTTACTTTACACAAATAAAGGAATAAAGGCTGCTGACGGAGTGAAGGAAATGTAGCATAGTGTCTGTGGGGGGTGGGGAATAAGCCCATCTCAGAAAATGGGAGTCCTGCACAATGCTGGATGGATATCAGATGAATAAGAAATCCAGACACAGTCTAGTCTCACTAAGGCACTTACTCAGAAAGCCTGAGGTAGGTAAGGAACTGCTTTATGGGGAAATATCATCCTAGGTGTGTGAACAGTGGAGACAGAGATAGGAACTGCGCAGACACAAGGTACACGCAGTTGCTAAGGTTTTGGAATGCAGGAGTAGAAGGAAGCTTTGGTCCAGAGCCCAGTTTCCTTCTGTTGAGAGCCACGCCGTTAGCTTATGAAGTTTTGCTTAAGCAAAAATCCCCACTGTTTTGGGAAAAACACGTGCCCTGCAATTTTTCTGGCTTCAGTTTATTCAGTTCGTTGGTGCAGGTATTCTTAGGACCAAGGCCATTTCCTGCCAGTTAACTTTCAGCACTGTGTTTAACAATAATCCTCAATTAACAAGCATTACCAGTGCTGTTTAGTAGCCTTCACCTGTCTTTTTTTCCACTTCATTTTAGTTACTACAAAGTATACCTGCCCACTCGGGATGAATGTCAAAAAAGTTGTTCTTGGTTCTTGATGTTTCACATCACTTCACTGGATTTCAGTATTTATCTAGTCAAGTTCTTTGAGGCAACAATCCCCTTGGTAGCTCCTGTAGCTCCTGGAACTCTGCTGCTCCAAAGGCCCAGACTCACCGTGTGTGCGTTGCTGATCTTTTTGACTTCCCACTGCCCGTCTCCCGTGTAGCTCAACAAGGAGATGGCCCCGTCAGAGCTGCCGCAGGCCAGGATCAGTCCATAGTCATGTGGTGCCCAGCAGACAGAATTTACTGGGAAAGAAGAGACAGAGATTACAGCACAGGGACTGCCTAAAACTGACTGCTATCAGTCAGTCACCAAAAGCGAGTGACTCTGAAAGCCGAGGATGAGTCTTGAAATTCCTGAATTTCAGCAAAGCCAGTCAATTAACACTGTTTACAGAATGACAGAGAATGGCCTTTATTTTTGGAACTCTTTTAGAATGAGAACACCAACAGAGCACTCTTAATGAGGTTAAAAAACTCTGACAACAGCGAGGAGCATCACTGACTAAAACAAGAGTTGAATGGCAGGCAGAGGATGTAAAATCTGTATCAGTAACACAGCAAAGCTGGAGACTTCAGATCTGCATTGGCTGGACAAATCATCTGAACACAAAAGTTTCCACTGTAAAACAAAACACTGCATGATAAATTCATTTTTTCTTACTGGACACAGACAGTATTTCCCTCAAGAATTCAGTCCCCTGTCATCTTTATTTGAAAGCTGATTTCTTTGTACAACAACTCGTGTGCAAACACTGTATGAATCAGGACAGGAAGTTATCCAGTAATATGACCTTAGGTAAAGGTCCTGTTTGTGCTGAACAGATTTACTCTCTCTCCACTATTTATCCCTGTCTGTTTGACAGAGGGCTTCTTCCTTAACACTGACAGATTTACTCCAACCTTACCCAAATCCCCTCATTTCCCCAGATGCCCTTCCCAGCTCCAAACTCCCATACCTGAAGAATCATGTCCTGTGTATTCATAGGTCTTTTCCCAAGTGCCATTTTCTTCCTTCCAGATAATAACCTTCCTGTCATAGGAACAGGAAGCCAAGATATTCCCATACATAGGATGAGCCCAGGCAACCTGCCACACCGGACCCTCGTGCCTGCAAGAAACAATGTCATGTAGAAAAGGGAAGAGAAACCCCTCCTAGCTGTGGCTGCCCCACAGCCATCACTGCTGTGAATCGCTGTTCCAGAAGGGATTGCTGGCCTGACATGAGGAATGGGTAATGCCAACATGGCAATGTTAGTGCCCTGACACGGGGCTGTCACTGCCATAGAAAACAATTCCAAACGTTTAGCCTTGTATTAGTACATTTTATCTCTTGAAAATCACAGGTGTCAAGTACTAAATGAATGACCAAGCCCCAGTGTATTTCCCACTGGTGCTCTGTCCCCTTCCCAGACCTGAGGAGTTTTTCAGCACAACCCTGGAGGAGTCCTCCCTGGTATCCACCTGCACCTTGTGCTGCCCAAAGGCAAAAGGGCGAGGTATTAAGAGCTTCCCCAAAGAAACTGTGCTGTTATGACAGCTCACCCCCTCAGGTCTGCAATGAGGATCTGCCCTCCGTTCCGGACGTCGAAGATCTTCACGGAGCGGTCGGAGGAGCAGGTCGCCAGGCGTGTGCCATAGTAATCCATCTGGGCATCGTGCTGCAGGAGGGCAAGGACAGCTGTGCTCAGCACGCTGAGCTCGGCTCAGTGACCAACCCCACCGCAGCTCAGAACCGGCACAGCTGCCCCAGGCTCGACACACCGGGGTCAAAAGGGCAGTTTTAGACAATCCAGACACACAAGTCATTTGTTTCCCCAACTGCTTCTTCACTAACTATGCAAGTGTTACACAGAAGGAAATCAGGAAATTCTGAGTAGCAACACACAGCATTTTCAGGAGAGGGCTGGGAACTGGTGCTGCTGACTACAAAGCAGTGACCAGTTACGTGTTCTTGTTTCTTAAAAGGTAAAGTGGGTGTACGAACACTGAGCTCTTAGTTGTGTTTGAAACTTCATCATCACAGAATCACTGAGGTTGGAAAATACCTCAAGACCATCAAGTCTACCCTTTGACCGATCCCCAACTCGTCCCCCAGCCCAGAGCACTGAGTGCCACGTCCAGTTGTTCCTTGGACACCTCCAGGGATGGGGACTCCATCACCTCCCTGGGCAGGCCCTGCCAATGCCTGACCACTCCTCCCGTGAAGAAATTCTTCCTGAAGAACTGGGCTCATCTAACTGGTCTCTTTCCTTCTACAAATTATTTGGAAACCCTTCCTCCTCCCCACACTAAGACATGTGCTTCCACATAAAGGAAAATCAGTTTCCTCAGCCGAAGTTGTGTACCATTTAAAATACACTTACACATATATTATTTCACAGAAACAAGCCTGTGCATGAAAATTAAGGTTTTAAATCATTTCTCCTTTCCCGCGTAGCTGAGTCTTCCTGTCCAGCCAGTACAGAATGGCAGGATCAGGATTTCGGACAGCGTTCTGCATCCAACACCGCACGAGTGTCCTCTCACACGGCACATACATCCCAGCCTCCCCCCTCGCACAGAGCGCCCCAGAGCAGCTCTGTTCCAGCCGGAACGGGCTCGGGGGAGGCAGCTCCCCCGCACACTTACGATCATGTCCTCGTGGGACGTGTCCACGGTGTTGATGACCGAGACCTGCGGAGAGAGGGAGCAGAAGGAGCTGAGCGCATCATCGCTCGGCCGCGGCCCCCGGAGCCCCCGGGCCGGTCCCGGCCGCTATCGGCGGGCAGCGGCCGCGCCCGGTTGCGCTGAAGCCGCGCCCCGGGACCCCGCCGGTTCCGCGCCGGGCCGCCCCCGCCCTCCTGCTCCGGCCCGCCCGGCCCTGGCCCCGGGCCGTCCCCGCTGTCCCCCCGCACCATGGCGGCCCCGCCGTCCCGACCCGGCCTCTGCCCGCCTCAGACGTGGCACGGCGGTGCCTCGCACAACCGCTCCCGCCGCGCCCCGCCCGCCTGCGACGGCGTTCCGGCTGCGCCGGGTTCCGGGGGCGGGCGGTGCCTTCGCCGGGCAGGGGGCGGGCGGTGGGAGCGGGGGCGGCCCGGCTCTGCCCCGTCCTGCCCCGTCCTGCCCGGCCCAGCCCAGCCCTGCCCCGGCACCCCCGAGCCCAGCCCGCCGAGCGGGCAGAGGCACCACCGGGCCCGGGCCCGTCCCGCGGCCCGTCCCGCCGCCTCGGGGGCTCCCTGCACGGAGCCGCCCCGGCCCCTCGCCATGGCCAGCGTCTCCTACCACATCTCCAGCCTGCTGGAGAAGATGACCTCCACCGACAAGGACTTCAGGTGCGGCAGCAGGGTCGGGCCCCGCGGGGATGGGCGGCTTCCCCCGGAGGGGTCCCTTCCCCCGCGCCGGCCGCAGGCACGGTGCCCCCGACCCGCCGGTGTGCGGGACGCTGCTGTGTCAGAGCCTTTGATCGCCTGTGTTAGCGCTGTCTCAACCCAGCTGAGCCCTGGCTGAGGGGGGAATGTAGAGAAGGCGACGGCGCTCCCTGCCCCTGCCTGGGCTGCTGCCTGATGGTAGTCGAAGGGAGAATGAAAGTCTTAAGGACTTAAAGTTGTTACTTATTTTGAGAAGGAAGAACAGTGTAGCACAAATGCTGAAATACTTCTAGTTTGCTTTTCCTTTAGGTGACATGGTCAGTGCATTAAAAGGGCTGAGAGACCCGAGTTTGGGCAGCTCTGTCCCTGGGTGACAGATGCTGCTGGCCATGCTCAGGCTGCTTTATCAACTATTTCTGTGTGATGGGAAAATGTGCCTCCCTAACAGGACTAAGATGCTTTTGTTCTCTTTGTTTATGTCAGCAGAAAAGTTGACAACTTTTTAGGGTCGGGGCCAGTGGCTCAATGTGTAAGGCATTACTCTATAAAAAGTAATGAAAACTAACATTTATGAAAGATTTCATCACTGAGTATATTGTTCTCAGTACCAATCTGGAAGGTGATGTTTGTGCCAGCCTTGGTATTTAAAGTATAAAAGAGAGAGATTAGTAAGAGCCTAAAAGTAGGCTGCTGATGTTTTCACATGTTAAAGTACTTTATAAAGAAGTCAGTGATGGTGTAGTTGTACAAACAGTTTGTTCAAAGAACTTACAGTTAACACTCCAAACTAGATGTGCCCCACACACGTCATGTCACAGAGGTATTGCAGGGCCATTTCCTCCCAGCACGTGGCCAAACATGACCCATTGTAGGAGCAGTTTTCTCTTGCTCCCCCTGCACAGATGGATCTGTGGGGGAGATTCCGAGGTCCCGGGGCAGGATGGCAGCAGGCAGCAAGTCCAGAGCTGGCCACGTTGCCATGGAAGGCTCGGCTCAGCCTGTGGCCATAATTGGTCATGCTGGGTGTGCGCAGACAGTGAACTGCGAGTGCAGCTGAAGAGCTCTTGCAGGATCAGAAATAGAGTGCACATTGGGAATGTCTTTGGGCACAGTCCCGCTGCTTTCCCACCCCGGGTTCCAGGCTGGCTTTGGAACACCACAGCAGTCCTTCGTCCCAGATGTACCTCACTGCTGCTCAGGAATGGGCTTACGCATTGAAGCTCCAAATGTTGCCTTGCACATGAGAGCTCTTATGTGCTGAAGGAGGGGCATCAGAGCCTAATTGTAAAAGGAGGTGTCATTTTGTAAGGAGAGGGAATGGCTCTGTGGATCCTGTTAGACATCCATCCCATGCAGGGCTGACATTAGAAAGCAGCTAATACACGATAGCCACGCTGAGATTTCTCAGACCCTCAGACTCCTATACCAGCAACTTTTGCATTTCCTGGAAATTTTCCCAGGAAATTTTCCCAGGAAAATTGATACTTTACAGAATTTCTTAATATCCATTTTGTCATTGTCCCTGTCAGAAAACTGACTAACAGTCAGCTGGGTGTTTGTTTTTCCTTCTAAGCTGGAGTGATAACTACTTACTTGGTTTTGCTCACAGCAATCTAAATATAGCCTAGGGCACTTCTGAGGTGTAGTTTGCATGGAGACATGGCTTTATTTTTCATTTTTGAGCATGGTAGGCCTTCTCCATGTGTGGGGTCATACTATCAGTGCTAAATTAGCCAGAAAGAACAAAGCAAGGTATGTTCTTAGACCCCAGAACTGCTTTTATTAGGCCAGGCAATTGATGAAAAAACCTACCATGATTTTTTCTGGCATAATTAACCATCTTCATTTAGTTACCAAGAAAAATACAGAAGTTGGGTGCCACTTTAAGAGTTTTTGTTTGTCTGACCCCTGTTAGGTATATATCTACTTGTAAGATAATAGTAATTCTCTGTACCTTGCTTTTTAGGACAGTGTGAAGGGTGGTAAGTTACTCTTTGATAGTGTGTTTTCATACAAGCACCAATTGCCAACTTCTGTTGTCCCAGGAGATGCAAAGATGATGCCTTTGTGTCTGCACATCACCCAGTCCACTTTTGTCCTTTGTCCTTTCAGGTTTATGGCCACCAACGACCTGATGATAGAACTGCAGAAAGATTCAATAAAACTAGATGAAGACAGTGAGAAAAAAGTTGTGAAAATGCTTTTGAAATTGCTGGAGGACAAGAATGGGGAAGTACAGAACCTTGCTGTCAAGTGGTAAGAGCCTGGGCAGTAACTGCCATGGTTCCTGGCACTGATAAAGCCATTACAGACTACAGAGTATGTGAGAGCAGAGCCTGGCCCTGGGCACTCCCTCAAACCTCCCTTGCAAGGGGCTTTGCCCTCTCACAGGGCACTGCACTTTCTGTCTTGATACTCACTAGGCGTGAACACAGATACCTTTGTAGCAGCAGGAGGTGATTTTGAAATTAGTTCAGTGTTTGTATTGTGAACCTTACCATGAAAAGTGATATCCCTAAGATTTTTCTTCCTCAGAGATAAGCCCAGTTTAAAATGTTGGTCATCAAGCTCCTGGTGTCTCTTGGGCTTTGAAATCCCATTCTGAGTTTCCCCATGGTTCTCTCTTTGATAGGGATGGTACTAAACCCTTATGGCATTTCAATTTCAGGTCTGAATCCTCCCCTTCAAGGGCATTTTTCCTTACAGTTTATAATACACTTGGGTTTTTCCCTGCCCTGACTCCGAGTGCAGCCTGTGCTGTTGCTTTGCCCTGGTCTGTTTCGATATTTTTTTAATCCAAATGAACAAAAGTCCCTCTATTAGTGAATCCTCAGATGAAGGGATCCTGCTGCTGCCATTTTCTTTCCTGTCTCTTTCCCCAGCATGGCTGAGAGTGTTCAGTCTAAAAATGCCATGGAATGGCTCAGTTCACCCCAGGGCTCCAGAAAGGTGGGCCATTTAAAGACAAATTTAGGTTCCTCTGTTTTTCTTTCTGTGGATCCTATTTGTATTCCCTTCTTTTTAACCACATGCTGCTTCTATCTCTATCCTTTCTCTGTAACCTTTAGCCCTTTCTTTTTGATTCCCACGGTCCTGACATTTTCTGGCCCTGCTCCTGTCTCTGCCTGCTTTGGGCTGGCTTATTCTGATTTTCAAAGTGAAACAGTTGGGCACTGAGCAGAGGACCAACTTCTTAGCCTGTTTATCTCTGATTGTATCAGCAGTAAGTCCGTACTCACTGTGATCTCTCATCCATCCAGAATGTGATAATGAAGAGGCCTCAAAATGGAATCAGGAATATTTCCTTTCCATGCTTAAGGAGGTACTTACAGCAGTTAACGTCCAGTCAGTCATTCTCAGGCAGGTGGCCAGGATCTCTAAGAAGGAGAAATGTGATGGTTTGAAGGACACAGGCATTTGGATCAGGCCCTTCATCCTGACTGGCTTCTCCTCCCGCAGCCTGGGCCCGCTGGTTGGCAAAGTGAAGGAGTACCAGGTGGAGACCATTGTGGACACGCTGTGTACAAACATGCTGTCAGACAAGGAGCAGCTGCGGGACATCTCCAGCATTGGCCTCAAAACCGTCATCTCTGAGTTGCCACCAGCTTCCACAGGTACACTGCCTGTCCCTGCTGGAGGAACAGGGAATCCCAGCTTTTGGGAAATGGGAAAATGTGGAGTTCAGAGCATAAAAGTTACCAATTCCTTACTTACCTGCCAGAGGACAACTAGTGAAATACAGAGGAGAGACAGTAGAAGCTGAGGTACCAACGTGATGAAAGATGGGATGAAATGAAAACTTGAGCAGTGTTTGGAACTACTTATCCCAAAAACACAGCAGGGGATGCCTGAGGTTCCTGGGGACAGGAGTTTCCTCTGCAGCCATCTCATGTATCTGTCCTGATAGGTCTCCTAGGGGGGGATTTCTTTTTTCAATGTGGGAGGCACTGAATGGTTCCCAGCAGCAAAAAGACTCCTTTTTAACTGATAGCAGCGTAAAATCTCTCTCTTACAGGCTCCACCATGACAGCAAATGTGTGCAAAAAGATCACAGCCCAGCTGACAGGAGCCATTGGCAAGCAGGAGGATGTGTCTGTGCAGCTGGAAGCTCTTGACATCCTGTCAGATATGCTGAGCAGGTACCAGAGCATTTCCTTCTGGAGCTGTGCATAGCAGGGGGCTGCAGGGATGTGTCTGCTTTTGATTTCTTTATTTCCCTAATCCTACTACTGGGACTTAAAAACACAGTATTTGGGCTGGCTGCCCCTGGGGAATATCTTAGCAGAGCAGGTCCCCAGTGGGGACAAGAGACAACATGCTGAGCCTTTCTGTGCTTGGGAATGGCAGTGGCACTGGTGATGGGTCCCACAGGGGCTCACCTCACACAAACGCGGGAGGGCGAGAGCAAAGCAGGGAGGTTTATTTTAGCTCTGTGATCCGATCACACATGCATTTTTTTTCCTGGCTGCCTCTCTTTCTCTTGTTGCATAAGTCAGAGTGACAGTGTCATATGTCATCTGCATGCAGGAAATTATTGACAAACCTCCAGGTCATCCAGAAGGACACATCAAAAACCCCTCCGTCATGGAGACAAATAGCCTCTCCCTGTGCTTTACAGAACAAGTCAATGTTCAGACCAAAATGCAAAACCCAGCCTTCTCCCCCTCCCCACAATGAGCATGAAGTCTCCATAGCTGAAGGATTTTTACATTTGTTGCTGCCAAGGTGGCTTTTCCTCTGAGGCTTGGACTTTCAACTTCTCCCTTGTTCTGTTGATTGCAGACTGGGGGGAACACTCTACTCATTCCATTCCTCAATCCTGACCTGTCTCCTGCCCCAGCTGACGAGCCCCAGGTTGGCAGTACGTAAACGGGCCATCATTGCCTTGGGGCATCTAGTCTTGACCTGCAGTGGAAACATCTTCTCAGAGCTCACAGAGCATCTGCTGGCTGAGCTGAAGAGGAATGAGTCTACATCTACCACCAGGACATACATTCAGTGTGTGGCTGGCATCAGCAGGCAGGCTGGGCACCGCATAGGTAGGATGAGCAGCTTGAAATGGCACTGGGAAATGTATGTGCATTTTAGAGCAGCTCCTCTTAGTGGTAAAAGAAGAGTGCTCAGTATTAGTGGCTTGTGCTTTGCAATTCCCTCCGTGATCCTGGCTTGGCTTTCTGATCTCCACTTGGAAGGGAGGAGACACCAGAGTATCTCTCTGGCTGCCCTTCTGTAGCAACTTCACCTTAAGATCTTGCAGTGCTTCCTTGGTCTGACCTGTGAATTAGGTCAGTTGATTCACCCCATTTTAAATGAGAGGAGAAATGGACAGCAGCATACTGTATTACTTGCCTGAAAGATCTGTCTAAAAGAGATGAGATCAGGTTCTAGAAGATCTCTAATCACAGCTCTTCCGATGACTGAAATGCCAACAAGGGGCTGCAGACAGGGAGCAGTGGTTAGCTTACGAAGATCAGTGTGGCTGGTTTTGGTGGGCTGCTGGCTCCTTGCCCGTGAGGTCCAGGCCGGGAAGGAAGGAAGTGGCAGGTGGAGGAGCTGTCAGCTGCTTGGGTGAGTGAAGGCTGGAATGGTTTTTCATTGCTGCTTGCTTTGTCTTTCCCAGGAGAACACCTGGAGAGGATCGTCCCTCTGATCATTCAGTACTGTGACGTGGACGATGACGAGCTGCGGGAGTACTGCTTCCAGGCCTTCGAGTCCTTCGTGCGGAGGTGTGTGCCCCTGGGGACACCTCTGTCCATCCAGTGCAGCCGTGTCCTCACGGGGTCCCCTGGGGACACCTCTGTCCATCCAGTGCAGCCGTGTCCTCGCGGGGAAATACCGATCCTTTCAGCACCCAGGGAGGAGGGCCTTGCTGTGTAGGTTCCTGTGGGAGTGACAGTTCATGTATGAAATCTCTTCTGCACAGGCAGGGTTGGGCTGGAGTTATGAGCTGCTTTACCTCAACGTGTGAGGGTGTCCTTCTGTATTGGTTTTGCAGGAGTGGGAGTTTCCTTTGTCCTTGGAGGGTTCCTCAGCCAGAGGGAACTGCCTCACTCCTGGTCTGTGGAGGGAGCTGGAGGCAGGAAGGAGGCTCAGGCAGAAGAGCTGCTGAGCTGCAGCTCTCCAGCTGTTTGGTCAAACATTTACTGCTTGGAAAAGGAGCCCTGCAGAGCTGCTGAGGTGTTCTTCCAGGAAGGGAGGATTCAACCAGGGGGTGAAGGCAATTGATTTATTTTTACTTATAGAAATCATTGCATCCTCCCAAGGAGAACGTGGCTTTGCTTTGTGCACAGCAGGAAGGAGCATCTCTGGTTTAACTCATGTTAACAAAATGTTCAAATGGTCTGTGAAGCACTTTCAGATCCTTTTGAGATTAATTGTATTATTTGGGTATTTAAACCAGCTTGGTCTTTGATTAACTCTTAGGATTTTTATTTGTCCTGATAGGTGCCCAAAGGAAATCGACCCTCACATCCCAAGTGTGATGGGGCTGTGTCTGAAGTACATCACCTTTGACCCAAACTACAACTATGATAATGAGGAGGAAGAGGAAGAGATGATGGAAACTGAAAATGGGGAGGATGAAGAGCAAGGTGCCTGCTTGTGAGGATGGCTGTGCTCAGCAGAACACAGGGTTAACATTTCTCCCCTTCCTGCTTTCTCCTGCTGGAGAGGGCAGCTCTGAGGATCAAATGATCCTCTAGCTCTGGTTTTATCATAATGGTGCACCTTGTTTTCCATTGTGTTGTTCCTAGAAAGCGATGATGAGTACAGTGACGATGACGACATCAGCTGGAAGGTCCGCAGGGCTGCGGCCAAGTGCCTGGAGGCCATTGTCAGCAGCAGGCACGATCTCCTGCAGGACTTCTACAGAACTCTTTCCCCGGCCTTGATAAGCAGGTTCAAAGAGAGGGAGGAGAATGTCAAAGCTGACATCTTCAGTGCTTACATCTCCTTGCTGAAGCAAACGCTGCCCACCCAGAGCTGGCTGCACACTTCCCATGCCTCTGGCAAGGGTGACGTTCCCCTGACGATGCTTCGGAACCAGGTGAGGACAAGCAGCTACTGATGATTGTGCTGAGAGCAATCCTGAGAATGTGGCTAATGGAAGGAGCCCTGGGGCAGGCAGCCAGGGGAGACCAGATCCAGGGGGCCGGCTGTTTACTGTCTGTCTCCTGCTGTTCCCGGGGAGAGAGTGCTGAGGGAGTGCAGGAGTAGGGGGGCACAGCTGGCACTGTCCCTCTGCCAGCTGTTGGCATCTGTGTCCAGACTGAGGCAGGTTGGTCTCTGGCTGAAGGGTCAGGCTGCTGCTTTACTGTTATTGCAGCTGCTGCTCAGGAAACTCACTGAATAAACTGTTGTAGAAATGCACCAGAGTGAGTCCCTGAGAGCAGTTAGGATGACTGAGGTGTCCCTTTGTCCCTTGCTTCTTCAAACTGCAGGTCCCCAACATTGTCAAGGCCTTGCACAAGCAGCTCAAAGAAAAGAGCATCAAATCAAGACAGGGTTGTTTCAGCCTCCTGACAGAACTGGCCAATGTTCTTCCTGGTTGCCTGGCAGATCACATCCCTGCACTCGTCCCTGGTAAGCTTGTCCATGGTCTGGGAAGAAGGAGCAGGGTTGGCAAAATCCATTCCAAACACACGTGCTCCTTGTGGATATGCTGAACAGCTCCCAGACTAATCCTGGCTTCTGTCTGCACTGTAAGCCAGGATAAGAACATCAGGTTCATTTCCAGTCCCCTGAACAGATGTTTTGGGGAGTGCCTATTCCAGCCTCCTTTGAAAGCAGCTGGAATGAGATCAGAAACACAAGTGACATTTTCTTTTATAAAATCCAGTGGCATTTAAAAAAATTCTTTATATTGGCTGATTATTGAATTTGCAGCACCAACATTTTTGTCTGAGCTCTCCTGCCTGTGGGCTCATGAAGCATCCCACTGCTGGAGGGCTCAGGTCCTGCCTTCACTTTTGGTGTGACTGTATAGTGGATATGAGAAAAGTCTCCTGTGACTGTCCCTAGCTGGATCCATGCACCTCCCTCTTTAGGAAAAACACGACATCAGTCCTGTTGTCTCCTTTGCACAGGTATTGTTTTCTCCTTGGCGGATAAATCCGGCTCCTCCAACATGCGGATCGACACACTGTCCTTCCTCCACGTCCTTCTCTGCAACCACCAGCCGGAGGTGTTTCACCCTCATATCAAGAGCCTGTTGCCTCCTGTTGTGACCTGCATTGGAGACCCATTTTATAAGATCATGTCAGAAGCTCTGCTGGTAACTCAGCAGCTTGTGAAAGTTATCAGGCCTTTGGACAAATCTTGCACTTTTGATGCCAAGCCCTATGTGAAGGACCTTTTCTCTGGTACTCTGAAGCGGCTGAAGGCAGCTGACATCGACCAGGAGGTGAAGGAACGTGCCATCTCCTGCATGGGACAAATCATTTACAACCTGGGAGACCATTTGAGCACTGATCTCCAGCCAACCTTGAAGATATTTCTGGAGAGGCTCAAAAATGAAATCACCAGACTGACAACAGTCAAAGCATTAACCTTAATTGCTAGTTCTCCACTTAAAATAGATTTGAGACCCATTCTAGGGGAAGGTATCCCCATTCTAGCTTCCTTCTTGAGAAAGAATCAACGTGCCTTGAAACTGAGCACTTTGACTGCTCTGGACATCCTGGTGAAGAACTACAGCGACAGCCTCAAGCCTGCCATGATCGAGTCTGTGCTAACAGAGCTCCCTGCCTTAATTACTGAGAATGACATGCACGTGTCCCAGGTGGCCATCATGTTCCTCACGACTTTGGCAAAGGTTTATCCATCCTGCATCTCCAAGATCAGCGGCTCAGTCCTCGCTGAAATCTTTCAGCTTGTCCACTCACCTTTGCTTCAAGGAGGGGCTCTGAATGCCATCATCGCCTTCTTCCAGGCGCTGGTCCTGACGAAGGCAGCCACCACGGGTTACCCGGAGCTGATGAAGCAGCTGACAGCACCCGTTTACTCCTCGGGTTCGGCCGGGGCCTCGCTGACGTTGCACAAACAGGCGTATCACTCCGTCGCAAAGTGCGTGGCAGCGCTGTCCTCGGCCTGCCCGAAGGAAGCCCCTGTGACAGTGAACCGGTTTGTTCAGGATGTGAAAAGCCCCAAGTCCAGTCCTGCTGTTCAAGTGCTGGCTTTCCTCTCCCTGGCAGAGATGGGCCGTACCACAAACCTCAGTGCTCACAGGGAGCTCAGAACTGTCATCCTGGAAGCGTTTGCTTCCACCAGTGAGGAGGTGAAATCCGCTGCCTCCTACGCGCTGGGGAACGTCAGCATTGGGAATCTGAAGGAGTATCTGCCCTTCATGCTGAAGGAGATCGGAAGCCAGCCCAAGCGACAGTACCTGCTGCTGCACTCCCTGAAGGAAGTCATCAGCTCCTCCCCAGCCGACAGCCTCACACCTTACGTGGAGGATATCTGGGCTCTGCTCTTCAAGCACTGCGAGTGCACAGAGGAAGGGACACGCAACGTGGTGGCAGAATGCCTGGGGAAGCTGACCTTGGTGAACCCTGCTGAGCTGCTGCCCCAGCTGAGGAAACAGCTGTCAGCAGGTAATGGGGATGGCGATGGCCAGAGGGGGGAAATGCTGCCATTGCTGGAAATTGCTCTTGTAAACTGCTGGTGGGTACAACAGGGAGCAAAGCCAGCCAGAGAGGCGAGCAGGAAATGAAGGATCTCTGCAGGGGGGATCAGAGGTGCACTGATCTGCACAGGGACAGGAGGATCTTGGGAACAGGTACTGCATGTGGAGATTGTGCAGGAGCAGATTTAAACACAGAGTTGTTAAGACAAATGCTCTGTTCTCTTAACCTTTTCAACGTGTGTGTTAACTGGACCAAGAGCAGAATATGTGCTACAGAGTTACAGCAGTGACTTTGTCAGTTGGTCTTTCACTGTTTTTCTTCCCCCCTTCATCGCAGGCTCTCCACATGCCCGGAGCACTGTGGTCACTGCCATCAAGTTCACAATTGCAGACCAACCTCAGCCCATCGATGCTCTCCTGAAAGGCTGCATAGGTAGGGTGGTGTGGACAGCAGTGTGAGCAGTGTGAGGTGGGGGTGTGAAAGGTTGGGCATCGTTAGCAGCTCGGGGATTTTTCACTCCTGTGTGAACCTCATCTAGTCCAGTTAGTTTTGATCTGTATTCCTCTGCTTTTGGGATGACAGAGCAACACTGTCCTGTGAGTCCTTGTTAAATGCTCTGATGCCTTGCTCTTGGGCATAGTGCATTGTTTTTTAGGGAGCTTAAGTTCTTTCTGTATTTAAACTCAGACTTCAAGCTCCTCACAACAAGGATCTTGAAAAATACAAGCTATATGGAAAGGGTCTTATATCTAGGGAGCCCACACACTGGATCTGCTGTATAGAACTGGGCCTTCTGTTTCAGAGAAGATCTGAGCAAGAAGGAAACCAAAAACCAACTTCCTTGAATACTAAAGGTGCTGATTTGACTTTAGGGTGAGGTAGCTAGAGACACGTTTTGGTTTTATGCCCAAATGCAGGACAGTCATGTTTTTTCTATTTACTGTATCCCAAACAAAGGGAGGGAAAGCATCTCCAATGGCTCTGTTAGAGTGTGCCACTGGAGCTATTTTACCATAGGTGCTTCCATAACCAGCCTTCGTGAAATACACCCTGATATACTTTCAAAATCCTTTAAAAATACTGCAGCAGGACTGACTGGTACATTCTTACTCCACAGGTGACTTCTTACAAACTCTGCAAGATCCAGACCTGAACGTTCGCCGCGTGGCTTTAGCCCTGTTTAATTCTGCTGCTCACAACAAACCTTCTTTAATCCGGGATTTACTGAGCATGGTCCTGCCCAGCCTGTACAGCGAAACGAAGGTCCGAAGGGAGCTCATCCGGGAGGTAGGTCCAAAGGGAGCTCACCTGGAGGTGAGTGGGCTTGGCTGGGTGCCACACACAGTGACTTCCTGCCTGTGTAGGTGAGATGGAGCTGTTGCCCTGTCTGCTCTTAGGTCACACTGCTGTTGTTTGTCTTGGTTAAGGTAGAAATGGGGCCATTCAAGCACACAGTGGATGATGGCCTTGATGTGAGGAAAGCTGCTTTTGAGTGCATGTACACCCTGCTGGAAAGCTGCCTGGACCAGCTGGACATCTACGAGTACCTGAACCATGTGGAGGATGGGCTAAAGGATCACTATGATATTCGGGTCAGTGCTGTGCCCTAACTAATGTAATTTTCTCTGGGGCCTGGCCTGCAACTGAGCTGTGTGTCCCCACAGCAGTGTGCCCCTGCCATGCCATTTCCTATTCCCTGCAACTGCTGCAGCCTTTCATGATTGTCTGGCTCTGATTTGACCGTAGTGGCCTTGACAAGACACCCCTGGTGTAGCTGGCTTTGTAGGAAATGTACCAAAGTCTAAAGTAAGTTTGTTCTGCCTTTAAACCGATGATTGTCATTTGTTCAGAGGGACCAGTGACACTATACTGGCTCCTGGCCTCACATCTGGATAGGAAGCACGACATCCTTTTCCAGTGTACCCCAGCTCAGAGGCAGGCACAGCCCCATGCTGAGCGGTGCTGTTTGTCCCCATGGCCCTGTGCAGACACCTGTAGCACTGCACACACCAGGCCCAGCTGCATTTCCAGTATCACCAAAGCTCTGCCCCAAGCCCCTGGCACAAGTGCAGAGGAGTACATGACAGCGTGGGTACAGCCTGGCCCGTCAGCAGGGCGGGCCCAGCTCTGAGCCCAGGGGCTGCAGTGAACCAACCCGTGTCTCTCCCGTCCTGCCCAGATGCTGACGTTCATCATGCTGGCGCGGCTCTCCGTGCTCTGCCCCAGCGCCGTCCTGCAGCGGCTCGAGCGCCTGATCGAGCCCCTCCGGGCAACCTGCTCCACCAAGGTAAGAGCTGGAACATGCGAGGGGCTGGGGCAGGTCCTGCCCAAAGCCACCTCTGCTCCCAGCCTTCTCCCTCACTGCTGCTGAGCCACCCACTCCCCTCATTTCCCCAGCTGTAAAATACTCTGCTGGTCTCTGCTGCCGTGTTGGTTCTGCGCCTGAACCAGCTTTTCTAAATGCCAACCGCAAACAGGGCTTTGGATTTGCAGGTGAAAGCAGGTTCAGTGAAGCAGGAGTTTGAGAAGCAGGATGAGCTGAAGCGCTCGGCCATGAGGGCAGTGGCTGCTCTCCTGACCATCCCCGAGGTGGAGAAAAGTCCAGTGATGGCAGAGTTTTCATCCCAGATCAGATCCAGTCCTGAAATGGCATCACTGTTTGAGAGCATTCAGAAAGATTCTGCTTCCATCTCAGAGTCAATGGACATGAGCTAAGATGTGTTTCCCCCATTGCCCTCCTGCCCTTGCAATGCCCCAGCCAGAGACACCAGCTGGGCCGGGGGGAATGAAGGCCATTGAGCCACTCCTGCCACAGCCATGTGCAAGTCCCTGGGCAGCCACAGGAGAAACTGCCTGGAACCAGCAGCACTTGCATCAGACACCTCATGGATCAGGGGAACTCATCCTTATGTAGGGGAGGGGCTGAAAGATGAGCAGTCCACTTCTCAGCAAGTTTTAAGGGGTACACAAAGCAACTGCAATTGAGTGTGGTTCCATGAACAATGGAAACTACTTCCTGATATATTCCTTGCTGCAGTACAAAGAAATATAGCTTTAAATGGTTTTTTAATGACTGCACATGCACTTTCTACCCCAAATTGCCCAAGAATGTATTTACAGTGTTTCCCTAAATAACATGACTAAAAACTGAAGTCATGTCTTTAGTGATGAGCACCACTCCCACAGGCCTTTTGGGAAAGGAGACTTGCCCCAGCCAAGCTGTGGGAGCTGCATGGGGCAGGGGGGTTACCTAGCCCCCCAGGCTTCCTCATGGGGCTCCATAGTTTGGCATTTGGGCAATACAAAGCTTTCTAGCTTGGCTTCTGTTTTTACAGTTTTGACTGCAAAATACCTCAAGTGTCTCCTCCAAGGGACGATTGGTGACTATCTCAGTGACAAACCCTGCTCTAAGCTCTGCTTTGCACCAACACTGGCTTCTCTCTCCCCTTGGAGCACCTCGGTGTTGTCACCAGTCATGAGGGCACCAACCTACTGATCCTGGTCACAGATCAGCAGGAGGCACCTGTAGGAGCGCTGGTGGTCTGTGTTAATGTCAAAGGGGTGAGAGGTGGCAGGCAGGAGCCAGAAGTGCAAACGCACAATCCATAGTGGCTGCTGTGCTCAAATCCTGCTTTGTGCAGGAGAAAATGCCTTAAAGGACAGAGAATGTTAACAGCCAACTACAGGACAAGGCCACCATGACACACTGGGGCTGTGGCCATGGACCTGCCCTATGCTTCCTTTTCTCCTCTTCTGATAGGGTGGTTGATGTGAAAGTATTTACAGTGCTGTGTGAAAGGACAGCTATTGTCTGAATGGTATAAAAATAAAATACACTTGTGAAGCTGCACGCCCTGAGTTCACTGACCATCACCCTGACACTGCACCTCGCTGTGTGAGTGCCCTGAGACAGCCAGGCTGGGGCTGCTGCCCCTGCTCTGCCCATGCAAGACAGCACCTGAGTCGGACTGACACTTTATTAAATACACCTGGGCTGCAGAGCCTGGTTACTCGTTCTCCTCGCTGCGCAGTCTGGCGTTGGGGTTGGTGATCTTGATGGCAAGCTGTGCTGCTCTCTCCACGATCACCTTCCTGTTCTTGGAGGACACGTTGTGGGCTATCTCTGCACAGTACGACCTGTCAGAGACAGATGGCATGTCAGGTTCCAGCAGAGCTGAGAGCCAAGGCAAAGCCCCCCAGAGACATCCCACTGCTCGGATGCAGCCAAGCACAGGGGCATCGATGCACAGGAACTGAACCACGAAATTTCCACCCCTTGACTGAACCTGACCTGTCTGGCCTGAAGCAGAAGCTCCACTACAGAACAGCTCAGCCCTTCTTGAAAATGACTGACCCCCAGACAGCTGTTAATGGTGTTGGTTACTGCTCTTATTGTTTTGTAGTGAAAGCAACAACAGAAGCAGACTCAGTCTCAGGCCTGACCCAGAGCCCCAGTTCTGACCATGGTCACCAGTGACATATCACAGCCCTGTTCGCCACTGTTATGTCTATTTTTACCAGGGGTATGAGTTTTCCAGCCCTAAGGCCCCTCTGTGCACCCACACCAGCAGCACTGAGGAAACCACAATGGCATCTGTGCTCTTGAAAGCAACAACCTCCCTTGTGTCACCCTGACTGCTCTCCCTCTCCCAGGGGGGAGCACACAGGCCCCACACACTCACTTGTTGCTCATCATCAGCACTTCCAGCTCTTTGACATTGTGGACCAGGAACTTTCTGAAGCCTGTAGGCAGCATATGCTTCGTCTTCTTATTGCTGCCGTAGCCAATGTTGGGCATCAGGATCTGCCCCTTGAAGCGCCGGCGCACTCTGTTGTCGATGCCCCTCGGTTTGCGCCAGTTGCGCTGCAGAAACGCACAGGTCAGTTACACAACGAGCCTGAACACCCTTGGCCTGCCCCGAGGGCTAATACCCTTGCCTGCCCCGAGGCACTAGCTCCAGCCAAGAGGCCGCAGGCCCTCACTGCTCGGCTGCTGCCGCCCTGCTGTGCTTCCCTTCACCACCATCCCAAAGGCACCCCGCAGTTCTCGGGGACCAGTAGCGACTGCTCACCTTGATCTTGACATAGCGGTCGGACTGGTGCCGGATGAACTTCTTGGTCCTCTTCTTAACGATCTTGGGTTTCACGAGGGGCCTGAGGGCAGGCATGGTGGCTGCGGGACACAGAGCAGGGTGAGCGGGGGGCGCGGCCGGGCGCGGCGCGGCTCCCCGTGCATAGCGTGTCGCAGACTGTCTTCCCCCGCGGGCCACGCCGGGCCGGCGAGGGAATGGGTCTTCATCTGCTATGGCTCTGCCTCCCGCCTCCGAAGCTGGCAGAGCACTGGGAGCTCTCCAGATGCGATCCTGGGAGGTGTCGCGGTGTCATCGTCCCCCCCGATGGCCCTGCCTGGAGCCCGGCCCCGCGCACCGAAGCCAGACTGGCGAGGGCTGCTCGTGGAGAACAGTGACCGACACCCGCTGGCGCCGAACGCGCCGGACCCGGCCCAAAGGTTCGGCCGGGCCCGTGACCGAGCGCCGAGGGTGCCCCACCGCCCGGGCAGGGCTGCGGGTCAGGACTCAGGCAGGCAGAGTCCCGGCCCTGCGGGGGCCGGTTCCCGCGCCCCGGGGAAAGGTGAAGCGGAGGGAAGGGGAGGGGGCGGCCGGTCCGTGCCGTAAGCCCCGGGTCGGTTGGGTCCCGGCTGGGCGCGGCTGGCCTCGGATGGTCCCGACTGGCCCCAGATGGTCGCGGATGCCCGACCCGCACTCACCGGTGCCGATGGCGCGTCCGCCGCGGGCCCCGCCGAGAGAGGGAGGAGCCCCACGCGCAGAGGCTTATGGGATACGCGGGAGGTCCTGGCAGCTGCGTGACACGCCAAGGCCGAGCGGAGCGCGCACCGGGCACCGGCGGGGCCCGGACCACCGCCGAGAGTTAGAACCGGGCAGGCTCTGTCCGGAGGGAACGCGTCAAAAGAGCAGATCGGTGCTTCCCGCCTGTGACCCCGAACAACTTTCGCAGTACGAGGCTGCCAGGACCTGCTGACGTCACTTCCATCAGGCAGCGCCCGGGCCCTGCTTCCGCCAGTCGAGCCGGGCGGGCGCCCCCTGGCGGTGCAGCGGTCCCGGCCCGGCGGCGGTCCCGGCCCGGCGGCAGCTCCACTCCGGGCCCTCTCACCGCCGCCACAGACGGCTGGAGCGCGCTGCTGTCGCCAGGCTCAACACACCCAAAGCAAGCGGCCCAGCCCCGGGGTTCGACGCCCCGGTTCTGCCGCTGCCCGGGCACCGGGAGCAGCGAGGGCGGGGCTGTGACGGCCCCGAGGGGCTGCATCTCTCCAGGCCGGAGCGGGGGTCGGTGCCCCCCGGGCCCGTCGCGGAGCTTGTCCCAGGCAGCACCTGGGGAAGCGCCGGGGCCGGTCGGCGAAGCGGCGTCTCCTGTCCCCGGTCCTGCTTCACCTCGAGCCCTCTGCTTGTGCCCAGCAGCACGAGATCGGAGCCAGCTCCGGGGGCAGCGATGGCGGCACGGGGACGCGGCCGCACGCACAGGACACAGATCCGCACTGCAGGAAGGGACAGGCACTACAACCAGGGACACCTTTATTAAAAAAATACAGATCAGACACTTGTCATTACAGCGATGACCCAAGCCAGGTCACACAAATATCTACACCAAGAACCGTGAGGACACCTGAGGAAAGGCGGAGAGGCTGGGGCACCCCCAGCTCGCCTGGGCTCAGTCGAGGCTCAGCCTCTCCCGGTTCTCCCACAGCCACGCGTGGTACACGTTCAACTTGTGGTCCTGTGGCTGCACCTGGAACACAGGGAAAGTTGTTCTAAAACACCTCATCACTGCAACACTGTGAATGTTGGTTTTCTATTCCCAGGGGTCGGTGGACACAAGCCCGGACCTGCCCCGGCTGCAGTGCCCACCTCCTTCCACTCGTTGACGCAGAAGATCCTGTAGGAGTCGTTGCCGTACTTGCCGATGCCGTGCAGCTCGATCGGGTACCGCCACCGCTTGCTCAGGTACTCACCTGCAAGGCAGGGCACAGCCCTCGGGCACTCCCTCACCTGCACCAGGCACAGGGAGCCCCTGGGCAGAACTCTCCTTCTGTGCCAGTGGAACACGGCTCCACTTTGCTACATTTCAAATGAAAACTCCAAGTTTTAGGTGTTTCCTGGTGAATGCAGGCCATGAATCCCCACGGGTACATCTTAAGCACTTTTTCAGGAGAGCTTCAGTCACCTCTCTCTCCTCAGAACAAAGTATTCCTCTGCAGGTTCTGAGTTTAGAAAATATTAGAATCATAGAGAAATTCCACTGGAAGGGCCTTCTGCAGGTCACCAGAGCAACCCTGAGCAGAGCCATCCTATCTGCCATCCCACTGCTGCAAACACAGCAGCAGTGCTGTGGGTGTTGGGTCTCCTCTACTCCAGGAAATGTCCTGCTCTCCTGCACAACTCCCCCTGGCTGGCACTTCCCTCCCCATTCAGACTGGGATCAGCAGCTCAGCCTGTGTGACACTTAACAGAGCCCAAATGATGCACAAAATAACCCACTAGGTCACCAAATTGCCAAACAGAGGAGAAGCCACAAAGCAGCATTTGGATTGAAGCCGTTTGCCTTTTGCCAGTGTAAGAGAGACCATTCCAGGTATCAGGAAAACCCACCCGAGAACCTGATGATGGTTTTGGCTCTGAGTTCGTAGAGGCCGAGAGGTTTGAGCAGCTCTGACATCTCTTTCCAGTCTGCAGCCCTGGCTACCTCAGGAGAAGGGTACTTCTTCAGGAACTCCCAGAGCACTGGAATTGCCATTTTCCCTGGTGAAAGAAGCCTGTGAGCAGAAGGCTGGGCCAGGAATTCTCCTTCTGCATTATCCAAGTGCTTTCTTAAGTGAGCTTTTCCAAGGCAAGAGTTACCAACTAAAGATTGTTTCACGCTGATGTGAGTTAATATACAACTATTCTTTCATTAATGCCATTAGGACTGGCATCAGTTTTATCCCTGCAACACCTCCCAACATTCACACAACACCAGCTCCTGCTACTCCGCTTACCTGAAGTTTTATTGAGAAATATGGTGGCAATGAGAAGCTTCCATGGATCGTGGAAGAGCGTTTCCTGGACCAGATTGAAAGGAGAACGTGGAGGGGTCCATTTTCTGAGGGCTTTCCTTCTGGGCGGGTTGGGGGCTGTACAGAGGCAACACAGAAATATTTATTGGTCAGGAAAGGACAGATTTACCTATTTAGTTAAAAAAGAAAAATTAAAATTAAGACCTTGGAAGCAGATTGATCTTTGTGGGGGCACTGTGTGTGGATGGAGCCATGGCAGTTCCCACACAGCCTTTCCAAGGCTGCAGGGGACTGTGTCCCCTCTGGCACAGCTGCAGCCAGAGCCAAGGCTGCCAGCCTCAAACTGCAAGGCATTTGCCAGAACATCACTTGACCCTGAGCCATCCTATCCCTCCCCCATAAAAAAAATACATTTCCCTAAAGAATACAATACCTTCTTTGCTGTATTTACTGGAAAAATATGGACTTGTTTTCCTTCTCTCCACTTGTGTTCGTGGGACAGACTCTTCTGTAAAGAAATAAAACCTCAGCATTAGGAAGAAGAACCAACACACCACTTTATGCTGCGATGGAAACAGAAGAAATTTTTGTCATGCACAGAACACACACATGCCCTAGATTCACTGCAGGTCTCACACTGTAGAGCTTGAGAGTTTGGAACAGAAAGTCCCAGGTGTGACTAAATCTGCATTAAGTTAAATGCTGTTGGATAAAGAAATGAGACAGTTTCCAATGTTAGAGCAGGTCAACCCAAAACAGAACACCTGGCTCAAACAGTCAGGACACCCTGGCAGAAGGTAAGGGCTGGAGTCACATTCTGCTCACACACACATGTACCTGGTGCCCCTCTGACAGCTGTGCAGCTCGTCCTGTCCCACGGCTCAGCATCCGCCTCGGTGTTGGATTTAACATCCTGCTTACCCACAGGCCCATCTGGCTCTTTCCCTGTCTCCAGTCCGTGGGATTTCTCCTCAGCTGGGTCACTGAAGCCTGTGCCCACAGGACCCTCCTCTGGCAGGTGCCCCAGGTCCCTCTGCGAGCCAGCAGCCACTGACCTGAGCCATGTGCCTGCCTGTGCCCTGGACACTGCTGACAGAGCTTTGCCTGCACCCACAGGCTCAGCACTCAGATCACCCACACCCTGGCTGTCAGCCCCACTCCTGTCTGTCTGCCTGCAGAACCTCTTGTTCTGAACACACTCGATCTGCCGTGTGCTACAGACTCTTCTCTGCCTCTTGCTCTGGGGGTCACCTTGGTTCCTCCTTTCTGAGCTCTTCACAGGTTTTCTACTCTGGACACTTTTCCCACCTGCCCCCTTCCTTTTTGTTTTCAAACCCTTCTCTGGGTCTGTGCTATCCGTGACCAAATCTGTGCTTTCTAAAGTGGATGTAACATCTTCCAGGTGTCCATTCCCAGTGTGGATGTTCTCAATTCCAACCTTGGACCCATTCTGCGCACAAAGCTCCTGCACTTGGCTATGACAATCGTCCTTCTCCAGGTCAGTCCTTGCAGCTCTTGTGCTGCATCCCCTCACCCCCGAGCGTGTGCTTCCCCGAGGAGCTGTGAAATCAAAGTCTGCTGCTTTCAGTGTTGTCTCCCCAGTTTTCTGAAAATACTCCACAAGTGCTCGTTTCGACCTCAGCTTCTTCCCTTCGGGGCTGCGGTAGGAAAGGAAAGTAAATTAGTGACTTCTTCATTCTCTTGCTTTTTGCTGAAAAACTTATGGTACATAAAAAAAAAAAAAAATAAGGACAGAAACAGTTGTTGGGGCGCGTTTGTGTGGCTCGGCCAAGAAAGGCCACACAGACCTACGGCCGCCGGCCTCACCTGACAAAGCACACGTCGATCCTCCCGGCCGTCCTGCCTGCCCGCCTGCGGCTGCTCACCCGCTGCCACCCGCGGGGAACGGCACTGGGCCCCGCCGGGCCGCGGGGCCTGCAGGGGAAGGAGAGCCCGGGTGAGGTCCTGCTCCGGGGGGCCCCGGGGGCGGCGGAGCAAGCCTGGGCCCGAACCAGAGCCCCACACAGTCCCAGGAGCCACCCGGCCCCGGCCCCGGCCCCGGCCCCGGCCCCGGCCCCGGCCCCGGCCCCGGCCCCGGCCCCGGCCCCGGCCCCGGCCCCGGCCCCAGCCCCAGCCCCGCTCCCGTCCCGCCGTTACCCGCCCGCCGCTCCCGCCGCCACCATTTCCCGCGCCCCGGTCACGTGACGCCCCGCGGCCCGTCCGGCGCGCGCGCCCCCCGGCAGCGCCCCCTGTCGCGCCGGCGGCCCCGCGCGCAGGCGCGTTGCCGTGGCGGCCGGCGCGGTGCGAGCCCGGGCCGAGGGGCCGTGAGGGCGGTGCGGGCCCGGCCATGCGGGCCGCGCTCACCTGGCGCGACAGGGCCGAGCAGTGGTGAGCGGCCCCGGGGACACCCGGAGTGCGGGGCGGCAGCGCGGGGGCGGTCCCGGAGGTTCACTCGGGAGTCAGACCCACCCTCACCGTGCCTTTACCAGTGTCGGCTGTGTGGCACCTTTGATGCTCAGGGAGTGTGTTTTCTGCCTCCTAAGGCGGGGTTTTTGGTTGGTTTGTTTTCCTCAGTATTTACGACCTCGCGTTCAAGCCGGATGGGACCCATCTTATAGTTGCTGCTGGAAACAGGCTGCTGGTAGGGAAACCTTCCTGTCCTCTCTCCTCTGCGGCTGTATGAACGTGATTTCTTCCACATTAACTTATGAATATAACCTATCCGAAATCCCCTTATCTCTGCCAGCCCAGCCTCACAGCCACATACATATTAATGCAGGCCAACTCTAAAGTGATTTGAAGCTTTTTAATATTTCTTACCAAGTTTTAAGCTCTATTTGCAAAAGTAATAAGATTTAAGTTATTTGCATCATCTCGTCCTCTCGTGCCTCGCCCGAGGTTTGAAATCCATGAACCTGCCCCCGGGCCTGGCACAGAGCACGGAGTGCAGGGGCTGTGCTGGTACAAGTTTCACTCAAATCTCTGTGGGAAGGGGAGAGACTCAAATCCACGTCCCGGTGTTGTGGGAACCTTCAGCCCGAGCTGTTTGTGGGACCCTGGAGCTGCTGCAAGAGCAGCTCCGGACCAGCTGCTCACAGGTCCTGCAAAGCTTTCAGGTGGGGCAGGTGTAGGAGCTGCAGGGAAGGGTGGATTGTAGAGTTCAGCACTGCAGGACAGCAGGAGTTATTTTCAGTGCTCACAGAATGGTGCATTTAATGATGCTTCTTTGCAGTAATTTACTACCTTTAAACATCTAATGTGGAGAAAGATGTTTAACAACAAGATGTAAAAGATGAAAATAAAAGATAAAAAACCAGTAAGATGTAAAATGAACTGGTGGAAAATCTCTTTTGTGTGTGTAATTTTCTAGTACTGATTCTTCTTTCCTCACAAGAAGTATCATGTTATAGAAAGCTGCTTCTATGCTTGACATTTTGTCTTGCATGAACTGTGTGTACTATGCAAAAAGCAGGCACAAAAGGAAGTGCATAATTTGTTGTCCCTCAGTAATTTAAGTTTTAAATTCACAGTCTTCACCCTAGAAGTGTTTAAGGCCAGGTTGGACAGGACTTGGAGTAATGTGATCTAGTGGAAGGTGTCCCTGCCCATGGCATGGGAGTGGAACAGGATGAGCTTTAAGGTCCCTTCCCCTCCAAACCAGTTTGTGGTTCTGTGATTCACTGGAAGATTTTTCATATAAGTTCTTCTGTTTGTATGTTTGGTTTGTTTTTTTTTCTCCCCATTTAAACAGGTATATGATACTTCTGATGGAACCCTAATTCAGCCTTTGAAAGGACATAAGGACACTGTGTACTGTGTGGCTTATGCCAAAGATGGTAAATATCCCTTTGGGGCTTTGTTAGTCTGGTTTGTGAAGTGCAGCTCTCCCATTTGTTATTGCCCATTGAAAACAGAGAAATGGGCGTTGTTTCGGTCACAGCATGTGAGTGCTGGGGTTTATTCTTTAGCAAGTGCTGGGATTTGTTCCTCAGTGGAGGGTTCAGTCTGCTATACAAGGTGCTGCCTGTAAGGTCACTTGGGAATCCAAGAGCTGGGGTCCCACTGCTCCTTCGACTTCAGTTTAAGTTTAGTACTGGTTAAGTGTATATTCGTGGGTAATGTGAGGAGAGGGTTCTCCCCAGAGATCCCTCTTTCTAGTACTCACCTTTTTTTCCATAATTCTTCTATCCTGGAGCTTTCTGATCTGATCCTTCACACGTTACCTACTCACTGCAGCCCCCCCTCTGCTTCCAGCTGTCATGGTCTCTGACTCTCATTCTATGGGACTCACTCTATGGGCTCAGGGGGCTTCCTGCAGCTGCTGCTGTTTGAGTGATGGGTGTTCCTGTGACAATGTACCCATTTTCCTTGTCACTGTTCCCATGGGGCTGGCAGCACCGGGAGGCCGGGTTGCTCCCAGGGCTGTGGGATCGGTGCAGTACAGCCGTTGGAATTCCACGGGGGTGGGGAAGCACCGGCACATCGAGGCACTCAGTGTCAGCCCCTTTATTACTTGAGCCTTGTCAAGGTCAAGCACTTCTTGCTCTCTCTTTGATTGAGTATTGGGAGTGAAAGTGATTTTTGTACGTGTGGGATTTAAATGATCTCCAATTCCTAGGCAAGCGTTTCGCATCTGGCTCTGCTGATAAAAGTGTGATAATTTGGACTTCAAAGTTAGAAGGAATTCTGAAGTACACGTAAGTGATGCCATTCAGTTCTGTGCTTCAAAAGCCAATTTTGATTATGCACTGCTGCTCTCGAAGAGCACAAGATGTTAGACTTGGGAGAAAGTTCATGAAGGTCAGAGGAAATGCCAAGGGTAGGGGAGGGAGGAGGAAAAGAACAGTTGAAGTATCTGAATGAGGCAGGAAAGCAATTAAGGGGATAAAAGTGGGTGGAGAATCGAAATAAATCTCTGAGTTCAGAGGGCTGGTAGAGAACTGGGGAAACTCAGAATAGGTCAGAATAAAATGAAAGACAATGTGACCATTCTGGTATAATATACCATAATTCTGGTTCAAAGATCAAATTAAAGATGGATTTGGTACTTTTGGTATATTTCAATCTCCTGGCTCTGTGTTTATATCAGCCCTCTGAAGTGACAACTCACGTTCTGTTTCGGACTGCACATTTATCACGAGTTGGTTTGCACGAGCTGGTCACTGCACAGAGCCTGCATGAGCACACTTGGTTTAGAATTTGGATACAACATTTAGTCATATTTCACTAACCACTCTTGCTCTACAGTTTTAGCTAATCTTGATGAAATACACTGTATCCTGCCACTTGGAGACGATTTTTGTAAGGTTTATTACAGATTTACTTTACAGTAATAGCAGATTAACTTGATGTACTATAAACCAATCCAGTTATTTTGGCATCTGGTAAAGCTTTCAGCTCTCTTGCTGAAAGTCAGAAAAGGGGCATTTAAGAATGATTTATTGAAATCTGATTTTAACTTCATTCTAGGCATAATGACTCTATCCAGTGCATTTCATACAATCCTCTCACTCATCAGCTGGCATCCTGCTCGTCTGGGGATTTTGGTATGTTTTTTCCCTTGAACCTTTCCATTGAGCCAGTGAATTCCATTACAGTTGATAGCTAAGCTAGCCACAGATAGGTACAGCTCTGTATCTGCAGAAGAGATGTGACACAAAACTATCTAAGGCTCAGTGACATTGGATACTGATTTAAATCACTTAATCTCAGTGGGAAAGGACAGTGTAGTGAGGGGCCACAGGATGAAACATGCTGCTCTGTTATTACTGGAATTTTTTGCAAAGACACCCTCTGTTATTTAGATGGATTTTTTTCCCATTTACTGATAAATAATATATATTTAAGTGTCCTTCTAGCAGTGGACAAGACTTTGATGCCTTTGGAGTCCCAGCTGAGTTCTCCAACAATATTAGTTTCCAGTCTGAACTCTGGCTCGTGCTTATTTGTCATTGGCTTCTTGTTTGTTTTTATCAAGGCTTGTGGTCTCCTGAACAGAAGTCAGTCTCTAAACATAAAACGAGCTGCAGGATCACCTGCTGTAGGTGAGTTTTAAGGATTACCTTAAGTCATTTAAGTTAGTTTCAATACAAACCATTCCAAATAAGATGCAAGCTTAAAAAAACCTGTTTTTTCCCCCCTTCTTTTTCAGTAGCAAAATTTTGGGGTTTTATTTTGTTCTGTTTATAACCAAATTCTTCTGAAAGCATCAGAGAGATGTTCTGGTCTCGAACAAGTGTCTTAGGTTCTCTGTCCCTCTGTTTTTCCATCTTGTACAATAACAATAGAATTAAATTAGAGGAAAAATAATTGCAATTTTTGTTTGTAAAGTTGTTCATCCTTTGTGCTGTTGGTGTTTTCATTGAAGGAGGTATTACTGTTGGGGGCAACATGAAGCAAGGGTCCATTAATTTAAGTTATCCATCTGTCCAGTACTCTGTCCAACAGAGAACAGATTAGACCCCAGGTCCCCTCTGTCCCACACCAGGCAGTTCTATCTGATCGTGTTCTAAATGTGGTTTTTAAAGCATTCTGGTGTGCTGCCAACACTGCCATCCCCAAAATGGATCTGTGACTTAGCACATGTTACAAGTGTTGCAAGCAGATGATAGCTTTAATTTATTTTTTTATTTCTGTGTATATGATAAAATGTTCTCGATGTAGTGCGTGCTGTTGCCATAAATGTGGATTTAGATGCATAAACAAACTGTAGATTTACTGGCTACCTCTCAAAACTCCCTCTTAGAAATATATTTGAATCTACCATCCCTGTGTGAGTGTGCTGTACCATCCTACCTTCCTGCTGCTTGTTTGTAGTAGTTTACTGTTCAATATGTGTGTGTTTTCTCAGCTGGACAAATGATGGCCAGTACCTTGCTTTGGGGATGTTCAACGGCATTGTCAGCATAAGGAACAAAAATGGTGATGAGAAAGTAAAAATAGAACGTCCAGGGGGTTCCTCCTCTCCAATATGGTCAATTTGTTGGAATCCTTCCAGGTAAATAATTTCATCCTTCCTTTTTTTTTTCATGCTGAATAGATAATCTGTGGCTCATTGATTGCAGAAGGGCTTGACTTTTATCCTTGATGAAACATGCCATGTATGTTACCTTTTTTAAGTGATCATATATTGGGGTTTCGGCTTTGCTGCCAGTCTTTAATTGAGTGGAGAAGCTGGGAACAAGTTTCACTTAGATTGTAGACGTGGGATTGTTTAGGTTGGAAAGCCCTCCGAGATCATGGAGTCCAGCCATTCCCTCAGCACTGCCAAGGCCACCACTGACCCGTGTTCCCAGGTGCCACATCCACATGGCTTTTAAATCCCTTCAGGGATGGTGACTCCATCACTACCCTGGGCAGCTGTGCCAATTCCTGACCATCCTTTCAGAGAAGAAATTTTCTTGATATTCAACCTGACCCTCCCCTGGCACAGCTTGAGGCCATTTCCACTCATCCTGTCCCTTGTCCCCTGGGACCAGAGCTCGACCCTCCCTGGTTCCCCCCTCCTGTCAGGGAGTTGCAGAGAGTGAGAAGGTCCTCCCTGAGCCTCCTTTTTTCCAGGCTGAGCCTCCCCAGCTTCCTCAGCTGCTCTTGGTGCTCCAGACCCTTCCCCAGCTCTGTTTCCTTCCCCCAACATGCTCCAGCCCCTCAATGTCTTTCTTACAGTGAGGGACCCAAAGCTGACCCCAGGATTTGAGATGCAGCGTCATCAGATCTGCAGAAACATTTCTTTTGTGTTTTTAATGATTTTGATTGATGGGGTTTTGGGGGGCTGTGGGGTTGGATTCTGTTTGAATTGGGGGGAGATAGGGGAACTATTTTTTCACTTCAATTCAGAGAGAATATTCTCTCAAATATGTGAACAAACAATTGCTATTGCAGTAGGTGGCAGAATTTTTGGAGTAGAGTAGATGAAGAAGAGGAGGAGTCAGTTTGCAGCTATTTAGAGGAGATCCCGGTACTGGAATCCAGGCCTGGCAGTAGGCAGGATAGTCAGCCAGAGAAGAAAGACCACGAGGAACAGGAGGCCCCTTTCAACTTGTGAGTGAAACTTCAAAGGAACGTATGTACCTCTGTTACCTAGAACAGCACTTTACAGGAAGGACCAAGGGCAGACTATTATGCAGGGTACAACCTCAGATATTCAAAAATTAGGAGGTGCTAGATTAATAGTTACCTGCATAGCCCTGGTTTGTTCTGCTGGTCTGTGTTCATCTGAGACAGGTGTGTGCTACTCCCCAGCTGCAAGTGTCACGCACCAACCAAAGGGAGGGGGCTTGCTAACACTTGGCTTTGTCATTAGGGTTTTTTATCTGATTTTTTTATGTTCAGATCCTGGCTAGAGATATTATCTGCAGCAGAACATTCAGGTTACCATCTCCCTTCCTAGGCAAGGAACTGTGGAGAAGGTGACTGCTTTGCTCCAAGCTGAACAGATCATGTCAGAGTACCAGAGTTAAATTTGGACCTGAAGCCTTTCCTCAGCCTGCTGCTGGTCTCACATGAACACATTACACTGATAATTGCAGTTCCCCCTTGCTCAGCTCTGTAGACTTGGACGTGGCGGTGGCCTTGTACTGCTGTAGCTAAATCAGAACGTGGGCCCAGGGGCTTCACATGTCAAGGGACCATTCGCTCCACTGCTCCCACAGCTCCTGGTGAAGTGATGCCTCAAACTTTGAGTTATTCCTCTAGAGAAGACTGGTTTTTCTTTTGTGTCCCCAAGTTGTCTTCCACAGTTTTCGGTTACAAGGAGTATCTGCTGTCCTTTCAGTTTGTGACTTTTAACAAGTAGCTTGCAGTAAATTCTGCTGTCCTACTACTTGGTTCTGTTGCTCTAGGAAATTTATTAATAATTGCTGTAGAATTACTACTTTTTTTTTTTTTGGTAGAGATGAACGCAATGACATTTTAGCCGTGGCAGACTGGGGTCAGAAACTTTCCTTTTACCACCTGAGTGGCAAGCAGGTATGTCTTAAGAGAGTTTGTTCAAGAGTAGCAGGGTATTTCTGATTCTGTTTTGCATTCTACATTCAAAGTGTTTGTATGCTGTTGCCTTATTAGTTACGTTAAATGTCTTCTGTTTTCCTGGCCTTTTATGTCTCCCTTTTTTTTAACCATTTCTCCTTCAGCCCTTGTTTCTCCCATGGCAGCTCAGCTGCTGTCTTGCAATTCTTGTATTAAAGCCCTTACAACTTTGCTGACTTCTGTGATGTGGTTCACTGGTCTGTAGAGAACATCTTTGTATTTTTTTCAGTGGTTAAAGGGCTTTTGTGAGTTGTTGCATTCTGAGCAGACTGGTTTGTGATTGGAAGGATTCTTGGACATATTTTAGAACTGCCTTTGGGAATCTTAAGGTAGCCAGTGGTTCTGGGTATTGAAAAGCTGTGCATAGATGAGACAAATGGTATCAGTGATGGCACTTGTTGCCTTCAGAAAATATGAAATGATCCTTTTGTTAACGTTTTTGATGTTTTTTATTTTATTTTGCCTTGTAGATTGGGAAGGACAGAGAGCTCAGTTTTGATCCGTGCTGTGTCAGCTACTTTACCAAAGGGGAGTATCTCCTGCTGGGGGGGTCGGACAGGCAGGTTTCTCTCTTCACGAAGGACGGCGTGCGCCTGGGCACCCTGGGAGAGCAGAACAGCTGGGTGTGGGCCTGCAAAGTTAAACCAGACTCCAACTATGTGGTGAGTTAGGACATTTCTCTGACATTTCCACAGGTCACCTGAGGTAAGACCATACATTTCAAACTCAGTTGCTTAGTTTAGCCATTCTTACTGAGGCAGCAGAACCTGAGCAGTGTCTAGGGAGGTCCTAGAACTGTCACTGGAATTACAAATATCCTGCAGAAGTGAAACCTGGGCTGTAAGAAGGATGTAGGGAGCATAACACCTGCTTTCACTGCATTTTGATTAAAAAAGAGAAGGGAAAAAGAATTAAAAATGTCAGCTAATAACTTCTGGACTGACCAAAGCTAATTCCATGATGGGAAGAAAATGCCTACAGGGCAACTCTCAGCCTGAAATGCTGCACTCTGAGTCCTGTACAAGTGAGAAGAGAATCAAAGTAAATTTAAAAATAAACACCTCCCACCCCCCAAAAAATCTAACCAAAAACTAACCGAGTAAACCTAAGCCCCCCACCCAGCATGGTGGTCTCTGTGGTGTGTGATGAGATCAGTCCTCATTCTGCCTTGCACTTTTACCATGGTTAAGCACAAGTCAGCTGTTACTGGTATCCGTCTACATTAGGCAGGAAAAGGGACGTGGTGCTCCTATAAATACCACACACTTTGCCAATTCTCATCTACATGTACCAATGAGCTAAAATTATTCTCTTCCTGTGTTCAGGCAGTAGGATGCCAGGATGGCACAATCTCCTTCTACCAGCTGATTTTCAGCACTGTCCATGGCCTCTATAAGGATCGCTACGCCTACAGGGACAGCATGACTGACGTTATTGTCCAGCACCTCATCACGGAACAAAAAGGTAATTCCAGGCAGGCCAAAGCTTTGCTCAGTTTGTTTTGGGTTTTAATTGATATCCATCAGAACACTTGGAGTATACTCTGCATGTATCTGACAGACTTTTGTTACTTTGGCAGTCAAACTGCAGAACACAGTTTGCAGGAGGTGAGTGTGAACTTGGACTGTGGAGGCTCAGCGTTGACAAGTTTAATGAAAGATGTGGGGATTGGAGGAGGCATTGGGAGGGACAGGGGCTCTAAAATAAGGTTTTAATCTCTGAAAATGAGATAAAAATACATCATATTTACCTTTTTTTTTCCTTACTTGTAGCCAGAAGAGTTTCAGCTGATTTTGTTTCTTCATATCTGCTGGCTTTTTATGGCAAGGAATCAAAGTACTGCTCCAGAATGTACTGTTGACAAATCATACAGGGTGATAAACTATGACGGGGATAGTAGATTACATAGGTGCAGAACAACAAACATATCTGAGCAAGAATGCACTTTGAATGTTAAAGGTGCTTTAGAGAGATTCAGTTTTAATGTGTTAGTTTTCTGATTTCTGTATCTCTTATTTTTGTGTCAGCTTATACTGAGTTGTTTTGGTGTTTTTTCTTTCTAGTTAGAATAAAAGGCAGAGAGCTTGTGAAAAAAATTGCAATCTACAAAAACAGATTAGCCATCCAGATGCCAGAGAGAATCCTGATTTATGAGCTGTACTCAGATGACTCTGCAGATATGCACTATCGGGTGAAGAAAAAGATTGTAAAGAAATTTGAATGTAACTTGCTGGTGGTGTGTTCAGATCACATTATTTTATGCCAGGTATGTGCCTTAAAAGCTAGAGTAGTCCTGGGGTGTGTTCAGAGTTGAACACAGCTGTCCCAGTGGCTGGCAGGACATGACTGTCCTATGGGATCTGTTACAGCTTTTCCAAGGCAGTGCTTTTGTGCTGTGCAGCACTGACATGCTGCTGGGCAGTTGCTGTGGCACAGCTCAGGTGGCTCTGGTTCAGTAAAACTGTCTGTATAGTGAATTTGATAAATTAACACAGAATCCAAGGGAACTTTTTGGTGGGAGAGAACTACTAGAAGAAGATTGGGAGTGTTTGGTTTTGTTTGTTCATAGCATTGGAAAACCTTAAGGTATTCACCCCGTTAAACTGACTATTTGACTGTATGATTTTTATATGTAAAAGTAGGCACATCTGCTAGTATAGATATAAACGTAGGACATCAGATACAGATTTCATCTTCACCTCCAGGCTGTATTTTGTATCTTACTGTGTCCTTAGGAGAAGAGATTGCAGTGCCTCTCATTTAGTGGTGTTAAAGAACGAGAATGGTTGATGGAATCTCTTATTCGTTACATTAAAGTAATTGGAGGGCCCCCAGGAAGAGAAGGCCTCTTAGTTGGCCTAAAGAATGGTCAGGTAACACATCATGTCTGATATGTGTCTTTTCACTGCAAATAAAATCTGTTCTGTGCTCCTAGGGGGAGATGTTAAAAGCAGCAGGCTGTTTTACAACCTAGAATTTTGACACAGTCTTATCTTGGGATTAAAAATTAATTACTTCTGTCTTTCATAGTCTGTGACAATAAATTTAATACAAATATGTTTAATTTTGTCTGAAGTCTGAGTTGTTAGGATGAACTGACAAAAATTGCATTCTTGTTGAACTGAGAGCACGTTTGCCTTTGGTGGGTGTTGGGGGTGTGTACAGCTCTCCTGAACACTTGTGAGGGTGTGGGTGTTCTCAGGTGAAAGTGCTGTCTGCTTCACACGCTGGGTGGCAGCTGGAAACGTCAAACTGGAGCTCTGAGGTATTGATAGAGAGGAAGTTGAGATCCTGTGTGTATCTGTTATATATGCCTGTATTAATGTAACTTTAACTAGTGGAGCATTAAGAATCTAGCTGTGTAGCATCTGATTTATTTGTATAGGCTTGCAACTTAGAGCATGTTGTGGCAGCCAGTCTGCTCAAGAGACCTCAAACTGGAAGCATTTACTTAATCTTAGCTCACAGTTTGTCTCTGAAAAAACTTACAACTGCACACTTTAAACAGCACCGAAATTGTTCCTGTTGCGCTGTTTCTAGTTTTAGGGACAAAAATGGGTGGAGTGACTTTGTTTCACACCTGTGTAGATCCTGAAGATCTTCGTGGATAACCCCTTCCCCATCGTGCTGCTGAAGCAATCCACGGCCGTGCGCTGCCTGGACATGAGCGCGTCGCGCAAAAAGCTGGCTGTGGTGGATGAGAACGACACCTGCCTCGTGTATGATATTCATACCAAAGAGTTGTTGTTTCAGGTAAAAATTAAAAGTTGTTGGGTTTTTTTAAAGGTGGGGCAGGAGGGCAGGAAGTAATTCCAAGCACAGAACATCCCCAAAGTGTTGCTGTGCAGAAATTCATGTAACTGTCATTTAAGCTATTAATCACATGTTGTAGGATTTGACTGTGATCTGTTTATCCAAACCACCCTTTCAGAGGTGGTAGAGAGGGAATGAGAAGACTGGAGATGTACGTGAGCAGCAGCTGAATAAAAAGCACTGAGACGTGACCTTTTCAGTTTAATTTAGAGCTCTCCCTCCTTTCCCTCTGAAGCATTACAGTAAATGAGCATTTTGGTTTTATCATTCGTATGAACAGAATTAAAGTCTAAACATCTTTGTTTGTCGTGTATTCCTAGGCTATGAAAGGAATCATGATAATGCTCCCTTCATTGACAGTTTAGCAGTCACTCATTAATGTTGCTTAAATGTTTTCAGAGCACACTGGATCGCAAGTATGGAGTTCTGCAAAGATAGGGTCTGTAACTTCCTTTGTGTAATGAGCAGAGAAATGATCAATTAAATCTGCTAACTAGCAGATTCCATTATTGTGGAATTTGGTTTTATGTTCTACAGTTTGATAGTAGAGATCATTAGTAAATCCACATTAAAGGCAAGAGAATTACAGCTGTATATTAAAATATAAAATACATCCTGTGAATCTGTTTAGGAATATACTAGGCTGTAGGATATTAAAAATGGAAATAATCAGTGTGTATACGCACCAGGCTGTCTTAGGTCAAACATTCTAGCTGAAGGAGGCGTATTATTTGTTAGGAAAGATGTGATTGCATCTGTTGTAATCCTGAGTTTTTTTGCTCACTAGGAACCCAATGCTAACAGCGTGGCCTGGAATACCCAGTGTGAGGATATGCTTTGCTTTTCTGGAGGAGGATATCTCAATATCAAAGCTAGTAACTTCCCTGTCCACCAGCAAAAACTGCAAGGCTTTGTTGTGGGTTACAATGGCTCCAAGATCTTCTGCCTTCATGCTTTCTCTATGTCAGCTGTTGAAGTTCCGCAGGTAATCCTTTAATCTCATTAAGTGTTGCTTTATATCTCATAAACATGAATGTTTAGCAAGTGAAGAAGCTTTTCTGAGATTTACTTCTATTCCGTTACTAAAATGATTGCAGTTCACACTTTCTTCATTGTTATTTGTTATATTGTGTGATCTATTTTATTTTTGTTTCTTCAGCATTAATTAAGCTAATTTCCTTTTTGCTGTTGATAATTGTTGTTTCTGATTCTCCCTTTCTACTTGCAAATGCACATAATCTCATTTAGTGCAGGCCTTACCTCCTTGAGTATTTTTACTGTATTCTTTCTATGTAACTTTTCTCCAGTTGTAATTTCATTTTTCTTATAAGTACATCAAATACTGTCTTACTGTTGCTTCATCGAGACGTGTTTAGGCAATATTTAAACTGTATATTTTAGACTGGATGTATGATACATGAGTAGTCTATATTCTAAATTTATGGATTGCCTTCCATAAAATGCTGTTTTCTGTGTCATGAGAAGCAATGGAAGGGTCTAAAACAATCCAAAAGACAAAACAAAGAAAAAAGGTTGGGCAGGATTTGCTGCTGAGGGTCAGTGCAGGAGGCAGAATGCCCTGTCTTGTACTGCCTGGTGAACAGGTGTGTTACAGACTCCTCTGTCCCCTGAGGCCCTATACAGGTCCTTACCGAGGCTCTTGTCCGGAGTGGTGGGCAACCACAGGGTCACCAGGCCTGGAACACTCCTGTCTGCCTTTGGCACACTGCAGAATACCAAGGTGCCACAGAAATATTTGCAGTGTCACAGAGGCAGCTTTTCCAAAGCTATGCTTTTGGAGGGAGGGAGTACCGAAGAGTGTACAATTTTCAGATAAATTGATAAAAATAACATAAAAATCAGTAACATTGTGCTGTGGTTGCAGACACAGGTTAAGGTAGTGATGCTGCAGTGCTCCCTATTCACTCAGAGGGTCAAACTGTGTCAGCAGACCCACATCCATCTGTGTGTGTGTCACCATGCAGCAGTTGGCAGTTCCCCTTTTAAATTCCCTTTAGGGCAGGTCCTTGAGGGCCTGAGCGTCTTCTGGGCTTATTAGTCACAGTCTTGGTAGAACAGCTTTGTCATCAGTGTTGGTGCAGAAGGGTTACTTCCCCGTGGAGCCTCTTCCTGTGTGTCTGGATGTTTCCAGAGATGCATCACACCAGGCAGTGGTGCCACTTATGCATGCTCTTGGCCTTTGAGAGTACACTGCTCGTCCTTTGTTCTGCTTCCACAGTATTGAAAAAGCACAGTCTACATCATATTTAGCGTGTCCAATGCCCTGAAGAATTCACATTCTTTACTTTCTAGAATGCAAGGAACTGAAGATTTCAACATGGATGAGTTTCTAATGTAATTAACCCAGCTTGTCTAAATATGAGAATAATCACCCCAGAATGCTGTTCTGTCTCTATACAAAACCCAGATGTTTATTCTCTGGGCAGCTTGTAATGGTTGTGATTAGAATATATATTTTTTTCCCCAATGTATGTAGAGAATTTCACTAATATATCTAAGTATTATGCTTTCTAATACATGTTTTTTCCTTGGCAATCCTCAGTCTGCACCCATGTATCAATATCTGGAACGAAAAATGTTTAAAGAAGCCTATCAAATTGCGTGTTTAGGAGTGACTGATGCTGACTGGAGAGAGCTGGCCATGGAAGCCTTGGAAGGGCTGGAGTTTGAAACTGCTAAAAAGGTAAAGCAGTTATTTACTCATTTAGTAGAAAGCTTGGGTTTTACATTTAGATATTTATATCTGTGTGTGTGTATAATGTATGTTTTATGACTGGAATATAAGTGGTGTTCCTGGGTCACTGTCTTGCTTGTTTCTAGCGTGTTCGTTGTTCCACAAACAAATGGGTTTGTTATATACTCAGGATGTTGAGATGACATTCTAAACTGAAATCTAATGTATCTTTCTAGATAAATACCATGTTCTAGATCAAAGTGTTCAATGCAAAGAAAATGGTTTCAACTGGAAAATGCGTTAATGAATTTAGGGAAGCAGAACTGGAAACCGTTCAGCAGTGCCCACCGGGTGGCAGCAGAGGATGCTCAGCTGGCTTTGTCCCCCCACCATCCCCCGTGCTATAAACTTGCCCTTTTTTTCCCCCTAAATATTTAATACAACCTCAGTACATGTTCGGAGATTTCTCATTCTTTGTTATCTACCCATTAACGTTCTGTGAAGGCAGTGGTGATGGGAAGGCATCATTTCAGTCCTTTTCTGCCTGGCATGCCTTGCTTTGGGGAGTGGTCTATGAATGGGCATAGACTGAAAAATTAAGTTTTCTATGGCATAAAATACTTCCCTCTTTTCTTTCACCACCTCTGCTCAAATAAGAGAGGGCGAACTGAGTTCAGTGTCATGAATATTGTATGAAAGACAAAACACTCTAAAAATACACCGTGAATGGCCTGTAATGATAGGCATCTTTTAATAACGGATTTTTTTAAAAGGAAATTAAATACTTTTTTTTTCTTAAGTGCAGGCATCAAAATAATTCCAGTTTCGTGGATGGCTTTATGCAAATACATACTCTTAAAAAGAAATTTTGAGTGCCTCCTTGGAATTCTAAAGTAGTGCCCTCTTAGAATTAGAGCGGATTAATTCGAACAAAAGCAGCTTCTTGACTTTAAAGGCTCTCATAGTTCCTAGTCCGATCCGATGTAAGCAGAATATTCTGTGCCCCCTTAAGCATTAGTTTGGTTGGAAGTCTTGAATGTGCAGCCCAAGGAGTTAAAGTTCTGTTTTGTGATGCATGTCAGGAATAAGTGCTGAGCTGCTGCTGCACGTGACTTTGCCACTTGAGACTTTGAGTTGCACATTTATCTCCATTTGCAGAGATATTACACTGTCTTGCAGTACTTCTATCGTCTTCTTACTTCCTTTCCTCTCTCTGAGCTCCTTTCATGCTGGATTTTGAGAATGGTTTAAAAACCAGAAGTATGTGCAGCAGGCGTTGACAGTACGATCAATTATGTGTCCTGCCTTGTAATACTTTCCTGGAATTTCCTTGTCTGTATCACACCTTGCATCAAAATGGAGAAGCTATCAAATAGCCAGAATAAAAGGATGTCATATTGTAATTGCCACTTTGTATTTCTTGGGGGACTGACACGCCCAGCTCCCAGTCCCTGCTGTGCTGCTCCTGGTCAATACTGAGCTGTTTGGGTTGTACCTTGTCTTGTTTACTGCAGCGACTCTGGACACAGTTGTAGTCAGAGCCCTTCAGGTTCAGGACTGCACAAACCCAAACCCAGCAGAGTTCTGCCTGTCCTGCTTGCATGAAGACACCTTGATTCATGCATAACAGTATTTAGATTTTTCTGGCTTTTCAAGCTAATGTCTTTTATTCCTTTTTCTTCTATTATTTTCAACAGGCATTTATCAGGGTACGAGACCTTCGATATTTAGAACTGATCAGCAGCATAGAGGTAAGAGAGTGTTCAAGATGGCGTATTTTCTTGCACTGACTACTGTGCCAAAATCAGTACTTTCTGGTTTGGAGGGACTTTTGTTTGGATAGTGCTTCTGACTGTTGGAGATGTGTTTGGAGTGAAAAATCCTGATTAGCAGAGGTGACTCAGGTTCCAGTCATAGGACTGAAACTCCATGGAATGAGGGTGTGGGACAAGAACTTCTGAAACTGTCTTCAGGAAAACAGGAAAAATGTTCAATATTCCATTAATAACTGGTAGAATACTACTGTGCTGACAGCGCTTAGTACAGAATACTTCATAAACATGAGTTCATTAAGCCTTTCCCTACCCCCTGGAGGTGGGTAATTACTGCTATCTCCTCTGTGCAGAGACAGAAACAGGCCCAGAGAAACGAAATGACAAACTCAGGGTCTCATGACAAGTCTGTGACAACTGGAAATAGAATTTGGGATTCCACACTTCCATACTGTGCTCTAATCCCTCCTCCCTATTCTTTTCACACTTCTTGATAGAATTTCACCCAACAATAACTGTCTGTCATGAGCACTTGAAAAGACGTGGATCACCCTTGTCCTGTAGAGTTGGCTTGATAATGCTTAAAGATCTGCATGGAGATGGCATAAAGGGAATTCCTCTTTCTTGTGCTAAACAGATTTACACCTTCTCTGAAAGGATAGAATCCTTGTCTTCATGTCTGCAGAGCTGTCCTGCTGCTGTCAAAATGCCAGCTGGTTGCTGTGAACTTTTCTTTAACACAGGACAAAGTTCTGCATTAGGAACCCCTTTTTTCTGTTTGTTTTTTTTTTCTTCTCAGGGGTAGGTAGGTAGGTGAGAGTGTTTTCTCACCAGTACTAACCTTTCCTTTCCACATATGCTTCTCCAGATCTGCATCTATTGAGGATATTCTGGATTTGTCATGTCATATTCTGTTTAATGAGAAAGATTCCCCATGTAAATAGGCATAAACTTACTTTCAGACTTCTTGAAAATGCTCCTTCTGCAGTAAGTTCTACACCCTGCTCACTCTCTCCTGTGGTGGATCTGATTCCTTTTAGGGCTTGTAGGGGTGTAGCTAAGCACACATGTTCCATTAATGTGATGGCTTTCCCTCAGTAATGACACTTTTTTTTCCTAGTTGATGACAGCAGGAAACATAGCTGCCATCTCTATCTGGCAAGATTCTGTGGAGTCTTTAGAAAATGGTTTAACAAGTCCTCTGATTATTTGTTTAACCAAGTTTTTGAAGGGAACTGTCAACACCAGCCCAGTGTCTGCCCAGTCAGTAAGTGTGACAAGGAGGAGAGATGGCTGATCCCCCTTTGGCAGCGGAGGATTGCATTTGGATGCTCGTGGAATGCTTTTCCCCTTGCGTGCAGTTTGCTTTAAATTCAGTCCATAGCCCATGACGTGGGCTAACAGCAGTAATAATTTTGTCCCAAGCAGGGTAGTGATGTGTGTCCAAGACACAGGATATGGCACACACATGAAAACACACACACTCACACACGTGTGCGTGTCTGTGTCGCAAGTCCCTCGCGGTCAGGTACTGCTGTGCTTTGAGTCATGTGAAGGGTTCTCAGTGGCACTGCCCACCCAGGAAGGGTTCTCCATGGCACTGCACACACGCTGCCCCCGTGGGCCCTTCCCAGGCAGTCACAGCGAGCAGTTCTGATTAGCAGGAGAGCTTGTGCGGGTGCTCTGGAAGCGACTGCTGCCGACGTGAATCCATGAGCTCATGGGGACAGTGGAGGTGACACTGGTTTGTATTCAGAGGCAGGTTAATGTACTTTCTGAATCTGCTTATTGCTGGCAATTATCTCCCTGTTTGTCATCCCACCCGCACATATTGTTAATTTAGCCAAATTATATGCTAGTGAGTTTGTACAGGAGAAAACGAGGAGCCCATCAGATGCCTTTTTTAAAATAGCCTGGCATAATGATAGCATGTGTTCATTTTCCTGTGTGAAATCAAGAGAAGTGATTTTTCATCACTTTAGTTTGTATAGTGACATTTAATTTTGCTCTTCCTAATTTTAATTAAGAAGGGATTTAATCCTTTAATTATAAATTCACAAGAAATGTAGGAGAGGCATAATTATGATATCCCGTTACAGGTTTTTAATTATTAATAGTTAAAATCTAAGCTTGAAAGTGTAATTCCTCAATGGCTATTTCTCACTTAGGTGCAGGTCATCTAGAATATTTTCTACATCACTCTTCAAATTTTCTATTTTTTCCAGGAGCGGAAGAAACATGGAGAGAACAACAATGACCTGTTCCTGGCAGATGTTTATGCCTACCAGGGAAAATTCCATGAGGCAGCGAAGCTGTACAAAAGGAGTGGCCATGAAAATCTGGCCCTGGAGATGTACACTGACTTACGCATGTTTGACCACGCCAAGGTAGGACGTGGCACCTGGACATTTACATGCAGAAATATTGATGTACCATACAAAAAGGTTGGATGAAATGTGGGCTTTGAATTTCAACCTTGTTTTCTCAGTTAATTGATTTGAGTTTGTTTGGCTTATAAGGGGGGAAATGTCTCTGGCCTGGGTGTTATGGTGGCATTTTCCTTCATTCTGCTACCGATGCAGCAGATTGTGTTTAGTAGAGTTTCAAATGTGACCATAGAAATTCAGGGCTTTTCAGTGGATTTTTTTTGTTGGACATCACCAATGGTGGCTCTTTCAGTGTGGTTACATGGTATTATCTGTAGTAATTTTTGTTTTTTAAAAACTAAGAATTTTGTTTCCATGACTCTTTTTTCCCCATTATCTTGCTCAAGATCCCTTTTTATTTGTTTGTCCTCCAAAGACAATAAGGTAGTACCTGTGCAAAGTGGAGGGGAGTGCACCATGTGTTTAATTCACTTCCATATTGTAATAAAAATATTTTTCTGTCAGAGCAAGTTCTATATTAATGCACTTTATAAAGTGTATAACATAGTAACCTGGAATATTTTTGTTTACTACAGAATTTTTATTCAAAGGTTCAGTGTCTTGGCTTTTTCTTTTTTTAAACTCTGTTGCCATGTAGAAATAAATTGAATATGGTTCTAAAAAGTGATGGTTTTATAAGGTGATAAGAAGCATTACTTGGCTTTTAAGTCTTCTGTGGTGTCTTATCAAAATCCCTGAGAATGTAGGCGCTGTTTAGTCTCATTCATCACTCATCAGAGCCTTATTCTGCCCAGTCCAGGACAAAGAATTCACCATGACATGCATAGAAACTGTTTTAGCACAGATTTCCCAAGCCATGCTACAGAGAGATCTTTTTCCTCTGAGAGCTCAACAGAAACACTTGTGGGCTTTGCTGATGTAAGCCCGACTTCCGCTATTTTTGGCTGCTGAGTCTTTGTTAGCTTCAGTGTTTTGGCTCCTCTTGAACATAAATGTAATTCATAAAGAAAAATGTTCCCATAAGTCTTCGTAAGAATCTTTTAATTCTTGGCTGTAGTCATGTCTATATTTAACCAGCAGAGAGCAAGAGCTCTCATGTCCCCTGTCCTTCAGAGTGACTCCATGCGGAGAAATTCAAGGTACTCCACAGCACGTGAAGGCAGCTTCTTGTGCAGGGAATGCACAGGAAATGGAAGAACTTTTAAAACCCCCTTGTTTGCCAGTTATTTATCCAAGGAAAGACACATGGGGGAGGGGGTTGTTTTTCTGGTGTTGTTTTCTCTAATGTTACCAGAATTATGCAAAGGGACCCACAGAACCTGATTTCTGGTGCTTGGCTTTGATGAGGTTGGATGGAGGATCCAGACCGGAGGCAGAGGTTGGGAGTCCTTTGATATCTGGTCACAGGCTCATTATCACAGCACCAAATCATTAATTACTGACAACTCACAAAAAACTCTTTATACTGTGAGAAGCTGAGCTTTTGATTTTGGACTCATTTTGGTGATGTAAGCTGGAAAACAAGTTGTGCCAAGGAGGCTGTTTGACTTGTCTCTTCACTCCAGTTTTCCATATTTAGGGGCTATCAGGATACCTCTGTAGCTGTTCCCTGGAGCAGGGTTGCTGCAGGAGATAACTCTGCAGCTCAGTTAGAGCTGGCACAGGTGGGGTGCAGTTCTGTCCCTGGCCCCTGGCTGCATTGGGGAACTGCTGAAATGCGGTGGTGGAGCAGATGTGGTGTGTGCATGCTCCTTGAGGGGGGTTTTGCCCATTTGTTGCCTCTGGTTTGATTTCTTTTAAACCTCAGTCAGAATTTGCCAGAAACTCAGAGGCTAAGGTAATTTTCCACTTTTTTCTTACCTGTCATTTCGCCTCTATTCTGATTTTTCATTTGATAGGAGCTATTTAATGGATAGTAGCCTATTCTGTTAACAGACAAAATTGCCCTTAATCATTATTCTGGTGTTGAAGTGTTTTGTTGAGGTTTTTTTCCCTGACACATGATGTCAGCGGATGTGAACCATATGGTGCCAGGGCTTCAGTATTGGCAGAAGAAGCTGAACTAACTAGTAGAAATATTTTCAAAATGGTTGTCATCACAGTGTCCAGGTTTGCATTCCTTCCACAAGTCCAACCAGTGCTTCAGAGCACTCTCACTTTTGAGCAGCTGTCATTCTGTCCTTATAGAAGAACTTTTTTGATATATTGAAATGTGATTATCAAGTGTCTTTGCAGAAAACAAGATTTCAGCCTTTAATTTATTTGTGGTGGGGCATCCTGATGCCAGTATATGATTAAGTGAGTGTGCTGTTGTTCACTGAGCATGGGCTGGGACTGGGTCATCTTTCAGAATGAAACTGTACCTGCTTGGCTTGCAACAGAAAATCTGAAACTTGGAATTAATCTGTTAGAGTCTTTAGAGTAGGACTGTGTTTTGGGAAGGTCTGTTCCTGACAAGCATGCAAAAATCATAACTGCTATCCACTTAACCAGGCTCAGCAGAGAGTAAGTGGGGACACAGGAGTTGACTCTGAGGCACCTGCATTGTCCTCTGGGCCTGCCCAGAATCTCCCGCTTTTTTTTAAATTGAAAACTGTCTAAATGGGAGACTTGCCATTGTTTCCTCCCAGACATGGGGCCTTGATGATGAGCTGCTGAAGGCTGGCTCAGTCCATGTTGCTCTCTGTGCAGTACTTCTGTCCTTAGGAGGCGTCATGGTATTCATTACAAAAGCCTCTGTGTATTTTAGAGTTTTGACTGTAACAACATTTGTAACCAGAAGGTAATGCAGACTTTTGTATTACACTGTTACAGGATTTTCTGGGATCTGAAGACCCCAAAGACACAAAGATGCTAATAAAAAAACAAGCAGACTGGGCCAAGAACATCAATGAACCAAAGGCAGCAGTAGAGATGTACCTCTCTGCCGGCGAGTACATGAAGGCCATAGAAATCAGCGGGGACAACGGCTGGGTGGATATGTAAGTTTTGTGTCACCTCAGAGATAATATAAGAAACCCTCCAATGAGTTATTATTAATTCTGCGTAATTTTAAAATAAGACAAAATATGTTTGGTATCTGCCTTTGTTTTGTATCAGATTGAGTATTTGAAGCACATCTACAATTAAAAATGTTTTAAAAGTTGCATTTGTTTAGAGTGTAGGGCCATAAATATATTACAAAAACAAATGCATTACAGCAGTGAAGAGTATGTATGGGTTCCTCTGCAGCATGAGACTGTCTAAAATAGAGATGCCTCCAGCTTCAGTGATCATCACAGCAGTGATTGTACCTGATAGCCCATTGCTGCTGTTTTCAGCTGTTCAGGGTAGTCATCTAGTGGGTAGAGAAATCACCTGGAGCGCAGAGTCCCCAGAAATTCTGGGGCTACTCCTGTCACTGGTCATTTCTCCTCGATTTGCAGTAGGCGACGCTTTGGGTCATCTGCTGAGCTGCCATAAGATCTTGACCAGGCTCCTCTGCAAGGCCCCTTGCCTCTGTTTTGCTGTGTGTCACAGGGGTGGTGTTTATTCAGGAGTCTCTTGCTCAGGTTAGGGTTGGGAAGTGTTTCCCATGTTACTTAATCATGTAGGACATGCTCCCTTCTGTCTGTCTGCACAGCTCTGCACAGAGTCCGAGGTATGGACTTGCACACGTGTGCGAACAGTGAAGGAAGGGGGTTGAGTTTGTAGAAGGAAAAAAAGGCATTTGGAACATTTACTGAAACTGTTTAAATGGTGTTGCATGGTACTACTATTACACTATTTATTAAATTTTAGCTGATTAAAGGTGAAGTTATGACAGTAATTAAAAGGCGAAGCATGAAGGCCGAATCTGAAACATCTGCCTTCTTTCTGCTGGGTCCAGGTTAATTGAAATTGCTCGAAAACTGGATAAAGCTGAGCGGGAGCCTTTGGACAAGTGTGCCTTCTATTTTAAGGAACTCAATAACCCTGGCTATGCCGCAGAAACCTACATGAAGGTTGGTGACCTGAAAGCATTGGTCCAGCTCCACGTGGACACTCATCACTGGGAAGAAGTAAGTGTGCCCTTGATTTCTGTGTTGAAAACCTCTACTTCTTAACTGTCTCTGGTTGCAACAAAAAAGGAGACGAATGTCTGGTTACACCAGCATGGTAGTGAGGGAGAAGCAGGGAGGGAGGCTTCTGTAGAAGGATTCTGAGTATTTCAGTTAATTGTGTATGCCAGTATGTGTTTGGTGGTGGTGTGGTTTTCTGCAAGTGAATCTAAATTGCATTTATGGTGTTACTTCTATTCCTTTAGAAGATGCATTCAGTAAAAATAAAAATATTTTTTGTCTCTTGCTGTGAGATCTACTAAATTTCCTAGATAATCACTTTCAAGTCTCCTTGTTTCAATAGCCAGTCTGTTATTATGCTTAGCTTCTTGTCTTTTGTTGTTGATTGCTTTTTATTTTAAAACACATTAGTTTCATACTGGAGAAAATATGGATTACACTCTCTATTCTGTGTATACTTTACTGTGAATTTGCTTAGAGCTGAAGGATTGATCCCATGGAATATCTAAACCCTTTAACTGTTTAAACCATGCAGTATTCTAAGAATGAATTTTTTACTTACCTCAGGCATTAGCTCTGAGTGAAAAGCATCCTGAATTCAAAGATGATGTCTATGTCCCTTATGCCCAGTGGCTGGCAGAGAATGATCGGTTTGAAGAAGCCCAAAAAGGTGAGAATGGCACTGACAGATGACTCCACATTTGTTCCATACTTCTCCAATACAGAATATGCAGACCCTTCCTTGGAGAGTTTATCAGTGGGATTCAAAACCAAATGTAATCCATGTTTTCAAACTGGTCTTAAAGTAACTGGAAGTCTCCTGATTTTATAGGAAAATGTGATGGATCTATCAAAAATAATGGCATCTAAATACAAGTCCAGATTTTCTATCTTCTTGTATATCTGAGTGTGGCACGTAGCAACAGTATTTGGCATGTAATATGAACTGTCTTAATATCATTATTACTGTCTTAATATCATTATTATCCCACTAGAATTCAAAATATGGCAGCCAGCTTTATAAACCTGAGTGGAAAATGTAATTTTTCCTTGTCTTTAGGTAACGTGGGATTTGTACAAGTAAAATTTTCCTGTTTCTTTAAGGTTTTCATGGTTCTTGTTAGGTTTATGAAATTACCTTTAAACAGAACTGGCAGCTTTCCATCTTGTGGACAGACTGTAAACTGTTCCAGAGGCAAGGAGCTGTTGCAGTGAGCTCTGTGTGGAGGCAGCAGGGTTTCAGTGCAGGGCCTTTGCTCAGGTGCAGCTCCACGTGACAGGTGCACCTGCTGCTTCCTGAGCCAGCTCACATGCAAGTGTGAAACTGCACTGGCTTTAAGGGCCCAGGTGGGGAACAAGCCAGGCCTGATCCATCTCCACACAAAACTAGGCTGTGTGTCTTGGCACCAACACTTTGAGCACCTGGTTTAGGGCAGTGTGGTAGTTTGCACTCTCTAAATGCAGGTTGTAGTCCCAGTTTGCTCCACAAAGCTCAGTGCTCCTGTGGCTCAGCAAGTGTAGGTGCCCAGAGCTGGGTGAGCTCGAGATCCTCGTGTGGCTGTGTGAGGTCTGAGCTGAGCTGGCTGCACTCAGGGGCAGCTGTGCTGTGGGGTTGGGTTTTTGGGGGTTGGTTCCCCCTCGGCCCCATTTCTTTCTATGAAGACTGTGTTTGTCAAATGTGTGTTTGCCAAGTGAGAGTTCAGGATGTTACTGTGTACATCAAATAAAGAGGTGCTGTCAATAAATGACAGAAGGATGTAGTCTAAGCTGTACTCTTTCGAAGTATCTAGCATTGCACACCAGAGCACTAACTTCAAACATTAATTTATTGTAGTTTTGAGTGAAGGTGTGGTTTGCAGTGTTTGGAGATCTCTGTTGTTTGTACAGAGATCTAATTATCACAGTATTTTCCCTCTTTTCTTTTTAAAAAACCCCCAGCAACCAGCATGATACACAATCTGTGAGCTCAAGAGCTGCTGAGACAGTGCAAAAGCCACAAAATACCTACAGATACTTCTCATGTTCCATTAACGTCGCTGCTTTCAAGGAGGAAGATACCAGTGTATAATCCCTTTTATCCTGCCCTGGATAGACTATTTGATATGCACTGAATAGACTGGTCTCAATTCAGAAACATTAATTTCCATTAATTGATGTAATTGCACTGTAAACCTGTCTTTGTTTTGGGTTCTGTAGCGTTTCACAAGGCTGGCAGGCAGACAGAGGCTGTGAAGGTGCTGGAGCAGCTCACACACAACGCTGTAGTTGAAAGCAGATTTAATGATGCAGCCTATTATTATTGGATGCTTTCTGTGCAGTGCTTAGACATAGCCCAAGGTAAGTCACTGAAAGGAAGTTTGTGCTTGTTACCTTCTCATGCATGTAGACAAACAACTCCCGCACTGTGATAACATTGCTGCCACAGCTTCACTGCTGGTTGTTTTGGGCTGGGTTTTTTAATGCTATGCATAACCCGGGCTTGTGCTATTTTTGTAGTCCCCTAGTTTTCCCATGTGCTCATTTAAAACAGATAAACAAACCAGAAACATCAGCAGGCATAAGGCTCCTTCTGAAATCTGGCTGGGATCAAAACTGTGCCTCCTGGGACCAGGTGTCCTGCACCTCCCCACCACACCCACTGCCTAGAAGTTGACTGGAGGGTTCATGTGCTAGTAAATAAAAGATTATGTTGGAGAGTAAGATACATCTAGTGTCCAAACAAAGGTTGGTGAGGTACTTTACAAATTATTTCTGCCAGCAGTTAAAACTCATTGTTTGTTAGCTGTCATCTTGTCTTCTGAATGTGTTTCACTGGGAGAGAGGTGGAGCCAGCAGTTAATAGGTGTACTTTAGTGATAATGAACATAAAAGGTTGGGAATACTGCCTTTTGCTTGGTGCTCTAAGTACCTTTGCTTTTCGTTCAGCTGATCTGTCACCCCTCAGATGTTTGAGGTGCACGTTTTTCCAAATGGCTTAGTAGTGTATTTGATGTTTGTGAAACAAGTGTTTCAAAACTAATTTTATTTGTAAACTCTGGAGTTCTGGAGGAGGTTTCCAGGGATGCACACCTGTTGCTTTCTGCCTGTAGCTCAGCTATAGCCCCTGGCTGTGTCAAACCACTGATATACTATTCTGTGTTTTGCCATGCTTGTTTTAGGCCAGAAGTTTGCTCAGAAAAATAGCAAGTCTGTGCAATATGTGGTTTGCATGGATAGATGGGGCACACTTGACTTGGTACATACCTCCTCTGGAAGTGCTGCTGCTAAAATCATAACAGGCTGTTTTCTTGCAGCTGAGTCTCATAGACTCCTCTGGGAGACTGACACCAAATCCTTTGCCTCCCGCAGAGAATGAACAGCAGAAGACTGAAATGTTGCAGAAGTTTCATCACTTCCAGCATTTGGCAGAAGTTTACCATGCCTATCACTTCATTCACAGATACACTGTAAGATACTCACTTTAGAATTGTGTATTTATGCTTCCTGAGCTTTTTTCTTAGGGAGTCCAGAAATAACTAGGACTTTTCAGGCAATTAAGTATTGAGTGTAGATCAGTAATACTGTATAGTAACTTTATTTATTTAACTTTACTTCATTATACAGCCTTCGGCTGTACATTCTGTACAAGAACTTGTGTTGCCTCAGCCCTTCACAGCTGCAGTGCAGTTGGAGCAGGGCTGTGCCTGACTCCAGGAGCAGTTGCTGTGCTGATGGCTGACCTCCTGCACCCAGCCTTTTTGATGGTGGTATCAGTTTGGTCCCACAGTGACCCAAGCCCCTGCTCCTACACAGGCTAGGGTCAGCTTTTCCCTTAGTCATGGGAAAACAGGGTTGAACAGAGGAAGGCACCCTAGGGGTCCCCAGCCTAGGGCTTCCTACAGGGTGGTGAGTGTGTCAGTGATACGTGGTCACGAGTGAGGAGCCCCTGCTAATTACAGCAATTACAGTCATGTTGCCATCGCTGTTGGTAAAAATATCTGTTGTAAAAGATTTGAGAACCTTTGCTCTGTGCCCTTGCCCAAAAGACGACTCTGTGCTGTAGAGTCTTTGCTGTTAATCTACTTCAGACCTCACAGCGCTGGAGACTCTGCACTGTAGCAGTGCAGCCTGGCCTCGTTTTTAAATAACCTGTTAAATGTTCTGGTTTAGCTACACGGATCTTTCTGCATGTATCAGGCATGAGCTTTGGTGATAAAGACATGCAAAATCCACTTGCTATGTTCTGTCAACACCTCTTTTTGCAACAGCATGAAAGAAACGCAGTACTGGAGATGCCTCATGCTTAGTGATGTGAGTTGTTTGTTTTCCAGCTTAGAAATGTTGTGTCTGTGTTTTTCATACCACAGGAGGAGCCTTTCAGCTTCAACTCGCCTGAAACCCTCTTCAATATTTCCAGGTTTCTGCTTCACAGCTTAACAAAGGAGACTCTTTTGGGAATCTCAAAAGTGTATCCTTCTGATACAGTACAAAATCTAGAAATTATCATGTGAGATACATGAAAGGAATAACTGCTGTTGGTCCAAGGAAGGGATCTCCTAGAGGGAAACTTCAGTGTCAGCTATTGGTTGTCATTAATAGGAACAGACTTTTGTCCCTAAGCAATAAACAGTATCTTCAAACCATTGTATGCTGAGCTGCACTAGCTTTTTGTTGTTGATTTTTTTTATTTTCTTTTTTAATAGTTTTGGAAAGCTGTGCACATCAACTATCATGTAGCTCAAACCACCCGCCCAGTCTGGTGTGTCATCTGTGTCAGAGGAGCAAGTTCTAGGACACCAGTCACTGCCACAAGATGTTGGCTTTGAATCTCGACAGTGTTGTTGCAAAGACACTGAACTGAAGCACGTGGAGGGGAAACCCAGGAGCTTCTGCTTCTCATGAGGCTGGTGTGTGCTGTCTGTCAGGCCAACATCTGCACAGCTTTGTCAGTGCACAGTGAATCTCTGGAGAGTGCTCCATGATTGGGCTGTGTGAAATGCACCTTTCTCTCAGAGATAACCAGAAGGTCACTGGATGCCAGAGGAGGAGAACTGATCATCTTGGTTGCACTTCATTTCTGGCTTTGGATGGGATGTTAGATTTCCTTTTCATAACTTCCTCACTTACAAATGTATAATCTTCCATAAAGTCTTGGATAACGAGCCTTGTGATCAGTAGATCTAAACAGCAGTTACTGTTTCACACTGGTGAAAGGGAAGGACAACCCTTGGTCAGTGGCATGGAGCCCACTCTTTCCAGTCACATCAGGTGTATTTACTTGGTGTCAGTGGGTTACTCATGTTGTAAAGATTTGGGGTCTTTTTTTGGCTTGGGCCCCAGAATTACTAAAATGTTGCAGATGGAGTCAGAATATTTAACCACAGCAATGTTTATGTAGGGTCAGTTCCTTACCTTGCTAATAAGTGCCCACAGGCGTTTTGATAGTCCTTTCACACATGTTTGTAAATGAAGTTCTGTAAATAGATTTCTCTGGGTAAACCTGTTTGAAGTCCTGGTGTTGGATATGCTTCATTGCACAACTTCTCTGATTAGACAGAGTATTGCATTTTTTCCTAAATGCTGTATGTATTTTTATTCCTTAATTAAATTATAGCAAGACATTACTTGCCCTGGCAAAGCAGAGTAAGGCTCTTGGTGCATATAAACTGGCTCGTCATGCCTATGAGAAGCTTCAGGGACTGCATATCCCAGCCAGGTTCCAGAAATCCTTTGAGCTGGGCAGCCTGACAATCCGATCCAAGCCATTCCATGACAGTGAAGTAAGTTGTAATGTGTTTCATGTTAATCATTAATATGTGGCCTAATCCAAGAATCCGAGTTGCCGTGTGCACAAAAAAAATCTGCAATATATTATGCATGGCTCTGTCACATAATTGTATTTCTGCTGGAAACACGGTCCTTTTATTGTTATTCTTCAGGTCAGACTTCCTTCTGCTCCTGAGAACAAATTAAAATCAGCCCTTGCTTTGTAGGCAGCTTCCATCCTCCCTCTCCTCTCTTGCATCCACCTTCCCCTCTGTCTATTAATTCTTTCAAGCCCTTTTCTCCCCGGTCCACACGCTATTGCTCCACAATCTTTGTCTCTCTCTCCAGCTGGAGGTCACTTTCATTTGTCCCACTCCTAACACTCCTTCCCTCCTCCCCTCAACCCTTCAATGACCTTCCTTCCTTAAGTCTTATTTTAACACCTTTTCTTCTTTAACTGTAGTTTGGCTCTCTGCAGTGTTCTATAAAACCATGTTTCAGGGAGTACTCACTAAAAATAAATTGCATTGTGGCAGTGAACATGCACCTGGCCTCCTGAAATAATAGAAACACACTCTTAAGAACTGCCTAATATAACTGTGCTGTTGAAGAGAAATGAATTAATTGGAGAACCTAAATTTGACCAAACCTTAGAGCAAAAAACTTTGCTTCAGTAACCTTCTCTTTGGCTTCTTTTTGTATTGATTTGATGCAGTTTTCTGCTTCTGTTACTGCAAAGGCAAGGTGAAAATTTAATTGTTAGAATGGTGAAGACAGCTATTCTTAATGTGAAAACTAGCTGGTTTGTTAAAAAGGGTAAAGCTTTTTTAGATGTTGAAGGATCTGATTTCACAGCAGTGCTTCTCCAGAGTGGCCCTGGCGTTGTATCGGTGGTGTCAGCCGAAGGAGCCCGTATGTAATTGAAAACCAAGAGCTGAGGATGTGCCAGTCTGCAGTTACTGTGCTCTCAATGTGTCTTTGCAGGAGCTCCTGCCCCTGTGTTACAGGTGCTCCACCAACAACCCTCTGCTGAATAACCTGGGGAATGTCTGCATTAACTGCAGGCAGCCTTTCGTCTTCTCGGCCTCCTCCTACGGTGCGTTGGGATGTCCCATTTGCTCGTGCTTTGCAAGTAGATAAATGTTAACAGAGTAGACTAGTGCTTAATTTCTTCTCTCTGCAATGTTATTTGGCCAAACAAATGTTCCCTTTGCTGTTGTTCAATTTGAGCCTCTTGTCTGGGGGCTGTTGGATCTCACTGCAGGGTGCGGGTGCAGCACAGCATCGCTTTATTGCCAGACGCTGAATGCATCGAGTGCTCTGGGAGTACTGACACAATCCTTTCAGAAGTTCAGGGGGGTTGGTTTGCTGTAATTATATTTTATTTAACTTGTTTCATGAGAGCAAGTGGGCAGAACACCACTGTCATGGAAGCCAGAGGCTATTTGTTGCTGAAGGGGCACAGTATCTGCTGTGAGGCATTTCCTGAGTTCCTGCAGGTCAAACACTTCCTGCCTTTCCCACTCTTTAGAGGTGCTGCATCTGGTTGAGTTCTATGTGGAAGATGGCATCACAGATGAAGAAGCTGTAGCTCTCATTGATCTTGAAGCTCCAAGAGTGAGTAAAAGAGAGAATAAATGGCAAGAGATGATGAGTGACTGTATCCTTTTGATTAGAATTGGTTTCCAGTCCTTGTATAGGGAAAAATTAAACAATTTGGAATTTTTTTCCCCATTTAGGTTTAAACCTCTCTTTTTTTGTCATATGACTGATGTGAGTACAATTACATTGTGTTTCCTTGTTGCTTTAATATAACAACCAAAGTATGGTTTAACTAAACCTAATGTTGTCATGAAACTTTTTCATCAGGACAGTTTGTTTCTAATCATGTGAAATGTTTATTTTTAACAGTGGAATGCTATGCTTTACCTATTCTGTGTGAATTGCTTTCTGTAAAGAATGAGTGGAATCTGGAGTGTGTTGCTTCCAGTAACAGCTTCCTTTAGAGGTTACCTTCTCTCAGCCAAGGGAAGCAGCATGGACATTCTTCATAGCTATTGCTGTTGGGATCTGGTTTGAAATGCTTTGGCACCCAGAGCTCCCAGTTGCTGTAGGGGCCATAGAATATGAGGTGCAGAGTGATGCACAAGAACAGACAAACTCTGACTGAAGCTGCTCAAAAATGTCTTTTCAATAGATTGCTTCCTTTGCTCTGTCAGGAAGGGAGGCAGAGGTGATGTCATGCCTGGCTGTGGTCAGTCCTGCTGTTCTACAGCAACTGCAGTGATAAAATTCCCCAGTCATTGAGAATCCCAGCAAGGTCTTCTTGGTATTTTCTGTAATGACCTGGGCACTGTCACAGTTTGAGATACTGTGGAGCAGCAAGGGTAGTGGTCCTGCTAGGGTGCTTTCATACTGATTCTGTGAGTGCTGGCTATGGTGAGTACAGTCAATTTTACAGGAACTCTTGTCCTTCCTTAAGAAATTCATCCAGATGGCCAGAGTTTGAGGCTTGATGACAGTACAGATATTATTGAGGATGATGATCCCTTTACAGCAAAACTGAGCTTTGAGGTAAGAGCTTTACCTGTACCTTCCAGTTGTTTCTTTCTTGCTACCAACAGAAATTATTAGAAAACTTTACAGTCCATGCCACTCTTCTGGTGTGCATCTGGTACAAAGACGAGAGCTGCAGAGTAGGAGACTGGGAGGATAGCACTTGAGAGGGAAAGGGATTTACCAGTTAGCTCCTCTCTTCAAAAAACAAAACAAAACAAAAAATCAAAAAGAAACAAACGAAGCAACAAAATCCACACAAAACCCCCAACACAAACTCCACAAAACAACAAAGATGTTTGGAATTTTGTTTTCTCGCCATGCACTGGTACAGCAGAGCTGTCCCGTGGGGTACAAGCAGCACACCTATAGAGCAGGCCTTACTGTGAGGGCTTCATAAAAACTCTGGGCACGGCTGTTATTTCCAGGGAATTGTAAAGGGATCTGTTGAAGGGATAATGGAAGCTCACTGGAACCAGATGTGGCTGGATGCTGCTGTCGCTGAAGGTGTTGGTGACACCGACAGAGTTTGGTGGGACAGGTCTTGGGCCAGTCCTACATGAGCATCTTCTGCTGAATTTTACTTTGCTTCTTACAACAACTTATGAATCCTCAAAGGGCCTTGCAGTTGGTAACTGCAGTTCTCTCAACCTGCTTTCCTGCAGCAGGGGGGCTCCGAGTTCGTTCCGGTGGTGGTGAACCGCGCTGTGCTGCGGTCGATGAGCCGGCGGGACGTGCTGGTCAAGCGCTGGCCGCAGCCGCTGCGCTGGCAGTACTACCGCTCCCTGCTGCCCGACGCCTCCATCACCATGTGTCCATCCTGCTTTCAGGTACTGTTTTCATGGGGAAGTTTAAAAACAACCCAGAAAGCCCTATCCAGAACCCAATGGCTGAAACAATGCTAATCATCAAAACCTCATACTCTAAAATGTATTCAGCAAATTCCTGATTGAGGTAGAGACAGAGCAATGAAACCCCAACTCAGAGCTATGTGATGCACAGAGCTACCTTGGCAGTAGCTGAATTTGAGAAGTTGTCCTGACAGCAAGTCAGAGCCTCTGAGCAAACCTTGGCTGACCAACAGAAGCTGGTTTGTATTTATTTCCTTTTGCTCTGTCTCTGTGACTTGGAGCCTGGTCTAGCAAGGAAGATCAGTCAGTCACTAAGTTATCTTGTGGTTCAGCCCTGCTCCAGCCTCACTCAGGAATGGATTTTTGAAATGCTGGAATTCAGTCATGTTTGCTTACACAGAAATTGTCTAATTGTTGTCCTTCCTTTAAAAGTAGTTAGCAGCACTGGCAGAGGTCTGTGAAGTGCTCACTGCTCTGTTCCAGCTGTAGCGTTCAGGCAGTTGAAATGAAGAGAACCAGTCTCTCTGATGGTGGTTTCAGAATATTTGTGCTGTAGAGCAGCCATTGAGCTCAGATTGCATTTTCTTTGAGCAGGGCACAGGCTAACTTGTGCTAAATCTGTTTCTAATTAACAGATGTTTCACACAGAAGACTATGAGCTCCTCATACTCCAGCATAGTTGTTGTCCGTTCTGTCGACGGAGAAAAGATGAGTCAAACCAATGAAGGAAACCAGTCTTTCATCTCAACAACAGTCTCTCCTGTTGGCTTGGCAAAACACTTCTTAGATCCATAAAGCTTTCCTAACAACTTAGGAAAGTCAGTCATCTTGCTCTATTTTGTTTGTAAGAGTTGAAGACATGTAACTATTTTTTTAAATTAAAATGTCTGTTGTTTGTGAATGTGCTTTACATTTCCCAGGCAAGCAGCTGAAGTGCCACAGAATTTTACAGGAATGTTTCTAGGGTCAAGTTCAGACTTTAAGTAATTGTTTTTACTCCAGATTGTGTTAGGATTTGATTTGCTTCTTAATACACACCTGTTATTGACAGATCTTCAAATAAATGGGACTGTTTTTCACTACTCTTTGTCTTGGAATTTGCTATAGTGCTCCTGCTTCTGATCTTGAATTTCTTTTCCCTTTGTATTCAATTTAGGCAAGAAGAGAGTTAAAATGTAGAGCCCTTCAAGTGTAATCTGCAGAGTTCCAGCTGCTCTTGTCACTGGGGGCATCTCTCAGCCACCCTGGGGTGGGGGATGGTTCAGTCTCTGTGGAATTCACCTGGTTAAAGTGCAGGATGTCAGGCTGTGCATACCTGAGCATACCTCTGACCATTCCTGAGCTCCCACCGTCCCTTGGCCATGGTGCTGCCATGGAGGGGTGTGCTAAGGGAGTGCTGCTGAGCAGGGTGTCCCCAGCACTGTGTCAGTCGGGAGCTGAGGGCGAGCCACGTGTGGAGGTGGGAGGACACGGACTTGCTGCCTTCTACTCCAGCCCCTTGCAGAGGCACGAGACACGGGGGTCAGTCCCAGGCAACTCCTATGTTGGCTCACTCTCCCCACAGGACTGGGCAGGAAATAGGAGAGCAAAAGCCAAGAAGCTCCTGGTTGAGATAAATACAATTTAATGGTTGAAGCAGAGCTCTGCGTGCAAGCAAAGCAAAGCAAGAAGGAATTTATTCCCTGCTTCCTGGAGAGCAGGGCTCAGCATGAGTAACCATCACTTGGGAAGGCAAACACCACAAACACAACATCCTCCCTTCTTCCTCCTTTCCCTGAGCTTTTATTTTGGAGCATGACATCATCTGGAGCGGGACGGCCCTTTGGGCAGTTGTCCCAGCTCTGTTGCTCCCTGCCCCCTGCCCAGCTCTGGCCTATTCCTGAGGGAGACAGAGCAGGGAAAAAGGAAATCCCAGTGCTGTGCAGGCACCTCTCAGCCCCAGCTACAGCACGGGTGTGTTCCCAGCATTGGTTTGGACACCAAAGCACAGCACCCCACACTGCTGTGAGGGAAGTGAGCTCCGTGCCAGCCATACCAATGTACCCCTCAGGATGGTCACAGTCGTTCCCCAGCAGCAGAAGGATTCATGTAGGTAACAGGCTGGGCTGGAGCTGGGAGGCGATAGGTCTCTTGCCTTGAAACTGGTGTAAAACTGTGCCCGTGTTGCCACGAGTTCTGTTGTGATGGCAGCCTGTCTGTCCCAGCCTGCCTTTGCCCTGAGTGGGAGAGGACACGGTACCTCTCAAGCAACTGGCTGAGGTGTTTGGTGCTGGCAGAGCAGCTCCCACAGGAGCAGCACCTTGCCTGTGAAATGGGATGTCTCTGCTCAAGTACCTCTGGAAAGGGAGAGCCTGCAATGGCATGGCCGGGTTTCCGAGGCCCTCAGTGGTTCCTGACCAAGTTTGCTTAATTTACCACTTTAAAAACATTCTGTTCTAATTACAGCTCTCTGCTTTCTAACTCAGCTGTCACTGTTTGCAGTGAAGACTCTGCTACTGACACAGATAAACAATGCTGTTTGAGATGCAAGCCAGGGTGGAATTCGGTTCCTTCTCCTGGAACTGAGCTGGTTGTGCAGAGCCAGTGGGAATGAAAAATTATAAAAATAAAGAGAAAGGGTTTGCTGTGACACAGACACCAAACAGATCAAGCAAGGAAGCTTTTTTTCTTTTTTAAATAACCAACTCTGTGAATAAAGTCTAGCTTTGAAAAACCTATTGGGCTTTTCTGTGCAGGAACAATCAGATCTCACATTTCACACATGTGAGACAAGGTGTTCTAGTCCAGGCTTCCCTGTGCCATGGAGCCTCCTGGCTGACTTCATGCTGAGGCGTCCCTGGAGCTACAAGAGGTCCCACCACTGTGTTTTGGTTAGAAGCTGTTGTGAGCAATTTGTCCCATTTCTCTACCTCATTGCTGCCTGCCTGTCCCACTGCTGCATCCAGTGGTGACGCACACCAGCCTAAGCTCCGCGCAGCAGCTGCTACCTCAGCAGTGGCTTATTGCATCAGCTTAAGGTGTATTGGGAAATAAACCTTTAATCCTTGTGTGCCCACGTACAAGTGTGAACAGCTGCATTTGCAGTTAGAGTGGCACTGCTCTGGCCTTGGCAACAAGTGTGAGAAGTTAATTGAGAGGGGCTTAGGGTGAGCAGAATATGTTAAGGTAAGGAAGACCTCTTGGACTGTCCAGAGAGCATGGCCTGCGTCGGGCTGCAGCCAGCCAGGTCTGCTCTCATCTGTGGTGCCAGCACTTCAGCTCTTTTCCCCCTTCTCTGCTTAAAGGGAAGGTTTCCCAGCTTGGTCTCTGCTTTAGAGAGGTACAGTGCTTTGTGCTTTTTTCTGTTAAACTTTTTGCTAAACCAAATCACAGGGAACGCTGGTGAAAACTAGGCCAGGACTGGAGGAAGTTTATTAAGGCCAAGAGGACATGAGTTTCTGCCCACCTCACACCCATGAGCTCCAGCAGCTCTGGCACATCCTCCTGTGCTGGATGAGACCCTCATGTTCACCTGCTCCTGGCTGTGAAGAGCGCTCAGCTCAGCCCCAAATGCAGCCAGAACAGCGAGGGGAGGTGAGTGCTCAGCTCCCTTCCAGCCTCCATCACATGCCAAGGGGCAGAGCAAACAGCTCTTGCCTGGCCTCCACAGGGGAACCAGCTGGTGCCTGCCTGCCTGCCAGCTGGAATGTTAGCGACTGCTAGTGAGAAAGGTGGTAAACAGTGGGTGGAAAAAAAGAGAAGAGATGGAGAAAATAGCTTTGGAGCTTAAAAGATTAATCACAATGATGTGAACTGTGAGGAACCTCCAGAAGAGAACTCCTCTGTGGTTAGCTCCTTGTGCTCACCCCCTGTACCTGTTGTCTCATTGCCTCTGAAAAATTAAGACAATATGTAACTCATCTGCTGTTTGGCACAAAGAATGTTTCAAGCACAATCAAGTTCACTGAGTGGGCAGGCAGACATGAAGGACTGAAGTTTGATGGCTACACAAAGTTCAAGGAGACTGAAGATGTCTGTTAACCAGCATATGAGGTTGGGTGTTGGCTTCAGCTCTGAACCTCCCATCAGTGCCCTGGTCCAGCAGCATTCTCAGCACCAGTGCAGAACGACTCCAGTCCAGGACAGATGGACTAGGTTACTTATTAGGTGTTACCAATGAAGTTGGCATGACTCAAACCACGCACAAAGCCAGGCACAAAGGAGATGGTACAACTGGTAACTCGCCATTGGGGCCAGTGTTTCACGGTGGTGGTCAAACCTCCGCAGCCAAATCTTGAACAGAAAGAGAGGTGGCTGGAACATGTGGAAGAAAGTTGGTGACATCACCTTCTACAGCCTCCCACAGGGAGGTTATGGAGGTGACGGATCTCCAGTGGGGACTGGTTGGTGTCATGGAGCCACATTCCCCTTGTGAGAATGGAGCTGGGACACCCCTCTGTCACTGAGGGACTACACACACCACACCTGTGCAGCACAGCCACCATCTGCAGCCCCCAAACCCACAGTCCTGGGGTGTGAACCACACACATCCCTCTTGTTAGTAGGGGATGGAAAAGAGAGCAGAGCCTTGCGAGTGGAGCTGCTGCCTGGTTTGATCCCCCAAAATGAAAGGTGAGGTGCAGAGCTACTTCTTTATATGTGACCATGAGCCATGGTTTCCAACAATGACAGTGAGGGCCAGAAACAGGTGTCACCTTAACACCTTCCCAGGAAAGCCAATTACCCCTGGATGATTATGATTAATAATTCCCTAAACCCTAATCGCGCTGACACCGGTGTCCAGGGCTTACCCCGGGGGCACTTTATAAGAGGTGCCCTGTGGAGGGGAGCGTAGCCGCTTCTCCTGGGGGTGACAGTGAAGGCTGAGAGGTGGCGGGAGCTCCACTTCAGAGTCGATCCCCCCGTGCACAAAAGAACCCCCTAAGTAAGAGCGAAAGGCACCTCACGAACCACAACCATGAACGGGACAGAAGGCCAAGACTTCTACGTGCCCATGTCCAACAAGACCGGGGTGGTGCGGAGCCCCTTCGAGTACCCCCAGTACTACCTGGCTGAGCCCTGGAAGTTCTCAGCACTAGCTGCCTACATGTTCATGCTGATCCTGCTCGGCTTCCCCATCAACTTCCTCACGCTCTACGTCACCATCCAGCATAAGAAGCTCCGGACACCTCTAAACTACATCCTTCTGAACCTGGCGGTCGCTGACCTCTTCATGGTCTTTGGAGGCTTCACGACCACCATGTACACCTCGATGAACGGGTACTTTGTCTTTGGAGTAACAGGGTGTTACATTGAAGGCTTCTTTGCCACACTGGGAGGTAAGTTTTCCAAATATTCAAAAGTCTCTTGCCAGGAGTTGCCCCAGATTTTAGGAGTGGGAGGGAAGACACACACATGATCTTGGCAGAACATGGTACCTGGAAGGTCTGCTGCTGCTGTGGGTCAAGGCCATTGCCATGTTTCTGGGTGGGAGGCGAAGAAAGTGACAAATGACACTTGCTTTTTTAACCTTCTTTTGGGAGCCACCCGCTCAGTATCCTGAGAACCACAGTGCAGCAATGAAAAGCCGCCAGCAGCAGATTTTGCAGTTGTTGGATTTGCACATCTCCTTGGCTCACTTTCTGAGTCAAGAGATGACAGTTTTGTTCCTCCTGTTTTGCGAGTCTGTTCCTCCAGTTTCACGAGCACTGGTGTGGTGCACAGTGGTGCAGGCAAGCAGAGCTGGCTCTCCTCCCCATGCCAGCCAGGCTTGGACCCAAACAGATGTTAAACAAAAATTGTGTGTATAAAAATGCTCTCCTCCATTTAGCTCAGCCTTCAGCCACAGCTACTGCTTTACTGGTTTGATCTTTGTGACACAAGTTTCCGAGGAAGCTGTGGGTAGAAAGGGGAAATCCTGGGATGACGGGCACTCACTGCATCTCAGAGTGTGGCAGTAGGCTTGCAGGTGCAGGTGCTGTGTGAGTTGAATGGTGGGATCCAGCCATGGATCTCAAAACATAGCAGCAAAGTAGTTCCTGTGGGTAAGCAGTGCAGGGAGGAGGAGTCTTCTCACACTGTCCTATCGCATCTGCACTTGACCTTTGTTCATTTCTTTCCGAACCCTTGGTGGAGATTTAACAGCTGCCAGGAGTTGTCCTCAGGAACATCAGTCTGAGGAGGCTTCATGCTGCCATCACAGTATTTTTCTCTTCCTGTTGTTCAAAGTCCCTCTATCCCTCTCTGTCCCCCTCCCCGGTGCAGGTGAAATTGGTCTCTGGTCACTGGTGGTCCTGGCTATCGAAAGATACGTAGTGGTCTGCAAGCCCATGAGCAACTTCCGCTTCGGGGAGAACCACGCCATCATGGGTGTTGCCTTCTCCTGGATCATGGCCTTGGCGTGCGCGGCTCCCCCGCTCTTCGGCTGGTCCAGGTAGGGGGGGCACCAGGCCCAGCACAGGGGGCGTGGGAGCCTGGCTGGCGGCTTGGCTGTGTCTTCCAGCCTATCTCCTCTGCTGGGCACTGACCTGCTGGGCTCACCTTGCAGGTACATCCCCGAGGGCATGCAGTGCTCATGTGGGATCGACTATTACACTCTGAAGCCAGAGGTCAACAATGAATCTTTCGTCATCTACATGTTTGTGGTTCACTTCATGATCCCTCTTGCAATCATTTTCTTCTGCTATGGGAACCTGGTTTGCACTGTCAAGGAGGTGGGTATCTGCCAGTGACAGTGGGCCGAGGGCCATCTCCATCCCCAGTGCTGGGAAAGGGCCCACACCAGGTTCCAGACTGGTGATGGGGAGGGCCTTCCAGGGGCCAATCTGGCCCTCCATGAAGAGGGAAAGAGCAAATTCCAGATGCGCAGCTTGACCTCCATGAGCCCTCACCCCACATCCCTGCCGGTGCAGCACTCTCTGGCTCCATCAAATTTCCATTTCCTTCTGCCCACAGGCTGCTGCCCAGCAGCAGGAGTCTGCCACCACCCAGAAGGCAGAAAAAGAAGTAACCCGCATGGTCATCATCATGGTCATTTCCTTCCTGATCTGCTGGGTCCCCTATGCCAGTGTCGCGTTCTACATCTTCACCAACCAGGGATCAGATTTCGGGCCCATCTTCATGACCATCCCAGCGTTCTTCGCCAAGAGTTCCTCCATCTACAACCCTGTCATCTACATCGTAATGAACAAACAGGTAAGTGGCAGGGGGTGAGACAACTCCTTTTTTGTGTTTCAGTTTATAACACCTGGCAGAGAGTTACGGCATCTCAAGCTGCCAGTGGGCTGGAGGGGGGGTTGTTTCCAGGTGATCTCATCCTGGTACATGGGAGGGTGACTGTGCAGCTCAGCCTTGGCATTGCATAAATCTCACGAATGCAAGGCCATCCAGCCTGAAATGATGCAGGTGCTGCGTTGATGGAGGAGCCGGGGCTTCGGCAGGCAGGGCTGGCAGCAGCCAGTGGGGCAGGAGACTCCATTGGTATGGTGCCTCCTGTGCTGTGGTATTGGGGGCTTCCAAGCAGCTCTGCTGAACTTGGAGACAGCCCTGTAGGCAGAGCTGCCTGGTGTCCGCCTGCCTCACACTGGGCTTCCCTCTCTCCCAGTTCCGTAACTGCATGATCACAACCCTCTGCTGTGGCAAGAACCCTCTGGGAGATGAGGACACGTCTGCTGGCAAGACAGACACCTCCTCCGTCTCCACCAGCCAGGTCTCTCCTGCGTAGGCCCCACCTGGGCCAGTCCCTGGGGTGCATGAACTTAGTCCCACCGCTGTCACCACCTGCCCCTGCTTCTCCACAGCCAAGGCCCTGTGGGGCAGGCTCCTCTCTCCTGGCACTAGGAACCCTGGGAACAAGGCTGAAAATGTGTACACATGTTTTGTAATTAAAATGCAAAGATTTAGCTCCTCTTGCGTATATCCGTGAGTTTCTGTTGACTCGCTGAGAGTTCGTGCCCCTGCTCTGAGTGCAGATCCTGGGTTGGACAGCCCTGCCATGCCTGGGCCATGGCAGAGCTGCCCTCGCCTCTCTCTCCCCACCTTGATGCCCAGCCAGGGCACGTCCTGCCTCTGCTGCTGCCGGGGCCGCAGCTGGGGCCACCTCCCGTCTCTGCTGCCGGAGATGAATCCTAGCCACTGTCACACAGCTGCTCGGTCCTGCCACGCTCCAGCTGCCCGGAGCAGGTTTGGCTGCGTTGAGGTGCCCCCGGCCTTGCCAGGTGCTACCAAATTCAGCCCTGCCCCACCTCCAGCCTGTCAGAAGCCCACGGAGGCGCTGCATCCCCTCCGGGGGACAGCACAGATACCGGTGCACGTGGGCCCTTCTGTGCTGCAGTGGTGAAGGTCGTGGATCCTGCCCAGCAGGCAGGAGCACGGAGGGCCCTGCCGGCACGGCACAGCACGGCACAGCACGGCACAGCACAGCATGGTACGGCACAGCATGGCATGGCACAGCACAGCATGGCACAGCACAGCACAGCACAGCATGGCACGGCATGGCACAGCACAGCATAGCATGGCACAGCACAGCATGGCACGGCACAGCACAGCACAGCATGGCACGGCACAGCACAGCATGGCACGGCACAGCACGGCACAGCCTGTGCAGCTGCAGGGCTCAGAGATGGCTCCGTGCTCGCTCCTGCAGCACGGGCAAAGCAGCACAGTTGACAGAGTTTGCACCCTCCAGCAGCAGCCATGCTCCCCGTCCCCCAGCACTCTATTCCCACAGTCCCATCCATCATCCTTAGGCATCTTTGGACCCCCTGGGCCAAGCCCCAGCACACTCCCCTGCACCCCTCCCCATTCGGCTGCGGCCAGTTTGGCCTCGGCCCAAGAGGAGGTTTTGGGCAGCTCCTGTGCTGTTGAGGCTCGCAGGGTGCAGGGCTGAGCTCCTCCCGCGCCGCAGCAGGCAGGACCCAGCAGCATATGGCTCAGTGATGCCAACATATGTTCGAAGCACTACAAAGATTGGCATATTGCAATTGTAGCACTGTTCTTCATTTTTATTTTAGCTCAGTTACAACATAAGATGTTTTTCTTACTGTTCAGTGTTATTTCAACATTTGAAAACTATGTTTTTGTACATTATTACCTCTCTGATTTCTAATCCTATGCAGCTTTGAAGGACTAATAGGGAACGTATAGTGCCCATGCAAGTTAAACCCTTAATAAAGAGCAATTTGCAAGTACAATTCTCTCATTATTTTTTTTTATCCATACTTCTGCATATTCAGTGAAATCTAAGGATTAGAGTTTTATGAATAATTCAGTGTTTAGGCTGATGTCTGATTCATGTACTTCAAATCTGGGAGGTGGTTTTGGAGGGAAGAGAAGGAAGGATTTGGTGTGTATTTGCTGTCCATGAGGCTGTGCTCCAGAGGAGTGTGGCAATGCCTGTGCAGGACCAGCCCCAGCACACAGCCTGGCCCCGAGCCTGCGGGCTGTCACTCCTCACCATGCCCAGCCCTACGGCTACTGCTGGTGGTGCTGGTAGCAAGCAAGGGTTTGGGACCCCCCTGCCAGCTCAGCTGGGTACCAGAGGCATCGCAGAGCTGCCAGAGATGTGATGGATGGATCCAGGTGGAGGATGGTGCCAGGCCCTGCCTCCTTCCAGTGTCCCCACTGTCCACTTCCTGGGGAATTTGGAAATGGACTGGAAATGGAGCAGGGAGCAGGCTGGTGCTGCTGGTCTGGGGGAACTGGGCATGTCGTGCTCCAGGCATTCGATCTGTCTCCCAGCTGCCAGACCTGCCTCTGCTGCCACCTCAGCCAGGATCTGGCCCCCAGGCTCAAGTGGTGGGCATAGACCTTGATGAAGGTCTCTGTGGGCAGTAGTTTGCAGGTCCATTGCCATGGTGACAGGTCTGCTGAGGTGGCCAGGAGCCAATCCTGCCATACTGTAATCTTGGCTCCCAGCTTCCTCACCTTTCAGACAGACAATGCACACGGAAGCCCCGTGAGTCTCCTGTGTACACGAGGGAGGGACTGATGGGGTACTGGGGAGGAACACAGCAGTCCCCCAGGTGGGGACATTTGTGCTGTTTCCTGCACCAAAGAACCTTCAGTGATTTACTCAGGCTCACCTTGTGAGCGTAGGTGGCAGCAGAGAGGGGACGTGGAGGGGACATGGCTGGCTGTGTCCGGGGCTGGGAGTGCTCTCCCCCGAGCATGGTGGGATTCAGTGAGCAGGGTTGAATGGTCGTCCTGCTCATGAACATGGTCATGGAGATAGTGGGGGAGAGTCACTTTGCTGATTAACCAAGCAGCTCTTCATTTTCCTCCTCTCCTTTGTGGGATTGATTTTCCCCTCCTTATCAGCCCCCTGCTTCTCAGTGAAGCAAAGGGAGATAGCACATCCCACCAGCACACTGGGAACAGGTCTGTGTGGGCCGCACGCTGCAAGCTGGCTCCCCGTGCACCCCACAGCAAAAGCTATCAGCAAGCTGCCATCCCAGCACCCCAACATCCACCCAGTGCCCTGCCTGTTCAGGGCAATCATCCCGCACACTCCCAGTCTCTCATCCCTCTCCAAACTATCTGCTCAGGTCTGCCCTGAGCCCCTCCAGCCCCCCACAAAACTCTGGCAAAGGGCACTTGAATTCCCAGCCCCCGGCTCCCACCTGGGGCGGAGACCAGAGCAATTAGCAGCTGCCAACCAGCTGCATCCAGGCTGCTCATCAGATAAATTGCAGGAGGTGAGCTGGGCCTAAGGAGCAGGGTCAGTGGTGCTGTGGGTGGAGTTGGAGCTGCCTGTGCCCAGGGCTGTGGGCTCGTGTGTTTCTGCTATGGAGCCTCAAATGGGTAAGGGGTCTGCAAGCGCTGCAGGGTCCTGCAGAGCTGGGTCTCTGGTGAGTCTCAGCTGGGGCTCTAGGGCTCACTTTGGGTTCTGGTGGGGCTGGGTCTCTGGGGCTTGTTTGAGCTCTAGGGCCACAGTCCCTGTGAGGCTGTAGGGATGAGTAGAGTTATGGCTGCTCAGCTTCTGGGGGCTTTGCAGCCCTTGGAGGTGTGAGTGTCTTGGGGCTGGACCCTAGTCTCAAATGGTGCCTCTTCTAGCTCGACTCCCGGGTCCGCTGGTCCTGGGCGGTGTGGCCCGGCGCCCTTCAACCCTGCAGATGGTCAAAGAGGCACTGCAGGCCCAAGATGAGAAGAAGGGCGCCTCTGTCTTCACCATCAAGCGATTCATCCTGGCCAAGTACCCCACCGAGGATCCTATCCGGCTCAAGTACCTGCTGAAGCAGGTGCTGAGCAAGGGGCTGAGCCGTGGGGAGCTGGTGCGGCCCCGCAACTCCTCTGCTGTGGGGGCCACCGGCACCTTCATGGTGAGCAGGGGGCTGCCAGGGCGGCTGGGGGCTGAGGTGCTGCCTGGGCCCACTGACACCCTGCTCTCACCCCCAGTTAGCACCCAAGGAGCCACAGCACAAGCAGCATCTTAGCCAGGCAAATCCTGACAGAGGACAGGCCCCGAAGCCAGGACAGGAAGGGACCACCAAGGACCCCTGTGCCCCTGTGGCTGGTGCACAACAACGAGGTAAAGGGCTTTTGGGGCATGAGCCACCCCGTGCTGCCTGGCCCCACCAGGACTCATCCACCACCCCGTCTGCAGGTACCATGAAGCAGCAGCTGACAGCCATGAAGCAGAAGCCAAAACAAAGCCCATGGATGTGAGTAGGTGATGGCAGTGGGGCTGGGTGGCTCATGGCATGGCAGCACCCTGAGGTGCTCTCTTCCCTCTCTTCCAGGCCCAGCCACGAGCTGCAGTGAAGCCTGGGAGCGATGGAGCAAAGCCCCCGCGAGCTGCCAACCATCCCCTGGCACGGGGCGTTCAGGGCCCCCAAGAGCTGCCCACTGCTCCCAGGCCCCTGGCACAGGGTGTTCAAGGCCCCCACGAGCTGCTGACCACCCCCAGGCACTTGGCAAAGGGTACTCAAGGCCCCGGGGGCTGAGGCCTGCAGGAAGGAGCAAAAGCGACAGCTCTGTGGGTGCTGGGACAAAGGGGCCCAAAAGGTCCCTGGGGGAAAGAGCAAGGGGAAGGTGCTCAAGGGGGCACAGCAGGATCCCCCAAGGCACAGAGGGGTCAAGGCCAGGCAAGGAAGGCCCGGGTGACCCCAGGAGCCAGGCAGGGGGAAGCCAGACTGCAGAAGGCAGCGTCCCCTGGAGAGGACAGAACGGCTCTGTCGGGGGGCCCAGACAGTCTCACTTAGCCCTGCTTCAGCTGGCCCCAGGCCCTTGGGGTCTGGGCTGCTTTTAGTCCCCAGGACAGGTTTTAACTCTGTGTTTACCTTCTCCTAATAAAGCTTCTTTACTCACCTCATAGAATGGCCTGACTGCTGCCCTGGTTGTGGGCCCCTGCCCCTGGGCTCCCATTTCCCAGCCCTGGCCTCATGCTGCATGGCATGGTAGTGAGTTGATACTGCAGGCAGCTGCCTCTCTGCCTGCCCTCATGGAGAGGTGCCCTGTCTGTCCCCGTGTCCCCAGCTGTGGTGCCAGGGATATGCTGGGCTTTGGGGGCTCTGTGTGTGTGCAGGCTGGCAGTGATGGCCTGGGCAGGGGCCCTGGGACCCATGGGACACAGCATGGTGGCACCCCCCAGAATGGAGAAGCTCAGGCTTGGCCAGTCCTGCTGGTGTGGACTGTGAGGTGTCGAGCCCTCTGCCCTCTTGGCTACCCTTGTGCTGATGCCTGCCTGAGCTGGGATTATGAGAGTGCCAGGGTGGGAGGTCTGGGTGCATGCCATGGTCCCAAGCACTGGGGGGAGCTGCGTGTGCTCTAACTATAGTAAGAGAAAGATAGAGGTGTTTTAGGGCTCAAAAAATGAGTTTGAAGTGCTTGCTGTAGCCCCCGGCATAGTTTGTGCTCTTGTTATCTGTCTGTGGCACAGTTCCCACATCCAAACCTGTCTTGTGAGCTCCTGTGGGTCAGTGTATGACACTTTCATTTAATAGCTTCAAATGCCTGAATTTCTCTTGCTCTGCCCAGAGCAGAGCCCTTCTGAAGGTCAGGCTGATCATGTAAAGGGTTACAGTCCTCCTGGGTGGGAGAAAATAAGTGGAAGTAAAACTCTTCCTAAAGAGGATTTCACTAATCTGCAGCTGGCCTTGCCAATGCCCTCCAAGGCTCCTGGCCTTGCTCTGGGGCTTAAGCAAGAGCTGAGCAAACTAACTTCTCTTTAAACTTCAGCCTTGACTATGTTGATCCATCTTTAAGGGAGCTGGAACTCGTGTCCCTCCAGGGACAGGGTGGGGAATATGACAGCAGTAACTGAGCTAGTTCACCTGGATCCTCTGACAGTGGTGGCCTCACAGAGCCCCGCTCGCCCATGTGGCAATGTCCCAACAGGGCAGGGAAGGGGCTGTGTCCTCCCTCCTCACCATCTGCAGTGTGAAATGTGCAGCTCTCTTGCTTTGAGAGAGGCCAAGTCATTTAATGGCTGGATTTAGCTTTACTAAGAATCAACTTCCTAGCAGGAGAAAAAAATCCCTCCAGTGTCTGGAAAGTGCAGCTTTTACTGGAGGAGATGGAAGAGCATGGATTTAGCAATGCCATGGTTATTAAGGCCCCTGGGCCAAGCTGGTGTCAGGGTGCTGAAGCTGCAGCCTGGTCTGACAGTGCAGGGAGGTGCTGGCTCCCCAGGGCTGGGGGGAGGCACTGTCCTGTGGACTGGGCAGCTGGCAGAGGTGAGGGTGCCCGGCCCCTGCTGCTGGTCTTCACGTGTGCAGCACAGTGTCAGTCAGTTCGGGTGCCAGTCATCTGCTCCTGTGCCTGCTCCAGCGGGAGCCGTGGCACCGGCTGTGGGAGTGCTGTGTGGCCACAACGAGCTCTGCAGCTCAGAGAGGTACAAACCTGTCTCCTGCAGAAACAAGGGGGTTCTCACTGAGCTGCTGCACATGGTGTGCCTCGTACATGCAAGGCTCGTCTGTGCAGGTGTCTTTCATGTGTGTACTCTGCACGCACAGGGGCAGGAACTGCACTCCACAGGTTCAGCACCTTGTTTTATTACAAAGATAGGCTTTGCCAGGAGTTTGCCACTTCCACTACACAGCAGGTAAGGGCACTACATCCACAACACGTGCCAAAGTTGGAAAACATGTTACAAAGGGCTCGGGGGTTCAAGGCAATACAACACTACAAACCCTCGAGCTTTTGCTCTGTTAAAGTTGTTCTTTACATGGCTGTAGCAAATACTTCTTTTTTTTTTTTTTTTTTCATAAAAATTAAATAATAAAGCAATAGCCTCAATACACAGCCCAGTCACAGCACCTGGAGGCAAACCCTACTTGCTCTTGACTCACTTGTTTCCTTTCCCTGTAACAAACAACATGGGGCTACAGCTCCATGGCCCTTTCCTGCCTCCAACCGAACTCAACATTCTCTGCTACCTTGCTCTTTCTTGCCCTTGCCTTCCCTGTGCTGGGCCTGCCTAAATCTCTGTCAGCTATTCACAGTCTCTAACAGAAAAAAAAATTCAAGATTTTGTGAAATCACTTTCAAAATAAAATGTAGCCCAGCTACATTCTTAACAGTTTATATTCTGAAGCCACATCCTCAGCAAAGACATTGAGACCTCCGCAGTGTAAGTACTTTTTCTGTAGTTCTCTTTAAAAAAACCCCTCTGTTCTTCCCCTTTCCCTTCCCTCCCTTCCCCCCTTTTAACATACTGGATAAAGTCTATAATTTGTTTTAAAATAGATATCTATGTACACATACATAACTCTGATGTTGTGGCTTCTGACAAATGTGGCATTACTGGAAACAATGGAATGGAGGCCACCTGTCCATGGCAGAGAGTCACCCAGGAGTACTTCTGGTGAACAGTTATCTAATACCAGGCTGCATCATTGTCAGTTGAATGACTAACAAAGGCTCCCCTTACACCCTCCTGCAGTGAGGTAGTAACTTTTTTCTTTGTTTCTTTCCTATTTGGCAGTTTGAACCATGGCATCTGCGGAGGGTCAGCCCTGTGGGCAGGAGCCTTTTCCCATGCAGGAATGCTGGCTTCGAGCACATGGTGTTGGCTGTATCCAGCCTCTTCAGAGGGACCTGTGTGACACTGGAGACCAGAGTGGTCACAGCTCCCCAGGCTGCAGGAAAGAGAAGGGGCCACCCAGCTGGGATGGGGTGTTGCCCCAGTGCAAATGCCACAGGGTGGCACTGCGGTTTCTGGTCTTGGATGAGATCCATTGGTCTGCCAGTGGGACCTTCTCACTGACCCTGGCCTAAGCCTGAACACTCTCTACCTTAGTCTGCAGCTCGGGATGCCAGAGCTGCTCTGCTGGCCTGTGTCAGTGCTGGGCTGCCAGGGGATGGGTCCAGTCCCTCTGCCTTTAAGGTCTGAAAACAGGCTGGTAACGCAGCCAAGCCCCCCTCTCTTGGCTGCTCTCAGGTATCAGCCAGGGGGGCTGGGCCTGAAGCAAGCAGAACAAGCTGCTTTAGGAGACACCTCTGCAGCACTGACCTTGTGTTTGGTGATGGCCACGGGGAGAGGCAGAGAAAGGGACGATGCTACCTGGTGTTTGCCCTGTGTGTGGCTCGAGGCCACTGTCAGAGGGCTGTCAGCAGGAGCTGGCCCTGTTGGCATGAAAAGCATTACTGGGGCCAAGGTGGGGCAGTGCCACAGACATGTGTTGAGCCAGTGCAGCGAGGCTGGGAGCAAGGGCCACGGTCCTACCCTCACCCTCTGTCTGCATCTGGTCTAGACAGGACCGTGCCTGCGACGAGCTGGTTGGGCAGTGGGATGTTTGCCTACCCACTGCACCTCCAGCTTGCTGTGCATGAGAGACAAGAACCCAGGGAAGGGGGAACAGCCCTTCCCACACTGTCTTACATGGATTGCACTCCCTCTGGCACCCAAACAGCTGTCTCTGTTAGGGATAAAGTGCTTTCACCATGCCTTAGCTGCTTGGGAAGCAATTGCTTTGTCTCAGCCCCAAGTTCCTCATGTTGCCCAAGTCTCAGATGGAAGGACAGTCATGTTTACACATACAGTACAAAAATCAAAAAGGCACAAAAATACACAGAATGCAGCAGATAGTGAACAGCTGATAAGAGTCCCTGGTGTTCAAAAAACAAGGATGTTGGAGGGATGGAGTGGAAGGGAACTCAGGTGTTGCTCTGATGGCCTATGCTGTCTCTCTCATTACTCCCTGAGGTGACCCTTCTGCTTTGTTGTCTGTTGTTCCAGCCTCTGCAGCCCCATCCCTTGTCCTGAGGAGCCACACACAGGGATGCAGGGAGTGCTGACTGCTCGAGTGCTGACCAGAGGGAAGTGGTGAACTGAGCTTGCCCCAGGTGTTACACCTCCATTTCTGGCTGGCAACAGCAAATAAATTATGGGTGCCACAGTGGATACCAGAGGAGTTTGAGCTGCTCTGAAAGGTGTCTTGTGGCCTCTTGTGATGTGAGGGAGCCCTTCGGCCATGGCCAGGCCCACCCCCACCACAATGCTGGTTTGAGGATGACACGGTGTGCCCTGCGGCCTGAAGGCAGATTCCCTGTGGCACTGTGCTGCGGGAAAGGTCACTTCCAGGGCTGCAGCTGGCCTAGGCTTCACTGCAGCACTCGTAGATGTTGTCCTCCATGAGCGCAATCACTTGCTCGAATTTGTGCTGGAGCTGGGTGCGCTTCGTTGTGGGGTTGGCATCCAGGGCAGCCACGATCTGTGGGTGACATGGGCAGGTGAGTGGATAAGGCAGCGTAGGGGTGCCCACCTGCCAGCCCAGTTCCCGCCGTCAGCCCTGTGGAGCCCAAATCCCAGCCATAGCTGGAAAGCCCACCCTGCCCTACAACCCCTGCACAGCTGCTGTCCTCGGGCACAGCAGGGTGTTGGCCAGGGCTGGGAGAAGAGGAGAATGTGGCGGAAATGCTCTGCAATAATGGAGCTGAGGGTGCAGCACCAGCCTGCGGGGTGCAGGGGGGCAGGAGCCAACCAGGGCCACTGCCTTGGTGGGGTGGTGGGTGCATGTTTTTTGGGGGTGGGTGGACTGTATCTGCATGTTCTGCCCTCTTGAAAGCACCTACACATCAGGCAGCCCCGCTTCAGTGCGGGCCAGTCGAACACCGTTAAGATCAGCTGGGAATAGCTGGCCTTCTCTTCCAAGAAGTTGCCAGCCAAGGGACATAGAGCAGGTGAATCTGCATGTGCATCTACTACATATATGCTGGGACTATGCAAACCCTGATAATCCCTGTTCTGTGGGACTGCGTGCAAGTGTCTGATTATGGAGTTACCACAGCAGGCATGCTGGGGCCCAGGTGCCCTGAAACCCACTCACCTGGGAGCGGTATCTCTTGGCATATTTGTATATCTCAGCCATGGCAACATTGGTGTTGAACTCATTCCGGTATTTCTTTATAAAGACAGAAAAAAAGAGAGGATAATATTAACAGGATGCAGCATCTGAGTTTCAGCCCAGCCAGCCGGTACCAACTACATTAAAAGCATGTTTTGCCTGGGTAATTTTATTTCTGTTGTGTTGGTGCAGCCAGATTCTTGCCTTTTTCCTTTAAGGAAGGTGCATTTGCTTACAACAGGACAGGTCTCCATCTTTTCAAAGCCAGCCTTAAATACCCGCTCTGGGTAGCACTGCCTACCCCTCTGTGCCCAAAGCCATTTCACAGGAGAGCAGCACATCAGCTGGGCTGCAGAATGTCGATGGAAAAATCCTGCTCACTGCCTGAAGCTAGAACACCTTGGGGAGAAGGTCTGATTTTGAGGAATGCACGGTGCATCACTGGCAGAACTCTGATCCAGAGCGTGGTTGCCAGCTCCCGTGGCTGGTACCAGGGCTGGCTGCCAGCGGCTGCCTGGGACTTGGGGCCGGCCCTGGCAGTTGTGCCCAGGGGCCAGCTGGCTGGGTGGCTGCAGGATTGCAGAGATCCTTGTCCAAACTTCCTGGCTTTTTGGCACTGAATTTCACGCTCAGCTCCCAGTGGTGCCAGAGCTAGTTAGGCTCAAGTGAACTCGTGGGTGTTTACTGCAGCTCTGGCAGTAATTGAAGATGCTTGGAATTAGGTCAGATGAAGTTTATGTGTAGAAGTTTGAGGCAAAATATTCTTTCTTGCGTGCTCCTTCTAGCATCCAAGCAGTAGCTGATTGCAGCCTATCTGCATTCCCTGCTGCTCCCAGATGCCAGTAGGACACCAAGCCTGCAGACCCAACCCCATCCCCTCCATCCACTTACCCGCGACTCCTCTGCGAGGTGGGCGTTCATCTCCTGCTCACTCAGTGGCGACATGTCATGGATTTGCTTGTAGTATCGCTGCACTATCTTCCTGTACTCGGGGATCTCCTTGGCGTACAGCAGTTTGTTGGTTGGGGAGTCCTAGAGCGAGGGTGAGAGACCAAAATCAGGCCCCGTGTTGTTCCTGGCTGAAAACTTTATCCTGGTTGCTTGACCGAAGTGCTGACCGTCCATCAGACAGGGACCTCAGCTACAGCTAGGTACGGGGAGCAGTTTTGCCTTTGGTCCTGGCTGTCACCAGACAGGACCGCAGGGGAATGGCACCAAGGCACCAAACAGCTCATGGCCTCAAATACATCAAGGATCTGCAGACTGGCACCATGTGCCTGCAGAGCCACAGCACCATCCCGCTGCCCTTCATCCTAGCATGAGCTGAACATCTGTCAGCTCAATGCCAGAGAAGGGGGTTGGTGAGGATGTGTTTTAAGTTGCAGTAAGAGCAGGCTAAAACCATGCCCAGGGTCAGGCAGGGTGGCTTGCTGTCAGGTGATGTTCTGCAGGTGAGGTAGCAGCCCTGCTCTAGATCAAACACTTGTGCTCCATGGCACTGTGTGTGGAAACTGGCAACAAGGGAAGGGCTTCTGCATGCAGTTGCTGGGGTCTCTTGAGCAGCCAGCCTGATTTAAACTGAAGAACAAAGCTATCTTACAAGCTGAACTTTGTCAGTTGAAATGGTGCTCTTGGATTTTTCATGTAGCTTTGATTTATTTTGCATTGGCTAACCCAGCCTGCCTGGCCTAAATTGAGTGTACGTAAAGTAATTAACAGAGAATACTGAGTACTCTTGATTAATGTCAGCTTGGACACAGCAGCCTTAACCTCCCAGCCACGCAACCGGGTTGTATCACTGGAGGCACAACCCTGCTGCTCTCCTTGCAAACACAGTATGAATGATTTTAACCTCGAGGCAATCCTGCCCTGCTGATATCATTACCCTGGGAATGAACCTGGCTGACTGGCCTAGTGTTGGATCCCCAAGGGGAAGTGCCCCAGGCTCTGGGACATTGAGGGGTGTGAGATCACCGTGTCCTGCCACCCTGACACTGGTGTGTGGGACTGCTCTCCAATGCTCTGACAGGGGGAGAGGGGACCTGCTGAGGAGATGGTGTGGGGGGCTCTGGCTGCAGGCAGCATCCTCAGCTCTGTCAGGCAGGAATAGGGGAGCCCGGGGTGAATGCAATCTGCTGCTGCAATCTGTAGCATGGCTAATGCTGTGGGGGAAATGGGAAACGGGCACCAGGCTGTGGCACCAGATCTCACAGCAGTTTATTTTCAAACCCAATGACAAGGCATTACGGGAATATGGCCAACTCACAGAACTTGCTCACAGCATTATTTTTTTTCCCCTTGGAAGCACAAAGGAAACCCATGCTGCCTCTTTTTAAGTTATTTTTTAATTTGTGTCTGATTTGTCTGTCATATGAAGAGCTGGGCACCGGTTTATTAACTGCTTGTGCACTGTAGATGTACAGACTGAGTCTGCTCTCACTTTTGTAGTACTGAGAGCAATGTGCTGAAACCAAGGGAAGAATCCAGCCTGGAAAACGCTGTGATACATTGCGTGTACATGCAAGCTGATTTTTAGGCTGAGGATTTATTCTTCCCACATTACTCAACAATTCCTTCACTTATGCTATTGTATTCCTGAAAAATGTTTCCATCTGCTGTCTGACTCCAGCTGACCCCTCTTCCCCTCATCCGCTGCTTGACAAGGACAAATTGTAGGTGTTTCATAACACATGCAAAAAAAGACCAAAACCCAAACAAACAAAAAATCAAGCGCTCATTAGATCTTCCTCCAGCATTAACCTCTCCCAGTAAAGGTTTCCTGCAGCTCTGGGGCTGGGGGCACAGCGCCCACCCCCACCCCCTCGCCGCAGGGTTCCCCCCCATCACACTCTGCCGCCGACAGCGATTTACAGCGTTTCTTAATGGAACTTACGTCAGGAAGTTTCAAATGTCAACACCGCGCTCAGCCAAGGCCGCGGGGAACAGAGAACAGAGAACGTGCCGTGGGTTGTCCTGCTGCTGGCTGGCCCCGCAGGACCATGTGCAGGGCCTGAAGGTGGGAGAGGGGACCTGGTCTGTGCAGCCTCACGTTTCTCAGCTCCCCCGGTGGCGTGTCGAGCCCGCCAGGCTCCGACACCACGCCGGGGATGGCCAGTGTGGGATGGAGGTGCTGCACTGGAGGAGAGCAGCAACTGCCGCAGTGCTTGCTGAGTGCCATGTGCTGATGGATGGTGTCACCGGGATGGCCCCGGGCAGCCCCACACCGCCAGGTGAGCCAGGCCTGCTCTGTGCTGCCTGGACAGGCACAGCCTGTGTTCCCGGAGGATTGGGTCAACTCCTGGGCTTCTCGCAGCTCTCCCAGGTGAGAGGCTGTGCAGAAACCACCAACAGTGACGACTGAAGCTTCACCTGGAGCTACATCATTTTCCATCCTGTCACTAGGAGCTTATGTTGTCCCTCAGCTGCTTTACGGGATCATTATGCTGATGGTGACCCCTAAACCAGCCTTGACTGGGAACTGAGGTCCCCTGCGGGGTCTGCCCATGCCCCGTGCTGGTGCCCCAGGCAGAGCTGACCCCCACCTGTGGTCACCTTCCCAACTTACGCCCCTGCCCGAGACAACAGCAGAAATATTTGCCTGCTCCAGCAGCAGCTCAGCCGGGTCAGGAAGCATTTTAGATGCAGTGCCGAGTCAGCGGGTGCTCTCCCACAGCTGCAGAAGAGCTCATGGAGCCGATGGGTGAACCCCAGTGCACAGCCCAGCAGCTGGTCTTCCCTGACCCTCAGAGCCCCCTGCCCTGTGTCAATCCTGCCCTGTGTGTCCCTGTGTGTCCCTGCTCCCTGACCACTGTTTGTGACAAAGGAGGTGCAGATTTCTAGCTCAAGCCTGAACGAAGGGGTGGGGAAGGAGGGGAGAACGCATCCCTGGAGACAGCCAAAACTCAGCTGCATGAGCCCAAGCAATGGCCCCAGGAAGTCCTGCTGTGGGGAGGCCAGGCTGGTGACCTCTGCCAGTCCCTGCCCACCCAGACCGGTCTGTTCTGTGGCTGCCCAAGCAGGAGCACGGTGTCCTCCCCTGACAGTACCTTGCCCAGCTGCAGGTCGGAGAGGGAGCAGGCGTCGATGAAGGCCTGGGCGATCACAGACAGGCAGGCATCGATGTGGTCTGTTTTGTCAATGTCGAAGACAAACTGGGGGTTTTTCAGGATGTTGACCCAAAACCTCAGCGGTAGGCTGCAAAGAGAAGGATCCAGGAACACACACCAGGTGAATTTTTGTGTTTCAGAGGGATAGGGGAGGAAATGCAGGAAAGATGATGACAGAAAGTGAGTAGCAGAGAGAAAAAACTGAGGAGGCAGATTCTACTATTTAATAACCCCAGTACAGATCCCTGCTTCGACAGAGGGGCAGGAATGCACCTTCACCCCAGAGACATTTCTACAGGGGGGATGCAGCACAGACAGGCAACTGCACGTAGAGCCTCCTCTGGGCACACATTTGGCCCTGCAGCTCCTGAGGCAGCCGTGGGCCTGGGGACACCGACTGCGTGGAGCTGTTCAGTCAGGCTTCCCCCTTGCTGCTGTCACTGGCTTTTCCCTCTTCCTTGACAGTAACCATCATCTGATTCTGATGGTGAGCCTGGCCCCGTGAAATGCATTTCATGTCTTTTTTTCTGCTCTCTCAATTTTCTTCTCTAATTACTTCACTTCACTGCTCATCTGGCAACAACACAGCTTCAGTCTATTGCTCACCCTTCCTACTGTCCCTCCGTGGCACCTGAGGAACAAAATCTTTGCTCTACAGGCCTAATGAAAGTAGCAAAGAGCAGGCAGATCTGTAGCCCAGTGGTTGTGCCTGCATGCCTGCTTTCTCAGCCAAATTTGGTTTTAAATTTTCACACACTGGGCTGGAAACAGTTACTGTCCCCACAGCCTGAGAAGCTCTAAGCCTTTCCTTGATGCTCCCTCCCAGCTCCCTGCTCTTCCTGCTTAAAATCTCTGCTTTCTTTCCTGTTTTACTTCCCCTTCACTTTGGGTCCCCCACCTAAATCCCACTGCTCATCACATCCCTCAGCACCACTCTGGCTGGTCCCAGTGCTGCAGTGCCCACCAGCACGACACTACCACATCATCAGCTCCCAGAGTCCCATGGTAAGTCAGAGAGAAGTCAGGAAAATTGCCCCCGAGGGCTGAAAAGCCACAAAGCAAATGAAAAGGAGCCAAATATGCTGGGTTTAAAACATCCATGACTCAGTCTCAGATCTCCAGTGCTTGGAGCTAACACCACTGCTGCCTCCTGTAATCCTGTTTCTCCTTTCATTATTTTTGTTAGTGTGCCAGTTCCTTCTGCCCTTTATCTGTCCATGCCTCCTCTTCCAGCTCGCTGTTCCCCTGAGCCCCATTTTTGTTTAAAGCTCTCCAAGCCTGTCTTTGGCCTCATCTTTTGCTGACACCTCTGCCACCCTCCCTGTTTTCCAAATACCTCTCCTACTTTTAGCAACCTAATGATTGATCTGGGACACCAGGGCTTTGCAGCTGCTGCTCCCGAGAGATGGAAGGAAGAAAAGAAAGACTTCTTCTTCCAAACCTGTTGGTCCAGATGTGCAGAGTGTCAGGGTCTGTGATCCCTCTCTTCTCTGCTTGCTCCTCTAGGAAGTCAAAGAAATATTTCACGGCCACAGGCGGTTTATCATCTCGGATACTGAGAATGGCTTTGAACAAGTCGTCCAGGAACTTCTGGAGTGTGCCCTGCAGGACAAGGACATACTGGAGCCCGGGGAGAGCATTCGAGCCCAGGAGAATAGCAGAGGGGCTGCGACTGCTGTGCACAAGGGGAAACACTTTGCTGCCAGTTGAATAAATCAGAAGAGAAAGTGGATGCCAAAGCAGGGAGGGAAAGGTTTGTTTGTGCATAGTGATATAATTAACTTGCATTTGGGTTTAATTTCTTCTGGCATTGAGATTTTCTTTTTTACTGCTGGGATCTCACATCTGTGGTTGTTCTGCACAGCACACACAAAGAAGACTAGAGACTGCTGGCCGTCCTTGTGATCTCTGCTCCAGTGAGGCACCGTGCTGGGATTAAAGATGGTCCGGATCTGACCTATCACACAGACATTCCCCCTGCTCCCACAGCTGAGCATCTCCACCTCCTGTCCCAGCAGGATCTCTTGCTGGAGGGATGGGTTCAGGTCTGAGCTGGGCACCACAAGCCCTGAGGCAGACAACCTCCCTTTCCTCTGCACAGACCCCAGTCCAGCCCAGGGAGATTGTGTGTGGGCATCACTCAGAAGTGAGGGCAAGCTGGGAAGCTGGAGGGACCTGAGGAGCCAGAGGTGCCTGGCAGCCTCACTAAACATGCTCCAGCCATCCAGGACAGGAGTCCCAGTGCCCCCGAGTGACTGGCCCGCAGCGCTCCTCCCCAGAAGCAGACTTCTCCCTAGGGACAAAAACAATCCACCTGCCACGAATGGGGGCCGCCCGGCTCCTACCTTGGTGGAGAGCAGCCGTGTCAGGTAGATCTCTGGAAGGACTTTCTTCCTATGGCTCTGCCTGTGGGACTTCTTGTGTTCCACTGATTCATCGGTTGGGAGAACCTGGCCCCAGGTAAAACACACGGTCAGAACACTCCTCTCTGCAAGTGTCACACTGAACTTTCCTTTCAGTATAGAATTTCAACTAAACATAAAATTCAATTAAAAAGCAATTACTGTTTTAGAAACACACCTTTATATGGCTTTTAAAAAAGTGATTTAAAATACTCAGTTTTTCTGACATTTGTTTCTCCTGTGCTCTTTATTGCCTCTCTCATGCTAGATGAAGGAAATGAACCCATCCATCTCCCTTTGCATGCTGGCCTGCTCACCCCCCCGGGCTCTCCCAACCCCATGTGGCTGCACCTTGGGCTCCCAGCAGCAATGCATGTGGTGTCTGCAGAAACCAGTTTTCCTAGGATTTTGAAAAAGCACAATATGTAGGAATATTGGCTTTTTCAAAACAAAAATGAATATTCCACTGGTCAGGTCAGTGAATTACTGCTCTATAATGACAAAGCAAGCCACTGACGTCCATCCTGGCATTGTTTCACATGTGAACAGTTGGTTTCCCATCCCTTTTCCCTCCTTGCTCGGCACATGTGGTGGTGTATGTGCTTCTACTTCAGCATGGAAACGCAAGCAGAGAAAAGAAATCCCAAAACCAGGCTATAAATATTGTTGTTGTCCATAACACCTTTTCTTGTAGCAGCTTTTAGCAGCGTTTAGCACTCTGTGTTTCCAGAACAGCGCACCAGCAGGAACCATGGATGTGCCCAGCCTGGGAAGCAGGCTGAGTGCCAGGATCTCCCGGCAGGTGACTTGACTGAGGTGTCACAGGATGCTGCTGGCAGCACTGTGCCACACCATGCTCCGAACGTGCTCCTGGGCTCTCTGTGGCTGCCCACAGCTCAATCAGGAACAACAATTTCTCTGCCATCCCGGTAATTTTTTATTGTGTCTCTCAGTACTAAAGTTTGTCTATAGATCACCTTTCTGCACCTCATTGTGCCCTGCTGAGGAGAACTAATAAGCCTTGATCCAGCTTGTTCATCATATCTGACACTCCAGCCCACAGATATGATTTAAGTTAATGTCAGCAAGGCTGAGAGTTTCTCCTCTTTCAACACATGCTCTGAACAAACAGGACCCACTGACTCCAGTGCAGGAGAGATGAGGGATTGCTGCACACTCTGTCAGCATCCTTGCTGTCATGGCAGCAGGACGATCTGGGGGAGCAGAGCCCCCTGCGTGCCAGTGCCACTGCAGAGTGGGTATCCTGGAGCAACAACTCTGTTTTTCAGAAGCAGTTCCTGGAGGGCAGGAGGGGAGGGCACCAGGCCCCACACACACAGACAGCATCTCTGCAGCCAGGAACAGGATACTTACCAAGTGGAAGTACTTCTCCGTGTCCAAATCCTTCACTGTGAAGAGAAGAAAACACAGGGGCTCAGTCGAGGGCCCCAAACTGGAAGAAAGACACAGGGGCTCAGTCGAGGGCCCCAAACTGAAACCCACCTCCCTGGTGCCCTCAAGAGGCATCTGAACTCCAAGACTGAGCTGGTGTTCTCACCACAAGTGATCTCAGTGTTTTCCTTGGTTTTGGGTTGTTCATTGCATTCTGGGGCACATGGCAAGTACCTTAGGAGGTACTTTAAGGGAACCTGTGGTCTCCCAAGGTGTGTTTTAAGAGGGACCCAAGAGCAGGATGAGCACGTGGCACTCCTGCACTGTGATGCCCTGCTGTGCCCTGCCATGCCCGTGCTCCCATGGCTGTCTCCCAGTCTCATCATCAGGGCAGCTCAGCCCTGAGCAGCTCCTCGCCCCGGCGGAAAAAGGACTCCCACTGCTGGGCTCTGTGCAGGCGGTCTGAAAATGGGGTTTGAAATTCCTTGTTCAATGTGGATTTTTGTCTCCCTTGGGTTTTTTTTTGACTCTGCACAGCCTGAAACCTAGAAATGTGCTGGTAAGACTGAACATGTGTAAATGGGAGGGAGAGGGCTTTTCCAGCCAAGTGGTTTCAGATTCTTCCTTTTTCTCGCTCTGTCAGCACAGACTGGATGCAAACTCCCAGTCAAGAGTGTGAGATGGAAGGTGCAAACACCTTGAAAGCTGGGAGAGCACTCTGCACCCCAGCAAGCAGGAACAGAAGGAGACTGGATAGCACATATTTAGGGCCACCGCATCCCAGCGCCCAGGCATGGGGCCTGGCAGTGGCTCCCAGCATCCTGCCCAGAGACAACCTCTGACAATACAAGTGTTCCTGCCCAGTCACCAGAAGCAGGGGAAGAGGAACGAGAAGTTACCTCTGCTCAGTGTGGTGTCCTTCTTGTCTGACAAACTCATGGCCAGGGATGCCCCTTCAGGGATCTGTGGAGGAAGGGAAGAGCAGGCATTGATGATGGGGGCCTTAACGGTGCCTCCCCAGCCCCAGGAGAACCCAGGAGCGGGGGGATGCTGGCACAGTCATGGTTCTGCCACGAACATCCCCTGCACCCACCCTGCCCTGCCCCTGAGCCCAGGTGGGAACTGGCAGTGAGGCACTGCCCTGCATGGAAAGGAATTTTCAGTGCAAATACAAGATAGCGAGGTTCTCAAACCCAATGGAATTGGGCATATACGTGTTTCCAAGACGCATTTTTGGATGAGAACCCCAGGTAAGTTGAAGAGGAGGAAGGGTTGTGCTGTGCAGGTGCTGGTTTGCCTTTCCCCAAACGGCAGAAGGAACGTGTGGGGCCGGTGAGTCCCCTCTGCCGCAGGGCACCACAGCAGTGTTACCCCGATAACCATATTAACGAGCTCTCAGCTCCGCTTTTGTTTTCTGTGCACAGCTACAAACCAGTGAGGATTATGCTCCCAGGCATACCAGGGAGTATGGAAATCATGTAAATATTTCTGGTTTCATTTAATTTTAACACAAAAACGGTCAAGGAAACAATCTGATTCACCACATATCCCCGCATTTTTGGCCTCAGCTCCTCGATGGCATCCCCAGCCTCTGCTCTCAGGGCAGGCATTGAGTCGTAGCCGTGATTTCAGCAGGAGTGCGGATCAAGAGCAGAGTGATACTAATCAGCCAGGCTGGTGGCCCTTGGGAATAGGAGGTTTTTCCCCTCCTCTTTCTGTTGTCAGTAATAACTTGTTTTGCATGAAGAGTGTTTAATTAGTTTCTGTGTGTTGCAATATTAACGAGATGCTCGCCAGGGCAGATGTCTATTCCCTGGAAGCTCTAACGGAGCTATGGCAACCTCCCTGCTTGTTCCTGATGATCCTGTTTTTGGAGGGGAACTGCAGCTCTCCCTGGAGGCCAAGCAGGCTCCAAGGAGGTGAAGCTCCCCTGCGGCACCGGCAGTTTTACCTTGTAATGTGCTAATGTGTTGAGTTTCTTCCTGCCATCCTCCACCACCGAGGTGTCATCGAGGTCCCGCAGGATGTAGCTGTCGGTGCTGGTGGCAAACCACTCTGAATACAAAGAGGGGAGAAGTGAGACCCCAGCCCGAAGGAGGCAGGTGCCAGGGGGCCTGAGGCTCCAGGGACCGAAAGGCTGCCCTGATGTCTGCCCCCTGTCAGCCCTGCTTCACCCACTGCTCTGACAGGCACCAACAGCTGCTGTGCAACATCAGGTGCTTCATCTGGTTTCACGGACTGGCTGGTCCTTACCAAGGTCAACGTCCTCCACCCTTGGCCACTGGGAGTAGGGGACGTTCTTGCAGAAGGCCTCCAGAATCTTCTCCTTCACTTGGCTGAGTGTGTCCGTGTCCATGGCCCTGACACTCAGGGAGTCCATCCCGCAGCCTTGGAAGGAGACGTTGAGGTTCTGTAGGCAGAGGCTGTTATTAGGGGTGACCTGCTGGGTCCCGCTGGCTCCCAAGGAAGCTCGGAGGCTGCGGCGCCTACGCAGCTCTGGCTGGTGTGCCCCGGGCCATGTGCTGATGGAAATCAGGCTGAACTAATGTGGCCATTGAGGCTTTACAGCATGAGAGGCACTGATTTACAGCCCTGGGGGTTGAGGGCCCCGTTTGTTGATGGAGCTGGGAGGACACAGGGAGCGACACCACAGCCCCCCCTCATGCAGTCTTGCTAATGGGGCCTGGCCCTGACGCAGAGACCACTGCAGGGAGGGAGAAAGGGTCAAACCCCATCACCAGCCATCTCCTCAGCCGCTTGGCTTCGACTGGTGACTAATGTGGCTGCCAAGGCTCATTGCTCAGCCTCTGCCTGACGCAATGGGCCGAGCTCCACTGCTGAAATGACCTCTAAGCAGGATGGGTCTACTGCGCTGCTGGAGCCAACTGCCAGCACCACCAGTAACCAGCTCAAGAACTACTGAACAGCGGGACAGGCAGCTGTGAGGGGCTGCAGGCTGCCACAGAAGCCTGCTCAGAGCTCAGGGAGGCACAGCTACCACCTCGGTTGCAGCCAAAAGCTGCAGGGTAATGAGAGCAACTCTTGCTATCAGAAACCCTCTCCTCTTTTTGTCCAGGTTCCTCCTCATCATACAAGCTATGCAGACCCAAATACTGAGCACAGCTCCAGTGTGTGGGTACTCACCCTTGGCTTTGCCTCAATGTTCTCCCTCAGCAGCCACTCCTCGTTGAGGGTGTACCTGGCTTTTCCCGTAATGGCATCGATGGAACCTTTGTTAATCTGCTGTTTGATGGCACAGATCAGCAGGAAGAAGGGCTCTCCAACTGTCTCCTGAAGAAAGGAAAGACCAAGTCAGCAAACAGGATGCAGTGGTGGTGTCTCCATCAGCGGCGTGGCAGGGACAGGCTCTGCATGGACACTGAAAGTGCCTCCGCATACTGAGGAGCAGGAACAGCCCACCCCAGGTGCTGTGAATGCCCAGTGGGTGCCATCACCCCCAGCTCCCACCAGCATTTCTCTGAGGCTGCTCAGAAGTTTTCAGACTTATGGCACCGTGACAACGCAGATGGGGAAGAGGACAAAACAGCCGACAACAGCCGCAGGCCATTTTTGGGGATGCTGTAATTGTCAGCATCAACATACTCCATCCAAGTTCTCCAGCAAGCACTGGAGCTGTGGAATGTCATTGATGGGCTGGGCCAGCCTGTGCTCTTTGGTGGGCAGAGCTCAGGTGCTGCTCAGAAGGCAGGGGCAAATGTGCGGCTGTGCTGAGCGGGGATGTGCACGCACCATGCTTGGCAAAATACAAATGTGCATTAATTTACATGTGAAATTACACATGAACTTCATGGAGAATCTGACACACTGTGCTACAGAGATGCTTCCTGAACTCTGACAAGGGTGCAGACTGTACAACATGCTGGACTCAGCAGGACAAGGAGGAGCTGATATGCACAAAACTCCAGGTCTGCAGCATCTAGCTTTCTCATAAATATGTCAGATGAACCCCTCTTTGCACTGCCCGTTTTGCCACTGAACTCCACGGGAGTGAGCCCATGGCCTCGGTCTGTGGCTCTGGGAATCAGTGTTCATACTTCTCATACCACAGCAGAGCCCTCATCACAGCAAAACAGAGAGGATCCGGGTCAACAAGCTGTTCCCATGCGACAGCAAGTAAACACATCATTTAACTCCTTACATTCATCAAACTTAAGCTCCTGGGAGAGAGGTGAACTGTGGCACTGCTGCAGCAAAAACCAAAAACATGACAGGAAGCACCTATTTGTTATGTGGTTCAGCTACACAGCTTAATGCCAGATTTCTGATCCACCTCTGCCTGATGCACTGATGTGCAAGGAAAACATAAGCTATTTTTTTAAGGAACTTTTCAGTACTGCAGTACATCCCATTCTCCCTAATGTTCATATGCAATTTTCTTCCAATGAGGCAAGTGCAAATTCTGCACATTTATGTAATGGGAGCATCCCCCCGGCACACGGAGCCCTGCCATCTGAGAGCCTGCTCAAGACAACAGATAGCCAACGGTTTTGATATTTCTCAGCTAGGAGCTGCTAAATCCTGTTCAATCTGCTTCTTAATTAAAACTTGGTGATTCTTTTATTCTAATTGCCCTGTAATTGCTAAAGCAATTAGTTCGGTGTCAATTTGGATGTGCTGCATTTGGCGCGGTTGATGATATGGTGATGCAGGGGGCTCTGGGTGGGCACACGCTGTCTTGTGTCAGCCAGGCAGTCACTTCCTTTCCAAGGGAAACTTCAGGAACATAGGGAAGCTCCCCAGGTCTGCTGCAAGGGTTTAATGATTCCTGCAATGCTCCTCTGAGCAGGCAGCACAAAATGGGCTCAGCAGCAGGGCTGTAGGTGCTGGAATGGAGGAAGGCACGGCTTCCAGAGCGTAGAGGAAGGTGAGTCACGGAGGTGGAGAAGCTGAGGATTGCAAAGAGTGGAGAACGTGTCAAAAGACACAGAGAGATTGTTTTGGAGAGAAAGGCAGAAGCATAAAAGAACAAGCAAGAGGACAACACCGACATGGAGACCTCCTCATGCTGCAGTACCACTGTCCCCATATGGTGACCCGCAGGGTCAACAGCCCCCAACACAGGCTGTACTACCAACAGGAACTCCACCTGTGCCGCACGTGAGCAGGGACAAACCTGAGGCCAAACTCGGGGCCAGGCTCTGGAGCCTGCCTGTCCCTGCCATGGGCAGCTCTGGCCTCAGGGAGACCCGAGGGGCAGCCAGCAGCCACAGTGCCTCCACAACCATTAAAAAAGGGCGAGTCCTACCGATACAGGAGCTCTTTAAGGCTTGAGACAAGCACAGGCTGCACGGGTGGGGGCTGACTCTGCAGCACTGTCCTGCACACGTAAAGCTGCCCTGGCAGTGGCAGAGTGGGTGCTCTGGCACAGCACGGACCTGCTGCCGTGCCCACGGGCAGGATCAGCCCCAGGTCCCCCGCAGGGGACACAGTGACAGCGCTCCGCTGGAGAGATGCTATTTCTGTTTGGCTTTCTGGCTTTCAGGCTCAGGAACTGTGGGATGTTACGGAAATCTGCAAAAGTGCTAATCAGACAGCAAATTTCAAAGCAGGGAAAGAAGGGGTTGCAGGCAGAGACTAGAGATAAATTGGCAAACTTGGAAACCTCCTGCATTGTTCGGAAAACTCATCTGGAAAGGAATCAAAACTGTCTTTGGATTTGGCTAGTTGGGAGAAAGGAAGTTTAACCAGAAGAGATCAGTGCTGATTCAGGACAAAAAATACTTAAAAAAACACAGTCTGGGGTTTTTTCCTCCTATTGTGAATGTATTTTAATGAGACTTCATTTTCATTTTTGACTGAACTGTTATGGGCTCTTAAAGCTACCCAGGGCACCGAAATAACTCTGCAGTAATGGAAAGCACAGTTCAGGCTGGCAGGACTTGAACTCTTCCACGCACAAGGAGCGTGGGAGGGCTTCATTTTTATATGCTTGGGAAAATAAAAAGGTTTAGAGCACAGACTAGATTCACATGTTGCTGCCCTATTAACACAACTCCGACAAGTCATTATATATGTCCTCCCAGGAACACACTACAGCCATTTCCAAAATGTTTTGGTGAGGCTGGGGTGGGAAAAGCACAGAAAACAGCTGCTTATCCCAAGTGCCTGTTAATTTTGGGACAAATATCTTTGCACTCTGCGAAGAACCAAACCTCAGCTCCATCCCACACGCAAAACTTGGGGAATCTTGGACCCAGATGTAAAAACTGAATTCCAGGATCTTACTTTCCTTTAACACCCAGTCCCCTGATCCTGTTAGGAACTAGGCACAGCAGTGAGATACCACAGTATCTCATGGGAAAGGCTTTCTTTTTCAGTTATTTTAACCAGAACTGTAGCACAAAATAAAAACACGGACCATTTTATCTGCGATTCTCACTCAGTTCTGCAGAAACAGAGTTCTGTTTGTGCAGAATTGTGCAAATTGATTGTGCAAATGCTGCAAGTTCCCTCTGAGCCCTGTCCCTCACAGAAATCCCCTGCTGGCTCATCCCATTCCCTCACGCACCGAGCCAGCTCCCATCAGTGGTGACTTCACTGCCTTCAGGTGCCCTCCACATGGGCAGACCATGAATGCCTGTGGCTGGCAGCTCCTTCCCAGCTGAAGACAGCTCCTTCAAATCATTTTCCCCGAAACACAAATGGACGGGCTGTTAGGCAGAGCATTAATGCGAAACAAATGTTTCAAGCATGTAGCGTTGACTTACAAGGGAAAATACAAGCACTTGGAATTTTTCCACTGCACAACGGCAGGGACTTTTGCAGCAGCTGTTTCGAATAGTCACTGTGATTAATGGGGATAATTCAGGAATGAAACCAGACCCATCGTCCACGTCTGACAGAGCATGCTACAGGCAGGCAGGCAGCCCTCTTTTAACCAAGAAATGGCTCTCTGAAGGCAGCAGAGTTTGATCCCAAGGAACGCGAGGCACAGGGAGGCGCTTGGCTATCACTAGTATTTAAATCACAGCCCCGAGTGACACCAGCCGTGTGGAAGGAGGTGTCGTCTGTCCCACCGCAGGGGCTCTGTCCTCATTCATGTGGGGGGGAAAGTGCCAGCTCTGCTGATCCGGATCGAGCCCCTGTCCCCTTGCACAGCTTGGCTTGTGTCACCTTGTGACAGTGCAGGGGCCTCTCCAGTCATTCCTGTCTGACCAATTCTTTTCCCTCTCCGTATTTCAGCAGCAGCTCGATATCTCTGATCAGGTCCCTGATCACTGTGGAGCACGTGTGATATCATTCTCTTGGAAATAACTTTATTATGCTCTAGTTCGGAAACCATTTGCTTTCAGAGATGGGAAGTAAGCTGTGGTGATGCTCTGCACTGCCATAGCTTCAGGCTGGGCACGGGAGGTGTGGAGGGGACTGCAAGCCCACCGTGCAGCCTTAGACTATGCTGAGGACCCGCTGCGGCAGATGGAAATGCACATTCAGCCAGTGGTCCAACAGCTCTGCAAAGGGCCCAGTCACCTCACAGACCTGCTCCCATCAGACTGCATCCTCGTCCTCCCTCTGTGGGGCAGGTGGGGCCACGAGCAGGGGGAAGCCAGCTCACAGCTCCCACCAGCACTGCCCGGCCCTGGGTACAGCCACAGGCCACCCCATGGCCCTGGACCATGTGGGGATGGGCAGCTCCCACCCAGCGCCCCAGGGACGGGCAGCGTGCTGCACGTGCAGCTCCTCACCATTAATGAGCTGTGTAACGTGCCCAAGCCATCGGGCCCACGTGATAAAGCTCCACTTTCTTTCCTCTTTTTTCTTCCCTGAGAAAGCCTTCTTGCACAATGTCCATTTTTAGCACAGGCTGGAGCTGGATCAGATGCCTCACATGTGGTCTCCACTCCCCAAAAGGAGAGATCAGCACTTCTTTTTCTCCAATCGTTTACTAAAGGCACAAAATCTGAAGATTAAAAAATTTCACTAATTCCCTTTTTCTGCTCTACAGGCTGGATAGCTGTGCCACATTGACACAGCCATCCTCATCCACTCCTGTAATCTTCTTTCATTAGACTGGCTAATTATGTGAGCTAAAATGAAAGATTATGAACTACAAAACCACAGGCTTTAGGACAAAAAGCAATCATCAGCTGGGATCAGAAGACATCATGATATGTACGAGAACAATAAAGAATTGCTTCTGTGGCTGTAGAAAACACTTTGGGAAAAGAGATTTTTTCCAAAGGCTTTTCAAGGCTCTCCCCTGTGGGTATAATGGGGTGTCCTCCAATTAACTGCCATGGAATCAATTAAGTTATTGCTCAGTTCTTCTGGGAAATTCCAAACAGAACTGGCAAATGTTGGAGATAAAGCACTGAGCAGATGGACTGCTGATGGCTCTGAGATGCCAAACATTTTCCTTTTTATCACAGTCAGGAAGACAGTCAGGCTTCTGGGACAGACATCCTATCTTCTCCTGCTTGGATCTGGGTGGAACCACAAGGATGCCTCTGCCTGAGAGGCCCCACACACCAATGGGCACTGACATGGAGCAGCTCCTGCTCTGACACTCCTGGCCCTCCCAACTACTGGGGCTTCCACGCCAGCGATGGACCCTGCTGGCCTGTGTCAGCTGGTCACAGCAACAACACGAAACCAGGTGCTTTCCCAAACCTCCAGCCATTCTGGTTATTTCTCAGCTCCTCTATGGCTCTTCTCAAGCACAGTGAAAACATTGGTCTGTGCTCTGGCCTCCCATGAAGCCTGAGCTCACCAAAGCCCTGGGCAGAAGCAACTGAATTTCAGGTTGCTTTTTCACACCTGAACTTTTCAATACAACAGTTAGTGACCGTTCAAGTGGCACTGCTGGCAGGTACCAGGTCCTTGGCTGTCCCCACATCCCTCATCACTGCTGCACAAAGAGCTGACCCTGCACCCACTGTAGCAGCGACTAGCACTCTTACTCTGAGATAGCTGTACATGCAGATGGACATCCAGTTGGTGAGCATCTTCTCCACCACTGATTCCGTCCTTCTCAGCATCAGCTTGGGGTTTTTGGAAGCTGAAGCATCTATTAGATCTACCAAGAGGTCCTTCATGATGCTAGTGTAATACTCCAGTTTCCCATGCAGCGCAATCGTAAGCAGGGAGGCCAGGTTACACCTGAAACACAGAACGTGTAGGAGTCAAGCCCCAGTCCAACAAGACTGAACTGCCAATTGGCACTAAAAAACCTAGCACAAAAAGACAGTCTCTCAAACAACTTTCACGACCCTTCTCAACAGTGTTAGAAGTTTCAACACTCTTCCAGTGCTGCAGGAGCTTGGGTCAGCTTGCACTCTCTTACTGGTAAGCCAAAGGAGTGAGTGCTCTTTAGGGTTTAAGGCCATCCATTTCTAATAGAAAAGTGGGAGGCAAGTGTAACTCAACCATCCACTGAAATGCATGGCCCCAGACAATGGCTGGATTGCTACAGGTTAGGAAGAAATCAGTCTCCTCCAGCTGCCAGGTCTTTGGTTTTGAAGCTCATACCTGTCTCTGACAGCAAAGTCCTTCTGTTGCTCGAGAGCATGGACAAACACGATGAGGAAGTGCTTGTTGTTGAGTAAGGTGGAGAACAGCGAGATTCCTTCTTCCATGTTGGGTCTGCAGTTCTCAGGGATCTGAAAAAAAATTTAGAAAGCAGAGTGAGAAAACCCTGTTTGTTGTTTTCCTCCAGCTTTTATCCCCCTTGACTGCAGGGATGTCCCTACTGAGCACACAGAGGTACTGAGAAGTGCCCTTCCTCCCTCTGCCTGACACAGTCAACAGTCTCCCTGGCAAGGGACACGCAGCTGAGCCAGCAGGGCACTGGCAATGGCCCCTGCACTCAGTTCAGAGCTCACCAGGACACCTGGAGCACTGTGGCCAGTTTGAGGCTCCCCACTATGAGACAGACGGAGCAAGTGCAGCTGAGGATTGACAAAACAATTAGTGGGTGTACAGGAGAGGTGACGAGGGCTGGGTTTGGTCGGCCTTCAGAAGTTCTAATGGGAGATCTTACTGCACCCTCAGCTGCCCCATGGCAGGGCAGAGAGGACAGAGCCAGGCTCTTCTCTGCCAACACAGTGCCAGGATGAGAGGCAAAGGATACCAGATGGAGCATGGGACATTGACTAAATATAAGGAAGGCAGTTTTCACCTTTAAGGGTGTCATACACTGGAATAAGGCCCCAGGAGGCTGTGGGATTTCTGTCCTTGAGGATATTTGGTACAGTTGGATGAGGTCTCAGAAAACATCTAGTTTGGGATGCTTTAAGCAGATCTCCCTTCCAACCTTAGCAACTCTCTGACTCTTCAATCCCTACTCCCTGTCCACTTCAAACCCAGCTCTGGGACAACAGCAGCTTTTACCAAGTCACTTCTTGGTAAAAGGAGGAATCTCACTTATGAGGAACTGTGACTGAGGCTGAAGTGATACACAGTATGACACATCTCAGGTAGAAGAGCCCTCAGCAGAGCCGGGAAGGATCCCAGGGCAACGCTCCTTCATGCAAGAGCAGATCCATAGATCTGCCTTCTCTGATCAGCCAAAGCTGATCCAGTGCTGCTCTGTGTTGATGGTTTGCAACACCCAAAAGCGTTTGTTCTGTTACTGGGTTACTCACCTTCCATTCCCCCACCAGGAGCGGATGTGTTTCCTGGACCTGGGAGCCCACCTGGGAGCTGAGCTGCTGGGATGGGAGGACGTAGCACTCCTCGTAGAGAGAGGAACACTGGAACCAAGCACAGTGTTAGGGGAGGGCAGTGCACCTGCCCGGGGACTCCCTGTGTGCTGTGCACCTCAGGGGAACGAGATGGGAGCCATGTCATTGAGACTAAGACCACCCATCACAAAGATGGTTTGCATAGTTTATGAAGCCTTAAAATACTTTGCAAGAGCCTCTTGAATGAGCAAACATCACAAGGATGGGGATAGGCAGACATCTGCGCAGACACAAGGCTGTTAGGGCAGGGAGACTGCAAATAGACTAATGTGACAGCTAGAAAACTCCCAGAAGAGAAAGCTTTATAGAAGACGAAATCAAAATAGAGGAGTTCTGGGTGTTTTAACATATGTAACTTTTGAAACAGATGGGAAAAATGTTTAAATCTCTAACATTCATATAGCAGCCTGAATCTTAAAGCCTCTAGTGTGCAGAGATATGGAGAGTGGATAACTGAAAAACCTGAGTAATAGCTACTAATGAAACACTCTGCAGTCATAAAACATCATCTCGCTCCTCAGCACCGACACACAACTGCCTCAGGGGTGACATACAGCTGTGGGGAAGGGCAGCCACTGATGGGAATGACGGCACCAGCGTGTCTGGTGCCGCCCTGCAGAAGGACTCTGGGCAGACAGACTGGGACTGGGTACCCAAGGGACATCTTACTGGGAGCACCAGGCACCCAACTTGGACAGGGAGGGAGGAAAGGGAGAGACAGAGATGCCCAAAGGGCTCCTGAGGACCGGCTGAGCTGCTGGGAATGCTCAGGAATTCCCTGCCTGGAATAGAAATCCCCTCTCCCTGAATGTCAATGGCAGATTCACCCTTCAGCCACCCTTCAATCTCCACTGAATGGAATGAGGTGACTCTGGAGCCCTTGGGGAGAAGAAGTCCCCAGAACTCTGCTCATGTGAGAGCTCTTCCAGAAGAGGGTGTCCAATGGTTCCCAGGACACTGCCACCACCAGGCTATGTCATGTGCAAGCAACCCCGACCTTACTTGATGCCCCAGGAGCTGTGGCTCCACTTTTGACAGTAATTGAGGCTGAAATACATGACAAGTAAATATATAACAGTGGAATGATTTTGTGACACTGTAAAAGCCCTTCAGCAGAGCCCTGATCTGGTTGGGAAGGACCTCAGTGCTATGAGGTGCCCGTGACACTCGCTGTCTCCTTACTTTGGGGAAGAACGTCCTGGTGACAAAGTGCTTGTACTCCAGGAAGGGGATCCCTTGGCTGCGGTTTAGCTCCTTGGTCAGGTCTGTCATGTCTGTCTGCAGCTCCGCGAAACCTTGCACAAAGAGACCCGCAGATGGTGAGAGCCCAATCCTCCACCAGGCAAGACAGGCTGGCACCAGAAACACAGCACGTCGCATCTCCGCCTCCTTGAGCTGTTCCCTTGCGGGGGCTGAAGCTGGGTTTTCTCTGAGCAGCAGATTCCCACCGAGGTTTAACCATCAGCACTGTAAACCTTGTCTCGAGCACTGACAGAACATTCCTGCCCATGGAGCCCAGTACCATGGGGCTGGGCAGGCAGTTCCCACAGGATGGGACCTCAGCCGACGCAGTGGGGTCACGGACTGTGGGACGGCACGTGCTGACACCTGGATCACTTCTCTCATTGCTCTAGCAGGAGTGTGCTGCAGTTTCTGTTGCACCCAAGTGCACACTAAAGATTAGCATGGCCTTCAAGCAAACCTCTGACACAGCTAGGGGCCATTAACTCCAGGACAGGGAAGCTGGTTGCACTGCAGATCAGTGGCTTGCCCAAGGCAGGCAGCAGGACAGCAGCAAAGCCACACTTCCAGCCACTGAGCCTCATTCCCAAGCCCTGCTGAAGCTCATAGGCAATGACAGAAATTTTCCTATAAATAATCCTAAAACTTTTACAGCACAGAAGGTGAATGCTATCCCAGCATCCCCCTTCTAGCCCTGGGTCCTCCTCGGTGCCCAGACGGTGACTTACCTTTGCGGATTTCCTCCCGGATCTGCGACTCCATCTCCTCCATCTGGAGCAGGGTTTTCTGCCAGTAGCGCTCAGCTCTGCGGCTCTTTGTGCAGAACACAAAGAGTGCTGGAAAAGAGAAAGGGAACAAGCCTTTTGGACTCAGGAGTAGTTGCAGCTGGGATCAGAGAGGTTCCCTCTGACACTGTGCAGAAAGCTAAACCCAAAGTTGGTTTCACACCTACCACCAGTCTGGTATCTACTCAGGCGGTTGTCGATTTATCTGTAAATAAGTAAAACCAGCTGGAATATAATGATCATGCTGTAACTGTCATCTTCAATTTAGGTGTGGGCTGTCTGTATTCAGCTAACTGTATACTAATGTGTTCCAGCTGATTAATGGATACAGAATACAGGATGTTTACCACCTGTATTACAGTGTTCATGTCCGACAGTCTTCCCATGCCTCCAGAAATATGTTTCTAATGATGGGTGGTGCATTTAATAAATAGTGTGCGTTACAGCCTCTATTAAAAATAAATTAAATCCCCATTAGAAACCACTCATTTGCTGTGGAACTGGCACGTTTCTTAGCTGCACGTTGTGCTGGGCAAGCAGCGAGCAGGTACCCTCAGCTCAAGAACAGAAGTGTGCTGCACAGCTTCCACCCAGGGTCGCACACTGGTTGTGCCTTCTCCACACCTGCAGCTAAGAATGCAGGCTCTGCTCTTCCTACTCTGCCAGGCACCTGTCACTGCCTGTCCTGATGACAGGACCTCGGGCTAGGAGCACCTCTGGGATGATCTAGGACAGTCATGCCTGTGAGTGAGCCCTGTGAGTCAGTATGAGCCCAAGACCAGTTTCTCACATTCTTCTTATTTGTATTATAGTAGCTACTAAGGTTTTGGAGAAAAGGGTAAGTTTATAATATCACAGGCTCAAGTAACAGAGTTGAGCTGCAGATTCAGCCAGCAAAAGCTCGGTGCTGCAGGGAGCTGTGGAGCCTTGGTGCTGGTACTGGCTGCGTGCCATACAAACAGCAGCTACCTGCTGCACCCAGACCAACTTCAGGTACTGCATAATTGCAGCACTTGGAGTCACCTTCACCACTCCACACGCAATGACAAAAACCCCGGCACAGCCTCGAATGCATCATTCTTTCCCTTACCTACAACAGAAAGGACCAGCAGGATGCTGCAGATGACGATGGAGACAATGATTGCGGTCTCTCCTCCCCCAAGGTGCAGCATCGCAATTGTGTAGTTGAACTTTCCAACTTGGATCTGGAGAGGGAGAAGGAGGGAGGAAAAGCAGGAGCTGAGCAGCACGTTGCCAAGGGGCTGGGAGCAGGGAGGGACACAAGGCAGGGCTCAGCAGACCTTCGCCCAAGGACGCGCTGCCCACACTGGCGCAGCCCCCTGGGCTCCACGGGGGGCCAGGCTGTGCCCTTCACTGCCAGACCTGGGTACTCTGTGTTCAAGGGAGCCCAATTCACTTCCTGAACTCCTGGGGATGCTGAGGCTGCTCCCAGCAAGCTGCAATGCTGCAGCAGTGCCCATCCCAGGGCCACTGTGGGGCTTCAGTGGTAGAACTGCAGGCCAACAACACAGCCTCACCATACCCACCCCAGAATGAGACAGCCCTTCCCTAGAGAGCCCATGGCACTGTACAGGACTGCCTGTGCTGCTCTACTAGAAAACCACTTCCACTAATCATCGACTTCCATTATGGCTCTGAACAGACTTGGATCCCAGCTGCACTAGCCTTTCTCCTCTTAAAGCAGAACTGCTGCCACCCAGGAGAAGGAGGGTAAGAAATTTTCAAGTCCTTGAAATACAAATAAACTAAGGGAATAAAATAAATATAATGAGACCATAGAGGAGTAACGATCTGTGGCCAAAAGAGTGAACAGTGTGCAGGAGGTGCTGGCTCTGCTCCCAGCTTGTACTTCTTGTGACACCAAGCACAAATCACTGGTCTCCTGATCTCCAGAAGGGAAGAGGCCAGCACAAATCACAGGCTGGCCAGTTACTGGGCACCATTTACAAACAGCTCTTTGGGTCCTTGGGATGAAAGGATTTCACAGCATCATCTGATAAGGAAAACTCATGACCACACAAGGCTTTCACTTCTGGAAATGTGAGTTTCACTTCTCTCAAGGAATGAGAAGTGAGAGAAACTTGAACAAAAACCCCTGAAACAAGGTAGGGAAGAGCTGGAATAATATGATAACATCTGTGTCACACAGACCCTCTGGGAAAGGTAGCCCCCTGGGCACCCTTGGTGTACCACATGAAATCCAGCAGCTGGAATTCTCAGTCGCTGAGCCAAAGCCGTGCCAAAAGTGGGGCCTTCCCATCACCTCCATCACCAGACACCACATTGCACACAGCTCCATCCTCTGGAAAATCCAGCCCTGGCTCTGGGAGCACTGGCACAGGCACAGCTACTGCCAGCAGAAGGCTCCGGACATGGAGAGCTTTGGTCTCCACCCTGGCACATTGTCTGAGAACCACGGTGCTGGACAGGGACAGGAGCCACAGCACTGCACAAGCATCTGGGCAGGTTTGCTCAGCAGTCTCACAGCCACCTGCCCAGTCTGGGGATCTCCACATCTTCCCTCTGAAATGCTGCAATAAGGCTGCTCCTCAACATGATTTCAGTCTTTTTTTCCCCATCAACTCAAAGTTTTGCATTTTTCAGAGGAGAAATCCCATGTCTGCTCTTTAATTCAGTGTTTAAACAGTTTGGTCATGAACAAAGATGGGTCTGAAGGCCTCGACAAGCTTGTGTATCTGGACAGGTCTACTCAATACTTGGTAAGACCCAGACAGGGACCCCTGCACATACCTGCCCTGTGTCACCAAAGCCACTGAGTGTGTTATAAAGCAGCAGTCACCCATGGAACAGATGGTAGGGATGGCCTGAACCATGTCTGAAGGTTTAGCAAGGGTGCACAGGTGTGAATACAAGCATATTATTTAGCTGCACTTTCACTGCTGGTGCACTCTGAACAGTCTTGTGATATTTAGGGCTAGGTATCATTCTCCTGCTTCCTGGGGACCCACTAAGGCACTGTCCTGAATGATTTATGTCACACCAAGACTGGCAAACTCATAAATTCCTTTTCTTCCCCAAAGGGATTTCCCTGTTTCTCAGTTCTTTAAAAAAAAAAAGTTACCCTTTAAAATTCCATTAAAATTACTTGGGAAATTTTGCTACTTCTGCATTACCGCATTTCCAGTTTGCAACAGAATTTCATATACCTCAAACTGTTGCCAGTAAACTGGACAACCCTGTCAGCAAACTGGTGGTTCATTCTCATGCTTTTCTTCTGGGCTGCTCAAGTCCACAGCTCCTCAAGTCCCTTCAGCCTTCCTTTTCCTCCCTGCCCACACTACGGGCTCCCACCCATCCCCGACTCTAACCCTGCCAATACAAGGACGGGGAGGGGGCAGCAGCGTCTCAGAACACAGAGGTGGAGGCATTTTCTCTCAGATACAAAGAGCTGTAGTCACATCCCTGGATGGCAATGGACTGCATATGACATGAGGGAAACTGAGGGCGAGCACAGCAGTTCAGTCAAGCCCTCTGGAAAACAGGGCAGCACCAAAGCATGGTGAATTTTGCAGACACAAAGAGGAACAAAAGCCCTGAACACCGAAGTCTTTGCAGTGACAAAGCAGCAGCCCCTGGAAGCAACATGAGTCTGTCCGGCCCTGGTACTCCTCTCACCCTCCTGGTCACATGCAGGGACCCAGCTTGGTGAGGGCCAGACTGTCATGGCCATTCATGGCCCTTCTGCTGGTGGGAGCAGAGTAGCTAGCTGAAAGCTGTAAGGAATTCCCCAAATGTATCTCATGGGGGACAGAAAATCACTGCAAGTGACAAAACCTCACATGCCTGAGACCTCACTGAGCCCCAGCAGAACTGAGTAACCTCCCCCTGGCACAGTGCAGCACCTCAGCAGGCAGCTGTTCGTGTCCCATGACTTGGAGCGTGGCAGCCCCTCACCACAACTCGGGCAGCCTCCATCCCACTGACCAGCTGCCCCAGGACAGCTGCCAGCACGGTGTGCTTTGTGCACCCTTCCATCTGTGCAGCCTTGTGCGGGGTCACCAGTGGGTGAGCTGGGCAGGTCCCTCACGCACAGGGTTTGCAGCGGGACCCCTCTGCCCTACACGCTCACAGTGCGGGGCTCTGGAACTCACCGTCACAGGCAACTGCCTCTCTGAGGTGCTCAGCGACTCATTGACGGAGCAGTGGATGACTTTGTCTGAAACAATCTGGATCTCACATGAGATCAGGCCGATTTTCACCTGGTACTCATTGCTCTCCAGGCCCAGGCTGTCAGGCTCTTTCTAAAGACAGAAATAGAATCAGGATGTCAGGCTGCAGAGCAGCAGCTGGAATTGCAACTGATCTTCCTGCTTTACTTTCCATATTCCCCACTGTTTTGCAGACCTGGGAAGACTCTCCCTCACCAAGGACATTTTTCCAGCACTCCACAGGAAAGTGAGAATCAGGCCATTCCCCATTTTCCTGTTTCCCATTCCTCACTCAGTATAGGGCAACGGGATGAGCAAGCCCCTCATGGAACCTGGAAAAATCTGCTTTTGATCTGGCCTGCTGTGCACTGAAGATAAAGATGTAAGCGCCCACCTGGGAGGGAGAAGGATGTACAACAGAGGGGACAGCCAGGGGATGCGCCTGTGGAGCCTGAGAAAGGGGGAGCACACTTCTGGAGCACGTTGCAAGCAGGAGGATATCCTGCAGTGAACAATGGCCTTTGAATTACTATTGCTCATCGTCCAGGCCACTCAACTGCTGCACCCTGACTTCCTTGTGAGCTGAGCTGAACTCAGTAGTCAAAACAGAAGAATGCATGATTTGTTTCTGCAGGAATAAACACCTATTGTCAGGCTCGTCTGCAGCACCTGCCTTGTTTCAGGCCAGTGCATTGTCATTCTTTTTCACACATCCAGTATTTCATTTAGTCTCATGCTATGACACTCTCCCAGGCAGCTCTGTCTCAGAGGGCATCCTCAGGCCAGGCTGCATCTCCTGGGACAGAGAGACACAGGAGCAGCATGCTGAGCCTGAAGCACGTGCTCCTGCCTCTCCAGTCCCCAGCTACCCACTTCTCTCTCCTCTCCCTGTGGGCGGTCACTGCACTGGTACTCAGGACTGCAGAGCTGCCCATGGGGGAGCAGGCAGCACCCCGAGAGAAGCAGAGCTTTAACAGCCACTCTCTTACATGTATGACCAGAGTTAAGGGCTCGCCGGGATGGTGCTTGATCCACTTCTCCTTCTTGGCTGTGGAGAACTGGGGGTCAGCATAGTACTCCAGGCTGAACTTGCTGAAGTGCAGGGCCTCCTCAGGGTACATCTCCTCATCCAGAGCTGGGCGGTCATCTGTGTAGAGGCGCCCATTGAGGTAGAAGTCGATGGGGGCAGGCTTGCTCCCCACAGTGATGTTGGAGGCAGCTGGAGAGGGGCAGGTGATCGTGGTGTCAGTGTGAACCCTGCAGCACTGCAAGCAGGAGAGCGCGAGAACATCAGAACCCAGCACCGTGAGCGCTCTCAGCCCATCCTGAGGCGTGGGCTGAGGCCTCAGCTGCACAGCCCAGCCATCCTCTGGCAGTGGACACCAGGCCACACCCAGCCAGGACACCCACCGTGTGCTCTCTGCCGATGCCACGGACAGCCATGGACACGTTCTGGACCAGCCCAAAGCCTCTTCCTTCCAGGGTGATGATCCTGCCCCCACTTTGAGGAGACGGGAAGAAAGAGAGGGTGACTGCAGAGGACAGTGCAGCAGCAGGTGTGATGGCTGTCTCCCTCCTGTCCTCATCTCTTTTCCCAGAGATGTTTCCCAGCTGCTTGAGCAGAAAATGTGACCCAACAGCCAAAGTCTTCCTGCTTACAGTAAGGATCCACACTGCTGCCATGGTATCAGGGAAGGAAGGAAGGAGGAGCAGATGCTGTGGTGGAAAGCGGGAGGGCCTCTTCCAGCAGCAGGAGACATCCTCTGCCCCTACCCATGACTCTGCTCCTGTCCCTGCCACTCAGAGACCTGCAGAGAACTGTGAGGCTTGAAGAGGGGAAAGTCCCTTAGAGGCTGACAGGGATCCTGCATCTCCTACGAACTTCTGATTCAGATCAGAATGTGAAAGTTGTTGTGTTTTGTACCTGCTGGGGGGAAAATGCGACCCATGGGCCTCTCACTGTGCAGTCAACTAACAACATGAACAAGCAGCACTGATGTGCACAAGGCAGAGCAAGGGCTGCTCATCTGCACCCTGGATTTACCTTCCCCTTCCTCCATATCATATTTGACCTGGTTAGAGTATTTGCCAGGGAACAGTCAGGACTCACAAATCCTATTATGTGAAGAGCACTCCAGGCACAGTGACTTTGGCCGTGAGGCCCCAAGGTTCTCTGAAGCCTGTGGGTATCACAGGTGGTTATGACCCAGGTTTCTAACTAGGAGCCTGTCACATCTGCAGACTAGCTTACAATTTCTGTTTTGGTTTAAATTTTGTTTATATGAATTATTATTTTATCAATATGGTAACAGAAATCGGTTCCAGCTAAATTTTTACACAAGTTATTGACACCCTCATGGTCAACAGCCCAGCAGCATGGTGAGCAGTCAGACTGCATAAGCCACCACACAGGCTGCAGAAGTCACAGTCCCTGCATTCTGAAATTTTGGAACTGCTGTAAGTGCTAATGAAGCAGACTGAGGTGATGGAGAAATATGCCAGTGGTTTCCCTTGTGACTACAAGCAGGGACATTCTTCCCCTGTCTCTTTTTAGACAGCACTCTCGACACTCAGCAGTTGGGAGCCTCGATGAGTCATGACTCTGCCTTTCCACTAACATTCCCACAGCCTGCGGCCTTGGCGCTGTGCTTGGGAATGCCGAGAGGCGGCTTTGTTCCAAGGATCAGAGCACCAGAGCCTGCTCGTGCTCGCCCCTGGGTGTGCTGCTTCCACCAAGGTCCTGCCGGCACAGCTGCTGGCATCCCAGATTTCCTGGTCAGCCCTGGATTTTCCAGGCTTCACAGCTGAGGAGGGTGGGATTTCACTACGATATCCAAAGGAACAGAAGCCTGAGTGCTCCACAGAGAGACGTGAAATTAAAAGCAACACACTTTAAAAATTAAATACTGTGACCTCGGAGAAGGCTGAAATCCAAAATTACAAATCTCATCCTCCTACAGTTTTACTGCCAAGAAAAATCCTCAGGGTCTCATTGAGCTCCCACCTGAAACCTCTCTAAAGCACCCACCAGGTATGCACGGTACAGGTACTAAGGCTGACATTTTTCCACTCCTACATGCATCAAAACAAGCTTTGGACAGTCCTGGTGTGTGAGACCTCTTCTACTCCCATGCTGGGGTGCCCTGGACCACCCCGAGAGCAAGCTGCAGTGCCCTCTGTACCCATCTGCAAGGTAATGTGTCCAGCCCCAGGGTTGGAAAGCCCCTTTCTCCCAGCAGGACCCTCTCCCACCAGCCTGGAACTGACCCTCTCTTTCACAGGCTGTCTTGGCTGGGGCAGGATCTCACCTGATTTGGCTCTTTTTGGGGTTGATGTCTGATATAACCGGGTTCTTCTCATACTTGAAAGTGATGTTGAGGCTGGCACAAGACTTGTTCTCAAACTGCACGCAGACTGGCACAGCCGTGGTGAGCTCGGCGGCGGGCATGGTGCAGGTGATGGTGCTGTCGGTGCGGCTGCGCGGGAAGAGGCAGGTGAGCTGTGGCACAGGCAGCGGCTGGAGCCCGGCACTGGGCAGCCCCTCGGCAGCCAGGCAGGTGGCAGCCACAGGGGAGAAGAAGCTTCCAGTTATATGCCAACTGCCTGTTACACTTGGCCTGCTAACGAGCACATCCCAGCACACATCATCCTGGCTGCCAGACCAGTTCCCCTACAGCCACAGGGAAAGGGCAGGCAGGGGAATGCTCTGCCAGCATGGAGTGGTGCCCCCCACCAAGACACCTGCCCTGCTTGACCACCTGGAGGCCAATACCATCCTTCCTAACGCTTTGTCTCTTGTCACTAGCCCAGCCCCAGCCCCAGCCCCCAGCCCTGCTCTCACCTGAGGTCAGTGCACTGCTTGGAGGAGTTGATGAGGACACGGAGCTCCGAGCCGACATCCAGCCTGCTGCCTCTGATGGTCACTCTGGTTCCTCCAGCCTTTGGGCCATTCGAGGGAGCTATGGACTGCACCAGGGGAAGCTAAAAACAAAAGGGAAATCTGTTTTCTAGCCTAGTAAATCCCCAGCTGGATACTCCACACCACACACGGGAATTGATTCAGAACATGTAAGTATCCAGCACTGTGAGGCTCAAACACCAGCACAGCAAAGCTTTCACTGGCAGGGTTTCAGAACTAGAGGAGAGGTACAAGCACTAAGGAGTGAGACAGTACAAAATCTCTGTGACTCTCTGTGATCTCTAAATTCTGGCTATAAATGAGACATGAGGCCGAACAGAAGCCCAGGATCCCATCAGCCCCTTCAGTTTTCCAGCAGGGGGGTCCAGAGTCAGCAACAGCTCAAGGTCCATCAAAGAAAGGAAATTTCTCATTCATTCCTTTTCCCACCACCTCTGCCCTTCCAGATCCATGTCCTCCTAAATGCAAGGAAAATGTTAAAGCCCCACCGGATGATGGCTTTGAGATTGGTGAAAACAGACACCTGGGTCTAGATAACTGAATACCAAACCCCTGCTTAAGGAAGCTTAAAATCTGCATCTCTTAAGGCAATGACAGGAACTAAAGGGGAAGTTACTTTGCCTCTCACCATTTGCAGCAGAAATTAGCGTGTATGTTATCTGTGTTTGCAGCCCCTGGAAATCTTCCTGAGATTCATGAGCTGGAGGCTTTGATAACTCACGTGGCACTGAGCCCTTGTGTCTGCTCACAGGCACCCCAGGAGAGGCTGCTGGCAATGTCCCTGCTCCATTTGAGCAGGACAGCCAGGGCAGAACAAATAATGATCTCAAGACCCTTCCGTAGGGCAGTGGTAACTCCCTCTCAGACACCCCCACAGAAGCTGAGCCTGGGAGCACGGCTGTGCCACCGACACCCTGCCAAGATCCTGCCAGACCCCGCTCAGGTAACCACAGGTGAGGAGACACCTCAGTGGCTCCTTGAGGACCCCGATATGTTCAGTTGTAGATCCCATTTCCCAGCCAGCTAGGGAAGGTGGGTGGAGCTGCAGGCTCACTCTAAAGGGTGCAGGAATCACCAAAGAAACACTCAGGAGATGGCTACTCACCACATAGGAGTATCGCTCCCTGGATCTCCCTTCCCGGCTCACATTGACTGTTACCACATCCGAAAATGCCTCCTGAGCCTCTCCGGTCTGGCACACGATCCTGTGGATGGATGAGGTGGTTGGCAGCAGTGCCTGGCAGCAGGGATGGGGACAGGTAGGCACAGGCAGGGGACACGCAGGGGACAGGGCCCTCCTCCCCAGCTCCCCCAGCTCACATCTCAGAGACGACGTATCTGTCGGGCAGAGGGGTGCAGTGCACGCTGCCCACCCGCACGGCGGCGAGGACGTCGCTGAAGCGCCGGCCCAAGTTCCTCCCACGGATGGTCAGCAGCGTGCCCCCCTCCAGCGGCCCACGCAGCGGCTCGATCTGCAGCACCAAGGGACAGGGCATGAAGTCAGAGGATCACAGAATCCTACAATGGTTTGGGTTGGAAGAGACCTCAAAGATCATCTAGCCCCATCTTCCCTGCCATGGGCAGGCACATCTTCCCCTAGACTAGGTTTGGGAAGAACCACCATGAGCTTCTGGCCTTCATCCCTGAGCCAGTCCCTGTGCCCACACCCCACTTGAGCCCCATGAAGCAGAGAGCATCACTCCTCACACTCCTGCTCCCCTAGCAGGCCTGCCACCACTCTCCCCTTGCTGTAGCTTGGCAAAGGAGAATCCACCACACTTATGTGCTCAGTTTGGCACTGGAGTTTGGTCAAGGATCACTCCAGCTGCAAACACATCTAGGGTGAAATATCCTTCCTTCCACACCCCTGCTTTTGAATCCATCTCCTACAGCACTGGTTTCACCTGGCAGCTGCTGTCTGCAGTGCTGTGAGGGGACAGGGTGCTGGCTGTAACAACATCTCAGCACTGCAGGGGGACAGGGTGTGACACTGTGCCAGCATTAAGAGGGCACCGCCGGACAGACCGACTGCACTGACTTCAGCAGGTGAAACAAACCCCTTTCAGCAAAAATGGCTTTTTTTCCCTTTGCACAGGCAGTGGCACACAGAGCCAGTGCTACACTCCTGGTGGCACCAGCTGGCCAAGGCTGGTGGGGACCCACCACCAGGCTCAGTGCCCCCTTCACTGGCTGAGCTGCCCCTCTCCAGAGGGCTCTGTGAGGGCTCATCTGCTCGCATGGCTCTGGAGGGTTTGGATTTACCAGCCACTATTTGCTAAGGAAATAGTGACAGAGTCAGTGACGCTCTGCAACCTGAACTGTGGTTTCCTTCCATTATTTTCTGGGGAGTGCTGATAACACTTGATGAGTGTGGGGAAGGACAGGCTCGGGGGAGCACCTCTCCCCCACGGTGACGAGAGGGAAGTGGCAGCAATGGGGATCCTGCAGCCCCTCTGTGCAGTGTTACAGCACCTGGATCACCACATGCCTCCCTAAGAGCAGAAATCTCATATCCTTGCCAGTTCTGATGTTTGTGTCTCCAGCTTCTCTTTTCTAGGGACCCCATTTTAAGATCTGGTCTATGTATTTTCTTTGCTAGTTGTCAGAGATCAATTTGTTGGCTCCCACCATACCTCTAAGCAGAGCCCCAGATCCAAAGGCCTCCAATAAACATTAATTTAACTACAATTTAAGTAAAATACATTTCAAAATGCATGATGCCCCAAGGTCCCTCTGCCACTCTTAAATCACAGCAGAACTGCAGTTTACATGTGCCTGGAGACAGGGCTCACAATCACATTTCAGTCATGCTCCATTAAATGCTTTCCTGATAAGGATCCTTCAACCAACCCTACATATCTTTCTTGCTTTTAGCAACTCTAGAAACTCTGGGGCATTTGAATTGTGCTGCTGTTATGTTTCCCACTAACACAATGAAGACTGAATCCTGTCACTAGCAAGATGTCCTTGGCACTAGGCGACTCAACAGCATAGAAAGTCAGTGAATAATTCAGTGCTGGTCTTGACCCTGTCCTGTGCCAGGGAAAATGCCTGGATCCTCTTCTGTCCCAGCTGGGACAGGGTGGCTGGTCCCACCCCTCAGCACCACACCCCCCCCCCACCCCACCCCACCCCACACTGTATTGCCTTTGGGTCTTACCTTCCTAATCTCAGGAGCTGGGCAGACGTCGGAGACCAAGGGGGGCTCGGTGTGCAGCCTGCAGCTGGAGCTGCTCTCGCTCCAGAGACAGCGGTGCCCCACGTCCTCCCTCCCCAGGCACTGGGAGCAGTCGGCACTGCCGGTCCCACAGTTGTACACCTCCACTGAGCCACCAGAGACAACAGAAAATGTGAGCTCCGGGCCTGCGGCTTTCACAACTTTGCTTAGCCTGAGGCAGTCAAACAGCCACCCCCGCTCCCACCACCCCCGGTTACATTAATCCCAGCAACATCCGAAATCCAGCGGACGAGCAGAGCACTTGGCTGCCATCCTGCAGATTTCCCAGAAGGCCTCGGTGCTTGTTCTCACTGCAACATAATTTAGCGCTTTCTTTCCTTTTATTCCCCTTGAAAAACAAACAACACCCAAACTCGAATCTTTTTGTCAATTCATGCTACACATTTCCAACTCTCAGCATGCACACGGGAAGCTCCTTGGCAAAGCTGGCTCCTTCTTGCCAGCAAAGCAATCACATTGCTTCCACACTGACAAAAATGGAGTGATTTGTACTCTGTACAGTGTTTACAGTTCCCTTCCCTCCCCCTGTGACCATGGGCCCCTTTCATTGACTTCTCCCTTCAGATCTGCTCAGCTCAGCTTCCACATCTTTTTCCTACACCGCCTTCACCTCTCCATTAGCTGGTGCCCCGGGTTACGTTTCCTCTCTAGCCTAAAGACTTCTGCCACTGGAGTGTGGGTATCCGCTGAGATAACAGCCAGAAATGCTCAGGAAGTGTGGCTTTCACACCCTTTTCCCCAGAGGAGACCTTGCAGGAGAACATAAAACACAGAAACAGTCACATTTGGCACTTCTGCTCACAGGAGCATCTCAAGGCACTTCATGAACAACTAACGAGTCCCTCAGCGTCCACACTCTGCCGTGCTGTGCTAACAGAGCTTCACCAGCACCAACATCCTGCCTGTGCCATGCTAACGTAACGTCACCAGTGCCGAGGGGCTCTCCTATTCTCCGCAAAAAAAGCTTAGTCCACCATGTCTGCAGTCCCCTCAGGGAGTTACACTGGGTGGTTTTCCACCCAATAGCAGAGCTTGTATTCCTTCAGTGGACTATCAAAACAATAAAAGCTAATAAATACTGAAATAATAAACACTAATATCAGCGATTTCATTAAAGACACTATAAAAGATGCCCACATTTATAACTGGCCTGGAAGATCTCTGGCCCTGATGCAAGGCAGCCTCTATTGTGACTCACATCAGCCTGAATAAGGCAAGGAGCCAGAGCAGCCTAAGGGTCCCACAGGAACTCCAAATATTCTGGTCAACTCAGACGGATGAAAACACGGCCTGTGTAAGTGAGCTCCTTCTTCGCGCAGGAGAAGGGGGAATTCCACCATGCTCTTTCTGCTGTGGTTCCTGCTCCCAGCACCACCCACATAGAGAACTGAGTCTCCTGCATATCCAAAACCCCAATCTCCCACTCCAGTCCTCAGGATTACTGCTGTATTATGGATACTGTCTTCTTTCTGCAGGGAAGCCACGTGTCATGCCCACCCATATTAGTATTTCCAGGTATTTTCACTTTGCAAGACAATCCTCCTTCATACACAGGGATTTACCACAGGGAAACCTTTTTATCCTGGTCAGTGGGTGTTGGTGCTCGTATCTCTCTCCCTGTCACAGCCATTCTCCAAAGGAAGCCTCCCTTCAGGCTCTCCTGCTCCTCTGCACCTCGGGTAAATCAGCCCCTTCTGCCACAACTGCTGACACTGTCGAGAGGTGAAAAAGCCTGGGAATCCTGCCTCCTGGGAATACTGCTTCCTGGGAATACTGCCTCCAAGCAGAGCCCACGGCAAGGGGCACTGCCAAGCCTCTGGCTACGTAGTGAGCCTGGCTGCTTGACCCATCCACTGGGCTCATCCTGCCTGGGCACCTCGTATGAGCACACTGAGTCTGGCCTGCCTCAGCCTGCTTGTGCAGCAAGGGCTTTTTTGCAAATCCGAGCATTCTTCCCAGAGAGCAGGCCAGGGATGGAATGTGTTTAGAGATTTTATTGTTTCTCAACACAGAAGGCAAAAAGAAGACTCAATTTTCACAGCATGTGGAACCTTGATGCCACACTTCTGTGAGAGCTAAGGAAGAGCCCCACCCCAACTCTTTTCTCCTCTGGGAGGAATTCCTCCCTGGCCCTGGGGGCACCCCACATCCCTGCTGTGACCAAGAGCTGCCTGCACTCACAGATGGGGCTTGACCTTCCCCGGCTGTAACCAGGATGTCGTAGGTGCCCGTCTGGGCTCTGGGCTCACATTCACAGGGAGCAACTCTGGGTAAGTATGCTTTTTGCACGTGCCTGAGAGAAGGAACTGAGCTGTGCCCGGCAGAGCCATGCTCTCTACCCTTTACCCATAAACTCTGCCTGGGTTTGAGAGTCATTCAAGCTGACCAGATGAGAGAAGCATAAACATATTTTCAACTCAGACCTGTCATCATCTCCGGACTGTCAATAAATCTGTCTGGTCTGTCCTTCAGCTGGAGGTTCACTGGGAAGTGATGGCTTTTTTCTGTTGTGTGGAGCTGCACACAAAAAACAAGCAAAAACTTAGGAAATTTAGTAAAATAGAAGGTCCCATACCCACACTACATGGATGAACCTTCCTTGTGAGGCTTCTCTGACCACTGCTTCCCCAGACACGAAGGTCTCATCTTTAGCAGAAGGAGCAGGATGGCTGTTTTGTTTTAATCATTTTGCTGAGGTCCCAGCGAAGGGCACCGGGACACAGCACACGCCACAGTGAGAGCAGAGCCCTGGCTTGCTGCTATTTTTAGCAGAAACGGACAGGAAAATGAACAGCCTGGCCTGTCTGCGCATTCTCAGTGCTGGGCTGCAATACAGGTGACGTGATGGGAAAGTGCTCCTCTCCAGCTTCCACTTGCAATATTCCCACTGGTGGAAGCCCAAACATTTGCTGTCTTTTGGAGGTGCAGTCTGCCCTCTGACAACCACACACAGTTCTCTAGTGAGCAGCACAGCATTTTCTGAGGCCAATTCCTCATTCAAAATAAAAGCTACAGAAATAGCAACCCTGAAAGGTGGCCAAATTTTTTGCCTGAACTGAACTCTTCCCATTTAGAAAGGTAAACAAGCAGCTCCTTCCCAAGCCCCAGGGGAGCAGAGGTCAAAGCCACTGCAGATCCCCACGGAGCTGGGAACGCAACACCCGTGATGCAGGAGTGCCCTGCCAGCATTGGTGCACACAGAGAGCCTCTTGCTGGAGGGGGTGAACCCACGAGGGAGGTAAGAAGGCAAGCGGTGTCCCTCTCCTGAGTTGGAGGTTGGCAGTGAGACCCTCCCTGCCCTTAGACCTGGCCCTCACCATGGGGGAAGCAGGGCTGGCAGCCTCACCCCCCGACTCACCAGCACATGTACACACTCCACAGCAGAGGAGTTCACCCACCGGGCCTCAAATGTCCTGTCTGTCCCAAAATGGCACTCCAGAGCTGTCTCCTGGGAGAGGGAAGACAAGGGCAGAACAGCTGCAGCAAATGTTTTGTGCAGTTTTCCACCTGTCAGCTGATAAGGCAGGCATTGCATCCCACCTTTGTTCTGCTGTCGGTACCTGAACTGTGTCCCAAGTCAAACAGGAGATCAGAACCCAACACAAAACGTGTGGACCAGGAGCTGTACCTGACCCAGGGCACACAGAGAGACCAGGAACTGTACCTGGCCCAGGGCACACAGAGAGACCAGGAGCTGTGCCTGGCTACTGGGGTTCCTCGTGGCTGGGGGTCTTTGGAGCTCATGCTGCAGTGCAGATCAAGAGCCACCATTGTCCCAAGCCACCTTGTAAACCAGCCCAAACCAGCCCGTGATTTGGGCTCAAAGTCACCTTCCTCCTCCTCCCAACAACTACACAGAGCAAATCTCTAATTCAAATGAAGACCCAGCCAGAAGCATGTTTCAAAGACAGATTTCTGTGCTGTTTTCCTGATAACACAAGAATGATATCCTGCCCCAAGTGACTGCTGTGCCCCCATCCTGCAGGAAAAAATCCTGTCTCCAAGAAGGTTGATGCTCCACCACTACTGAGGTCTAACTACCCTTTGAAACTGGTAGATCTGATAATAGACATGAAAGGAGGCACCAGACTCCAGGCAGGGAGCTGCTGGCTCAGCAAACACACGGGCAGAATCTCTCTCAGTGCATTGCCTGCACCCAGGCAGCTCTGGCTCTGCATCTGGGGGCTGCCCATACCCCTGGACTCGTGCCCCTGCCAGGGAGTGCCTATGTTGCAGAAAAGCCGCATGTCTCCAAAGCTCCCAGCTCCAGCAGCACTCGTGAGCTCCTGTGGAGATGGAAGGAGAAGGAATCCCAGCCGGCATTCCAGGACAGGGAGCAGAAGGAAGCCAGAGTGCCAGAGCCCCTCCAGCTGCCGAGGTGCTGTGGCCCCTTTCCTGCTGACTCCATTTCCTATGGGTTCCATGCAGTATTGCTTCCTCCTCAGCCACCTCCAGCATCCAGAGAGGAAAAAGGATTTCTGGCCCCATTTTGCTGATTGTGGAAGGCACATCCTCCTTCCCAGAGGCCGGAGCTGTGCAGGAAAAGACCACCCCATCTTGGTGGGAGGGTCCGCTCTGCCCCTGCACCAAGGGCAGGAAGTGTGGTGGGAGCAGTGTCTCCACAGCCCTCAGTACCCTGGCACCCCAGAACAGCTCTACCACTACTTCCAAAACTCTTCTCCCCTGCAGAACAAGAAGCTGCCTGGCTGCCCAGCGTGCTGGAATCATCTGCAGAGGCACAGCAAACCCAGCCCCATGGGCCCTGCTGAACTGACCCAAAATGACTCAGCGCAGCTTTCTACAAATGCTTACTCAAGCATTTTCCCAGTACCCAGCCTCTCTGCCCCAAATTCCTCTGGTTCCTTCTGGTGTGCAGTGTGTCTCAGAAGGCACCATTCAATATCCACTCCCCCTTTTCACCCTGCTACAATTTGCATGTCAGAAAATTTCAGAGAAAGGACTTTTTCATACCAAACAAGCTCTGCACTGACGACCCAAAGTTAAGTTAAACCATGCTTCTGTGTTGTACTCAACCTTGTGGCTCCGCCAGCGCAGGCTCCCAGTGCCCAGATCAGGGCTGTGTCCTTTACTCCTCAGTGTGGGCGCTGGGGCGGGGCTGGCACCTGGCGCTGGGAGAGCGTGACACTGGCACGCTCTGCAGTGCAGCAAACACCCACAAGGGAACCGGCAGTTTTATTTCTCCCAAACACCCGAACCTTCCCAGTCCCTCTAGGAACATTTTTACCTTAGAGAAAGTCGCATTGGCGAGTGAGATCGTGATGTCCCGAGATACTCCTGTGGGCATTGGCTCCAAAGGGGCAGGTACAATTCGAGGACAGTCAATTTTCTTCTGTTAGGTACAAAAACAAGGAAAAAAGAGGTTAGCCGGGTGCATGCTGAGCATCCTCAGTGACAAGACAAGAGGACACATCAGGGCCCTTGGTAAGACTCATTTCACTGGGAACCAGGTACTGCCAGGTGCACAGCGACTGCATATCCACGCCTCAGCTGCGGCTCCAGCAGTGACAGGGTTGGAGTGACACTGAAGGGAGCCACTGCCACCTCCAACAGCAGATCTGCCAGTGTGACCCTCTCTCGCCTGCTGGAAGCCACGTTCCATTCACTCCATCAGCACTCCTGCCAGCCCCCACGGAGAGTCGGTGTTCCAGGGCCTCCATCCTGCGCGGCGGCACCACAGGGCACAGGGATCTCACGTGTGTGTGGAGGGAGGGTACAATGAGCCACAGGGGATCCAGTGAGGGGCCTGCACTAGTATGGTAGCTGCAATTAAAGGCTTAAATAAAGCTGAAAAATTATTTTAAAAGGACATCTGTCCCTGTAGTTTTGTTCTCATTTTAAATTGATGTCTCAGACACTGGAGCTGACTCAGAATTCCAGCCCGTATGACAAGCCCGTCCTGTTCTCTCATGAGATGTAAATCACAGTGCAAAGCTACAGCAAAAATGAAGCCAGCTTCTCTGTGGCCCCAGGGTACATCCAGAGTAATGCCTGTGACAGTGGAGCCATTGGGGTAAAAGATAACAAAATACTTGGTCCATTATGCAGAATCATTTGCAGCAGGCAAGATTTCCTCTTGCTTGCATTAAAGGTTAGCCCATTGTGGCTCCGCTGATGCCAGCGCTGCTGCTGCTCCAAGGAGAGGCCAAGCCTGCACTCCCAGCACCAGGATGCCTGCCCAGACACATCCCTGGGGCCGGACACATCCCTGGGACCAGACACGCAGTGAGTGGGAAGTTTCTCTCCTGCCCTTCCCAGACCTACCTAGGGGTCAGGGAACTACCTGGAAGTGCCTGTTTGTCTGTGGAAAACATGCTTTACTTCTGTCAGGACACTCATCTAACCAAGTACAGTTGGTGCCATCTAAACAAGGAAATTAAATAACAGAGATGCACATGATAAGGGAAGCAAAACACCAAAACAAAGCACAGGGGAGAGATTTCAGTCCCAAGCTTCTTCCAGGGGAATCAAAAGAGTTAAAATAAAACCAGCAGGGCTTCAAGAAAATTCATGCAAAACCTCCTATGGCCTGGTGTGTCCTTGCATGTCACTGGAGCTGGCACAGCTTCCCAAGAGAAATACACTTTAGAGGACTGATTAACTTGTCGTCTTGCAGCTCCTTCTCCTGCTGTTCACCAGCAACCAGAAACAAAGCTTCCAGCTGACTATATCCTTCATGTCTGGATCAGGGCAAAGGCGCTGAATGTTTAAGATGCTGTGGATGGAACTGCTCTGATGCTGCTTTCCCAGCGGAGCTGCGCTCAGGTGCAGTCGCACCAGCAATGGTTTGTTTACTGAAAGCTCCGACTACAGGAAGAGGCACCGTGTTTCCCAGGCTACAGAGCACCTCATCCTGCAGCTGCTCACACAGATCAGCAGAGAGAAAACAGAAACATGCCCAACCAGGTGAGCATCCAGCCCAAATGTACCTCTGGAGTAGGAGATCTGAGACAATAAAGTCAGTCCTCTGCTGATCTAGGACTAACCCAGGGCAGTCCCCAGCCAGCCCCACAGCCCTGATGTCATCTGATGTCACTGCTGGAACTGACACCCCCAAGCCCCTGCCCCGAGCAGCAGTGCCAGTGCCTGGCAGCACATGCAGCATGAGAACCCATAGGCCCAGTAGCCTGGCACACGCCAGACCTGCAGCACAGCTCCCTGTGCTCTAGCACAGGGCAGACACCCCACAGGAGCAACTGTCGGGATGATTTTCAAGTGCCCAGCACCTGTCCAGACAGCCAAACACCAGGCACTGGAACCTGGAAAGCGGACAAAGCAGAACGTGCTTCCCCAAAACACCTGGGTACGCACAGGGAGGCACAGCTGATCCTGACACGCCACCCTGCACTGCTGGGAGCTGCCACCCAGCACAGACTTTTCCATTCCCATTTCCCAGAGATTTACACTAGACACGATCGTGTGGAGCTGCAATGTGGTGGCTCCAGCTCCATCCCCATCCCCATTACCTGCACTCACAGCCACCCACCTCCCCTACCACTGGAGGGGAGTGGATGCCACAGCCGGCCCAGGGGTCAGCCCGGGGCTGAAGGTGGGACATCTGACACGGGGCCCAACTCCTCCCAGTGACAAGCATGGGGAACACTGGAAGAGCTGAGCCAAGAGCAGAGCACCAGTGCTAAAGGGATATTCAATTTACGGTGTAAAAGCTTGGCTTGGATCTACAGCAGATTGATTGCTAAAAAGCCAATTTTATTTAAATTACCTTCAATTTAAATTTCAGAAGCGGGGACACACTGAGTCTCAGTTATTAAAGCTACAATTTGGAAAGGGGAGATTTTCTCCTATAGACAAGCACCACCAGTGGTGCTCCAGCACGTTATTAACATACAGCAACCACAAGTCAGAGCCTAGGGAATGGTGGAGTATGGTTGCATTTCTCATACTGAAACCCAGGCGGCCCAGGATGTGGAAAAGCAGCAGCATTGCTCCAGATATGAGAGGTGATGGAGAGCCAAGGGACAGAGCCCACTGAGGGCACCAGAACAGCTGAATACTTTAGCCAGGCTGCCAGCCTCCTCCCACACACACCTCAGCATGGCACAGCACGGTGTGACGCAGCTGCAGCTTTACCTGCCTGCACACACCCCTCTCCTGGACACCAGCTGAGAAGGGTGCCCCAACTCCAGCCGGGCACAACCTGTGGCCAGCAAGTGGCGACCGCTGCTGGAGGAGGCTGAGAGCCTGAGCAGCTGTTTAATGGGCCTCACCTTCATCTGCAGCGCGTTGTCACACTGCGAGTGGTTGGAGACACAGGTGTAGGTGGAGGGGCACCAGTGACACTTCCACCTGGCCGACAGGCAGCTGGTGCACCTGGAATGGCAAAGGTACGGTGAGAAAAGAAGAGTTTAAGCTGCTCAGAGGAGCCACACCTAGACCCTACAACCCATCTGTAACAGCCCTGCTGTTACACTCCTGAGAGGTGGATGAATTTTGGAGAGTGGCACCAGAGTCCCCCTCCAGCCCATCCTGCTGATGGGGGTATGTGGCTGCTCCCACCCAGGGCTGGAAGGAGCAAGAGAGAATGTCCCTCCCTTCCCCAGCACCCCACAGATGCTTCCAAGGATTTCTGGGGAGGTTGGTTCTGCTGCTGAAGGGTTAACAGACCAAGCTTTATATAAAAATATTATTCATGTTTAAAAGAAACCCAACATGTCCAGATGGCTTGAGACAGCGTGAGGACCCTCCTCTGTAAATCCCTGGTATTGCATCCCCCACGATCCTGCCAAATCCTGCCCAGGCCCCCAGCCACCCACTGGCAGGGGCTGTGCTCTCCCATTTACCCTCGTCCAGCTGTGTGCTGGCACCTCCCACCTCCAAACCACCCCACCTGCCTCCATCGCTCCGGTGCCACCCGTGCCCTGCCTGTGGGGGTCCCGCTGCCCGCACACCGGGGTCACTTACGCTCTCTTTGGGTGAATGTTTCCAGTCCTTTTGCAATCATAGATGGTGAAATTGGCCTGGATAATGTTTTTGCTGTTGACCCGGAGAGCAGTTTCAACAATCACGTGGTCTGAGAGAATCAAGCCAAAGAATATTGGGTTGCAAGAGCCCCTCGCTCACGCTCACGACAAGACAGTAGACAAGACAGACCCTTGGGAAAACAAGGGCTAAATCTGATTTGTTTTCCCTAGGGCTTCCTCCGAGCTGCATTTCAGAGCTTGGACCAGCCATTCTTTGTCCTCTGACTTTCAGCCCTTCCTTCCTAAATCAGTGCTTTACACTACCCTCACAGAAAAGAACATTGTGGCTTTCAGCACAAAATTTCAGCATGTTGTGCAAGTGTTAATTAGCAGAGTTAATAATTGTCTTCACGTACAGTTGGTGCTAAATTATATTTTAAAAAAATGTGGTAATTTAAACATGTTAGTTATCATGTTTTAAAACCCTGCTCACTTTCCCATGACAACAAACACTCAGAGGAGAGTGGAAATCCCTTTTTTGGCTGCTCAAGATGCCATACTACCTCCCCTCCCCCCAAAATTGCTGAATTTTTTTTTCTTTGCAATTTTGCCATATAAGCACCAAGGAGAAGAGACAATGCCTCTTTCAGAATACGGACAATAAATCAGCGCATCGGATTCCAGAAATTCATTTGGACATTGCCATAACCAACAATACAGAGCAGTTAATGATCTCCCATTCTTTGGATAGCTGGGGAGAAAAACAACGCAGCTTTACAAATGGGCCTAGGAAAAGTGGGATTTTCAAAAGGACTGTCTAATTCTCTCTCTACTGAAGTCAGCCATCTTCAATAGCGCATTCACTCCAGGCTCGAAGGATGAAAATTTAATAAGCACTCAAGTCTGGAATGAAGCACTGAACTTCTCTGAAGGCGCTATGAGAGGGGCCGACTCCATTGCTAAGTGGCTGATCTCAGATGGGGTCAGCTCAGCCATCAGCTCGGCCTCCTTCAGCTGCATCCACAGGCGCTCGCCCCTCCGCAGGCAGCTCCACGGAGCCTTGGGACGGGCATCCCGTCCAAAACCAGGGGACACTGCAAAGCTCCATCTGGCTCAGGGACTAAGAGTTCCTGAGCTCTTTTAGGCACCCACTTGCTCTTTTTCCAGAGCTTCTCCTGAAAGGCAGCACGTGTTGCAGAGGGAAATTAAACAGAGCAATCGAAAATATCAATATAAGGAGCAACATTATTTGCCCAAGGTTGAAACATTTTTGGCTTAGTATTTACTAAATCTAAAGCAAAAACTCAAATCACATAAAAGTAAGTCCATTAACTGGCATTTAAATTCTGATGTTTAAAACAAAAATTGATAGATTTGAAATACTGTCACTTTGTGGAAAGATGGTGGAACTCCTACGCTTCAGAGTCATATGCCCTGTAAAAGAGAAGCAGCTTTGGGCTTTTCTTCCCTGTATGCATTATCTGCATATACAAATGGAAAAAGAAATGAAGTCTATTAAAAATTATGTCCACAAAAGTGGTTAGAAGGAACCCAGCTTGCTTGCCTCTGCATACCTTGGTCATCAGGAAATGCTGGATATTTCTCACGTGGAAGCAAACTGCAATAAATAAATTGGTTTACATAATCTCCAGCAACTCTGGCTACCGTGTGGATGTTGCTTCCGTAGTCACATGAAATATTTGTTCCATTCAGGTTCGGGATAGTTCCATTTATTTGTATTATCAGGGCCTATATTAGACAAAAAAATCAGTTATTATGTCAGAAAATTACAGTTAGAATTTTTCAACATTTTAGAAGCTTTTCAGAGGTAGACGACTCCAAAACAAACCCACAGACAGGGTCTGTCTTTAAACAAAAAATATTTTGATGAAAACATTAAAAATACAATTAAAATAGTTAAAAATAGCAACAATACAAAACCAGAAAATGAGTTGACTCAGCCATCTGCAGCTGATCATCTGTGTTTGAAATTCTGCTACCCTCCCTTGTGTGTTTGGTGCAGCAGCTCTAGGTTCTGTTTGCCTACAAGCATCCAGCCAGCTCCAGGGTGCAGGAGGTCACCCCCAGCCCTCTGAGAGCCTTGGCCTGACACAGTAGCTCAGCAGAGCATCCCCCCGACCCACGTGTGAGCCCTGCGGAGCCGTGCCCTCTGCTGGAAGAGCATGGAGAGTTACCTGCCCCGAGAGCAGGTAATGGCTCTACGGACACGGCAGGTGATTGATTCATTATTGGCATCAAACGCACCGGGTTCTCTTTGTCAATATTGATCTCGGGCTCCAGGATGGTCATGGAGGGGCACTGCTGCACTCCTTCACTCGCACTCGCCCAGAAGTTGGCTCCTGTGGAGTTGGTGCACTCATGCTGCAAAGAACACCTGCAACGGACAGGGGAACAGCTCATGGTTGATGAGTTTTAAAATAGGTGATAAAATTGTTGAGTTCCTTGTGAGAGAAGATTCTGAGAAAATCCTGTGTCTGCATCTTTTTCCTCCATTCATGCAGCTAAGCCTCAGTGTTTTCTGCTGTATTTAAAGTGTCTGGTTGCCACGATAAGAGCACACACTCCCACAGCACCAGTGGAGCACCAGGACTGAGGGAGGCAGGAGAAGGCCAGGCTTAATCCAAACTGAGGAAGAGGAGGTGACATTCTGTCCAACATCTTCAGTTTGCAAACGTGGAATCTAATTTTGAATATTCCTTTCTGAGTGTGATTGTCTTCTACTCATAGATGAGAACTGCAAGGGCAAAAGCTGGTCTTTCACAGGGTGTGGGCTCTCGCAGGCCCATGGTTGGATGCTGGCAAGACATTCTCTGCACTGGCAGCTGCCTGCAGCGTGACAATGCAGCTACAGTGAAGTCCTGGCTCTGAAGAGCATCCCAACCCTTTGGGCCAGATGTAATTGTTTTTAACAGCACGTATTTCATAAGGAATGGACAAAGACTTATGGCAGTGTGACTGCAAGGAAACACAAAAGACACCAGAAATTCTTGCCCGGGCTTGAGGGCCAAAGGACATGCCGAAGCGCACCAGGACACGCCCGGTCCTACCTGGTCTCCATCGTGCACCACCCGCAGTAGGCGTCAGCGGCGGCCAGGCAGTCTGTGCACGTCGAGTACTGGCTGCAGGCAGCCACCTTCACCCGCGTCATCTGCACGACAACAGCACGACTGCTTCCAAATGTTTCACAGCACCACAGGAACACCCGCCCAACTGGGACGTGCCAGTACGGCCACGCACGGCTGGGGACGAGACAGCAGTGCCTTGGGCTGCGACACCCCTCAGCCTGGAGCACGTTCACTGACAGCAGCGGCAGCAGACCCTGGCACCACTTGGAGGTGGGTGCTGTGCCACGGCCACCCACTGAGGGACCAGCCCGGGCAGCCACCTGCTGCCCACTGGGGACCTCCAGAGCCTGTCCCAGGGCAGGGAGGACACCTAAGGGTTCGGGTGCCCCACGGTGTGTGCAACTGGCTGGGCTGAGTTGTGCTGAGTTGGGCTAAGCTGGGCTGAGCTGGGCTAGGCTGGGCTGAGTCGGGCTGAGCGGAGCTGATCTGGGCTGGGCTGGGCTGAGCTGAGCTGAGCTGAGCTGGGCTGAGCTGGGCTGAGATGAGCTGAGTTGGGCTGAGCTGGGCTGCCCCTTTCCAGCCAGCACCATGGCAGGAGCCATGTGATGGCCAGGCTACGGAGAGTGACACTGCACCTTTCAGAGGTGTCAGATGGAGGTGGCTTCACAGCTTGTTCCTCCCTGTGAAAAGCTCTCATCCAGACCTGCACAAAGCTCCTTTCCAGGTAGAGCCCAGCACTCCCTGGCTATTTATGCAACAATCAGAAAGCAGCACCACTCTAGAAACCTTGATTTGTAAAGAAATCAAAGTACCTCTGGGAACTCGCTTGGCAGGAGCAGTTGGTTTGGTACAGCAGAGACTGAAAATGTGAGGTGTCAAGAGCTCTGAGGTCCCACCAGGTAAGCGCACCGTGGACCCTTGAGCTCCTTGGCCAGACCCCTACTTCACCCACAGCACCTTGCTGCTCCCTGGCCCTGTGGGGCTCAGCAACCCCATCCCAACCCTGTCAAGTCCTGTGGAGCTTTCCCGGATGCTAATTCCACCCAAAAAATTAACTCGTTTGATTTATTGGAAAAGAAGCAGTCAGAGGAGGTACCACAAGCACCACACTGGGTGTTTGATCAGCCTGAGCAGGGAGCACAGCCCAGCTTGGGGCGTCCTGGGAGGGGTCTCTGAAATGATAATGACCACTCTGCACTCTGCACTCTGAATTAGGGCTTGGAAAATATGTATACAACATGTAACATTTGTGGCTATGCATCTGTTTTGACAGATTAAAATGTAATTTAGGACAAACCACCAGCGCCTAGAGCGCTCAGCTCTCATCTTCCTACTCTGTTCACTTGATGGACATGAGGTCGTTTGTCTGTACCTGCTGCGGCTTCTCCAGGTCTCTGTGGAGCACTCCTGCAGAGGGCTGAGCAGAAACCACTCCAGGGAACACTTCTGACAGACAGACTTTTTGTCTGCAGGATCTCCTGAAAACCTCCCTAAAGACCACATGCTCTCATCTTGGGGTTTCTGTACAGGAACAACATCTGCTTATTTCTGCACTCCTGTCAGTGCAATCGCTTTCAGTATCTTTCACTCTCCCGTCTACCTGGCCACCACAAACACCTCACAAGCCAGGCTGCATGGTCTGACCACCCCATACAGGAGAATGGACAGGCACAGGTACCTCCCCAGAAACCCCTCTGACATCCCAGCCAAAGCTCTGAACTTCTTGTCTCTGCCCATTTATATTAAAGCAAATCTTACTGTCCCGCCCTGCTCCCAGCTCGGGACTAAATCAAACACGTGATGTGCTCAAAGCACTGTTTTGTTGAGGACTGAAAATCTCACCTGGTAGGAGGTCATCAGGTAGAGATAGGTGGGATCAGAAGGGTCAAACTGCATGATGGGGTGGACAGGCTCTCCATAAGCCACTGAAATGGATCTCCTGCTAATAACCTTCATGGTAGTGTCCAGGTTAATCTGTAGAGAGAAGAAGCCACTAAGACACTCATTGAGACCATTTTTCGAACACTGGGGAGAAGATTATTTCTCCTTGGTATAAACAAGAATCAAAGTGGTATCCAGCGGTGCCCCACATTGTCAAGCACTGTAAATATCTGCACACTTTGCAGGCTGCACACACAGAGCTTTCCTGGAAAGCCAGCTCTGTGCCACTGGGCAGGTACACCCTGGCCCAGAAAGCCCCAGCCCTACTCAGTGACGCAGGAACTTCACTGCCTGTAGACCCTCTGTTTGAGTGGCTGCCTGGAAAGCTCCTGGACTGAGGTTCTGCCCCTGCATGGCTGCATCCAGCACCCACAGCAGCATTCCTCAGCTGTGTCCAGCAGCCACAGCAGTGTCCCTTGAGTTACCCTAATGCAAGTGGCACCAGCCTTCAGGCCTCATCACATACATATGCACATTTCTGTAGAGAGAACAGTGAGTTTTGAAAGCCTAATGAAAACCAGCAAAAATCAGCAACAGGGCTGTACAGCATGGCATCCCCTGCTCCCTGCATATTTGAAAAATAAGTGTTGTCACACCCAGCCAAAAGAAGCTTCTATCCCTGCTGACTCCAGAAGACCACGGCAGCTGCCACGAGAGTACTGAGTCCTACCTCGCCTCATGAATCGCCAGCTGAAGTGCTGGCAGTGATGAAGAAGGCTGCACAGCATCAGCCTGCCTTTCAGATCTCTGAATGTCTTGGCATTTGACTTGAAAACTCAGTAAATTAAATGTGGCATTGCTGAGAGGAAATAACAATGGGGCTACACAATTTCTCGTGACAGTCACTTTTCAGCTTAAAACAGAAAGGGAGTGAGGAAAATTCCTGCCTCCCTACTAGCAAGGGAAGGCAATAATCATAAGGATCAAGTATGCCTCTCCTCTCTAAAGTCTGGATTAATTAATTAATATAGGTTAATTAATTCGTACACTAGAGCAGCACTGACATGCCCCAGTAAGACAGCACAGGCTCAAAGCAGGGGCTTCTCTCTGCTAAGAACCATATGCAAGCACTGCAAGCTATGCAGAAAAAGCACGGAACTGCCATTGTGCCCATTTTAAAAGCTGGCTAGCCAGAGGCTAAATGATTTCCCTGGGATCAGCCAAGATGCCCACGAACCAAGCCCTGACATCCTCCACTGCAACCATCCTCTCACCCTTCCTGCTGAGATGTGCTCCACACGTGGCTGTTTCCAGATGCCTGCCCCTTGTCCCTCTGCCTCCTGGGCACATTCACCCTACACCCTCTCTATGCAGGCACTTTCCCTGGCTCCTGGGGGCTGCAGACCCTGCAGGAGAGCCCCCGCAGCAGCACGGAGGGGCAGTGACCACCAGTCCTCCTGGTGCAGCAGGCTGGGGCAGGCTGGAGGACATGAGCTACCCCGGTGCTGGTGGGAGCAGAGTGCATGAAGTCCTGGGTAACCCCACCACAGGAGTGTGTCTGTCTGTAGCCTTCCAGACCTGAACATGTGGGGACTCACCAGGACAGACCCTCTTGCCCACCGTTGCCCTCTAGGGTACTGCACCTTGGCACAGCTTGCTCTGGCTACGCTGCCCAAGCGCTGCTGTCCCTCTCATGACTCCTGAACGTGCACTGGCCCTCACCAAATGCCTGTCTGCAGCGCAGAATCAGATTAATTTCCCATACATGCCCCTGGCAGCCCTAATTGTTGCTGGCAGGAGCTGGGTGAACACTATTTCTGCCCCTCTGCTGTCTTTTCTCAGGCAGCAAATCTGAATGATAACTCACACAAAGTATCTTGTGTCCCGTGCCAAAGAGCAAGGAGCCCCGAAGGTAAAAGGGCTTCTGGTTATGCAGCTGTGTTGTAGAATTAGATTACAGCTATCTGAGCAAATTAACCCAGCAAAGGGTAGCCAGGAGCCTCTCCCTAATGGAGGCTCCACAGATAAGGCTGCTCTCTCCAAGATGATAATGGAGCAGAGCTGTTAATGCCGTGTGAACAGGCTGCACTGCGTGTGGTATGTGCCCTCCAGCCCACTGCGCCCAGCTTGGTGCCAGCCCCCTCCCACCCGCCCAAATTACCTGCCCCTTTGGGCAAAAATCAAAGCAGGGAGTTCCTTTGTGATTGTTCCCACACTTCTGCCAGGAGTATTTGGATGCAAGGAGAGAGACTGGATCAGTTTTCTTCCCTCCAAGCATTTTGATCCAATATCCCACATTATGCACCACTCACTCCAGGCTGAGACAAAACAGGTATCAGCTGTCTCTGCTCCAGGGCTTTTCTCCTTCTCCTCTATGGACTTTTGATGCTGGGAGTACACCAAACTGCTGTGGCTGCCTGGAATCAGAACTTTCTTTGGCAAACTCCAAGTGCTAAAGTTACTGAGAGGTTGGCCTTGCACTTCAGCTCTGGAGCTGGGGCATTGCATCGCCCTGCATCACCCCCAGCACACTGTTTAGAACAGACTCCACCAGGGGTTCACACCTGCTTTGGACTCAGCTGTGAGGAAGCATCTCTTGGTGATTCCCCTGTCTACATGGAGTCTTCAAAAGCCAGCAGCTCAGAGGGAGAATTTATTAGAAGAGCTGTTAATAATTAAATGCTGCACAATAGCACTCCCAGCACAGGGTTCATCAAGAACATCCTGCTCACATGGCAGCCCTGAGCAGTAATTAACAGCCAACAGCCACCAGGCAGTGTGTGTATCGCCGTCCAGGTTGCAGCAGTACCCAAAGACTTCTTCACTGCCTGATGGAAGCAGGTGCTCAGACCACGTCAACAACAGATGTTGTCCCCTGGGCAGACCAAAGGTTCTGGAAGGGGAGGCCCCGACACCCGCCCTGTCCCCCAGCCCTGCTGCCCCATGCTGGTGCTGCCAGGCCCTACTTGCCTTCAGGAGTCCTCCACTGGCGGTGCCCAGGAACACAACAGTGTAGTTGTTGACGCTGGCCACTGCCACCGCGGTCAGGCCACTGTAGGTGAAGATGGGGGTGGCTGTGACGGGGTTCACGATGGCCAGCGGGTGCTGGAGGTGTGCTGCTCCACAGTCCAGCTGCTCCGGCTGCAGCTGTGGAGAGACACAACTATCACTGGGCTGCACAAACGTCAGTGGGCTCCCCCACCACCCCCCTCGGGCACAGCGGGATCAGACTGCTGAGAGCCCTGCTCTGCCCTGCTAAAGCCCCTCACTGCTGAGTCAGAGAAAAGTAAAAAGCAAGTGGCCCTGGCAGATGAGCTGCCTGCAAGGGCTGGCATGTGGAGCACGAGATCAGTGTCGGTACTCCCATGTCGATTCACTGTCAGGTGCCAAGAGGCAAAGGCAGAGGACAGTGGTTAAGGACTTGCCAGTGAGCCGTGACTGTGAGCAGGCATTTGGCTTGTTTGGCCCAAAGCAAGACAACAGATTTGACCCTTCTATGCCAAATTAATTAGTGAAATTGCTGCATGGCAGTAGCATTTGCAAGCAGGACTGAATGCCTTATATTCCTCCTACCCTGCCGAGACACACCCAAGATTTATGACCCCTCTCACCCCAAATCCTCTGAGATTCTCATGTAATTTCTGCTCAGACAACTTGGATGGATTCAACAACAGCTGAACATCACAACAGTCTCACTGCCAACAATTCACCTGCAGCAGGTGCAGTTGGAGCTGTTCAAATGACAGGCACATTTCAAGGGCCATTACCACATCACCTATGGTGTCATCCCAGGTTTAGCCCAAGGAAGGCCGTGCCCGTGCTGTAACCCTCCCTGTGGCAGGCAGAGGTGGCAGGGCTGGCATTCTGGCAGCAGCAGGTATCCACAGGCCACCTGTGCCCAACTCAGGCCCCAACCATGGGAAGGACCGGTACAGAACTCCAGCAAGAGACACCTGGTGGGGTGCAACCCACACCCCAAGGATGAAGCACATTTATGCCTTTCTGAACCCAACCATAACATGGATAGCCTGGCCACAGAAACTGTCAGGAGTGTGAATTTAAGCAGAACAAATGCAGAGATTTGAGGCTGTATCTGTCAGGGAACTGGACCGTATGCCTCTACCAGGCATAAGGTGACCACCAGCCTATCCAGAACAGTCCCTCCCCACTGAGCTGCACCATGGCCTTGATGCTAATTCCCTTGTTATTGTTACTCTTTCATTGATGGAACCAGGCTAAAGCTTCAGCTCTCTCCCCTTTCCAGACAGTTCAGAAGATTAAGCAAATCTTTAGGCTTTGCAGCAAGAGCATGAGACCGGTCAGGATCTCCCCTTCTCTGCCTGCACCCCGCTTTGGGGTGCACCTCCTGCCTCATGCCCATCTGCCCCCCAGCCAGCACCATGTATCTTGGGTTGTTGCAATACATTCCAGGGCAGAAGTGGGAAAGAAACACGCTAAATCCCAAAATGTACACAAAGCAATGGTGCTGCGCCTGCAGGAGTGAGGGACGGTGTCCCCATACTGGAGGAAGGGAAGAAGCCTCCAGCAGAACCCCGCAGGACTGGTGACCTCTCTGCCATGGCCACAGCCCCCCCAGGGATCAGCTGGCATGGGGACCACAGGTCATGGCACTGCCCACTTCTCCTCTTTGCATGGGAGAGGACAGCAGCAAACCCCACTGGGAGCGGTGGGTGCCAGGTAGCCCTTGGGGTGTTGTAGCAGCCAGCCAGCAAACAGCACAGGCTACCTGGGCACCCGGAGCCGTAACACCCCACAGCATCCTCTGCACAACAGCACACACCTCTGACTGCAGGGATCGTGCTGCTGCAGACACATCCAGGGCTCACATCCCTGCTGCTGCACTGGCACAGCCATGCTGCAGCCAGTGACAGGCTGGGTCCTCTTCAAAAAACCACCCTGACCTTGGTCCCCTGCGCCCCAGCAGACACCAGACCCTGTGGCCACCACTGGCAGCATCAGACATGGAGTAACAAAGACTGAAGTGAAAAACTTCCTCTGTTCAGACAACTGCCAAGCAGGAGGCAGCACGTTCACAGCTGCACTCCATTCATAGGGGACCAAGACAAAAGGAACAAGTTTATGGATGCAATGCTAAATGCATTTTGCAGTTCTATCACATCTCATTCTATTAAAAAATAAAATCACAGCCCAAATTCTTAAGTGTGTATATTTGCCCCGTCACTGCGTGACACTTTTTTTATACCATATAGAGAACACAGCAAGCCATTCATGTTTCTGATTTAATGGTTCCTTCCCTTCACAACCAGATCTTTAGAAATGCACTTGGGTTTATTTATTTGTCTTGGGGATCATTAACTCTAGCCCCTCTTCATTGGTCTTTATCAATATTCACCATCTGAAGCTCACAAAGGTCCTTCCTACTGGGAAACTAAGGCACAGAGGCACCTCCGGCCAGCTGGGACCCCAAGGGACACTCAGCACCTCCTCTCCACAGAGGAGACAGGAGGCAGGAGCAGCATTGCTGCCTGCCAGTCTGCTGGACACAGCCCTTTCTTCTCGCAGGTGGCCAAACTCATGGGAAGTCCCTTATCTGCAGCGCCTGCCTGCCTACAAATCACACATTTCTGAGCTCGTATCAGCGCAAAGTGTTTTCCACAGTAAACAGGATGTAACTATTCTAACCCAGGCCAAGCTTTATTTTGGCTGCACACATCCTTCCTCTGAAACACCTTTCTTCAAATGACATCAGTTCTTCCAAGGGATGGATGGGCAGGAGGAGACATATGGTATTTCCCTCTGTCGTGTCCCAGGGAGGGATGACATGCTGTGCTGCTGCTGCCTGTACCCCACAGCACCAAGGGGACAGCTTAACTCCCACATGTTACAGGAAACAGGATACGGCCAAGTCACATCCTTCTGCAGGCACCAGGCAGTCACCACAGCTGGGGAATTGCACTGGATGTTTGGGATAGAAGGCTTTCTCCAGGCAGAATGGGTTAAATCCTGCTCCATCTTAAATCAAGCTGCCCTTCCCTGATGTGGGGAAAGCACAAATATTAAGTTTTCTTCCAAAACCAATCTCTTCCTATAATTTGCATTTTAAAACACCTTGTGGGCATTTACTTACTGCCTCTATTTTTCTGTGACATGCTCTGGGTCCTCAGTACCTCACAGAAATATGGTCTGAGTCTAGATCTGAAACCTTCTGCACCCAAAACGTTTGACTTTGCCACTCTGATGCTGATGATGAGCCTCCTCAGGCACAAGTCAGGGACAGCCACAGCCAACCCTGGCTGAGCAGCACCACTGTTACCCTGCACACTGTGAGGAGGGGTACACCCTGTTGTGCCCCTACATGCTGTGACAAGGGAGGGGTACACACTGCTGTGCCTCCACACTCTGTGAGGAGGGAGGAATACACACTGCTGTCACCCTGCACACTGAGATAGGTGGTATTGCTGCAAAAACTCACAAGTGATGCAAATTAATTCAAATCAAGGGGCCACAGCTAAGAGGATGGTTAGTCAGATTAACCCATGAGTGCAATTGCAGAAACAAAGTGGGACAGAGATAAAAGATCTCCAGCCACATCAGAGCTCAAGAGTTTAGTTGTCTTCATGGTGCGAGTTCATTTCTTTATCCCAGGCCTAAAAGAAGCAGAAAAGGTGATTTCCCAGAATTTCCATTACAGCTCCCCAGCCCCGGGCATGCAGGATGTCCCTTCGGGAAGGAAGTCTGCTGGAAACAGAAGGAGGAAGAGGAGTGGTGAGGCAGCACTCAGGAAAACCATGAAATGCGCTGATTTCTGCATCCTGTGTTTGTGACCTTAAAAATAGTTCTCAAGCAAAGCTGGAGCTAATTTGTGACTCAGAAGCTGCAGTGCAAGGAAAGCCCTGAGCCCCTGCCCTCCATGAGGCCGTGCTGGCTGTGCTGCAGCGGCTCCGGAGCTCTGCAGCAAGGGGAAGGGGAGCCCGGCCCCTTTCAGATGTCATATCAGAGGGGATTAAAGTGTTGGCTTCCAGCATGCCTGGAGTCCTGGGAAAATGACATAGTCGGCATCCGATAATCCGCTCCAAACTTGTTGATTTGTGGGACTTACCCATCATCTTCATAGGCTCAAAATTTGGCTGCTGCTCCCACACAACTGACATTTTCAGGCCATTAAAGGCTGTGATAAAAGGGCTCTAGTTTTATCTCTTGCCTTCCTTAACATAAACCATTAGGCTTTTATTAACATTTAGGTATGACTCAGGGAAATCTCTGACTGAAGAGAGAATATTCAGAATAATTCAGATACTGTCTGAAGAGAACAGCAGGACATGGACTCGCCCTGAACAGTAGGGAGAGGCTAAAAACCAATGGGGAAATATTGCACAGGAGAACAGACAAAGCCAGAGATGCCAAGCCAGCCCAGCTGCATTACGCAAACAGAGAGTACAAGCCCTGCTCTGTGTCGGACAGAGCCCAGACCAGCTGTGCTCCCCCAGCAAAGCCCATATTCCCCCGGAACCTTCCCGTCCCCCAGCAGTTTGTACACACAATCACGCGTTTATCTGCTGGAGTGTCGCAGCCAGACCTGTCAAAAACAAGCTTCTTGGGATGCCTGGAGCAGAATTTCATCCTCAGAAGAGGACTCCACTGTTGAGGCAGTTGACATGTAAGCAGTCTCCAATTGCAGTGCTGCTGCAAGGGCAGGTATCAGCACAGAGCTCCTCAGATTTCCCATCATATTTTTTAGGCAACAGGAAGCAAATGAGTGTGTACTTGTAGCCAGCGGAGGCACTCAGGCTGAGAACCTCCAACAAAGTGAATCTGGACAAATTTTTCTCCAGAATTACCAACACTAAGCAATCAGGACAATCAGGACCCCCACAGCACATAGGATGCTCTTAAAAAAAAAAAAAAGAAGGCTTAATATGAGACTTGCACCCTGGTTTCAGTTTGCTTAGACCACAAGTTCCTCAAGCAAGTAAACAGCAGTTGTGCTGTGTTTTGCTCATTTGCACAGTGCCAGCACTGGCCCAGGGTATTCTGCAAGCCACCAGTGTGACACCAGTAATGGGCTGTCCCAACACCCCTCCCTGTTCTCCCAGCAGTCACCTAGACCACGTCCTTGCAGGGAACCATTGCTTTTATAGAACTCATTCTTCCCTCTCTCTTCTCTTAACTCCAATCTTTTCTTTCCTGACAGCTCCTAAATTTCACTCTCCGCAGCCCCGCATGGGACCAAAGGCTGGAGGAAGGCAGGGTACAGCAAGCACAGGAAGGCAGGACACAGCTGAGTTGGGCCAAACCACTGCAACTCGGCGGCAGCAGCCACACTCACCTCTGCTGTGGCCACAGACCTCAAACCACCAGAGGTGAGAGGCTTTCAATGCCTTAAGAGGCTCTCAGCACCCCAGATTATCTCAGAGGAGGAAACCCAAGCTCTGACTGCTGCTCCTGGAACAGCAGCCCCGAGCAGACAGCACGTGCACCTGCTGCCTGCCAGAACTCACCTCAGAGAGAGGCCACAGAGACTGGGACAGGATCGGGGCACCGATGGGCTGCAGGCACAACCAGTCAGTCTGCTATGGTGAAGCCAAAGCCTGGCAACGGCTTGAACAACCATGGGGTCCCTGCAGCCATCCAGCCACCTGCTGCCATGTCACCTCAGGTGTGGGAGGGAAGGACAGGAGGATCTATGGCAGAAGCCTTCCTTGGGGTGCTGGGGAGTATGTATGGGCTCCAAGGAGCCTCCAGAGGCTCCAGCCTCAGCTCCAGCAGTGGCACTGAAGCTCGATGCCTGAAGCTGACAGTGTGATTCCCCTCTCAGTCTCTTCTGCCCCCTCCTCCAGCCACAGCTGGCCCAGCTTGTGGCCACCGTCACACAAACCCATGATGCTGACCCCAAGTGGAAAAGAAAGCTGAGCGCAAAGAGGACAGGAGACTGGTAGGACCCGCTCTGCACAACCCCCCTAAAAATACCTTCCCCCAACTCCAGTAGTCCCAGCATGGGTCCCCTTTCCTCACTCCACACAAGTTGGGGGTCTGGCACCTGCCAATGCCTCCCCCAGCAGGGCACTGAAGCAGCACGTGCAACAGCACGGGGAACTGCTTAAAGTGGAGAAACATGAAAAACATAGCAGTCTTTTAACTAAAATTGCACATCCTTCATGCCGCCAGGAAGACTGGTCAAGCTTATTATGTTAGCCTTCATCCTGCATTAAATACAATACTTCAGATTATACAATCAAATCCCTCAGGAATAGGCAGGCAGAGGGATTAACAAACAACAGGCTCCAAAGGGGTTGTCACAGTCAGAACAGCACGCGTTTGAGCAGCAAGAGCTTGCATGTTCTTTAAATGCACCCTCATTGGAAACTCTGCTCCTCTTCCCACTCCCCAGGGACAAGGGGCTGAGCTGATCAGCTGAGCATGCCTCATCTCAAGGACACCCATTCCTGCTCAGGAGCCCAACAAACGCCTCCCCCTTAGAAACTGCTCAGAGTAAGACGCTTGGTTTATTCAGGCTGTACTTTCTTAGCTGCTCTTTCCCAGGGAGAGCCCCCCCTCCACCACTCAAGCTGTGTTTCTCATTTACATTGAGCTTTGGCTTCAGCAACCAACCTCAGACTATTCAAACTCCTTCCCACAGGGAGGAGTCCCTGCTGAACTGTAAGTTTGGCTCCTCGATCTTTGGGCGTTATTATTTTATTATTGCTAGTACTAACACTTAGCACTTCACATGCTCAAAGTGCTCTGAAGGCGTATCTGTGTGAGTCTGGGCTGAAAAAAGCATCCATTAAAGTAACAACTTACCTAACACAACTGGTCTTTTGCACGTGTCAGTTCAAATCTGTTTCATTTAGCAATGGTTTATAGTAAATGTTTTCCTGTATTTTCCTCATTAGTTTGCTGAATCAATTAAGCCCTGAGATAATGAGCAGAACGCAACTCTTCTGTTACGCATCCTCAGTAAAACCTGTCTCTGAGAAGCAGTGCTGTGCCGCAGTGCTGTCCCCCTGGGCACCGCCTGTGCATTGCTTGCTCCACAGCCTCAGCACCAGAGCCCAAAAAACAAAACACCACCACTTGTTCTCCAGCACCAGCCCACTGGGGAAGCTTGACATGGAAAGGTTTTTGCTCATTACTGAGCACTCCAAATGCAGAAGTGACCAAACCATATAGACCCTTCTTCCACTCTAACCCCTGCCCTCATTCTGGGGACAGAGGAAATTCAAGTAAAGAGGTTAATCAGATGGTTATGGAAGCGCAAAGGATGAAGGTGTGAGTCAGGCTCCACTGGCCTGTGGCCAGCCCTCGTACTCAGAGACCATCCCCTCTCGCAGGCGGCACCTGTACAAAGCAAAAGGCGTTCTTCAGTGCTCTGAAAGCACTGTGCCTATTGACATCTCTACAGCTTCATCTCTGGAGGTCCTCCCTCTCCACCCATCCCCCTCCCAGTTAGGAAATTAAGATTATAATATTTGTATAATTTTAATTATTTCAAAAGTTGTTATAAATCAATGGTCCTACTGGATTCAGCAACGGAGCATCGCTCTGATTTGGTTAAAGTATGGAAAGCTTTCCTTTTCTGTATCGTTTTGTATTTTGTGCTCAGGATTTGTAGAAACTGCTGTTTTCAAAGCTTTTTGAAAGCTTTTTGCTGTGATACCATGAAATGACACTACAGTTAGGGGATCCCAAGGATGTAACATTGCAACCCCAGCTCCTCCCAAAGCTTGACACCTTTCTCCAGCAGCTTATGAGACAGTGGCCAAGTCACCGTTCTACAGTCAGACAGTCCCAGCACCGAGGATGTTTGCACACTGCCCAGAGCAGTGTCCTGGTTGGGAATGCCAGGGGAGACACCCACCCACCCCAGGGACATGCAGAAATCAAACCAAACGAACAAGTGCGGCAAAGACATCACCTGTGTCAGGTGCTCTCCAGATGTGGATTTCTGTCCCTGGAGCAGATATTTACCCCCAATTTCCTTCCCATTTAATGACCTGCCATACCAGTTGCCAAAAGCCCAACCTGAGCCCACGCCTGTAGATCCAAACACGCGCTTGCAGTTTCACTGGGGACTGGGACTTACACTTGGGGTTTGTACTCTGGACTCGACCATCTCACCAGAGCTCCCCAGTTCCCATGGCAGCACCCTCGGGAGCATGGCAGCAAACACGGGACTGTGATTCTGGCCGTGCTGCCTTCAGAGTAGGGGCACAGCAGAATGAGCTCAGTACCATGGAAAGGAGCTTGAAAACGCAAGTTAACACCTATCCTGTTGTCCACTGGATAAAAAGCCCAAGCTGAAGAGCCTCTTGTCGCACCCTGCAAGACTGTGGTTGTCCATAGGTCCAATAAACTGGAGAGGAAGGCACAGGGGCTGGTAACAGCAGATTGGGTCTGCTCAGACCATGGGCCATCACTGGCATCCCCATTGCTGCAGGGTGCCACAGACCCCACACCCCCCTCCCCAGAGACATCCCAATCCCAAACCCCATGAACCTGCGCAAGGAGCCAGCACACACCCCCCACGTTGGACAAGCCCCGCTGACACTCAGCAGGTATTGAGGCAAGATCATCATGGTCTTTGCTGTCACCCTGCTCACCAGCACACCCCATCCGACAGGGGCTCGTCCCGGCCCTGTTCGACCCGCGCCTCCCCGGGCACGAGCCGTCCCACGCCCCCGCGGCCTCGCTCCGCCGGAGCAGCGGCTGCCAGCAGAGCTGCTCTCCAGATGTTAGAAATTAGTACCGCTCCCTCTGCTCAAAAACGTCAATAAATTCTGCTGGCCCCTCAAAGTGGGAGATGCCATATAGACAGTCTGTCACCTCCTCTGCCTGATGCAAGGTGTTAAAGCCCAACCTGAAAATAAAGACTTACAATCATTTCTTTACCAACCCAACAGGATTCAAAAGAAAAAAACAACAACAACAAAAGAGAGAAAGAAACAAACAATAAGAAATAGCGAATAGGATCCCTCCTGCAGACCTAGGGGTTGGTCCCCTGCCACACTGTGCCCCTGGGGATGTGTGCTGGAGACAGTCACACAGCAGCACTGAAGACCTCAATTCAAACCCTGATGCTGCCACTCCTCTTATCAGAGGCATTGATCAGATGGACCTGAGCATCTTCCTCCCCACCATGAAAGAGGGCAGCAACACTGCCCCAGCACAGGGGCTGCAATGTGCCCAGGGCTCACCATGCCAAAGGCACTTCGAGTGCACGGCGCTGCAGCAACACCGCAGGCACAGCCCTGTGGCTCCTCCACCTGGGGCATGGCAACGCCTCTGGCAACATCCACCCGCCCCTGCCCATGGAGCCGCTTCTTCCTCGAATCAAGAATCCCAAGCCTCATCCATCCCGTCCCCAGCACAGAGGAGCAGTCACACGCCCCATCCATCCTGCCCCTGCTGCAGCTGAGTGGTCTCACGCCTGCACGCAGCCCCTGCAGCCGGGAGCCACCGGCTGCCACGGGCCACCCCGGCGCATGGCACACGAGCCTGGCTGGGAGGCACAGCTGCACTGCTGTAGGTAGCGTGCAGTGGTGCTCAGGTGGTTATAATTGATTGTTTCCAACCACCACCGGTTCCAGCTTGCCCAGTGTTTGCATTAAATTACCACAGCCAGGGGCTCAGACCTATTATGTTTCCAACAACTTACCGGGAGAGGTCATCAGAGCAGAGTGTCACAACGGCACAGCTGAACAGATGCCTGTTGGGTTTACAAGGCGTAGCGAGGTGTTTTTACAACATCCCCAGGTGCCCCTACACATCTCATGGTGCCTTATTCACCCCTCCGGGTGCCCTCAGCCCCATCAATCTTCTCACTCAATCACTGTAAATCAGACTGAAAAATCAGAAAAGAGATGGCAAATCCCTTCATTTCCACCCACTGAGATCCTGTAGCTGAGCCTGCACCCATTGGACCTTCCAGGGAGTGAATTCACATTCTCATGTGGGAGTCAAACATCTGCTCTGGAAAACACCTGAGGCTACACAAACAGAAGTGGTTGAAAATCTCTGAATGAAGGGATACAGTCAAAGTCTTTCTGTAATTGTATGAGAAGCTCTCCAGAGTGAACCAGTGTCCTCCCCCCATGATGCATCTTCCAACAACGGCTTTAGCCAAAATGACCCTTCTCCTGTTTTCCACCTAAAGCATTACTTGGTTACAGGGGATTTGATGAGCTCAATGGACCAAATTTAGTCTGCACGTCGAGTTACTGGGAATGACAAGGTCTGCACAGCCAGTTGTTGGCACAGCTCTCCAGAAACCAGTGGGGTGACTACGACCCCTCCTCTGACAAGGAACCAGAGCATGCCTCTCCCACCCAGCCAGCACCAGCCAGCAGCACTGGCCCAGGGCTTCCGGAGCAGGCAGGCACTGTGCCACAGCCAGGAGCTGCTTTCTGTTCCCTAAAGCAGCACAACTTCTGGTTTCCGGGCACAGAAACTTTTGCCATTTCAACCGAATTTCCCTTTGCAACTTGGGACCTGTTTGAGCTTGAGATGCAAAGCAGTGACAAGCCCTGGGGCCCCGCGAAAAGCATTCCCACCACCCACCTTCAGCTTGGGAGCACCGACCCACTCCCTGTGAGATTTCCCTGTTCAACACAAAGTGCCAGGGCCGTGCCAGCCCTGGCAGTGGGAGAGCCCCCGGGCACTGGCACCCTGCGGAGCTGAGCCTGCCTTCCCGGGAAGGACAAGGTTCACACGGCTCCAGCTCTCTGCTCCCCACTACCTGTGTGCACCTTGACTGCAGCAGCAGGTCACGTTTCCACATAAATTGTCAAGGAAAGCTACCCAACAGCTGACCACGACTCACTAGTATCAGGTGAGAGACAGAGCAGGTAAGCAGTGCTCAGGGCTGGATCCAAAGCCAGGCAAAGCTCAGGTTGTGGCTTAAACCTCTCATCTGGGGCATCCCGGGCCCCACCGGTCCCTCTGCTGGCAGCCCAGTCCCTCGCCCCCAGCCCCTGAGCGGAGGCTGGAGGGACACAGATCTTCCACTATCTGCAAAGCAACATCCCAAAGCAAAACTGATGGGAGTGACAAGGAGCACGGCGCAGCTCTGCAGTACTGGGGCAGGGGCACCTTGGGGTGGTGCCAGCAACTCCAAACACAGCCTGTGCTGCAAAGCACAGAAACTAGGCCTGCTACAAGAACTCCTGCCTCATTTTTAATGAAGAAATTAAGTGTAAATTCCCAGTTTCCTTTCTGTGGCTAATCCTCTGGATTTATTTGAGTAGATGTAAGGTTAGAGCACAGTTAGTTTCATGTTTGGAATTTCTAAATTAGTATAAACCGGTACTTCAAAGTAACTCAGCTCCTACAAAAACCAGTCCCACGGAGATGCCACAGTATATTTGGACAGTAAGTAGATGCTTTGTCATATTCCCACGTGTATATGAGGTTTTTTTTCTTTGGGAACATTTTCTGACTGGTTTCAAACCACATTTCCATGCCCAGGCACACATATATACAGAGACTGTTTATACAGTCTACCCAAGGAGTTCGTTTTATTTAACAACCCGTTACAGTACAGCTCGTTGGTGGGTATCTCATCATTACACCCCCAAACGCTGCGTTCAGTGACCATGCAGGATCTGACACAAAGCCACAAGAGCCAGAAACTTGAGAATTAATGCTGAAACGCATCATTATCCCATGCCGCTGTGCCTTTGGTTTTCAGCAGAGCAAATAAACTGGATTTTCAGCCTTTTTTGAGTTGGAGACCCCAAAACATTTCCCAGGAGAGATGCAGATCCCTGGCCAGCAAACCTAACCCTAATGAATACAAGTCTGCTTTCCCAAGGTACCTCTCTGGGAGTTTTTGGGAGAGCATGGGGCTCATGCAGAAACCACAGAAGACATTGAGTCCGGCACAGCCCCAAGCGTGGGATGGGGTTTCCAGTTCAGCTTTTCCTCAAGCGCGCTTCCTCATCAAATAGTGCATTTTATTTTGTGTTCAGCTCAGACCCCCCCGTCAGCCACTGCTTGGACTGCTTGGCATCTCCACTGTGGAGATGCCTGGAAATCCACAGTCATTGCCCTTCTGCTACAGCTACGGCCAGGAGAGTGGGGCTGGGGCTGTCAGCAGCGTCCTCATCTCCCTGCCCAAAAAGGCAGCTGCTGGCTGGAGCGGCACAAAGGTGCTCAGCTATGACCCCTGCCAAAACACCCATGGAAAGACAGAGCAGTGGTGAGAGGACACTGTCAGGGCTCCACTCTGCTGGGACATGGCAGTGACGCAGCGTGGCCAAAGGAACAGCCAGGCAGACCTTTGGTTTTGGTGGCTCCAAGGGGGACAGTGCTGGGACACCCCACACGGCCACTGCTCCCGGGCCAGTGGGAAGCTGGGGATGGGCTCTTGCCTACTTTGCTTTCACAACAGCTCCAGCATCCCACAGCTGCGCCGCACTCCAGCCACGCAGCCAGCATGACCTTCAAACCCACTGGGCCTTGATCCTGCTGGGGCAGAATAGCTCAAATATGAAGTAAACCCACACAGTGTCCTCGGAATTTGATAAGCTCTGTCAGCACGTTGCTGCAAACACTGTTCCAGGCAGTCTGCTCCAGAGAACTCATACTCCTCCCTTATGGGGGCTTGAGTCCAAATTCCACACGGGCTTTGAGTGGGCAACACGCCGCAGTGATTCCATGCAAGTATTCCATTTTAGCTGCATGTGTTACAAAGACCAGCATTTGACACAAAATTCATTATAAAAAGCTATTTCTGTTGAGGGGAAGCAATCCTAGAGATCACCCACTCACTCTCAGTGCAAGAACCCAACCAACCTAAATCCTTCCCTCACAAGTCCTCCTTCCCCTGAGCTGCGCTGCGAAATCATCTCCTCCCTATGTGACTTTTTAGCAATGCTCATTGAGAAGAACCACCGCCCCCCACTCCTGACCCAGGCCATCCTCCTCTGCACATTTTCTCTGCGTCTCACAAAGCCGTTAAGCTTAATTGCAAGTTAGCACTTCTATCAAAGCAAGGGGACTATTCCCAGGCTGAGCTGGTGGCTCCCCTTGCCCAACCTGGGGAACACAGGCTGATCAGCCAGTTGGCAGAGATGTGCTGTCCCCAGGTCCACCTGCCCCATCCGCCCTCCACAGTCCTCTGTGTGGCCAGTGCCACATGGTCACAGTGGGAACCAAACAAGTGGCTGGCACCACATCAATGTGCACAGGGACAAAGCCCCTCGTTCGGTGCCAGCCTCCCTCAGGCCTCTCAGCACGGTGCTGAAGGATAAGGAGCCAGGTCCCGCACGGACTGGCACTGAGCAGCAGTGCTGTGGGGATGGACAGGGAAGGCTGGCATGTTAACTGCCCACTCCCAAAAACCCTCACTGGCAGGCAAGCGCTGGAGCTCCCTAGCTGAGTCACAGCAAGTGCTGCAGGAGAGAAGCATTCAATTAGACTGGAGAGCACACAAGGGGGCAATGATTTTCCTCTCACACCGCATTACGCCTAACAGCCCGTGCTCCGGATTTGTAACAACCAACAACTTCAGCTGAGCACGCGCTCGGAATGAATCAGGCCAACATTACGGGATTTTTTCTTCCAAAAGGAGCCTAAAACCCAACTGCCTGGTCCTCAGGAAGAACTAATGAGCCACACTTGCTAACACCAGAGCACCTATCAGTGATGCACAGGCAAAAGGAAAACTGGAAACCCACTAACAGGAGAAGTGGAGCTCACAATGGGAAGGCAGATAGACCCTGATTTGCTCCACCGGACCAGCTGCTGCTTTAATACATTTTCCTGCTGCATTTCTAGGGCTGGGACACAAAATGTGTTAGAGTCTTCGCTGTCTTGAAGGTGGAAATTGATGTTAGGTTTTTGCAGCACAAAGACACCAAATATTACAACTCTTCTCTTGACGCTGCCACTCTGGGACTTGAAAACGAAAACAGCTTGTTAACTTGTTGGCAATTCTAATGATTAAGTAAAAGGTTCTCCTTCTGACTGGTAGGACGGCTTCCCAGCAGGCTCAGTCAGCGGTTTTAGAGGAATATGCTTCAAATAAATGGGAAATGTAGAAATATTAGGCATGAACGAATATTAATGTTATGCTTCATTTATACCCTGCTGTACTTGACATCAAAGGATCTCAAAGCAGCTTTACAAATGCAATATGACACTACATGAGTTGGGTTTCTGAATAACAGTAAGAAATACAGGAGTATGTGCAACACTGAGGTACCTCAGGTTAAACAACTGGTCCAAGGCCAGCAGCAGTGTCAGTTGGGACCAGAACCCAATCTCCTCATCCACCATATATCACCACCAGTCATACTGCTCTCTCCACAGGAATGAATTTTCTTGCAGCCTGATCTCGCCACAGTGGCAAACACGGAGGGTTCCAACTGACTCCCAATGGGCTGGCAGTGCTCAGTGATTCTAGCTCACATCCCCAACCCTCATGTCCCCTGTCACACACCCCTTCAGGAACACAGTGTCCTTCTTAGACAGCCTTTGTGGTATCACTGACAACATCCTGGTCTCCTTCCCTGCCTACCCAGGGAGCTCTCAGAGAGGAGAGTGCTACCAGGAGCACGCCTTACAGTGGAACAGTATGACAGGCCAAGACAAAGAAGGAGTAAAACCTCATCTGTGCCAATCTCCCTGGAGTCACTGGGGAATTAACTGTCTAAATACCTTATCACATACAGCACTTGACACTTTCAACATCAACAGACTGATATTAGTCAATATTATCTTCTTTACTGAAGAAAAGTTAGAAAAAACAGTATCTCCCCAGCAGTCCTGGAGCCCCGGGGGAGCTCAAGGGTGAGTGGTACTTCTACCACTGACTTTCAGTTATGACCAAGCTCACTCCTCGGGCACCCCCAGCAGCCTCAGCCCCAATGCTGCCGCTTAACCCGCCTGGTAGAGACCGTTCAATCCTGCCAGGGGATTCAATCCTGAGGGGCTGATCTGCAGGGATGCTGAGCATCAGCCACAGCCAACAAGAACTGAGGGTGCCTTCGCATCCTGTAAATAGGATTCTTGACTCCCAGTGACTCCTCTGAGAGCCATGACCATGCCAAGGTGTCAGGACTGAGAGTGTGGAATTAGCTCAAACTACCAGATTTCCTGGCTGTTGGGTAGCTTTGACTTTGCCATCAGGGAAAAACTGTTACACTTTGCTAGAGTAGGTCTATGAACCAGTGCATTAAGGCTACATATTTTACCACAGCGTGGAGATGCCACACTAAACACTCCGGTTACCATGGGAAACCTTTCTCTCTGCCACTGGCATTGCACAAGGAAGCCCAAGCCCAAATGCTCTACCTCGCCTTTGAAATCAAACAGATGTTTTCAAGATCTTTGATGGAGCTGAGTTGTGCACACTTCCCAGAGGAAGGAAAAAATGCAGCATTAAAGCAGACCTTTTTTCTCTCTTTTTTCTCAAGTATCACATGTTCTTAGTGAAAAGGAAAACAGACATCTCTGTCTGGTGCTAACATTTACAGCCACTTGGTAACAAACTGTGACAGTGGTCAACTTCTGTCCCGAACGCAGGGAGCCAAGGTACCTAGCGTACGGTCCCCGGCAGGGCTGCCCGCCGCGGGACGGAACGTGGGGTCGGTGATGCCCACAGACCCCCGTCGCGCAGGGCACCCGGGGACGGGGCGTGGGAACGACGCTGTCTCCGGGCAGGTGGGGGGGTGGTCTCCGGGGAACGCGGGGCGGGGAGAGTCGAGAGGGGAGAGGAGCGGGGAGAGCGGGGTGTAGGGCTCGGCCGCCCGCCCGGGACGGCCCCCGGCCACGGGACGCGCTCCCGCCCGAGGGACGCGGCAGCAGCGGCGGCGGGGCGGGACGGGACGGGGCCACTGTCCGCCCGCCGGCCACCGGCTCCCCGCGCTCCCCCGCCCCGGCGGTACCCGCCGCACGCCGTACCTGTATGTTCCTCTTCTCGCAGGCCGGGCCGGTGCCCTGCACCACGCTGTCCAGCACGGTGACCATGCCGGCGGCCGGGCTGACGAAGCAGGAGTTGCGGGCGGCCCGGATCGTCTCCTCGATCTCGGCGAAGCGGAAGACGCAGAGCGCGGACTGCGGCCGCCCCCCGGCACCGCCGGCCCCGGCCCGCTCGAAGACGCCGAAGAGCAGCTCCTCGGGGGGCGGCGGGGCCGGGGCCGGGGCCGGGCCGGGGGGCGCGGCGGGGCTGCGCCAAGCCGCCCGCGCCGGGAAGACCGAGACGAGACGGGTGAAGGCGTCGGCGGCGCCGCCGCAGCGCAGCCCGAGCTGGATGTAGGACTCGGTCAGCTTCTTGGTCTCTCCGCTGCCGTTGAGGGTGGCCTCGGCTGGCTCGCCCAGGCAGATGCGGGCCAGCAGGCTGTGCGCCGGGCTCTCCTTGTCGCCCGCGTTCGCCTCGCTGTTGAGCGCCAGGTAGGCGTAGGGGCGGCGGGCGCGCGGCGCGGCCCCGCGCTGCAGGAAGGCGCGGACGAAGCTGAGCTTGTGCCGCGCCTTGTCGCCCTGCTTGATCTTGAGGATGTTGTCGTCGGAGGGGTTGATGTCGAAAGTGAAGAGCTTGGCCAGGTCGCCGCGGGCGTTGAGGGCGCGGATGGCGATCTCGGGCGTGTTCTCGAAGCGGTGGTCCTCCAGGCTGCGGTTGCGGGGAAAGAAGGGGCTGCCGAAGCCGGTGTAAGTGGCGGCCACCAGCAGCCGCGCCCCGCCGCCGCCGCCGCGGCGCAGCACGAGCCCCACGGTAGAGGCGTTGGGATGGTTGGCCGCCACGTTCAGCATACTGGGGAAGACGGTGACAGAGTCGCTGCCGCCCGGCGGGAAGCGCACGGCCACCGCCGAGATGTTGGCCATGCTGCGCAGCTGGCAGAGGCCCTGGTAGATGGAGCCGCAGACGACGAGGACGCCCTGCTCGGGGTCCGGCTGCAGGATCTTGTTGTAGTTGTTGGTGAGCACCCTGGGGTGCTCGCAGGAAGCCTGTGGCAGCTGCGGCGCGTGGCACAGCGGGCTGTCCAGCACCGGCCCCACAGCCGCCTCCGCCTCCAGCGCCAGCTCGCCCCCCGACAGCTGGAACAGCCGGTTGACGGCCGCCAGGTAGACGCGGGAGCCGGGGCCGTCCAGCGCGAAGTTGTTGGTGGGGGTGGGAGAGAGGAACTTGCGCTGCACCTCCAGGCCGGCGGCACGGTCGGGCAGCAGCAGCGGCAACAGCAGCAGCGGCAGCAGCGCGGGGGGCCGCAGCTCAGCGCCCGCCGCCGGGACCGGAGCCGGAGCCATCCCGCCGCCCGCGCCGCCGCGCCGCACAGTGCATGAGCCCGTCGCCGGGCGCGGGAGGGGCGGGCGCGGGGCCGCTTCCTGCGGAGGCAGCGCCCGCCGCCGAGCGACGCCCGCGGGAAGTGGCGGCCGCGGCGGGGGGCGGCGGGGGGCGGTGGGGCGAGCGGCCGCGCCCCCTCCCTGCCCCCGCCCTCCGCCCGCCCCCGCTCCCGCCCTCCCGCCGGTACTCACCGCGTCCCGGTGCGGGCCCGTCACGTGCATGCGGTGAAGTTACCGATGTCCCCCGCACCGCTGACCGGGTGGCACCGAGAGGCTGCGGACAGGGCGGCTCCCCGCCGCAGGAGGGGTTCCTCCGAGCTGTCCCTGTCCTCTCCGCTGCCGCCGCCGCGTTTTCGAGCAGGACGGGCCGGGGGGGAAGGGGCGGGGGAAGAAGCACTTTTCCTAGCTGCGGAACAGCACGGCGAGGCGGCACAGGCAGCCTTCCACAGCCCCCTCGCAGCCCACTGCCCCCCACCCACAGCCCCCGCTTTACCGCTCGCCGGGCACCGGGCGGGGAGCGAGGCGCGGCCCCACCCCCGGAGCGGCTCTGCCCGCACGGCCTGTCAAAAGTGGAGCTCAGAACGGCCTGCGCGTCTCCTCTGCCCTCCAACGGGCGCCGCTTTAACTGTGGAGACAAGAAAGACCCAGAGAAAGAAGCGATGTTTTCTGAAATTACACCCACTGCGATGCTGTGGGGATCAGCCCCCGAACCACCGCCCCATCCCTCCACATGCGCGTGGAGGTGCCGCTTCACACTTGCCGTTTTCTTCCCCGTCTGCAGGTGTGTGAACTGACCCCCTCGTCGTGAGAGAACGCACCCGAGACCTGGGTGAGGCTGTACGGAGAGCCAGGGTCCGGCCCGGGATGGGGGCTGACCGGGCCTCGCGTCCTGCAGCGGACGCTTTGTTTGCCCACGTAGTTCATGTCCCTGCAGGCTACATGAAAGAGCCCTGGGCGATTGCCCAGCACAGCGCTGGCCTCCTACCACGGGATCGCGACACAGGGCAGAGCCGCGGGCTCAGGGGTCACCCAGGAGGGACCGGACTCCTTGGGCACCCCACCGAATTCCCCATGCAGGAGGGGACACGGGTGGGCCCCAGTGCATGGCACACTCAGCACTGTGTGGACCTTCAAGCCGAAGCAATGGTAGAGCCGACAGCCAAGAGGAGTGGCTGTGGGATGTGGGCACAGCATCGTTGTCTCCAGACTGAGTTTCCACTAAGAGCAGAGCACCCAGGCACTGGAGGAAAGTCAGGGGGAAGCTCGTAGGCTCGGCCTCCCAGTGCAGCTGCAGCAGTTACACCAGCGTAACGGTGAGGGTTGAGCGTGGAGGCACTTTACCACAAACAAATAGCCAGCAGCAGTTAAAACAAGGGGGGGAAATGGAGGCTGCTGTTTGGTCACCGCTGCCTGGAAATGCTGTGCAGGCGAGCCCCGAGACCTGTCCTCCCTCTCCCCAAGCTGTGCCTTACTGCCCTGCCTCTTCTCGTGGCACGGATCTTTCGTTATACAAAACATGTTAGTGAGGCTGGTGGGGATTCTGCACGACTTCTGTTCTGGAGAGAAAAATCCTCTGTTGTTGTCTAATCTCATTTCTACACCTGCCAATTTCCCTCTCCCTCTCCTGTTCTCCTCGCCCTCTTCAGAGCACTAATTAATACACAGCTGCCTTGGCCATGCCATGTCCACTGAAAATCTGCATTGAATTAAATGCTATGCTTTCGTGCTATCTAACTCATTGTCTCTGCTAATCGTATCCTTAATTAATAGAGTATTAGCTGTTTTTGAGTATGGGGCTTCCAGTTGTTAGTAGCTTTTTTTTCCTTAAACTACAAGTTAGCAGTTTCTAAATGTGATCATGTCTTTAATTGCATAGAAATAAACCCCCATGATCCCAAACCCTTAATCTGCCTATTTTAGGATTTCTTATGGCTGCTTACCCTGATAGCAGGGCATCTTCCATATGAAATCAGCCTTATAAGGCATATCAAATTAGGTTCCAGATTACAGTGAATTAAAAAAAAATAGGCCAAAGAACATTGAAAAAATGTGTGACTTACCCAAAGATATCCAGTACTGGCTCTGTCAGAAAAAATCCCCCAGAGCTCTGACTCCCATTGCCTATGCTGAGAATTTATCTACACTGATACAATTAAAGACAAAATATTTGTGGTATTGAAGGATTATTTGACAAAGATTTTATTGTTGTTGTTAGGAAACAATTCTCTGGTAAGATGCTTTGAGGGGAATATTTTCCAGAAATGATTTCCCACCCCTATTATCTGAGCTGTTAGAAGCTCCACTGAGTATTTCAGGGTAATGCTCCTAATGGAGTAGTAGAGATTTTTAAATCTCTCATACACAGATCTCACCATTATTTTTTGTTCAGGAAGAAAAAAAGGTCAAAATTAAACCACAAACCTCTTGTCATAGAGCATCACCCCCTGCCAAAATCCCTTCCCGTTTGACTCCTGTGCAGGTTGGAGGATACCAGGCTCTCAGACAGCTCTGGTGGGGAGAGGGGCTGCATACACAGGAACTCAAAACTGCTTTAATTATTAATAAATATATTTACACAAGAACAGTTTCCCTTTAGGGGAAACATGAGTTCTCATGCAATTACTCAGGTTATATTGACTCGACACTGTCAAAAAACTAAGATTTCATCACTTTAATACAAGGAGTATAAACATCTATTTATTTAGCAGAGTTTATCTGAAAGGTACCCGTAGAGCCTGTGGATTTGGAAAGGAAGTCCACCCTTGCAGCTGGAGATGGCCAGGTTTTTCTCGGCAGCTCTTGGCCAGCACCAGCAGCTCATGGTGCTGCTCACCAGTCAGGCGTATGGGACCCACCGCTGCCTCGAGGCCTGGCAGCAGGAACCCCCGGGGACCTGGGAGAAGAGCAACAGCCTTCGTGTCTTTGTGTGTGACACTGAGTGCATTGGGAAGGCCTGACCGGGTGGCACGTGCTGCTGCATGGAGCAGCTGCCCCTCCTCTGCCCACAGGGCCCTGCAGAGAAAAGGCCCGGGGGGTCCAGTCACTGCAGAGGGGCCACAGGGCACCATGGCAGAGGAACAACCACTCCAGAGCTGCTGCCAGAGAGCCCTGGCTGTGCAGCTGGTCAGAAGGTGCCTCTGTTCTTACCCAGGCAGCCAGTCCTCATTTTTTCCCCTCTCCTTCACATTTGCCTCTCAGTGTGCAATTTGGGTTATTTCTATATGATTGCGGGTTGGCAGGAGACCACAAGGTGCCTTCACAAACTTACAAACAATGTGTTTTGAATCTCTTTGGCCACTCACTTTCCCTCTCAGAAACCCGTACTGATGGAAAATGGCAATTGAATAGCTGTACTGCATCAGAGCAGGAGTCCAGCCCTTACCTTCTCCCCGTCCTGATGGAGGCCATAAGTGGTTATCCGAGAGAAGAAGGGTAACAGGAGAGAGTGGAGTGGTCCCACTTGATCTCCATTGTCCCAGCCCAGAGATGGTCAGGACAGGGCTGTCCCTGGAGCATCGTTTCTGAACAGAGAAGAGCCAGAAGGGGAGATGAGGAGGAGCTGAGAAGCACTTAGACATAGAGAAATCATTGCCTAAACAAGAACTGTTCACTGATCACCACACTCATCAGATTCTCTCCAGCCCTGCCTGTCACCCTGCCCTGATCCAGCCGGTTGATAGTGTTTAGTGTCATCAGACTGGACACATCAGCAAGTGCTCGCCTGGGGACTTCAGGGCACTCAGAAGTAACAGAGGGCTTGGAAATAGACTGGTTAGCAAACATCAGTGTGTTTTTGGATAAGTGTGGACGAGTCCTTATTTTATTGTTATTAATCTGTATTGCAGGCACTGCTCATGGGGAAGGAGGCCAGACTGTTGTTACTGTTATTACTAGTGATTTAGCACCACTGCTAGGTGGTCTTAGCAGAAAGACTAAGACAAGGTCGCTTCCCCAACGTCCTTTAATCTAAACACATGCTCCAGTGCAGTCCCAGGTTCTGCTGCAAATGGCTGTAACAGGAACCACAGGAGCACAGAACGCTCCTGTGCCACTCTGCTACCAGCCTCCAGCCCTGTTTGAGCAAGGGTGAGAGTGATTTATGGGGACCTGAGGCACTTTGCTAAGTAAAATCACCCTTTTATTCTTCAAGCCTCTTTGTTTTCAAATATGAGCCTTTCCCAGTGTAATATAGAGCCTTGCTCTCCTCAGAGTGTGTAATGCAGTCATAACCTTGTCTGCAGCGTGCAGCCAACTGACATGTTCACCATGAGGGATTTGCCTCCAGAGGGGAGCTGTGCAGACAGAGGCTGTGAGCACAAAAAGGTTTCCTTCTAGGTTAATGACAGATACAGTGCTGGTGAAAGTTCACATGCACAGTAACGGCAGGATGTTCTGGACTGGGAGGTTTATCACAAAGCATTAAAGAGATGTGTCTTTGGTAGCCTGTGCTAGGATTAACCTGGGCCCTGCAGGTAGTGAGGAGCTCTTTCACCTCCTGGACCCACACTGGATGCAAAAGCAGCAGGTTGCCCAGTTTTCCCCAGATCTCCTTGGTGACCTGTTGCTTTTATTTTCCTTAGAGGCTTGAGAAGGGCTCAGCACTCAATTGCCCCAGCTTCACACTGGTCAGGGCTGGAGGTGCGGCTGGTGAGCTTGAATGCAGCTCCAGCTCTGATCTGTGGGAAGCTCAGCCTGTGCTGGGGTGGTGGCCAGGTGAAGCACAGTCCCTTCCACCCCAGTTGCCCTGATGGTCTCTCATCCCTACCTGTCTCTCGTCAACGTGGGCATCACGGGCAGGCGCAGGTGCCCGTGTGCACGGCAGAATAGGGCTCTTCTTTGGCTGGGTCCAGCCAGCCCCGGCATTAGGGGGTTTCTGTGAGCAGCAGTGGTTTTCACACCATTTTGCCTGGGCTGGCCGTGCAGGGGCTCATCAAGCCACCCAGGACTGCAGGGCACTGCCCACAGCACTGTGGCACGAGGGGGACCAGCCACATCCTGCCCATGCCAGGCCCTGTGCGTCCTGACCGCCTGCCAGCCGTGTAGGATGCGGGACTTGGCTCCCAGCAAAGGAAGCAAATGCAACATAAAGCAGAGCATCCCCTCATGGGATTCCCAGCAGGGGCCATGCTGATTGCTCAAAACAAAGCTTGGCTGCCTTGGAAGGGAGCCCGGCTCTTGCCCTGGAGTTCACACATGAAGGCCCAACTGAGCCACACAGCAAAGCCCTGCAACAACAACCAGCAAGGCTGATCCTACTAGCTTTGTTCAAACATCCTCCACCAAAGCCTGAAGGAGGTTTTTCCTTATGAAGTCAGGCAGGATCGTGCTGCACACTCTGCAATATGCTAACTTCCCCTGAGCAGTTGCTAAATACGTGCTTAAGTAGACAGGCCACCACTACTCGTTAACCAAAACAAATGGGAAAGGGGGAAAGCTTACAACACAACAATTGCTTTCAATTAGAGGATATATCTATTGCCAAAATATGTCGGCGGGATTCGACAGACTACATTTTTAACTGTGTACTACTGAAGAACAGGCTGCGCTAAAATGCAGCCTAAACTAAACAGGAGTTTAATCCCTTCCCTTCCTTCCCACAGCATAATCACCGGGCTGTAAATACATTATTACAGCCCACACTCCCCTTGTTAACTGCAACCAATTTGACTTACCTCAGTGGCTTCAATGTTATTCTCTCCCATGTTCACGGAGCTTATTGAGTCTTCAGTGTTGATGCTCATTTTGTGCTTTGAAGTGGAAGGGTTAAATGTGGTTAATTGTAAATTTATTGTTTGTTTTGTATGTCTTAATACAATCCTAAGCATTTTGGTTAACACTTCATGTTGCTTTAAAAGATATACCACGTTGCACTGAGCTCCGAATCATTCGGTTTATCCATTTCTGAGCACCTTGCTGAACAGAGCAGACTCCAGACCAGCTCCAGATGTACCCTCAGGTTGGAGGACCCGTTGCCAGCAAAACTCTGTACACCTCAGGTGACACTTTACACCTTACATGCCCAACTCCTTCTGACAGACTCTTCCCTAGTCCTAGCTGGGCACCCGCAGCTGCCACCTGCCCTGAACCAGTTCCACAGACACTGCTGGACCCAGAGCTCGTGCAAGTTCTGGGCTTCTGCCAAGGTCAGCCCCAGCTTCAAGTCACTTGTCCTTGCTGTGACCTTTGGCCAGCCATCCAGCGCTTGCCCAGCACAGCCCTGCGTGCCGTCCCGTAGCTTCTATGTCCAAGCTGTGGTGCTGACTCTGCCAGCCTGATTGTCAGCTAGCTTTAACCTAAGTCTCATAACACCAGCAGCCTCAGCCACAAGCCTTGTTCAGATAGCCCTTGACAGCATCATCTCCAAAAACCTATGCAAGCAGTAACTACTGCACCAGCACCCTAACTTTCACTCCCTGCGCTGTCCCTGCTTGAACTTCAGCCCAGAGGTCTGTCCAGGCAGCCACCTGCAGCCCACTCCAAGCCCTTGCCCTGCACCCCAGCCCTGCCCACGACGTGCCCATGCCAAGGGCAAGCAGTTCTCTGCCATTATGGGCAGACCCTGCTGGCCCTCCCTGCCCTCCACGGGGGCTGATCAGGTCGTGCAGCACTTGCACTGTGTTCTGGCCCTTCAACAGAGGTGTGGGGTCAGCCTCTCCCAGGAACTTACTAGCAGGCACTGGTTACAAATGTGCCCGCTGCTTTTACAAGGAAACCTGAAATGTTTTCATACCTGTGTCTTGCAACGGTTTGCTGGTTGCAGTCCTGAGCTACAGCTCTGGCCGTGGCACACAGCAGCACGTGGTTTACATTGCCTCTAATAGCTGTCTGTCAATATAATGTCACTCGTGGGTGTCAGCCCGTGTATATTTTTGGATGTATTGTAGACAGCAATCTCATTCTTGACATTTCCCTGGTGACCCCAACAGTCTGAAAGGGTTCCACATTTCTCATGTGCAGTCAACACATTCATTAACCTTACAGATAAGTCAAAAGTTGAAAGTCACACACAGACACATACATGTAGAAAAAAGGCATGTATGTACATACACAGCTAAAATGTCAGCAAGCCCTGTGGCTGGACTAGTTTCAGCATTTTGAATTTTGTAGCACAGAAGGAGAGTTCTCAGGTAGCTCCAGTTCAGCTTGCAAAGATACTGTCCATGCACAATCCCCATGTTTCTGTGCACAAATACGTATTTGTGTTTGAACTCATCACAAATTCAAGAGTGTAAAATATGTGATGTTACCAGTGTATTAATGGAAACAGTCACATGAACCTTTATACAAGTGAAACCATTTTTTTCTTTGAGCTATCTGGATAACCCAGTGCAATGGGCATCCAAAGTGCTTCACCCACCAGTGAATGTGATGCTGAAACTGAGCAGAAGTAGTAAAGGAAAGACAGATGAAGCAAGGTCAGCTGTTATGGCTGAGGAAAGTGGGAAAGGTAACTAAACAACATAAATAATTAAAATGACCTTTCAACGCTCTGTTTTAAAATATAAACACCATGCAGTTAGAGACTGGGGTAGTTTTATCACTTGAATGTCAGCTCAGCTGTTCCATCTTTCTATCCAAGCAGTTGTCTTTGTACTATTTCACATCTACCTATTACATTGTACACAGGTGTGCAGCGTATTTCAGGGGTCATAGGTGTCCCTGGTATCCCTTTTCTTAGCCTCTTCTGCTCCACAAGGGTAGAAGGACTCATACACATCAGTCTGCAACCTTACCGTGCTCCATGCGAGTGACATAGTTGCTTACAGAGCGATAGCTCCAGTGAGTTAAATGGCCTGTTAGCCCTGCAAAGGCTGGGGAACTGCAGCAACCCTTCCCTTCATGGGGTTTGTCTGAAGAGAGAGCAATAATGAGCTCTAATAGAAAAGAGGACGGACGAGCCGGGGGCACTCACTCCAGGTGACAGCCCGGGGCTGATGCTCCTCTGCCTCTCCGGCGGAGGTGTGGGTTGGTAGAATTTGTTCACCCAGGGCTGGACGGGGGCAAACCCCGTGCACACACACCTTCTGGTCAGATTTGGGCTCTGTCAGCTTTTGTGTCCTTCCAGACCCAAGCTGCGATCAGCAGCAAAGCCCCCGGCTGGGGCAGGATTCGTGTCGGTCCCCTCCCACTCTGCGGGGCCAGCCCCAGCCCAGGGCTGTTTAACTCTTCCTGGCGAGTGCCTTGGCTGTCCCCGCCGGCCGGGGGAGGCGACCAAGGGTCTGCCAGAGGTCACAGTGGGAAAACATGCGTTTCACTAGGTGCCTTTAGGACATGTCATGAAATATGGGGGCTTTCTCCTCCCTGAGAGCAAGTCCTTTTAGGCCAGGCAGCTAAATACCCAAAATTTGTTCCCATGTGGAGGGCCACTGACACATAGGAATTAGCTGACAGGCTTAGGTCAGTTCCCAGAGGAGAGGTGGGAGCAGCACCAAAGCCATCACAGCCAGCACTCATTAGGCTCTTGCCTGCAACCCAAGCAGAGGTGCCCAAGGTGGAGCAAGTTGCTGAGGTTTCTGTAGCCTGGAATCTGACCTCCTAATCTTCTTATCTCCCTCTCCATGCTCTCTGTCCTCTCACACAGAGAACAGCTTGTCATACAAGGGCAGGCTCCTCTAACCTACTTAATGGTACTTTTCACCTTCAGGGTTCTCACATGCACTGGGTTTATCTTTCCATCTTCTTCTAAGTGATGTCTATTTAAGCCTGGGTTTGAAAATAAAAACAACAGCAAAACTTACTTCTGTTTTCAATCAAAACTCTCTCCAGTCACCTTTTTCATTGTAGCCTTGCTCAGCGGCATTTCGACTTCTCTGGGCAGCACTCACAAAGGAGCTCGGGGGCTGCCACGCACGGGGAGGCTTCCTGGCTCACAAACAGCCCCACTGATTTCATCGAGCTCTTTGCTAAACAGTTCTGTAACCATCGCTGGCAGGGACACAGAGTATGGCCCATGGCAAAGAGTACTTTTGTTTAAGCTTGTTCCTGGGACTGAAAATGGAGGTGCGTGTGGTTCCCGGCAGCTCTGACCGCTCTGGGGCTCTCAGTCAGACACCCGGACGGGTCAGGCACTGAGTCGGCTTCACAAAACCTGCTCTGCACTGGCAGGCCCGGGCCTGGCTCCTCTCACACTTGCAAGAAACCTGCAGAGTAAGCACTGCATCAGGAGTGGCAGCATCTGGCCTGGGGGCTGGTCAGATGCAGAAGGTTGAATAAATATTAGTGGTTAAACTAGTAATTAACCCACCAGTTGAAATAACCAATAAATCCTGTGTTTTTCTCACAGTTGATGCAAATAAGAGTTGATTGTAAACATCTCACGCCTAAATTATACCTTGGAGAATCCAAGCGACACAATTGGCCTTGCCTGAATTATTTCAATGCAAACAAGGCAGACAAATGAGTGTAATTGTCCAACTTTGACTCGCTGGCTTTCACCCTGCTTGGAAACTCTTGCAGCTGGACGTTCATGCAAGGTTTGGAATGTAAATGTACCTCTTTGCTCCAGATCTCACACTATTAGCAAACCTGTTTTCCTTTCATTTTTGTCTAAGCTAGAAAGGGAGGATTTGTTTTAAAAATGGGAAGAGCCTGTTTGTAGCCTGTATTTCAAAGGAACATTACATTCCAGCTCCCAGATGATCGTTAAGAAACTGGTAGCCAATACTTTTGTTATTGTGCTGGGTCCCACACTTAATCAGCTTCAGACCTAATAGTTCTGATCCCATGCAAAAGATGGGGAACAACAGCATGTAAAAATATATCAGTTTCCCTGTGCCACTTTATTTGTCACATGAAACTTTGCATCTGTTTCACATGAAGACCTAATCAGGCCAGCTCCTGGCTGGAGTTTTTTGTTCCAGAATTGGAGAAAAAAAAAGCAAAAAAAAAAAAGCCAAAGTCTACTTCCTCCCTAAGGGGCCAACTCTTCCTTCTTTTCATGTGGACATCCTCCACAGACACAGCCTTCAGAGTGAGGGGGGAGGGAAGCATCAGAAGAGGCAACTGAAGAATGAATGGATTTAGGAAATACCAAGTAACTGAGGAAGTTGGTCCCAGCGTAGCTTTGGGCAGCAGCACATCTCTGTGGTACATGGTATGGTGAGCGCTGCCTGCCAGCCACACAACAGGCTCCAGAGTTGGGTACCCAGCCAGGCACCCCCAGGTGTGCTGTGCTGCTGCAGAACCTGGCCAGGGGGACTGTGGGGCTCGCAGGCTTCACACACACAGACACTGGATTTCAGCCTCCCTGATCACGCTGCCAACAGGTAGGCTCTGCTTGCTCAAGCAGCAGGTCTGTGCACAGTGTGGGAACCAGAATTTGGAAGCATCAAAAGCCTTTACAGCAGCTTCACCAGCTCATCCTCACATATGTTGTTTACCAGGATTGCAGCAGGCTGCTGTGAGGAGCTGCTTGTTGCAAGGCCAGATTAGCATTTTGTTGAGAAGAGCTGAAGGGTTGGGTTGGCTGCTTTGCACCAGGAGGGGACTGTTTCAATAGTGTTGCTCAGCCCCAATGTCACAGGTGTTCATGGAGCCACAAAATGGCCAGGCTGCACAGTGGCCACACAGGTCCCTGGCTCTGTGTGTACCCACAAGAGGAGTGGCAGTCTGCTGAGGGAAGGTGCTGGAAAAAGGTGTTTGGATTGTAAGTCTGCACTCACTGCCCCTCTCATAGGGAGCAGCCATGTCTCAAGATGTCTAATGATGCAACTCTGCTGAAGAAAAAAATAATTCTTTAATTTCAGGAGCTCTTATTGCGAGCTTAAAGCAAAAGCAACCAAATACCTTCATGGTTTGAGAAAGGAAGAGACCGGGGCATTATTTTCCAGCAGCACAGTATGGGACCCTTTCCACTTCGGAAAAACAAACCTCTGTCTCCTTTTCTTTTCCTTTGCTGTAGATTCATTGACTAATAAATTCTTACCAGCTGTAACATTCATCTGCATACTTAAAAATCAACCTTGTAAAAGTCTACTTGCCCACAATGAGTAATTCTTCGATGGGTGAGTAATTTGTCTCCATGAAGGGGCTTATGTTTGGTTGGTGCTTTTGCTGCTTAGGATGACATGCAGTGGGAGTCTGCCTGTTTTGCATAATTGTGTATTTTAACTAAGTGTTGAGGGGACTCAGTCAAGGGTGGGTAATTTCATTTTTATTGTCCTTAATGGCAACTGAAGAAATAAATACAAAATAAATGAAAAAACCCCGCACAAATTATGATCTTAATCTTTGATTTTTCTCAAGATTATCCCAGTAAAGGATGCAGGAAACAATATGATGGACAGGCTGGGAAATTTCCATCACAGTTTTTCAGGTGCTTCCTAAGTTTTCATAAGTTTTCCATTAAGTGTCCCTAGAGGTCCAGTAGTTGTGTGATTATCGGAAGGAAGTAGTCTTGATTTTTTTTTTTCCTTCTTTGGTTTCCTTCTTCTAATGGCTCCTTAAGGCTCTGCAACCCACATTTTTCTTTTCAGAACACAAGAAACAGCATCCCTTGTTTTCACACTTCAGAGAAGAGACAAAAGAGACCTTTTGGCAAAATGTCAGATTGTGTGACTGATAACACCCCCAATCATTTCAGACTATGACTTGTGGCCATGTTAGACTCAGATGTGAAAACAAAACACATACATTTTATGTTGGCCACTTTGCTCCATTCTATTAAATTAGGACTAGTCATTAGCTGGCGGAGAGGGAGAATCATTTCCATCAAGAACCAGGGCAGGGGGGGTTGCATCTGACATTCCCTCTTCTCCCTCCCCCAATTTTCCAGCATTTTCCCTCAAGAGATGTTGGTGTGAAACCAGCTCACACGACAAATTAAAGTGATTCATAACCCAGCTGCAGTCCCTGCTGACAAGCCCCATTGCAGAGCAATCATGCAGATTTTATGCACCCCGAGCCCAGGGAAGGACCTGGGTTGTGGCACACACTGCTTTTCAGAGCAGTCTGACACAACTCGGCTGAATTCATTCACAGCACGTGAAGGCCAAATGGCTCTCACTTGACAGCAGTTAATAATGTAGTTTTAAAAGGGATATTTTCTCTGCAAAATTAAATTTTCAAGACATCACCATGCATCTTCAGCCTTATCTTTTTGTCTGGATTTTTTTTTTGGCTCTCCTACCAGTCTTTAAACACACAAACAGAGATTACACAGATAAGCCTACAGTATAGTTCATTCTGGTAGTGTCTTATCAATCACAGTTAATTAACTTGGGGGATCCATAAATTGGACAATTCAGCTGTGATTCTCCTGTCACCATGATCAAGTTAGAAGCAGCTCAGTGCCCCTTTCAGAGATGCCATTGTAGCCCTCTTTGGCATCATGGCAGGTGGGAGGATGCCAGCAGAGTCTCTCCCCACACTGAGCACGGGGGAGCAGCACAGGCGGCCCCCGCCCTGGCAGAGCCCTCACCAGCCAGTGACAGGGGCTGGTGACAGGGCCCATCGACAGCCCCAGGCAGGGCAAGCAATGCAACAGGTCCAGGGCCCATCCAGAGGATCCCATCGGGACTAGAAGCACACACACTGCAGTGTAACAGAGCCCTGGCTGTCCCACACAGCAGCTGCCAGCCGCAGGAGCCATGGGACAGAAAGGACCATGCACCAGGTTCAAGGGTGCCCCCAGTGCTTGGGGAATGCCTTTGGAAAGACTGAAGCCTGGCCCAGACCTGCTAGTTTAAGCTGTATCCAACATGGGATACTGGTGCTCCTCCTCAGACCACGGGAAGGTCTAAAATGCGGGGAACACCTTGTCTGGATCTCAAACGTCCATGTCATGCCAAGTGCATGGTGGCTGCTCTGGGAAGACCCCATTGGAAGACGTATGTAGAGGTGTTTTCACTGGTGCCTCCAATGAGGGACAAAAGCAGCAGCAAAAATTCAGTGGAGGAAAATGAGGGATTTCAAAATAATGACCTAAGCTGATGAAGGGAACAGAGCTGGGATCCGCTCCCATCAGATGGAAGTAAATTGGACTATTTCCCAGACAGATTGGCCCCAGCTGGGAAAGAGAAAGAAGGCAAGGAAGGAAGCTAGTTCAAGTAGGAGAACAGAAGCTCTGAGATATCGGGCATTTTCAAGAAAGTCAGATTAGATATATTATCAAATCAACAGCATTAGATACGGCTGGCAGTATCCTGGGAGCTGAGAGACAAAGCTTGTCAAAGCTGATAGTAAATCAAGGTGGGAAAGCAACCAGACTTTGAGATTTTTTTTTTTCTGACCATGACAAAAATGGTGGTTTGCCCCTTATGGGACTGAGGAGATGCACTGGGGGCTGGCAGGAGCTCCAACAGCTCTCCCACCTCTCAAAGAGACCATGGGCAGTGCCATCAGTGACCTCATGGATGTCATTTCACTTCCCTGTGCCTGGCTGGAGGAGGACTACCCTGCCAGGCTGCTTGGCAGGAGTCCCTGAATATTAATTATTGCATTCTTAGCAGGAGCTCCAAGCATGTATTAGAAACTTCCTCGGTGAAAAACTTCAGCTCTCCCCAGACCCTCCTCTGAAAGGGCATGGATGGATTGTTGTCACACTCTGTACATTGGGACAACTACCTGCACTGCCCAAAATTCTCAGGGGTTCCAGATGCTCCAGACAAAAAAATCAAACCTGGGTGAGAGCCCATGAGCTGAAACAATAAACAAAACAAACCCGACCGCTGATTAATGTTGGCTTGTTCCTCCTCAGGAGGCGAACGGGGGGAACAGGGATTAGGGGAGCACTGGCATATTCTGAACCTCAGCCTGTGTAGGTGACCTGATGAGTTAGAGACTGCTCGTGCTGGAGGAGACGGAGCACAGCACAGCAGTCCCTGCTCCACAGCCTCCGGGAAGGGAGCGCACAGAGGGATGTCCTGCAGCATTCCCAACGGTATAGTGCTGGGAAAGGAAGTGAGTCAGGGCTGGAGTGGGCTAACAGAGAAGCAAACCCAGCACCTTTAAAAACCACGATCTGGCCTCAGACTGCAGGGATGGCCACAGATGGCAGAAATGGGAAGTGTGGCTAGAAAAACCAGCCAGTTCCTGCTCTACTCTGCCTCTGCTCCCTGCCCAAAGCCCACACCCACAGGTTGCTGGGCCCCAGCACTAGACCTCCCACCTCCGGGAGCAAACAGGGGCTTGTCCAGTGGGAGCTCAAATGCTGCTGCCAGCGGGGTGAACAATGAGTCCCAGGGCCCCCTGGCTGGCCATCAGGACTTTCCCAGTCCTCAGCCTGCACCTGGAGCCTGGATGTGGCCCTGTCTGGTGTCACTGGAGGGAGGCACTTGGGGCACCAGCACTGTGTCCCCACTCTCGCATTGGGTCCCATAGCTGCTGGTGGCCAATGCATCGCTGGGGCCTCAGCAGGGTGCTGGCTCCCTGGCTACACAGGGATACCCTGGCCTGATCTTGTCCCACCCTGTCCCTGGTCTCAGTGTGGGGAGATGCCTCAGCAAGTGAAAACACCAGTGTGCAGCCTCTGGTCTGGGTGGTGCAGCCAAGAGGACCATCACAGTCCTGGCTGGCCCTGGCTGTCCATGGGCCTGTGACCCTTCTCAATATCTTCATCTCAGAGGGAGGCAGCAGTCCACCACCAGCTGAGCCTCACCATCACCCTGACGAGATCTGCAGGGACAGCAGCTACCCCACATACATGCTCCAAGGGAAATCTTAAAAATAGAAGGCAGCAGAGTGTGTGCCAGCTCTGCCAGGTGCCACAGCCGCAATAAAATCAGCGCGGGACATGAGCCAAGCCAGCCAGGAGGGGCTTCACCCACCCACAGCCTCCCGGGAAGCTGGCTGGCGTGTGAGGGGTCCTTCGGCACTGCTGCGCTGAGCTCGACGTCCACGGGATTGTGGCCCGAGCACCCCGGGGCAGCCCCCGGGCAGGTCCCCCCGGTGCGGGCACTCGCTGCCTGCTGCTGCCTCGGCCGTGGGAACTGAGAGCGCAGCACTGGCAGCTCAGAAATCCAGCACTGGGTATCCAGGAAGCCCTTTGTAACCCAGACAGTAGCAATCTATTACTCCGCTGCCATTATCACTCCTGTCACTGGGGCCTTCGTGTAAAAGGCGTTTAGGAAAGCCTAGCAAGGGCGATTATCTTGACCTACAAACCGTGCCTTGCCCGTGTTTTAGTATCAGGCGTGAAGACCAGGCAAGGCTGACTTCGCTGCCCCCCTTGGTGCTTATCAGCCCTCAGAGAGGAAAAGCCGAGCCCCCCCGTGTATCAGCCGCCCTCCGTAGGTGGTTCCAGGCTCCCTGCGAACGCCCGGGGCAGGAACGGCCTCACCGCCGCCCTTTGCATGAGCCTCCTGCTCCCGCAGCACGCCCTGACTCACACCACCATCCCCAGAGCCCAGTCCCAGCCTCGGGCTCAAGTCTCTGCTATCCGGGTAACAGGCTGCAGGCCTGAGCTTTCCCCACAGAAGGACTCGAGTTGTTCGGGGTCGAATGAGACACCCTGGCTCACTTGCTTTTCGAGTCTTTGAATTCCTGGGGGGGGGGTTCCATGGGCAGCTCCCACAGTTGTGGGAGCAAAACAATACAAGTATCTGGGATAACAGAGCCCCAGATTTCCTTTCGCTGATGGGGAGAGGGGGAAGGATTTTAGCAGCTCAGTTAAAAGCCGTTTCCCAGCTCAGAGCCCTGACCCCACAGCCCTCACTCTGCACACCGCAGCCTCCCCAGTTTCAACTGGGGCCACACCTTGCCCCCAGTAATTAACCACATTGGTAACACCTGGCAAAAGGTGCGGCTCTCGGCAGCTCTTGGGAAGGCGATGTGGCAAAAGGATGATGGGCATTTTACTAATAGGAGAGAGCACCTTCAGGCTGAATCTCTGTGGGTTTATCTGGCCTCAGGGGGGCAGCTTGTCCTTGCCAGCTCTTCCTGCACTGCACTGCGCTGTGCCTGTGCCCCTGTGGGCTGTCTCCCTGCTGAGCCGGCCCAGCTGCCACCTCCAGCCCCCGTCACTCTGCAGTGTTGCCACTGTGGGGGTTCCTCCTTCCCTGGCCCATGTCAGGAAATCAGGAGTTTATCAATGTGGCCATTGTTCCTACGCTCTCTGTCCTCAGAGAACCTCCAAATCTCATATGATTTTCCCCCTTCTTCTCTTAAAAGGCTACCCTGCATCTGAGAAAAGGCTTCTTTTGTGTGAACTCTGCAGCTGGGGACACCACCCCACCAGAGCAGGGCTGAGGCTGGTCCTTAGGGAGCCTTGGCCAGCACGGTTCCGCTTTGCTGCTGGGACAAGCCAGCAAACAGGACAGCAGGATGTCTGGGAGCCAGAGGAGACACCAAGCCTGTAGAGACAGGACTGCCAGCAAACACACTGCACCGGGAGAGGCAGCAGCAGGACATCAGGCCTGGATGCTCAACAGAGATACAGTGGATGAAGCAGGGAGGAGCTTGTCACCAAATCTGTGCAGACTCCAGCCCCACTTTGAGGAGAGAAGAGCTCCGGATCAGACAAATAACTAATTTTCACAGTAATCACAGACCCAGCCATGCTTGTCAACAGAAGCAGAGCATTCAGCCTTATGTGACAGCTGGTTTGAGAGCCATCAAGTGTGTGCCGTGAACAATTATCCCTTGGAATGCCTCCCTCCAGAGCACGGGCAATGAGGCATTGCAGAGCTGTGCCCTGAATGCTGTGTGTGGGACTGGGAGAGGGACTGCTGAGCCTGAGTGGGGAGAGGCTCTTCCTCACCCGGGCCAATATCGGATACAGGAGTGGGTTCAAGCAGTACTAACCACTGAATTTCTGCAGTAGTGATGCTGAATCATGGGGAAGAGGGGTCCTGCACAACGTGACCAGCGCAGCGAATTCCATGTGCTGCTGCAGTGGCTGCTCACGGCCCGGTGACGGAGCGGCCGGGACGTTTCCGTGGCCGGGGCTGTGCCCAGCTACGACCGCCGGGGGGCGCCAGAGCCCGCGGCAGCGCGCACGTGCAGTGCCGGGTAGCGCCGCCAGGCGGCGGCAGCGCGGGGGGTCCGCGGGTCCCTGAGGGCGCGGGCGGGACCAGCGAGGGGCGAGGGGAGCGGAGCCCTCAGAGCCCTCAGAGCCCCGGGGCCGCTCCGCCAACCCCGACATGGGAACGGGCCCGGGGAGCCGGTCCGGGGCCCATTCCTACCCCTCCGCAGCAAGGGCAGGGGGTCCCGCTCCCTCCCTCCCTCCCGGCCGCCCCGGCTCCGGCGGAGACCGCGGGATTCCTTCCTGCAGTTCAGCAGGGCGGGCTTTGTATCCACCCGCAGGCCGGGAGCTGCCACCGCCTGCACTGCGGGACCCGCCGGCCCAGGCACCTCCGGCCGGCTCTGTGGGCTCGGGTTGCCCGGGTCACCCCGGCTGCTCCCAGCAACAACCAGCCTTTCCCAGCCGGGAAAGCAATGGACGGGACAGATGTGCCGAGGATAGTAACTGCCTCAGCATGCGTGAGACAATGATCAGGAGGGTCGGAGGATGTTGTTTCCCTGAAGATGTTTTCTGCTGAGGAGTGAAACGTGACCTGCGCCTCATAGATCCCTTGCCCAGGTAAGCAGGATGTTGATTTTTAAAACATCCCACTTAGCTTCTCAGGGTGTGCCTGAGAGGAGGATGAGCCATGCTTTCCGGTCACAGCTCCCTCCCCCTCAGTCCGCTCTTGTGTTAGCACCGTCCTCTCCAGTGACACGTTCAGCAGGGCCGAGGAGGAATGGGAGTTGGCTTGGCCCAGAGCTCATGTTCACATTCAGGGGCTGAGGAAGCATGTGAGTGATGTGCAGGTGTGGCAGCAGTGCCCGAACCGGGTGGAATCGAGGATCTGACTGACAGGATGGAGCAACGTGGTATCACACTCATCTGCTTCTCTGCTGGCCAGACGGGCTCTCGGGGCTCCCACTCCCTACAGATAACAGCTAGGGTTAGGCATAAAGGTGTTGTCAAACAATGAACTGGAGCCAGGGGTGTCCTCAAAGTTGTCACGGCAGAGATCTGATAGGTAACTCCAACCTGAGAGTGCTGTTGAGTGTAGTGGAATTTTGAATGCCTTCAGACCTCTGGATTGTAAGGCAAGGCGAGTATCAGCTGTGAACAGGCAGGGCTACAGGCTCAGCTGCACTCGGGAGGAGGCCTGAAAACTTCCCAGATCTGGCACTGTTCCTTATTTTGCCCCCTTGGGCCACAGTTGACACAAAGCTGGTACAGAGCACACGTATGTGGTGACCCTTATTCCTAAATTCAGACAGGATCTGGGTAGGGTGTGAGTCACTCAGCAGAGCTGGTTAGCTCAGGGATGTTCTATTCCCTGCTAACTCAGGCAGCAGAGAACCTTCTTCTCATTTCTGCTGAATTCCAGTCAGTGAGGGAGGCTCCACTAAGGCCAACGAGCCACGAACCACCACTTTTAAAGACGAAAAGTGGATTTGGTGTTTAAGGAACAACTTGAAGACAGGTATTTTGTGGTAGGGAGCTGTCTGTTTGCCCAAATTTCTACTATCAGCACATCAAGGTGTGATTTAGCTAGGGAGAATGACTGCTCCAGTGAGAAACATCAGCCAATTCCTCACCTCCACAGCTGCAACCCAGCATAGCCTTACCCTTGCCACATCTCTGTTTGTCCCACAGGACCTGGGTGGAGAGATCAAACCACTTCCCACAGACTAACCAAAAAACTGAGTAGCAACTCCTAATCCTCTAAATTATGGGATTAAATCTGTTGACATGGGAGTAGGCGGCCACTGCTTTCACCCTTGGTCATCATGCCCTCTTGTTGGTTCTGAGCCACAGCCAGCACCTCTCAAGTGACTGCCCCAAAAGAATTTACCCCAGAACCATTTACCTTCACAACCAGCACAACATGCTATCCTGAGCCAGACAGCTCTAGCAAAAACAGCCTCATGCACTTGCTTCATCCATAAACTGCTGGAATGTGCATTCTGGTTCTGGGGAGATTATAGAGAAAAAATCCCTGCAAACAACTGCTTTTGCTTTTTGATCCCTTGCTGGTTTTGCAAGTGCTTGCACCTCTGTGAAAACAGGACTCAGTCCCTTTCTCCTTAAAAAGGTGTTTCCATTCCCTTCTCGGTTCTGTGTTCCTGAGGCCATATGACCAAAAAACAAGTGGAACAAGTATCTTCTCCACATCAGTGATGAATCTGCTCACTTCCAGCTTGTATAAAAATACTGGAGAATTCAGAATTTCTCCTATGAAACATGGTAGACAAAATACCTCTGTTTAGAGCAGTGGCTCAACAACATTCTGCATACACTCTCTTGCCTCTCCTCAGGGAGAGTGAGCCTGGTTTCTGCTGGTCAATGCTGTCCTGCCAGCTGCAGCCTTCCTTGCCCCAGCCAAGCCAGGGCCCAGAACTGCTCCATCACAAGCTCCCCATGAGACACAGGAGTGAGGCTGCAATTGCACATGGCTCTGCATATGCAGCACACACAGAGCTGACCCTGCAATCCCTTAAGGACAAAGTCCACAGAAGCAAGGGTCCTTCTCATCTGGGGCAGGGCAGGTCACAGACCAGACGTGGGAAAATACAGGACCAAGAGCTTCCAGACCTCATGGGTAACTCATCTCACTTGATTACACCCACCTGCAGGCTGAGTGTGGCAGGGAGGGAGGCAGACACACCGTGATGCACCAGCCCAGCGGGGACCCTGCCAGAGGCTGTCCCAGAGATCAGACACTGCTGCCACTTTATTCTCACCGTGTCCAGGTGGTGCATGGCTGACTGTAGGATGAAGAACTTGCTCACATTTTGAGCTCTTAGGGCTCAGCACAGTTTTAACACATTCCTCATTTTTTTCCTAACAACCCCCGCCCTGTCCCTTTGGAAACATCCAAAGTAGGCTGGTGTTAATAGCTGAGGTCTTTATTTAAAGTTTCTATATACAGTAAAAGTGTCACAGATAAATCTGTGACAATCAGACAAGACAAATGTAAATCTCTCTCAACAATTAGCAGCTTAAGATCTATAAACTACAGTGTTACGTTCACAAGTGTCATTTCTGTACTTTTCAACCCGTGCAAGTGAGTTTTTCTGTTTATTTTTTTTACACTTTTAAAACACACTTACAGCTAAGTCAATTGCCTACAACTATACCACCTGGCATACACAACACAGACACACAGGGTTTGTAACTCCTTAGCCACATTCAGAATTCACTTAAAAACTGGCAAAACTACTCAATCTTGAACCCTTTGTAGCTTGGCTTCTTTTGTTATAATGCTTTTTTTTTTTAATAAAAAATGCATATTTTCAGAGCTGTCAGACCATGCTTTCCCATCTCAGTGTAACACGTACACAAGTCAACAGTTCATCTGATCAGACCTAAGCACATATGGGACTGGAATAAATCAACGGAGTAACGGCTGGGAGCATGCTGGGTATCATTAAACTAAACTAATAAGAGAAAAAAAGAACTTTATGAAATTTTAAATGGTAAATTTTTTTGCATCAAGATTTTCTTTCTTTGCATTGAAGGACAGAGGGGAAACAGATGAACTTCATTTGAACTTTCAAATGTCAATGAGGAGCTGCTGCTTTTGAAACTTACACAGTCCATTATATTTTTTCCCTTTTTATGTGCCAAGGTTATATGTGCTACAAACACATCTAAGCAATTTCTGTGTCTTTTCAACTCCGAATATGAAACGTTTGGGGAAACATTCTGCAACTCTGAGATGGTCACTAAAACGTTTGTATCTACAAAGGAGACTGTTAAAGGTACTCACACACGCACTCACATCCATGGCAGAAACTGTCCTCTGCCTGTCATCCAGAAACACTCCATCAGGAAAGCAAACACAACCACATACAAGGAAAGGGAGCTTTAAAGCTAGAATCACATTTCCAACAATATCATCGTTAAGCTATCAGAAATCATCACAGACCTTCAAACTGAAGAGGGAGAAAAACCCCAAAACGTTCTGCTAATGCAAAAGGCAAAACACATGGCAGTTGTGTTAAGATATGAAAAGTGGATGCAGCATCATACATGGCATTACTGCAGACAATTTTCTGGAATGGAAGAAACTGTCGAGAGAGAAAGAGACAGACAGACACTTTGTCCAGACTCATGTACACGGCCTCCACCAAACAGTTCTGAGGTGTAAGTTTCTATTAAGCCTGCACCTTTCTAGCAAATTAGCAAATGGTATTTATTGAATGTGACAGAGTTCAGACGCTAAATGAAATTAGGATATAAAGAAGAGGGACAAACACTTCCTTAAATACTACAGATGAGTGGCACTGAGTGTCCAGATCTATTGGCTTTCAACTCCTTCCTACTTTGACCACATAAAAACCTACCATGCACAATTCCAGTGTGATCAAAACTGAGAAAACCAGAGGTAAAAAGGCCAGGTTTCAGAAATAAAGGCAACAAAGCATTTCAGTTATGTCCCAAATCAGTTCTTACTGTTATTCACACATTTGCTTCTGACAAAACTGTGTCATGGGAAGCTAATAGTTACCCAAGGAACATGAGTCACCAGAGAAGGGTGGCAACAGAGCAGAGCCTCACTGGAACAAGGAGCAGGGCCAAGGGGAGGAATGGCCGTGCACCTTTGCTCTGGCTGTGGCACTGCAGAAAGCACAAGCAGCATTGGCCTGAGTCAGCTGCAATTGGCAATTTGTATTTTAAGTAGGACAGGAGCAGACTAGTGCACATGGTGACAGAGAGGTGTGCTGCGATCCCTGGGGAGGGGGCACCTGAGTTTCCTGTGACTATGGAAAAAAGAACCTTTGGAGGAAGAAAGATGGTTGAGTGGTGGAGGGTCTGCCTCCACTGGCAATCAGAAAACCCTCAAGACTGTTAAACTTGTTTGAGGGAATTTCTCAGAATCTGCATCACAGCACAACATCTGTGTATATGTGTATATGTATGTAAGTGATGTACATGTCTCATAAATGTATATGTATGATTTCAATTGGTTTAGGTCATGTGAGCAACATCTGGTTCCTAGAGGGAACTTGATCCTGCAAGGAAGGAAAACAGTAAGACCTAACTAAACACCATAAATGGTTTTGAAAGAGAATCCTGGAGTCTTTTTGTCATGAAGACAAAAGATGAATCTTGGCATTGTTATGGTGAAAGGGACAGCAGTTAAAAACCAGCACAGAGTGAACACAGATTCCTTGGACATAAGGGCTGGCTGCCTGCCTCTACCAACAGGTCACCAGCAATGACACTGCGAAGGCTTGGGGTTACATTTGAAGCTGACATTTCCTTTAGAGCTTTGCAAAGGTGTCTGCACCAAGTGCTGGCTCCTGTGGCTGAAAAAGAGGATGCTCTCTCTCTATGGCACACCACAGACACAGACACACAAATGATCTTACCAGAGCCTGACAGGAGGAAAACTTTGGTTTCACTTTTCAGGGGTTTCTTTAAAAATTAGAGATATTTCTGAGACAACCATTCTTTTAAGTGGACTGTTGAATTAATATTTCTTTCCTTAAAAGAATCTGTCTTTTCCCTAGGAAGGGATGAACATAAATTCCTTCTTCTTATCCTGAGGCAGGAATGAGAGATGACATGCAAACAAGAAATATAAACATACTATCCTTCACATCTGGAAAAAGAAAAAAAGCCTTGCATGACAAAAAGGTGTGGAGAAGATAGATGGTTTTTGATGATGCTGCATCTGTATGCTCAGGAGGACAGACAAATGGCATGTGAACAGCACTGTGTTCGACAGGCTGGCACTAGAAACTACTCTCTGCCCTCCTCAAAACTGCTTCAGGACAAGACAGCTCACAATTATTCACGCATTTCTTCATTTACAAACATCACTTCTTTATTTGAAAGAAAAAAAAGTAATGACCCTCCCAACCCCTTCCAAAAAAACCCCCAATAATAATAATTATAATAATAATAATAATAATAATAATAAAAAATCCTATTAGAAACAATAAGGAAGCACTGAGAGTTTGAGTATTACACTCTTCAAGTATGCTGTTTGGATTTTTTTTTAAATCTGTGAATATACATATATTAAAAAAAACCTTAAAAGTGCGACCAAGGGCTTCTGCTTAAAGATAAGTATTTCAAGGACTATTTCAAAATACTGTAGCACGACTGTGCAGTTACTGTGTATGGCATGAGGCTTCCACTCCATACACTCAGCCAAGTTAGTCAGCCTTACAGAAAGTTACTGAAGTCAGGTTAGCACAAACGGTGAACCCAGATGCTGAGCTGAGAGAGAGATCCACACGTTGTTTTTCTCTTGTTAAGGAAAGAAACCACTCTGAACGCATACATTTGGACATGGAATGTGATCAGACTTCACAGTAAAAGTTTAGTGTTACAGGTTTGCTGTGGTACCATCATTCAAGGCTGTGCACTAGATTGAGCTTTGATCATCTTAAGCTAACCACGTTCTCTTCTTCCTGACAGGTTTAGTACAGTAGTTCAAGCCACAATTTAAATTGCCCGTTGGTATGCTCCAAATTTCTGTATTTTATTAATTTCTTTTGTACGCTTTAAAGAATCTCAAGATTTGCATCCAAAGAGAACCATGCTACATAAAAATTATCCAGGATTCTCACCAAAAGAGTTCTTGAATAAAATCTAAAAAATACTATTGCAATGCATCTCGCAGAGAAAAAATGTTATTCTAAATGTAAACAAATTCACTCGGACACTTTAAAACTTCAGCGGAGTAGTTGCTGACTAATCTTTGCCACACTTGCTCACCAAGAGCGCCGGGAGAGAGCAACACAGCCCATTCCTGCCGCCATCATCTGGGGGGAGACAAGAACCGTTCCAAGTAGCCGGTGATGGCGTCCCAGTGCTTCCACAAAAAGGCAATGAAAACCACTATAAATAAAGTGCTGAACGTCCTATTGCGAGTCTTCATGAGGGGCACAACACAGTTGGCCACAGTGGAGACGAAGACGAGGAGGACAGCCATGACAGCCAGCAGGATGTTGATGAACTTCCCCAGCAGGTTCCTGGCTGTGGCATTCTCCAGCCCCTCCAACTGCACCACTTGCTGCTGCTGCTGCTGCAGCTCCATCTTGGAGATGCGTGTCTGGCACGCTTCCAGTGCCTCCTGTGGGCAAGAGCACACACTGGGTCACACACAGTCCATGGCTGTCACCTCACAGACTGGGCCAGGCCAGGGTCAGCATTCCCCCACACACACTCCTGAACTGAGCAGAGGTAGCACTGCCATTTCCCGTGCCTAAGGGTGAGAAGCTGCTCACTAACTGAGCACTGAAGTCTGTAACACACCACGGCACCTCATCCGCACCCAAGACGCTCAACAGGGAGGTGCCAGGTTGGGCAGAAGTTGGGCTTTGTTAAAACACACCCTTCAATGCCACCTGGCACTGTCAGCTGCCAGACCCTGCACATGGTGCTATGGCTACCCAGACCCACCATCCCTCCTGTCTCACTGTCAGACCAGAGGGAGGTGGGTGTGACAGCCCTCAGCAATCCCACAGCCTCTGTCCAGAATGGGGGGCTACCCTGCAAGCTGGTCACTTCAGCTTTGGTTCCAAGAGGTCACTGAGAGGACAAAGGTGCTGTACCTAGCCAGAAATCTTTGTCCTCTTCCTCTTCTAGGATGTGTATTCCCAGAACCTCCTAATTCAGTGGCTTGTGCTTTTCTGGCCCCTCTGCAGAAAACTACTCAACCTGGCAGAAAACTAAGTCAACAAAAACAACTACCCAAAGGGTCAGCTGTGCTCTGCTTGCTTAGCGAGTCTGAGGAGCACCAGGGCTGGGACTGCACAGCTGCCATCACAGGAGGAAGATCTCCTCCAGACTGCAGCAAGCTGTGGCACTGGCACAGCTCCAGGTGACACTGGGAGGGCTGGGGAAAGATGTCTAGGAGAAGGGCAGGAAGCATGAGATTTATGGAACTGCCTCCAGGAAGAAGCAAAGCAAAAGAAGGTTGAGGGAGAAGACTACTCTGCACAAAACCAGCTCTCCAAAGCCCTGCTGACTTGGGGGGATTTTGTCAGATCTTTTCACTGGGTGAAACCTCAACCGGACCAACGCAACCTGCACTAAAACACTGATGACATGCAACGCAGGGGGCTAGGGAGAAGGAAGGAGGTGTTATGGCAATTAACACAACCAGATACTTCTCTTGAAGATACAAAGTTACAATTTTTCCACTAATCCTCAGAGTCAGATTTCTCAGGCCATCTACAAGTCTGCAGCAAAGCAGCCGTCTCTCCCAGACTGACCACTGAAAAAGGAACCAGGATTGTTCCTCTGCAACATCAGCCCACGCTCTTATATAGTTTTTCATGCAACAAAACACTTAACCTTTTCCCCAGCAAGGCTGAGGAATAGGCTGTCCCAATTTGCAAGTTTCCACTAAAAGCACCGAATCATAAAATGAAGATTAAAAAAGCTATTGAGAAATCCCCATTTAACAATTTACTTCTTTCTGCTGTTAGAATTTAGAGAAGGGAACAAAACCTGACCCTTATAACACACCCCCAAGGGACAGCCTCCTGCTTACAGGGCTGGAGGCTATGGCACCACAGTCCACAAACACTGATTAATTTTAACTTTAACTTTAAACGGTCACTGTCAACTGCTACATTTCTCACTGCATCACGGTTGTGGGGGTCAATGAAACATGAGGGTTTTTCTTTGGTTATGGCCCCTGAAAGCACAGGGCAGAACTGCTCAGCTGCCTGAAGAGCAACAACTGGGAAGGAAGGACGTTTGACTCAACAGGACTTGCAGCTGGATCCACAGGCGTGCCAAGAGCACAGCCTGCTCGGTCTCCAGAGGAAATCACCTGGCTGAACCACCTCCAGGGATGAAAAGAGGGAGAACTTTGACCTACAATTCTCTGCTCACACTATAAATATCTTGCATCAGCGACCAGAACTGAGATGTCTGCTAAAACTAGCAAAGCAATTACTTAAAATGGACAAGACACTTGTTCCTGAATAGGCCTTTCTCCACAAGGGTCAGATGCAGCTTTGCTTTGTAGAAAGGCCTCCAACTTCATGACCTCTGTCTCATAGCTTTTTTTACATACTGAAACTTCTCTTTAAAAAAACACCTCCTTATTTGGGCAAAGCCAACAGAAAGAATTGTTTCCTGACTCAATGCAGTGCACACATAAAGCCATTTTTTCTTAGATGTATGTGACCATTGCTGTAAAACTAGTGACACAGAACCACACCCCAGGGCCCATATACTGGGAATGCTACTGTAAAAAACGTGTTCAGGTCATGGCTCGTGAGTGTCTAACACCCTACAAAGGCCTGCACAAAGTGTGGGCACTGGCTCCTGCTTTGCTACAACTGATTCACAGACTCCGCTCTGGCTGAGCAGCGGCTCCCTCTGCGCAGGGGCACAGCCCTGCTTTACAGAGGAGGTTACCTGGACAGATACCCAAGGGTTACAGATGGAATAAGGTCCTTTCAGAATGTGGCAATACACAGTTTAGCAATAAAGCTACGAGGATTAAAATCAAATATTGAAGTGCAGGAGTATTTCAAAAGTGAGTTCCTGAAAGAGCAGGCAGAGGGCAGGACCTGGATCCTCGCTTCTGTCACCCACCTGGATGTCCCGGGCTCGCTCGTAAGACTGATAGGCAATCTTTTCCTCCATGCTGGCCAGCTCCTGTTTCAAATTGAGGATCTCGTTCTGGTGGAGCTCAGTCAGGTCATTTAACTGCTCTTCAAGTCTTTCACATCTAGAAATGACAACACACGGTACAGTGGCTTTAGTGAGAAGAGGAGAGCAAAATGACACCAGTGACAACCGAGGAACAAACATCACTGCCTGTGCACTGAAACCAGAGGGGCTGCCTCAGTCGGCACCCAGCACGCACTGCCACCATGGCCCTTCGCTGGGAATTAGTCCTTTCTACCAGGCAAACTCTATGATCCTGCTCCTACCCTGGAATAAAACACACAATTACATGACAACTGTCAAGTGATGCAAGAAATCAAGGACAGAATTAGAATAAAATAATGTATTCCCCAAACTTTTCTGTAAACCAAATAGTTCCCTTCTAATACCATAAGCTCTTAAGCATTTTCATCTACACTCAGAATAGTAATGGGCATAAAAATGACACAGAAATGACATGTGACCGATGCCTCAGAAAACATGATGTTACTGTCTGATCTCTGCATGAGGTCACGTGGATCTTTGACTTGTATTTTTCTTTATCTCCCATGAATGATGCAACTTAACAAGCAAATACCATCATATTATTTATAAGAAGGACACATGAATCACTAACCTGCAGGCTTATTTTTCAGTTTGCTCCTGGTGAATGGGCCAGGAGCAGTCCTGAGGAAGAGGGCTGCCCAAAAAAACCTGAGTTACAGCAATTCTGAGAGATACAGTTTTGGTTCTCATTGAGGAAGTTTTATATCAACTTATGTGATAGCTCTGATGGTAACAAAGGTGTGGGCATGGCTATGGTGGCCATTTTCCACTCTGGGCTTTTTCTACTCTGATTTACACTCTCTACTCATTCTAACAGAATGGAAAAGCTTACCACACAGCTCTTACCATCCAAACCTCAATCCTAATAACCAAGAAGCTTCTAAGGAATTAACCACAAGGATAATTCCTTGTTTAAATTTTTCCTTCTGACTCTGCCTGAATTTAATTCATACACACACATATAAGATGAATAAACAATATTTATCTAGAATGAAGAATTTAATTGCAAGTTCTGGAACAAAGACAAAAATCCTGCTTCTGTTTTTTAGGATTTTTTTTCCCCAAGATTTTTTTTTGGTGCTTCACAAGGTAGTTGTTCAGAATCTGTAGTCAAAAGCTAGCCTTTAAAAACAGTCTTGGGGTTTTGTTTTTAATGGACAAGTCTGAAGAGAATTTTCATTTCTGTTCCCAATGTAATATTGCTTTAAACTAAGGAGCAGTCAGACACAGCATGATGATTTACAGCAGCAAAACACGTGGTCAACCAGTAGTGAGACCAAGACAACCCCCAAGCTGATATGGCTCAGCCCAGAAAGGTGCCACAAGAACTGTGCAACCATGCTGAGACATACCAGGAACTGGTTTCCCCAGACTCAGAAGGGCATGGCCATGTGAAGACTGATTAATGAAGAAGGAGCCCAGATAATTAATATTGCCATTTGTTCCCACACAACTTAACAAAAACAACAACTTGCCAACAACCAAGAAATTATAACTAAACCCACTCTAAGTCTCAAAGGAAGCATCAATTACTTGAAATATATTCAGTCAGTTAATATATTACAAAATTCTCCAGTGGGTTTATTACACAAAAAGAGACTTAAGCATTTCTGAAAATAGCATGATTGTGTTTTTTAACCTCCTCTCACACAAACACCCTTCATAAAATGGCTGTTGCCAGGCAGATTAAATCCTGTTCTCTAACAAGAAACAATTGTATTTTAATAACTTCAAAACTACCTCAATCTACAGGAAACATAAGGAAACCCTGCAAATCCGTACAGTTAAGAGTTTAAACAGAACAGGATTAGCAGAAGGGTTGGCTCCAATTCTCCTGCCCTGAATGCCGGACAACCAGCTCATTCCTGACCCACACCCTGCTCAGTCCCAGAACTGCTGCAATTGGCACCCAAGAATCACCTGTGCTTCCAGAACCCACTGTGTCAGCAACTGCTTGAACTGGGTTATTTTAAAAACCCACACCCCTGCCCCCACTAACCTACCCTGACTTATTTTTGAAATGACACAGCCTCCATTCAGCTGCTTTTCAATCCTTGTCCCATTACCTACAATTTAGAAAATTAATTTTTTTCCTGCTGCTTTCTATTGGTGTTCAAATTTGAAAAGCAAGGAGAGGTTCATGTGACTTACAGGGCCCAAGGCCAGGGTTTCCCTGTTGAAAGCTGGTTCGCATTTAACTGGAGTATTACAGAAATAAAAGGGACAGGCCACCAGTCAAGGGGTTTAAGATGATAGACATCCCTCTAACACAAGTGCCAGTGGCTTTTGAACAGACTAAATTTGTTTGTAAATATACTACTTTATTTCAGGTATGGAAAATTCCTCTTTGGAGTGAAATTTCTCCTTAAAATTACCAGCCTCTAGATGAACAAGCACCAGCACAGAAATATTTCTGTGCAACGGACCAATGTCACCTGTCACAATTATCACAGAGATCATCAGAGCTGTTCTTATGGACACAGTACACTCCTGGGGCTCAAGTATGGGATATGGGAACACTTAATTTCAAACAGCCACACTGGATTTCCACACATTTTATGAGGCTCACTGCGTGGGAACTGGGGAACTGGTCTGAAAAGGCTCAGAAACACAGTTATGACCATCTCATTTTTTAAAATGCTTTAAAGGCATTTTAAAGTAATAGCTCCAAAATACAAAGCTAATACACACATGGAAGCACATGGAAGGGAGGGATGTGACGAAAAGGACACTTTATCTGCACACAGTGCTTGTTGGGTAAAGAAACTCTGACCAAACTGATGCTGAAGACCTTTGAAGTACACTGTAAACAGAGTTTAACACCTGCCTTCAGATGTCTCTCAAGATGGACCTTTTTTTTATAGCTATGTCATGCAAACTTCCATGTGATCTTTATTTGTCATGAAATACATCTTTATGCTACTGAACACACTGCTTCCAATAGTAGAGTAAACAGCTAAAAGCAGTATCTATTTGTAATATACTCCAAGTCTTCTACCTAGAGGATACGCAAGGGACAGAGTTTGCTCCAAAGCTGCTCTCAGTGCCCACATCCCAGTACTTCCAGGTCTGAGCCTCCCTGGGAAGAGCACAGCTTTGCAGGGACATTTCGGTGCTGTCCTGGCTGGGCGAGCACCCACCTGGCCCAACGTGCTGCCTCCACTGCCCAGCAGTACCCCAGAAGAGCCCCCAGACCTCTGAGGTTCAGCTCCTTTGATCTATTTTAAAACACATCATGAGGACAGACTGAAGTCCAACAATTAGACTACGTCAAAACCCAGACAAATGGAAGCACCAGCAACTACCATTTTGGCTGACGGATTTCTCCTGACAGGAGGGTGGGAGACCTAAATGCCCTTTCCAAGGATGTCAAGCTTGGGAAGAAACCCAAACCCTCGAACTGGCCACACTCCAAATATGTGAGCTCATGATTTCACCATGTACAAACAAGTTCCTAAAGGGACACACAAGATGAAAATACTCAGCAGGAACTTTATTTCAGTCTCAATAGCACAGAAAGTCCCTGTTCATATCAGTAAACAACTGCCACCTTCCAACAATGAGATAAGCAACAGGCCAGTTCAGTGCCTGCTCTGAACTGCCGAGGTGCCGTCAGACTCTTCCTTCCTCAGTGACTCAGCCCCAGTGGAGCAGAGCTCTGCTCCAGGGCTGGCACGTGCGGGGCAGCACAGCCCACCCTGCACTCACCTCGATGCCACCAGGCCAGGTCAGGCCAGCCCTGGCAGCCAGCAACACCGGGGCAGGAGAACTGGAGCAACTGCTCCAGTGAGTCGCTGCCTCAGAGATAGTTAGCAAACCAGCAGCTACATGGAGTGATAGGCAAGATCTGGAAGCAGGGAAACGGAGGGAGGAGATGGAGGAGGTAATGGAAAACCCACGAGGCAAGCCATGACTGATAAACAGAAACTGCACAGACACACAGGGAAAAAAAGATCAGAACCTGCAAAACAGTAGAACATCTAAGAAAGAGGAAATGGACAAAGACCAGAGAAAATGTCACGGCACATGCTTTGTTCCAGCTTCCAGGTACAATGCAAACACTGAGTGTCACCTGACAAGCAAAGGGCTTCTCCAAATACCTCTTTTTTAAGCTCTAGCTGTGTGTTTGTTTTTGAAAGCTTCACAGAAATAGAGCAGACTTAGGAGGTATTTATAGCTTTTAAACCCAGTTATGATTAATTTGAATCCTCAGCCTCTCAGCACCAAGCCACAATCTCCTTTCCCATCTTTTAATTTTTTTCTGAAGAGAGAGGTTCCAATTGGAGGAACAAGCGCCACACCTCCCTGCCAAGGCAGCAGCAACCTCTGCCCTTGGACACATCACATCACCTTCCAGTTCTAGGGTGACGTTGGCTTTTATCATCATGATGGTTCAAAATACACAAGCTATCAAACAAGAATGTAGATTTGTACAGTCAGGTAGTCATCTCACTGTGATTAGCTCATTAGATCTCACTAATTGTGCAGTTACCTTCAGAGACAAGGGCACTGACAGTAGTTTAACTGGTCCTCCTTAAAGGTCACACCTTTAATCTATCTGTATCAACATTCCAAATGGCAGGTCTAAACTACTATCTTTTTAAACTTTTATAAGCCAAGTGCAGATTCTCCCAGAAGCTTTTCACTCCAGGCTGCCTTGGTTAGCGGCTGGGCTCTGGGCTCACCTCGGGGCAGTGCTCTGTAAAGCTTAATGGCACATGACAGGTATGACTTCACAGTGCACTAGTATGGGACCTACATGAACCTTGCTCAGAGGTGTTGGACAGCAGTGAGCCAGTTAGCTGACAAAAGGCATCAGTCCCCAAGGTCCGCCACTGTACTTTCAGGCCACTCCTTCAGCTGTGCTGTGCTTGCATATAACATTCCACCATGAATGGCTGCTGCTGTATGTGTGAAACAACAACCTACACAGCAACAGACAACAGCACCTCTCTGCTGGGGAGCAGAAGATCCAGCTCCACGTCACTTCGGGATGTGACTTGATGACAATGAGTCACTAGGAACCAAAGTTGCTGTGCTGGGTGCTGGTTTCAGTCAAACCACTGATTGTTGCAAAGCAGGATTAGAAAGTGGTGTTGGTCTGGCTTTGTTTGCCCAAGCTCTGCAAAGCACACAGAAAGCTTGCTGTCTCTACCAGATCCTAACAGGTTAAGCCTTTTCCAATGATTTGGCAGCAGCATGTCTAAAGAGCTGCAGGGCAACTCCATGTTACACTGCACAAACCAACTCAGCAAGTGGCATGGGGCACTTCAGCAAGCCTGTCCCCACGCACCCGCAGCAGCTCTGCTGTGCCTTGCAGGTTGTGCTCCACAGCCAGGCGAAGCCCTCAAGACCACAAGGAACTTCCTGACAGCAGCCTGCTGTCCTCCACCAGAATGAGGGCTTTGGCCTTGCATTTCTTATTTAAAATTTAAGAATCCTGTTGACTTAGACTGCAGTGTCTTGAATGCCTGAAGAAGAGCAGCTGGTAACTCTTCTCTTTGGAGCCTGGGGACAAGCTCTTGCTCCCAGTGTGTGAAGGAGAGGACGCCAAATTTCTACTGGACAGCACAACGCAGCCTGCCGAGAGCCTCTTACAGCCAGTGAGGAAGGGGAAGCATTCCCTCAGCACCTCTCCATGGGCAGCTTTCCTCAGTGGGGATGTGGGGGCAGCCTCAGGGTGGTGGGAGGCACTGGCTGCCATGCCACGCTGCCAGGCTGCCTCCCTGAAAGCCACTGTCCCCTCTCCCCTTTGACTTCATCAGGGACCAGCAGTAGTGCAGCAACTGCCCCACCTTTCCATCACTTTCAGTGAGGGGAAGGCCAATGGAAGCACAGGATACCCAATTCCAGAGCCCCATAACCTCCACAACAAGCACACTGTCAGTATCTGACATTTAATTCAACTTAATTTCCTTGAACTCTGCCACTGTGGGCTGAGTGGAGAAGACAAAGGATATCCTAGTTCTGGCACACAGGCAAGATCACGTCTTGTCAGAGAACATTAAGAAAGCTGGAATGTTTCTTTCCCTGGTAGACATGGATCTAAGTGTCGGAGGAGGCAGGGTCAGTCACTGTCCATGCATAGTTCCCTGTCTCCCAAACCTTTGCAGGGTTTATGCAGGGCAAAGCACTGTCTGATAGCAGTAACTGCATCAATGTACTCCTGATTTTGGGACACCTTATTAAAACGCTTTGGCTTGACTTTTTATCTTGAAAACACTGTGAAATAACCTTTTTCCTTGCTATTTCTTTCATGTAAAGAAAGGGAGATGAGCAGCAAGACAGCAATATCTACAAAGGACAAAACCGGGAGGGAAAAATCCTGAGACCACCACAGAGCTTCTCACCTGAATCAGGCTGTTGGGAACAGCCTGCTGAGCAGTACCATGCCAGCCCTGGTGCTCTGAGATGGTAGCACTGAATTGTGAAACAAAGTACCACAGCACGTACCTGTACCGCTCCTCCTGCAGGGTCTGCATTATCAACGTGTAATCCCTCTGGTAGCGAACCTTAAGGTCCTCAAATGACTCTTCCAGTCTTGCCTGTGTCTCTCGAATTTCTTGAATTTCATGCAATATTGCATCAAACCCTGAGCTCTGCATATCCAGAGTGTTTGTTCTGGAGCTGGAAGCTCCCACAGGGCCCCCCGTTGTGCTGTTGGCTCCCACCGACCCTGACGTGGCACTGGAGCAATCCTCTTCACTGCCATATTTTGGGCTTGACTGAAAGTTCTGAATAATGCCTAGAGCCTTGCCTCCTGTCCCATCCTCCTGGCCTTCTTCTAAGGAGTCTTTCAGATTAGCAATATTGTCTGCACTCCCAAACTTGTTTCTTATGAGGGAGGCAATCTCCCGGGGTTTGGAAACCACAGCTCCTGCTGCCGAGTGTGTGGCCTGGGAGAAACTGGAAAGCCCACCTTTTACGCTGTCTACCACTCCTTCACTGAAGCCAGTGACTTTTGCTCCAACATCTTTCAAACCCTGATGCATATCCCTGAAGACATCCTTTGGCTGCCGAGGGATCCCATTCTGTTCAATCTCTCGCAGCTTTCGGTGGTAATGTTCCAGTTTCTTCTGCAGTTGCAAGATGGTCTGGGCTGACTTTTGATTTTTCTTCTCAAACACTTGCTTAATGCGGGCGCTCTGCTGCTTGTCTGCATTGTTGGCCAATTTCAGGTACTCTGCCACGTTATCATCACGGGCTGTTTGCTCAATTTTGATCTGCTCAGTCAGCTTCAGTATCTTCTGCTGCAGGTGTGTGATGGCCACTTTTGTCCTCTGCGGATCTGGGGTCCCATCAACAGAGTCCGTGTTGATGCTGCCATCAGTGCTGGAGGCCACGGCACTGGAGGTCTGCGCCAAGCTGCTGACTTCCAGTCGCTCGATCTAGGCAAGGGGAGAGAGAAACATGAATGCTAATCATCAGCTTCACCAACAGAAAACCTTTCATTCTTTATGCAAACCAACTTGGCAAATGGACGTAATTCTGCAAAAATGCACCTTTTTTTCCGCAGCCCAGGGGACAGTATCAATCAAGTGAGCATTATGTGTTTTACGGACATTTAGTAAAAGCTGAGAAATAAGCAAAACCCCTCATACTTGAGCCCATTTAATGGCCTCAAACAATCCAAACAATCCAAAACTCAAGCATAAATGCTCATCAGGGCACCCGAGCTTGGCAGCCTGAGCACTCTGAGGTATTGGTACAAGGGCAGGGGCTCTACCCGCTGGAGAGTGAAGGGACCGAGAAGGTAACTGAGAGCAGAAGCCACATGGTTCAAGTGTACAGCACACCCGAGTCATTCCCAATGTTTCACTTGTTTGTACAGCAGCAACCGTGAAACTTACCCCGAAAAAACCACTCTGCTACGGTCAGTGCTTCTAACAGAGACACGGGGCCCGCGAGGGACCCGAACGCACGCCCCGCCGCGACAAACCTTGCGAGCGGGTGTCCCCGAGCAGGAGAAAAACAGCGAGTTTCAAAGGAGAACTCCCGCTTTTGGCCAAAAAACAAGGCAAACGCTGTTTCAGCGCAACCGAACCCGATAAGTGCCCGCCGCGAACGGCCCGGGCAGCCCCGGGAGCCCGCGGTGCCCCCGCCAGCCCGGTCCCGCCGTACCCCCCCGCCAGCCCGGTCCCGCCGTACCTTGTCTCGGCGCAGCAGCGCCCGCTCGCCGTGCATGGCTCCGCCGGCCGCCCCTGCCCGGGCACGGAGCGCGCCCGCCGCCCCCCCGGCCCGGCCCCGCCCGCCCCGCCCGCCCCCTCGCGGCACGGAGGCCTCCCGGGCCCGGGGACCGCCCCGACCGCGGCCCGCACGGATCTCCCTGAATGGCTTTTACACTTTCGGCTCCCGCGGCCACCGGCCCGGCGGGGACCGGCCAGGCAGCTCCCGGGCGGTTGCACTGGAACAGCTGCCAGCTGACCCACAGCTACCGCCCAGACGCAGAACCATGTCCGTGTTTGTGAATATGCGCTTTACAAAACAAAAAGTGCTCTTACAGTTAACTGTACCCTCTCTCTCGATTCAATATTCCATATTTAATGCAAAAAAAATCAACATCTTGCATGCAGCAACACCGGCCGGCACTGGGGATCAGAAAGGATCCTTTCATAACCCTGAGGTTCTTTGTTTGCTATCCCATCAACAGGAAAACCAGTCAGACACCTGGAAAACCATTTTCCAGAGGAATTCAGCTGCTGGAAACCACAGAATATCAGTTCTCAGTCAGTTGTGACTCCTGAAATATCAGCTGCTCTCTTAAGAGGGTTTAGTTCTAGAAAACCTGGATCTTAGCATCATCATCATGATGGCCAGTCTTTGCGAACGAAGATTTGGGAAAGGTCTCTACCCACGTTTGTTACAAGTGCACTGGTGATACAAGGCCTTGCAAATGCGGGTAAGGCCTTCGAGCCTGCGCAGTGGATTTTTTAGGTGAGACACAGTGTGTGCTGAGCTGAGCCCACCCTTTAATCCTGAGGTTCATCTGCCGGGGCCGAGCGAGCTTGGACGGTGGCAGCGAGGTCCTCAGGACTTAGGTTTGTTTAGAGTGACCTTCTCTTAGATAGATGGCCTTACAGGGCTGACAAGCTCCATCTGTCCGAGTTTAGAGTTGTCGGATCTTGGCATAAATCAATGGAAAATTGGTGCTAAGAATTCATATTAATCAATGGGAACAACAATATGCATGACATCAGTACTGCACAGAGAACATGCTGTCTCCAAAATGTAGGGATGTACATTTTTAAGTCATACACATTTGTTAAGATACCTCTTCTTGGAATTTATAATTTCATTAAGATTTTCCCAGGGCTGTCACTGATCTGATTTCTCCCTATGGCCTAGAAGGACAGAAAGACCCTGGTTGTGCAGGGCACGCCTGGCCTGGTAACATCACCCAGCACCCGTGGCACAGCTGCTCTGAGACTCACTCACAGAGCAGCTCTGCCAACCTGCCCCCACCCCAACAGCAGCACAGAACAAGGTGTCTGTGCAGCACACAAGACAATCTTATTACTGTTAACTGCCTACGAACCAAGGGCTTCTCAAAAAACCCATCGATCCATTCATGACAATCTCTACCTACTCCAAAGCAAGGACATTTTAGTATTAGTGGCAGATGAAAAAAAGATCCACAAATTTTATGCAAAATGTTAACAAATTAATTTGATATAACATTTTATCCTTTTTCTTCATAATCCTTTTGTTCTGGGCAGCAGTAAGGGTTGAGTGAGTGTGGGACTGACCCTGTGTCCCCGAACCAAACAACTGCTGATCACTAGCTCTTCTGCAGCCCCCATGCTCCAAGCTGAGATCTGCACAGATAAGTGTCATGGAACTAATGGGGCTTCAATATTATGTTGCAGTAAAGAGTTTCTATCAGCTCAATGTACTCCAGGTTGGGTCTAATTAATCTACGTGTGTGGATAATTACTATAAATTACACTAAAAGTACACTCTTCCTCTCAGACACAAGTTTTGTGAGAGAAAAATTTAGTACAAACTTTCTCTTCCCCTCCTTTTAAAGTCAACTGACTTCAGCAAATCAGGTTATCTCCCTACACCCGTGGCAGAAAATAACCTAGAACAGCAGTAGTAGAATAAACCATGTTGGGATAATTGCTTTATAATTACCAGCTGTGTGGATATTAATCGGGGGTAAGAAAAAGAGTTCTTTCCAATACAAAAGGAAATGGCTGTGCAAAGTGCAGTTCTGGAACAAAACAGAGATAATTTCTTTGTCCATATTGACAAGACTTTGTAAAGGGAAGACTCAGCGCAAACTGTGTCCCTGGGAAATTCTGGTGACGTATTATTGAATTTGAGATGCCTGGTAATCTGTCCTGAAAAGATGCTGGTAAATTAAATATTGTAATGGTCAATGCTTGCATAAGAATAGGGATTACAATTCAATAGTCAATCTCCCTTGCTATACAATTTCCCAGTATACTGACAGTCCCGGTCAAGGCGAGCTGTGTGCCCTCCCACCAGGAGGTGCTCTGAGAACTGCTCTGGCACTATGCCATGAACCAAATGAAATCATGTGAAGACCTTATGCTTCGTCTCTCTCAAGATCTCACCAAATTCCCAGCACTGTCTACGCTCTCAGGCTTCCTCTCCTGTACAGGTTTTCTAATGTCTATTCTGCAGCACATAACCCAAAACCACTTCAGGATTCTGCCTTTTGGTGCTGCTGAAGATTAAACATAGAAGTTCCTCTAAAGGTGTTTCAACCTTTTAGAACTTTTCCAGTGAAAACACATACACAAAATCATTCACCAAGAATATAGACTGTTGTTTTCAAACAGGCAGAGTAGCTGCATAAGTGAACAGCAGCTTTCAGAGTAAGTTTGCTGCAAGGGGACTCCTGCTTCCTCCTCCCCTGTCTGGAGCTTCACAAGTGTGACCGAAGTGTCATGTTACTTAGAATAAAAACATACAGGGCACAGTGAGACAGGGGAGCTGAGAGTGACTGCCACACACAGCCTCAGCAGTTAACAGCACCCAAGGCACCCATGTTAGTCACCTTCCCGGTGACTGTACACCTGAGTGGCAGCTAAAACTAACCACAAAAACATTCAGAAGTTGTTTTGTTTCCTTTTCCCACTGTGCTGAAGGCAGTTCGGTCATACAGGCAGAAAATCTAGGAGACTCATACAAAGTCAAGTTTGAGACTTCCTGTTTGGAAACACCCCTCATTAACAGCATCATTAGCATGTGGCAGGTGCAGCAATGGGCTCAGGAACCTGGCCAACCCCTCCATGCTGAGTGGGCAGACTCTCCAGCCTCAGGCAGGCGCCAGGAGTGGAGATTCGCAGTCTCTGATGACATTTATAAGACAGTTGGTTCATTAGTAAATAAGATCTCTTGTTAACACCTTACAGGGAATAAAAATCAGAGGGAAGAAAAAAAAAAAGAACGTTCTTTGTGCCTGACCATGTCTGTGGAGTTACAGCCCCCCAAGGCCCTGCTCCATTGGATCTGCATTAAACCACCTGAGTGTGTATTTGAATAAAGCCACACACAGAATCCCTGGCAGGTACAATGAAGAGCTATTTAAACATCACAAATTACTGTGAGGTACCTTCATCATATTCTATTAAATGCTATCAACAGCCACAAGTCACCTCCCTGGAAGACACTTGCAGCACATGACTTGAAACACCTGAGCAAAGGTGGCACCAGCCCCGCTGTCCCGTGAGCGGGCAGTGCCCTGTCACTATGGATCCAAGACAGACACTGCATATGGCACAACTTACCACAGGTCCCAAAGAAAATAAAAAAGTGACACAAATTCCCCTGCCTCACACACCCAGATGGTGCAATAAGCTATTTATGACCTACAGCTTATCAAGAGTTGAGAGTGTTTTTCTAATGCTTTGCTTTTCAAAGGTTGTTACCAAATCACAGATCAGCTGGGGTTGGAAGGAACCTCTGGAGCTCACCTCGTCCAACCCTCTGCTCAGGCAGGGCCACCAAGGGCCAACTGCCCAGGGCCATGTCTAGGAGGCTTTTGAGTGTCTCCCAGAACAGAGGTTCCACACTCACATCCTACATTTGTGGATCTGTCTGTAATAAAAACTTGGGCCTGTAAGTCTCTCTGTTCCAACGCTGCCACACATCTGATACTACCAACTCTGTGGGTCACTATTTATTTCCAATTGCATATTTATATGATAGCAAATCCTGTGTAACAGCATAAGGGAGAATATTTCTGATCATTCACCTCTCAATTAAATACAAACAGAAGATCCAAAAATTGATGCACTTAACCATCCCAAGAAACACAGCTGCCCACTCATGTATGGATTCATTTATGAATCCACCTTCCACCTTCCCTCAGCAAGTGCTCAGGGCGCATACAAGCTCCTGCTCTATGAAACATCTGCCTTGGCTTTACTGCCAAGAAGAATACAAAAGAAAAAACAAAGAACAGGTCCAGTGTGATTCCTTGTGACATACGGTGGAGTTATCCTGAAAAACTGTATTGGCTGACTGAATGTTCAGAAGCTGCTGCAGCTTTGCATTTTACAGAATTAGAGAATCACAGAATCAACTGGGTTGGAAAAGACCTCTGAGATCACTGAGTTCAACCTATGACCTAACACCACCTTGTCAATGAGACCATGGCACTGAGTGCCACATCCAGTCTTTCCTTAAACACCTCCAGGGATGGTGACTCCACCACCTTCCTGGAGAGCCCATTCCCATGTCCAATCACTCTTTCTGTGAAGAATTTCTTCCTACTGTCTAACCTAAACCTCCCCTGGTGCAGCTTGAGACTGTGCCCTCTTGTCCTACTGCCGGTTGCCTGGGAGAAGAGACCGACGCCCACCTGGCTACAACCTCCTGTCAGGGGATTGTACAGAGTGATGAGGTCTCCCCTGAGCCTCCTCTTCTCCAGGCTGAACAACCCCAGCTCCCTTAGACTCTCCTCACAGGACCTGCGCTCCAGACCCGTCACCACCGTTGTCACCCTTCTTTGGACACTCTCCAGCACCTCAATGTCCTTTCTAAATTGAGGGGCCCAGAACAGGACACAGCTGCTGGCCTCACCAGCACTGAGTATAGGGGCAGAATCACTTCCCTGCTCCTGCTGGCCATACTGTTCCTGAGCCAGACCAGGATCCATTAGCCCTCTTGGCCACCTGGGCACACTCTGGCTCGTGTTCAGCTTCCTGTCCATCCATGCTCCCACCTCCCTTTCTGCCTGGCTGCTCTCCAGCCACTCTGTCCCCAGCCTGTGGGGCTGCAGTGGGTTGTTGTGGCCAAAGGGCAGGACCTGGCACTTGGCCTGGTTGAACCACATCCCCTTGGAATCAGCCCAACTCTCCAGCCTGTCCAGGTCCCTCTGCAGAGCCCTCCTGCCTTCCAGCTGGTCAGCACTCCCCCCCAGCTTGGTGTCATCTGCAAATTTGCTGATGGTACACTCAATCCCCTCATCCAGATCATCAATAAAGATATTAAACAGAACTTGGCCCAACACTGATCCCTGGGGGACACCACTGGTGACTGGATCCCAACTGGATGCAGCCCCGTTCACCAGCACTCTCTGGGCCCGGCCATCAGCCAGTTCCTAACCCAGCACAGGGTGCCCCTGTCCAAGCCTGGCTGCAGCTTTTCCAGGAGTATGCTGTGGGAGATGGTGTCAAAGGCCTTGCTGAAGTCCAGACAGACACACCCACAGCCTTCTCCTCATCCACCAGGCGGGTCACCTGGTCATAAAAGGAGATCAGGTTGGTCAGACAGGACCTGCCCTTCCTAAACCCGTGCTGGGATTTTAACAGGCTCCAGCTACTTACCCACAGAAACTGCTGGTCATCCTTGCCAGCAACTATTCTGAGCTCTCCCTAGCACACTCCTAAATCCAAATCCAAACCAAAACCATCTGAGGAAAGCACACAAACAGATGGACAGCTCAAGGAAGTCTTGCTGTGTGTTTTTCACAGCACAGCTCATTGGCTAGATTATAATTGGGGTTTCTAAGAGATAAACAGCCTTTGTCTGTGGGCAATTAACCCTCAGGATGGTGGGAAGATGGTTATGGAAAAAAACCCCAAACAGTAAGTAAACAAAAATGAAAACTGACCCTGGAAAAAAAAAAAAAGAAAAAAATACACTACAGTGCCTTTGCCTGCCTCAGACAACAGCTTGAACAGGGAACCAACACTGTAATACCAAGAGGAAATGGCTTTCCATCTTACTCAGAGTAGTTAAACACTCCTGAGTGATGATAACTACAACACAAGTGTGCTGAGGGTCCATCTGCCAACCCAGAGGCTCCATGCCCTGCTCTGCAGAGAGGGGAGGGCAGGTCCTGCCCCGAACACAAGGGCTGTCAGCAACCACAACCCAGCAATGTTTCACATATGCTCTCCCTTTCCTCAGAGGGGTCCAAACCAAGCAGCCCCCTGCCTCACCCTGTACTGTCACAGCTTGGGGACAAACAGGATAGCAACTCCCTCCAGGGCTGAGGTGCAAGCTCTCCAAGGACCCAGTGATAAGGCACCTGGAGATGCTATTACCACATTCCTAAAGATGGTTCACATTCAGGCCCCAGCCCCATACCAGCCAGACCACAGGAACGCCACCAGAGCGAAAGGTGACCTGGGACTGCTTCACTTGGCGCTGGTGCCAAGAGCAGCATCCACCAAGTGATGGCCTGAAGTACACAAATGAATCCTCAACCACAGCATGGGGTCTGGTAAAGCCAGCTGCAGCATGACTTGTCCATGGCCTTGTCACCTAATTTAATATGAAGTGGAGTTGTGATTCATGTGCCGCATCAAGTGTCAGAAACAGAGTTTAGCTATGAAGGAGCCAGTTGTCTTTTCCTCAGAGCTGTCAGTGGCAGAAATCCCCAAAGCAGATCAATATTTCAGCTTTAGCCCTCGCTGGGGTCAGGAGGAATGATGGGAGATGCTGCTGCCACATGATCTCATAGTCACTGTATCAAAGAGCATTGCAGGCAGTATCTGTCACAACCAACACAAGCCATTCCACGAGGGAGCTCCGGTGAGTCCCTGTCAGTACAGGACAACTGCTGGTCCAAGACATTTCTCCCACAGCACCAGTGCAGTGGAGCTTGGTGGGCCTCACATGTTCCCCCGCTTGACTCCACCTGCACAGGGCCCTGCATCTCTTGGGAAGCAAACACATCACTAACTAACTGGTTAAGAGGTAGCTGAAGCTACAAAGCTGACTTACACTTTTCCCACCTGTGGTTCAGGCAGTGCATCCCCAGTGCCTGCCAGCCCAGTGCAATGGGCTCAGGCAAGGAACACTGGACAAGCTGTTCCCTCAAATGGGACGGGGACATGCGGGACCAGGCACCAGCTTGGCCCACGAGTACTCACTGACCCAGGAGACAGAAGGGACTGACACGGTGCAGTGTAACATCTCCCTTAAGAGGTTGTCTGTGGCCCTTTTAATTCTTTTCAAAAACCAAACTGCTGCCAAAGACATCACCTTCTTGACTTCAAACTTCTGAAATCTTGAGAAAAGGTATTTTTGAGTGCAAAACCAGTAAGGCTTGGTGGCCCAATTCAGTAATGGTTTCCCCAAGCTACAGACTAGTCAAGCAGAAAATCATTGGTGTTGACTGAATAAACAGAGCAACATTGTGGGTGATGCAAGTCCAAGGGAATGGATATAACAATCTGACTGGAAAAATAAAAAAGAACTGAATTATACACAAGGGCTCGTAGAAGGTGGAAACGGATGATGCAGCAAAAGATATGGCCAAAATAACATCCATGGATGTTTATTTTAGCAGCTCCTGATTTTTAATCTGAGGAGAGTGCCAATCAGGCCAGGAGTTACAATAATAATGATAGGAAATGAGGTAAACCTAACCAAAAATTAAGTAAAGGAGTCAGTAGGAGAAGGTGGATTAGGAAACAAGTTTATACAAGCTTTTATCAGAAAGTGACTATATAAAATCATGGGGTTTTGTTTGGTTTTGTTTTTTTTTTAACTCATCCTGTTTTCACTAGTGTGTCTGAATCATATCTCATTACCTGAGACACAAAATTTTTGTTAACACTTCCCAGAGAGTAGAGTGGTTTTGGCTTTTTTTTTTTTTTTTTTTAATGCTTCAAGCTGCTATCCGATAAATAAAGATTATTACTGCATGTTACATATTCATTTGTAAAGAACAGAGTTTAATTTTGTGGTTGCAAGTTAACTTTGACTTGCGAAGCACTGAAGCAAACTGGGTCTAGAGTCTGGGAGGACAAATGCCTCTGAATGATCCCTCTGCACGATTCGTCTACACAGATCCTTTGCAAGAGCAGGGATTCCCCTTTTCCAGGGGATGTTTCTCTGTTGAGGTTTAATATGCATGCCCCCTCCAAGTGTTTAGTCTAAAGGGCTCCAGTACATGAGCAGAGCAACTTCACTTCTTTTATTTTTAGCTGTAGTATTTTCTGCAGGAACGACACAGAGCATGACCATAACCAAACTTCATCCTGAAAGCAGCTGATCCAATCAACAGTTCATACAATATTAAGTATTTAAAACCAGCAGGATTCATGTTTCCTGCAAACATACTGCTTTGTCATTCCTGTAGAGCATTTCCTGACACAGTTTCCTTATTTAAAGCCTTTCTAATATAACATACACAGTACATCAGCTGATACTTGTCACAGCTATGCAACAGAGCTGCTTCAGACTCCTGCCCTGTTCAAAGACAGCTTGTGTTTGCCCCAAGTGCTGCAGGTGCTCCTGCATTAGCACCACCTAAATCTCTGATATTGCTCCAAGCGGCAAACTCAGCTTGTCAAGGACAAGCACAATGTGGGCAAGGGCAGGCCCTACAGCCCACGGACACACGTTCCCCAGGCTGCCTTGGGAAACCTGGAAGAGGAGAACACTGAGCAGTGAGACATCAGAGAGGAAGGTGTGCTCAAGGGATGATGAACACCTAGCAGTCAAGCAACAGGGCACCTGTCCAGAAATCCACAGGGAACACTGAATCAGGTAAATACTGAAATCACTACACTGCTTTTGGTATTCTTGCAAAAGCCAAGAATCCTAATCGAGATCTCCATTTAGAGACAGCCCTCAGTGCAGCATCTCCTCAGCGCATGGTGGAAAGCTGCTCAGGCTACCCTGACCTGGCCTAGAGAGCACAGAACATGGTATTCTGTGCTCACTACTCCTCTCTCCAGCTCTCGAGAGGTGATGCAGCAGCCTGATGTTATATGTGCCAAGATGCAAAGCAGACAGATCTATCAACCTGGGAGGTACAACACCTTTAACCCCTGTCTTCCTACTGCCCTGTAGTGCCGTGGTCCATATCACTGCAACCTGGCATTTCTAACAGGGCTGTTTCTGAGAGCCACCTGTGTGCCACTTTTGTGGCACAAAGACTGATGAATGCAGTGAGACAAAGAATACACGTCCAGTACAGAACATATTATTCTCCTTTGGGAAGAACTGTGAGTCTTAGATTAAGTCAACGGATTAGACATATGTGTTTCAAACACAACAGGAACACTATGCAATCTCTCAACCATGTCTTCTGCAGATGGTAACAGGCAAACCTTCAGCAATGGCAAAGGCAAACAGCACAAAACCAGTCTGAATGCTGGACTTCTTTTTTCTCCAGAAAAGAGCCACAATGGATGGGAGAGCTAACTGTAACAATTCAAAGAGAAATAGCTTCTATTTTGCGTTGCAGATTAGAGCATCAGAGACCTTACTGCCTCTCTTCAATATTTAATAAACTGAGGGAGAGATACTGTTTACTGTTAACTCAAGACGAGGAAAGGGCAATGCCAAGCTACACAGCTCAATGAAACCAAAGAAACATACTTAATCATTTCTGAAGGTCACCAGCTCCACAGGAAGCAGTAATGCTTACTCTTTTTCTACCTGAAGAAGAATATGGTTCTGCAGTTTGTTTACTACTTCGTGAAAATACATTTTGCACAGCTAAAACAGCAAAACAAGAGGTCACACTAAAAAAGCTACCAATGCAAGTACCTTTCTCTTAACACGGGGCTGCATCTGCATCCACCTTCTTTCATTATTCACTGTTTCATAAAAACCAAATCCCAAAACAACAAAACCAGAAAATCCCCAAAACCAGCACCATATTTGATCTTGTTTATGGATTGCAACACTCACTCAGACAGGAGCCTTTTTCATACTTTCCAGCTTATGAAGCAAAGAAAAGCTATATAAAAAACTAACCACTGAAAGTCAGCAGCAGTGCCCAGAGGAAAACACAGCGCTCCCAAGGCTGATGCACAAAACGAGGTCAAATTCCATTAGAGATTCAAATAAAACAGCCAAACAAGACAGCTACTGCTGTTCCAGTGATGCTCACAATCTCCTCACCTTTGCGGGCTCGCAGAAGTCCCTTTCGCAGCACACGCAGGTACAGCAGCACCACATAAACATCCCCGCGCGGCCATGGGCAGCCCCGGCGCTGGGCAGTGCCCCCGGCCGGCCCGCTGGCCGAGCATGGCTGAGCCGGGCCGGCCCCGCTCCGCTCCCCGCCGGCAGCGGCAGCGCCGCTCCCGCCGCGCCGCACGGCCGGGACGCGCATTTAAAGCTACAGAGCTGCCCAGGCGCTGTGCAACGCTGGGCACTATTTTTAAAACCACACCTTCGAGCCAGAAAAATGGTCCAGGATAACATAACCAAATCGGGAGCAGATCAACAGAGTCAAAGTGACACAGTTGTTCCTCAGCGACACAACACAAGAGACCTGGGGGCAAGGGTCAAGCAAGAATTGATAACCGATTCCAAGATGCACATCAGGACATAAATCCACCTATAAACTATATGCTCTAATTGCAGCAATGCTGAAATGCTGCTGTTTAATAATCCCTAAACACATTTTTCAGAATATTAACATGATCTCCTGGAAGGCTGAAGCTCTAATTAAAAAGTCATTGTCACAGAATTCCAGCACACAACAGAACCAGCACAGCACTGTAACGAGAGCCGACAATGGGGCAAGAATAAACCTCAGCACCACTCATCCCCTACCCCCAAATTCCTTGTCAAAGATAAGGTGGTTTACTATCATATTTAGAAGACATAAAGCAAAGGCTCATCACTCTGCTTGACAGCTCTGACCCACAGCACCTTAAGCCATCCAGCTCCACTCCTTTGGACCCATTTGTAAAAGGCACCCTCAGCTCATGGCTCCTTCTCCCCTTGCTCTTCTCTGTCTCACTGATACTCCCTGTTTGTAGCAAATATTATCACTCACCCGGGACAGAGACAAGATGATCCAAAGCCAAGCCATTAATTCAGAGTATGCAAGGTGCTCCAAAGGCTGAAATACCAGGAACTGATAAACCCAACAGGAGTGGAGTGGGCTTTTAGGACTTCCCCACTGCATGAGCCCTGCAGCATGTTTGCAGCCAGCACTGATACAAGGACTGAACTTCCCATTTTTAATTTATGTCTGTCCCTCTGAGCCAATGTCTCTTTGAAGCTCTGACAGACATCACAGTGCTTGGGTTTGGTACGTTTGCGTTTTTGTTTTCAAATCATTCTCTTTACTTGCAGTAATGCACAGGCAATGTGAAGAAATTCTGCACTGACACGTTAATTCACAAAATATAAATTTCAGCAATGTAACACAGGAGAAACTCCTGACTGACTCAAACCACGGGTAATGTGGAAGAAAATACTACTGTGTATAAAATTCAGTTTTCATCAGGAAAAAAGGAAAACAAGAGGAATTAAAACCTGAAAATGTATTCTGTAGGAATCAAATTTAGAAGACAGACAACAAAAAAAGCCATTGTCTTAAATGATAGTGGTATGTCAGGTGGCATTTATGGAAAAAACATTATGATGAAAGGACAAGTGCATCGTACAGGCCATTTAGAACAGGAACTGAGAAGAAAAACAGTCCACAGAGCAGGAACAGTAACATCTGATTCATGCAGGAGAGATGCCATGTTGGCGTAGAGATGTTAAATGATATGGCCCAAAAGCGTTTCTGTGGATGTTTCTGTGATGTCAGAGAACAGGACATGAAGGACAATGGATGAGACAGAAGGGAAGAGGCAGGTGGATATCAGAGCAGTCTGTGGTGCAATGGGTGACCCGCAGACCCACCCCCCCATCGTGCCGTGTCCCCAGCACTGCCGGGGCCCTGCGGCGGGGAGGCGGCTGAGGGAGCGGTGCCACTCCCCACCCCACTTTGTAACGCTCTGCCACAACACCAGCTGCCTCAAAGCTGCTCCCGTCCGCGGGTCTGTGCCTCGGGAAGAGCTCAGGCGGCACCACTGCAGTAACCGAGGCCAAGACATGCACAGAACACAAGTGAAAATGAAACTACCACAACTGACCATAATGCCATAGACTCCAAACTGCAACACAGTGCCGTGAAAATGATTGCAAAAACCAAAAACTACAGGAAATCTAATTCAACTGACACTTGCATTACTATTTCTCTATGGGTATTCTCAGGGTTAAAAGCTAAGAGTGTCTCTAAAAATCAATCTACTTATAGAAGTATTAGGTATTGAGATTCTCTGCCTAGAAGCATGCTAACAAACAGCACACAGAAACACTGGTACTAGTTGCTGACCTGTACCAAACGAGGATGCCAGCCCCCATCTGCCACATCTCCGTGCTCACCCACGTGTCCGGGGCACGCAGCAGTCTCAGCACGGTGCACTGACCGCACTGCAGGCGCTGCAGAGAGCACCCGGCTCCCTCTGCTGCACTCCAGAGCCACGGGGGGCACAAACCAGGCCAAGAGCCACCCACCCTGTTGCAAGAGTCTAGTGAGAAATCTCCACTAAAAACACAAACTGAATAATTTCTGTCCTCGTGCAAGTTTAGGGCACACACTGGATTTGGAATTGCAATCTAACACAATATCAAGAAATATTAAAAAAAAAAGGAGTCACTTTTTCAAGGAACTATTTCACATTCATATGGCAGATTGCACAAGGCTTCCTCCTTAATTCTGTGGTGATCACTAAGTTCCTGCACAGCTGCAAGACCCCAACACAGATCCTGGTCTTGATCCATACTAACCTCAAAACTGAAACCCAGCAGCCTGCTCCCACACTTACTGCCCAGGACAAGGGCTGAAGCCACCTGAACATTCTGCTGGTATATACAAATTACAAACCTGCATGTGATTATAAATGCTGCAATAACCTAATGGTATGAGGTACCATTTGGGCCAGAAGTACTTTAAGCTAATGCATTATTTAATATTTACCTTCTAATTTGAGCTCCTAGACTTCAAAGTCACTGCACAGAGCCGGAGTTCCCCTCCTCTGTACATACCCACTTGAATAAAGTTTTGACTATATTTGTCTTTTGCAGATTTCCTCAGAGGATGCTCTATGCAGGACTTACTTTCTTTTTACTGGTCGCAGTTTCTTGCCCCAGTTTTAATCATCAGAATAAAAACAATCCTCCCTTTCCCCACACCTGTTTCCAGAAGTATTTAAAATGTTTCCATTAGTACTTAAGGAGAGAGAGAGAGGTTAGTCCATAAATCCCCCATCCACGACGTGAATGAAATGTGGCTGCACCGATGGGGCTTTTTATAACCAGTTCAGCACAAAACCATCACTGTGAGTCTGAAGGAAGGACCAGAGCAGGCTGTGATGATGCAGCTCAGCACTGGAGTACCACTGAGGGCAGCCCACACCATGCAGATGTCCCCAGGAGGGGATGTTCGGAGAGGGAACGGCTGCGTGGATGGGCAGGTCACCCTTCAGGAGACATCAACACCGAGGACATTTCCAAGGGTATTCTGATCACTGCTTCATCAAGTCAACTCTTCCACAGTAACAACGAGAGAAATCCGGTTGCTGCCTGCCAGATTGCTGCTAGACCAGATCTGCATACATGGTTAAATGATGTCTAGTTAGGAAAGGGCTTCTCAGTATTTATAACCTAGTGCGGAGAGACTGAGCAGCTTGTCTATTCCAGCTACTCATGCCATGATCCAAAGCCTCACTGTAGTACTGATTAAGCTCCACTTCCAAACATGGAATGGAACTTTAAAGAATTCCATCCAAAGGACATACAAAACTGCACTAAATCCCTGTCCATTCCTTTCCATTTTTCCAGGTACGGGAAAAACTGGCAAGTCCCAGATGACTGCCTGCACCTCAGCCTGGCACGAGCAGCCGAGGGGCTCACTGACGGCTGCTGCTTCGTGGTCACGGGGAGACCCTCTGCTTCCAGCCACGAGGGAGAGCAAGGGAAAAACTAAGTCAAACTTCAGCAGACTTGTGACCTGCAGCAAAGGGCTTTAAACACTTCCGGTTTTTGGTTTTGTTTTTTTTTTTTAAATAAACAATGAATTGGTTAATCTGTTGGAAATCTGCATATAAAAACCCAACTTCCTTCTTCCTGACACAGTAAAATACAAAATAAAGACTTTTAGCACACTATCCAACACGGCTCTGGCTGAGCAGAAACCACAATCAAGGCAAAGTGCCCAGTCTGCATAAAGGATTAAGTTTACCAATAAAGCAACCTAAAAACTGCAGAGTGATGAAATGGAACATTTCCAAGTAGGCTTGGTGTGTCATTTCCCAATACTGCTGGCATGAACATCGCCACAGTGTCCCATATGTAAGTCTAACCGATTCAGAATACACATACTCCCCCCAAAAACATTTCTTTTAGTCTTAACACTGTGTTTTCCCCAATGACAACTTGGGAAGGTATACAACTATGGTTGAAAATGATTTAATTTCCTTCAAACAGAATTTAACTTGCCAGTTTTCAGCGTTACTGCACATCCATGTATCAATTGATTACTTATGGTTATCACTGTTAAAGATTTTTGAGTTACCAAACTTTACCTTCTCACATCTTATTAAAATAGTAGGAAAAAACTCCAAAACACAAAAAACCAAACAAAGCCCCAAAAAGCATCTTCTCACCCTTCAGCAACTGTCTTGGTGGTTTAGTTTTGCCATTCAGGGACATGTCAACACATCAACACACGGAGCTTCTCTGTGTCAATCACAGCATTTGCAAACATGAGCTGCCCTGGACATCGTGTGTGCAAGGCAGGATGCTCAGGTTTGCCTGAACCTAAAGTCTGTAGATCAAGGTTTAAGATTTTGTTCCTACCCTGCAATGAGCCCAAGGTGTGCAGCAAGCACAGGACAGGTTGCTGCAGCTTAGCTGGCACAGGCTTGCTTATTAACTCAGTGTTATAGCTGAGGCCTTACACTCACTAAGGTGGCTTGGATACATTGAATTTGACAGGTCTCCTCTGAGCTTAAAAGTGAAACATAATCTTGGACCACACGTCTTGATTTCTGAAGGAGTTTCATGTCCACAGTCATTTCCAGCTGTACTTCCCCTAGAAAGCTGTATGCTTTGCTTTCCTTCTGTTTGTTTGCTTTTCAATGGTCTTCTGCCAGGAAAGTAACAAAAGTCACAGTATTAACTGAAAATTTGAAGTCAAATTCAGAACTTGCAGAACCTACAAAAATCCTAAAAGCAGAAAAGCCAATGAAACCCACTGATAGCAGTACCTGAAATTCAGCAAGCCCATCTATCAGATTTGCATAACATGACTCATGAAGTAAACTCCTATATTACGTAGATAGAACTAATAATGCCACAACAGCCTGGGTGCGGAGGAAAGCAGATTCCTCATGAACCACAACTAAGATGTGAAGACACTCTAGAGAAGACATCTTTATTCCAGAACACCAAACCAAGACGTGAATGCAAGCTATGAAGAGGGGCAGTGACTACATGCACCAATTCAGACAAAAGAAAATGCTGTTGGATCTTGCAGGTTTCAGAGCAAATTCTGAACAAAATCAGGGGTCCGTTTCTGCATGTGCTGTGGGCTCGTGATGCGCGAGAGGCTGCTGCAGTCACTGGCTGGCACACAGCTATCCCTGTTTATTCCTTTCTTTGAAGAGCAAAATATTAATCGAGTGACTTCACTGACTGATCAATCCAGAAGTCACAAGCTCTGACAATCTTTGCTCACGGTGATGTTATCCAGAAACTTACAAAATTACCTCACCCCAGACCACTGTATGTGGGAAGAGCGCTGTATATCGATCAAATGCTCAACACACTGACAGAAAGCAGGAAACTCTGTCCCTTCCCATAGACGACAGGGGCAGCTGGCTACCACAGAAACTAGCACTTGTATTTGAGTATTTTCAGGTTAGTTTGTCTTCTCCATCAAAATTCCCCAAATTTGCATCCCCTTCCTTTCCAGCTATAGCATCCGTGACTCTAGACCCAAACTGATGCACTACTGTTGGTGAAGAAATGGCCAAACTAACATCATTTGGAACTGAGTTCTTGATAAAGCAGGAAGCACATTGGCTTTTGCATTTCTCTTTAATTTCTTTAACAGTATGGACTGCTCTACAAAAGATACCACTGTCTAACCTGCTCTGTTGGTTTGTCTCCACATTACACCCATTGCCAGTGCTGCCTTCTGGGGTTGCATAACACATCTGGACACTGTATGGATGTGTTGTTCCTACCTCTGCCCTTTTAGACAATGCTCCTCCCCCAAAAGCTCTCTTACCTAATATTAACCACAAGAGCACCTCAACCTTCAGTCTTACACTCAAAAAATATCCCTTGAAGTTACTGTATTGTGTCCTCATCCAGAGTCTTCAGCCTTGACTCAGTTTTTTTAAGAGTCATTTTCATTTGGGTTATGACCATCTCTTAAGATGTTTCACAGTACAGGGAAATCTGATGAGCAATTCAATTGTTCAGGGTATGACTCTTGCTCCAAGAAAATGGACTGCTCTTTGCCTAGGCAACCTTAACAGCTATCTGCTCTAGGTTAATGAAGCTTCCAGTTGATAACAGCCTGACACTTTAATAGCTTGGTTAATGTGAACATCCTGAACAGTAAATCACTGTCCTGGGTTGATGTTCTTGGTGGCCTTGGAGAAAGTAGAATGTCAAAGCAGTATTTGAAAAAACAAATACAGAAAAAATAGCACAAAAAACCCCACAAGAAAACAAATGATCCAGAAAAACCTAAACACCCACTATACTGTTTTACAAAAAAAGAAACCCCTACAACTCAAAACTGTTTTCAACAACTAATACATAATTCTTCCTTGCATAGCACTGCACTATTATTTCCATTGACAGCTTATAAAAGAACAAACATAACATGTCCTTTCTGCTACAAAACCTCTTCCCTTTAACCCATATTTCCTTCAACTTTTGGAATATGAATAGAAGAAAATTTGATAATTTCTGACTTTTTTGGAGCGGTACTGAAGACCCAGATACTTGCAGTCAGCTGACAACACAAGAAAGCTGAATTTTTAAAACCAAAGTAATAGTCATGAAAATGGAGTACGTACCACAAAACCACCTGAAAACATATTGACTGAAAAATTATTCTCCTTTTAAATATATCAGTCATCACTTATCTTTTTACTACTTCTCCTACTACATCCTAGCCTGATGTTGATAATGCCTCATACAAAAACATAAAGCCCCTTCCTTGTCAGGAGCAAAAACTCAAAAAACTTACGATTTTCTTTCTACTCTCAGCTTACCTTTGAATTCTGCCAGTGGCTCTACACACTGGGTTGGCTGCTTTGCAGAGCTCCACAAAAGGCTCACAAAAAAAAAGAAAATAATTTGAGTGCTTTTAGTATTTTCACATTTCTTTGTCCCAACAATACAGCTCTGTCTTCTGGGAAGGAGCGTGCGTGGGATGAACACAGCGTGTTCTTCTCCCCGTCCCATCCCTGGCTCTGCAGGGACACCCACATCCCACACCCCGCTGTGACCCGGGACAGGGGTCCCTGTCCCACCACCAGCAGAGCCTCAGCAAAGCAGAACCTGCACCCAACAGATCCAACCTGCACCCAACAGATCCAACCTGCACCCAACAGATCCAACCTGCACCCAACAGATCCAACCTGCACCCAACAGATCCAACCTGCACCCAACAGATCCACATGCACGGGCAGCAGGAGATGGAGAACAGGGAGATCAAACCAGCACTGATGCCACCAGCAATCCCGGCAGGGACCAGATTTCCTCTAGACTGGGGGTTCACCACTGTTTTCTTCATGAAACACCCAAGCTGATCAAAATATTTCTAGTGAAATATGTAGGCAGACTTTTAAAACAGCACACTTCTCTCCTGAAGAACAGGGAGTTCCCTAGAGCTGTCTTACTACCCTGATAAAACACATTTAAATGCTAAAAAGATCCTAAACATTATTAAAACTTGATCTCAGTCATGTTTCCTCTGCTGTTCACAGTCCTTGTTGCTCACTGAATCTGTACACAACACCTTCTGACAATTTCTCCACATTCTGTGCCGTTTGGGACAAATTCCAGAAGACTTTGCAGAGGACGTGCACGAGGAATTCAGAGCTCAAAGCTCCCTAGAAGAAATCACCATAACTGGAGAAGCTTTAACCATACACCTGAAAGACATGGACTTCTGGTATTAGAAACCTTTTCTAATCACTAAACCATTCAAACCACAGATTTTTTCTGTTCATGGGCAGTCTTCCAACACAGAATCTTTATTCCCACAGCCAGAACCCATCAAGCACTTAAAACAAAAACAGTACTTCAGCAGTGCAAGCAGTTTTCCTGATTTTAATGTTGAGCCCAAGCTGGGCCACAAACATTGCTTACTGTAGAGCAACAGCAGCAGGAAAATACCTAACCCAATGTGACAAAAGGACAGACAGCAGACACTTCATTTCATTCCCTCAGCGTCGCAATAGGCAGCAGCTCACTGACTTCTGGAAAGCAAAATCCAGCAGCAACAGCAAACAGACATGCTGAGCCCAGGTGTTCAGCGGTGACCTGGGGCTCTGCCTAGCAAACCAGCTGCATCCACAACCCCGGTACCGCTGACATCCGAGAAGGGAGAAAGCCCCAGGCCGGACAGTTCCGGACGGTTCCGGACGGTTCCGGGGGCAGGCAGCGAGCCCCCCACGCTGGGTGTGCGGTGAGGGCAGCGCGCAGTGTGACCCCAACACCCCTTCGCTGGCCAAACGTGCTGTACCCCCAGAGCCCAGAGCCAACCCTGCTGGGCTGAGCTCTGCCTGCACAAAGCAGGACCTTGTAACGTGACGCAGCAGCGCCCTGGGCGTCTTGGCAGGAGCCCCAAATGCATGTTTGAGAAAGCAACTCCAGCCCTGAACGAGCGAGGCATGAACGTGCTGCAGCAGAATCACCAAGGCTGCCAAAAATACTTCATCCCTGACCCCATCAGGAACACATCTCAAGTGAGAGTCTCATTTTACGGAGAACAATAAAACCAAAAACCAAAACAGCTCTGCTGGCAATGGTCTTGGAAGTTTATTTTAAAAAATAAACACGCAAAACCCAACATACAGACCTCACATTTGCTTCCATAAGGAATACTGCTGGGTTGAAGGACATGCTTTACACCTCTTCTAGAGCTCTGGCAAATTGCAACCCCAAAATCTCTTCCCCTGCAACCTGATACAGAAGGTTGCTGAGACTCCTGTTACAGGTTAAGGAGCCACCTGCCGACAAATCCAACCTCTGCCCTGCTGAAGGTGCCACAGACACATTGTGCATTGAGTAGTGAGACAGAAGAAACACCCATCACCTGGCTGGTGCCCGTGGTGGGTGCCTCGTACCAGTCAGGAACCAGAGAAAAGCAGAAGGAGGTGTTGGACTAGAAATGGCTAAAAGACAGGCTGCACTTGCTCTGTCCCCCCAGACAGGACAGCCACGAGCCTTCCTCCTGCCCTCCTCCACTGCATGCAGAGCCACAAGGCATGAGGGGCTGAAGAGATCCCAGGTGAGATCTGGGGAAAACATGTTAAGATGAAGCTTCTATTTTATGCCTGAAGCAGGCACAGCAACCAGATCCCACATGTTTTGGGAAACTGTTGAGTGGTGAGACAATTTATTCTTCTGGGGAAGGAGAAGTGAATGTCCTCACAGAGTACTGCTCTGCAGGCAGACAACTGTGTTCACCATCTATTCATAACAGATCTAGCCTTAAAAAGAAAGTTATTTTTAAGAGATGTGAACTTATTCACCAGGCACATTTTCACACAGATTCTGTTCTGTTAATTTTCAATCAGCCTGGCTGGCTCTCCCAAGCTCAGTCAAGGAAAGCAGAGGTGGATACTAACTCTAAGAGACATCACACTGTATTTCCCTCACAGTTTTTAGGTCACAAACACAGATAAGCTACATGAGTATACTCTCTGGATCTGTAATAACTATCTATTTAGTAGCAGTCTGACCCGATTATGATGCTGCTGTTTCAGGGGAAGTCTGCTTTGTCATACACTGTCCCAAAGGTGGCCCACCATGATGCAACCCCCAACACCAACCTGCCAACCATTCCCACTGCTGAGTCCTTCATTTGCCCCGCAGCCCTGCTCAACAGCAACATCAGCAAAGGCCTTCTTTAAAGATAGGACAATGAAAAAAGGGGAAGAACTGCAGAAATATTTAAAAAAAAATGTAACAACAAAAGATGGGCTTAAAAAGGACAAATCTTGTACTCCTCCTTCTGCCCCCCCCCCCCCCCCCCAAGCCAAAACTCAAGCCTGGTTTTCTGACTTAACTGCTACCTCAATTGGGCTAACAGTTTTGGGGAAATAAATGCATTTCCAGTTTAGGCAGTGAGCACACCTTCCATTCTGACAGCAGTCCCTGCCAGTTCATCAGTAACTAGTTTTTAAAGGGAACTTGTCCCATTTTCTTGCTCAGCAAGCGCATAGGTAGTTCCAGGACTCACATGCTCTAATCCACACTGAGAGTGTGAACCTTTGCAGAGGTCATCGTAGTGGATAGATGGTTGATAACCGTACAATGTACCAGAATGACGATGTTATTCTTTCCCTTCACACTGGTTTAAGCTCTTACAGTGCTGAATAGGCAGTCCTTTCTTGTGACCATATTTTTTTTCTTCATTAAAGTTTAAAAATTTCATATGTCTCAGTCTAGGTTAACTCAAAGCATGTTCTAAAAAAAATTGGTAACAATTATTACAGAAGCTTTGGTCTAACTCAGGTTGGTACATTTCTAGGGTTTACTGTAATAATGCATTGATCCCAAGATACTTACTCTCAATTTACCACACAGGTTAGTATTTAGTCCCGATGATCAATCAAATGGACAATAAGGTCCCACCTAGGTCACTATGAGCTCACACAGACAGGGTCACCTCCACAAACCACCATTAAGCAGCATTCACAGCTGCAGAGTCCTGTGAGGCCATCACCAGCCTGGCTGGAACACCAGTCACTCCCTGCCCACTGGCACGGCACACTTCCAAAACCCCACTCGTGCCCACGGCAGCTCCCTGTGCACACAAATGCTCTCAGCACATGGTGCTCCAAAAGTCTTTGTGGCTGTCCAGCAGTGCCACGGACAGAACCCAAACTAACAAACATATAAACCCTGAACTGGGCCAAAGTGAAATTTGTTGCTATGGGAATTAGCTCATAGAGAAAGTCTTACACTTCCATTACTTCTAATCAATATCTTAGAAACCAAAGGGTAAAGACAGTGTGTTCCTTGGCCGACGGATGCTCCTTCCTCCCAGGCAGCCTCTGTCTGTGCTGTCCCAGCTCCGTCTAACACTGGCCTGCTCACGGCTCTTGCCAAAGTTGCTCCCTGACCTTTCAGTAAAATCACCTAAGGTGAGTGAACAGTTCTAGCAGAGCATGTTTCACTAACCCAGGTTATTGGAACTCGGCAACTAAAGAGGGCAATTGGAGTTACAAAGCAAATCCCATCAAACACCACCTCCCTTTTCCAGCTGTGCGACCTCCAGCATCGCTCTCGCAGTGGAAGCTGTGCACCGACACCGCAGCGACTCCAGTCCTGCCTTCTCCTCTACCAACTGCTCCAGGACTCTCCTCAGCCCAAAAACTTGGCCTCAGAGTAGGCAATAAACTTTTCTGAAAGTACCTGGTTGTTTTCTACTTCCTGATTCAGACGTTTTTAATGAAAACTGTCACTGATTAGCTGAAAACAGCTGCTGTAGGACAACAAAGAATATCCACAGAAGACCACACACAAACCTCACCCAGGAGACAGTCAAGAGCAGAAAATACCCTCTGAAAAGCAACTCTGCTGAATAATTGCCGCAGAGTGTCTCACGTTGTTAAAAATAGAACTAATTTCTGCATTGGCAGATGGAGTTTCAGTCAAAATATCCACTGAGCCACTTGAATAATTAAGTGTTGTTTCTCCATGGCATAACAAAATAGCTGATGCAATTTATTGCCCTTTCTAAAAAATGGGGTAGAAATACTGTTTGCTAATTTTTCAGCAAAGAAACAAACAGTAATAAGGTTTATAGCACTGAGCAGCAAGCCTCCAGTTGAAATACTGCCAAGACATCAGCACTATTCTCTATACACAGGGTATTTAATCTCTCAGGTAATTACCTCCTGGAACAGAGCAGTCATTTAATCTAGAAATCAAGTTTACTCAGAAGGAAGCAGAAGGAACTCTAGACTGGCAATCCTCAGTGACTGGAAACAGGGAGTTAGACAGAGGGACAGAGCCACTGATGTACAGTGAGGCCTTTAAAAAGTATACGTAAAGTTTTTAAACAGCTACGTGTAAAATGCAGTCTTCATGGTAACACAGACCCTGCATTTATTGCCCAAGCTGTTTGTATTTCACAGTCAAGCTAAGTTTTTCTTTTCAAATATTCTTAGCATTTCACAGAATTACTGAATGGTTTGGGTTGAAAGGCATCTTAAAGACCATTTAGTTTCAAATCCCTGCCATGAACAGCTTCTCTGGGCAACCTTGTGCCAGGGCCTCACCACTCTCACAATCAAGAATTTCTTCCCAATATCCCATCTAACCCTGCCCTCTGTCAGTGTGAAGTCATTCCCCTTTGTCCTGTCACTCCATGCCCTTGTCCAAAGTCCCTCTCCAGCTCTCTTGGAGCCCCTTTAGGCACCGGAATGCTGCCTTTCATCAGATCTTAGTAACCTTAAACACTTTTTCTCTCTAAACTTTGAAGTTAAATAATGTAAAATTTTCTTTTACCTTGCTAAAACTATTAATTCTGTAAGTTTTTAAAAAATACAAGGTCGCATTCCAGATAGATGGATCAACAAAAACATTTTGGAACAAACACTGCCAATGAAACCTGGCCATGCTGGGTCAGAACACGAGCAGGCAAGAGGAGGATGATCACTGAGACGTGTCTAAGTGTACTAAAAATCGTCCATTAGATGAACCGTGCAAGAATTCAGGCACAATGTCTAGAAACTACAGAGCAGCCCAAGCAATGAGGCTGAGAGCACTGCAGCACATGTGCATTTGCTAATGCTATAAAGCCCTGGCACTGCAAAGCTGCACAAATTCCACTAATTGCTCATCCCACAGCAGAGCGGGCAGAGCTCCTCAGTTCCTGCGCTGGGCCGCAGGCGAGCAGCCGAGCTGGCACGCTGGCCTCTCTTCTGCCCAGCTTCCCCCAGGCTCACTAAGCAGCCTCACCGGCAGAGAGGCACATCTTCCTCCTAAATCCAAGCGGCCAAGGCCTGTGGGAATGAGCCTGGCCCCGGCAGGGAAGGCCAAGCTCCTTGGCCCTCGCCAAGCGCACGGTCCCTGGTAACCCAACCCCGTCCGGCTGTCAGCACGAACCCGACCCAGCCCCACGGGCACCTGGCAAACCACACAGACACAGGGCAACAGCAGCACAACAGCACGTACACACTGCACAGGACCTAGTGCAGGAACGTCCCTTGTTAAAAGCAGGAGAGCAGCATTAAAATTCATCCCTTCCATTACCCTGTTTTCACCAATATATACATTTAACGCAGATTCTGAAAGGATACAATTTCAACGTTTAACAAGTGGAATAAACATCTGTCTGACTAAATTCCAGCAGCTCTACAATGACATCTACAGCAAGGTCCACTCTCTGCATTTCTGAGCAGCAGTACCAAGCTCTGCATTTCCTGAATTTTAGTAATATTAAGCAAGATAACATGAAACGTAGCACAGTCCTGAACTTTAAATATCTAACAAAATAATTAGGTCCAGGCTCATGTACTGGTACAGGCTGTCAGTGAAGTACTAAAGGTGACCTACTCTCCCTCAAAGTTCACCACAAAAATTTTTCCCACACAGTGAATGAAGACTTTCTCATGGTATTTTACATATGAAAACTCTGGAAGACTATGTAGAAATTAAGAAGTTAGTGAAGGACTAGAAGTGATCAGAAAATCTCAAGGGCTTTGAAAACATTTGTAATGGAAGAATGAATGCCCCTCCAAATCAGACCCCATCTTACAACCACACTGTCTACAGTGTGGATTTTTCTTTAAAGCAGATGTTTATGTTATGTTCAGCATGAAAAACAGCTGAATGACAGCCGATGATTTCTGAAACCAAAAACCTGAAGCAACCAGCTTTCTGCTTTTGCTGGCTGACCACTCCACAGGCATTTGGAGAAACCTGTAGCACTGAAGCCACAGAGCTCCACAGTGCCCAAGTCCTGCCAGCATTCCACACCGCCCTGCAGGCAAACACCTTTCCAAGACTCCTCACCTGGGTCTGGAAAAACAGGAGATGCAGCCACACTATGTGCACCATGACTGAACTACAGTGGACAATGAAAGCTCTTTGCCTGGCCTTTTGCCACCCAATTATTCCAAATCTACAACAGCACAATTATTTCTCTGCACAGTCTTTAGCTTTTTTGCTCACTGCTGGCATAAAAAGCAGTATTTTCTTCTTCCTCTTTCCTCTTCACACAAGCCAACAAAATCCTGTCTCCTTTTTGGTGGGTAGAAAAGCTCAGAGAACTTTGGTAAAAATGTTGAAAATATGTATTGGTTACTTTCAAGCTACAGTAAATTAGTTAAGGTTCTCATGATTTCATACTGCTTCCAACAGTCCAGGAATTAGGATACCAAAATACAGAGAGGATGTTCATTTAAAAAACTTATGTTCTGCAAGAAGAGTGAGCTGATTCTGCCCCTCTGTTCCACTCAGGTGAGACCCCACCTGCAGTGTTGCCTCCAGTTCTGAGGTCCCCAGCAAAGGAAGGACATTGACCTGTTGGACTAAGTCCAGAGGAGGCCACCAAGCTGATTAAAAGGATGGAGCACATCTATGAGGAAAAGCTGGGAGAGCTGGGATTTTTCAGCCTGGAGAAGAGAAGACATCAGGGTGATCTAATTGTGGCCTTCCAGTGCCTGAAGGGAGTCTGCAGGAAAGATGAAGAGAGACTATTTACAAGGGCCTGGAGTGACTGGACAAGGGAGAATGGCTTCAAACTGGTAGGGTTACATCAGATATACGGAAGAAACTCTTGGTTGTGAGGGTCATGAGGCCCTGGCACAGGTTGCCCAGAGAAGCTGTGGCTGCCCCATCCCTGGAAGTGTTCAAGGTCAGGCTGGATGGGGCTTGGAGCAACTGGAATAGTGGAAGGTGTCCCTGCCCATGGCAGGGGGTTGGAACTAGATGATCTTTAAGGTCCCTTCCAACCCAGGCTATTCTGTGATTCTATTCTGAGTGTCAAGATTCAATATAAATGTGCTCAAGCATGCATTTGGTTATGTTAAAAATCAATGTGACTTAAACCATTAAGCCCATTATTATTTTTCCCCTTCCAACTATGTTTCTTGTTTGGCTTTTAAACAGGATATGTACAACCACAATTAACTTTCAGCAGAGAGACAGAGGGACAGAGTAGGAGAAACAGCAAGACACAGCACGGAGCAGGAACAAACCCCCTGACTGTACCGAGCAGCAAGACACGTGAATGCTGCCTGGCATCTTCTTAAAGCTGCAATAGCAGGGGTAGCTGCCAATGTACAGGTGGGTGCTGTGGCTTCATTCTTCCTTGCTAAGAAAAAATACTTTAATGCTATCTATAGGTTAAAGGGAAGAAGAAAAAAAGAAGTCCTATATGTGAATGTCACTGTGCTTCCCCAATGCAGACAGAGATCACACATGACCAGAGATCACGCATGACCAGGGTGAGACCTTTCCTGTTCCCCAGCCCTGGGCTGCCTCAGCTGCCTGGCTGATGCAGAGAGCAGCACTGAGGTGGGCTTGCCAGTTCGTGGCTTACAGGACACAGTCATTTAAAAGTCACTTAGCACAAATATTCCCTTCAAAGAGAAGACTACTTTAGAAGTTCAGTGGCAAAGAAGGAATAGGCAAAAAGTACTGGAGAATACTTGTTTAACAGGCAAGGTACTGCTGCACAACAGCAGTTTAACACAAAGTGTCAGATAATTTTTTTCTTTACCCTTGGAAGTGGGGAGTCTCTTGTGTCAATTTTATGAAGACAAAGCCTTGCCAAGACTGTATCTGAGCTAGAGCTACATTAGCTTGCAACTCCACAAATGTGTGAAAAAATGTCCAGCCAACATGAAGCTTGGAGGGAAGAGGAGCAACAGCAGGGGAAAACGTATCTCTCACAGTGGGGTTAGCTCATCTCACAGGTAGCAAAACTGAAGCACAACAATTTAAAGTCGTCTGCTCAGGGTCATTAAGACAGAGAGACACAGAACCTGCAAGCTGCAGCTCCACAGTTCACACCTTCAGTCACATCTGCAATTGTCCAAAGACTCCAACCACTGACCCTCTCCAATATCCCCCCGGGTAGTTCCAGTTTCCTGAGGAGAGTTTAACAGTTGAAGTTCTGTTGGCAGAGTCACACTTGACTATGTGATGCCTGTTTATCTCTCTGCTAGACGCCTACTGATTTCTTTATCTTTCTCTTTCCCTTCTTTCCCACAGCTGCACCTCATTTCGGTGCTGGCTGTAACAACAGTTAGCACTGAACTCTGGGGAAGCCAAGTGTGTCTCTTCACCTGTGGGCTATAGGGCTTCCCATCATTGAGAATGCCTACAGAACTCCTCACTGAAAGCTACATTTCCAAAAGTATCACCAGGAAAAGCAAGGAAAAAAGCTTCCACCAACTTCTAAATCAAAAGAGAAGAGAAAAATCCACACAGAAAATTACCATGCACAGAGAGTATTGTAATGGCCACTCTGCATCTTCATTAAATGCATCCAATTAAAGCATACCTAATGTATTGTATTTTCCATTTCCATGTAAACCAAAGCAGCTTCTGGTGCTAGATGACCTCTCTGGTTTTTAATACCTTTTCGTACCTTTTCCTGTACAAGTCTAAGCAGTGCCCAGGCTGCCACAGCCTCCCAGCCCCCTATGAACTAGGCCTGTTTTCAGTGAGGGACCTGACAGGCAAAATGCTCTGTGGTTTTTCAGCAATTGCTTCAGCAACAAGAGATCTAGTCAGATGTTTAATACAGAACAGAACAAGACTCTCAATAGAATATTGCCTCTTAAGGATTATAAACTGTCAAAACATGCAGGAATTTTTTTTCCTAGCTTTCAAGGGAGATTTTAAATATGTTTAAATTATTTCTTAAGAAAACCTGGGTGAATCTGAAGGATCACTGTAGTCTACATTCCTTTGTAAGAAAACACACTAATCAGAGTTGGTATCTCAGTAAGAAACTGGGTTAAAGCTTCTAATGTTGAAGAGAGTAGCGTTTCATTTTCCTGCTGTCTGACTGCAGCTGAGCGCTGAACAATTCACAGATGGCTCTGATCAAGCTCCAGCACAAGTTCTGCACAGTCACACCTCAGGGACACTACCTGCAATGTGCCTGATATCACAGAGGAAACATGTACAAAAGCTGTGCAATGCCTGCTGCTACAGGTGTTTTTATTGCTGATAACGCTCCACTGCGAAAGCAGCCCTGCTTTGCAAAGCACGCTGCTCTGCTGCGAGGGCCAACTTCAATCCAATTCCCTTGGAATATTGTTCCCAGCTGTGAGTATTTGAACTTCCCATTTGTCTTATAAAGAGGCATTTGCTAATGGCACAAACAGCTACTTTTTGATTTCAAGGGTGCAGAGATCAGGCACAGAAGGGCTGCTCTGTTAGCTAAAAGCAAGTGTAGTTGTACCTGCTCGGAGTAGAGGCTGGAGGAACCATGCTCATCTTAATGATCCACGACCTGCTGCCACATACACTGAGCCTCTCCAGGTGTTTGCACAGAAGAGAATCCCCACAGTGCAGAACCAGACAGTGTCAGCAGGAAGCCAAGAGCCTCTTCCCTGCCTGACGGGGCTGTGGGAATGCCCCATTCAGCCTCTGCCCCTTGGGCACTTCACTGGGCCATGCACAGCTCAGGCACCTACACTGCAACACCTGGAGGCTTCCACCTTGTTTGAGGGATTGCAATATTTTGCAAAGTGATATTTAGTAACAGAAATACACAAATGGTCTTCCTGGAGATTCTACCTTTAGACAGAGTGCCAAGATAACTTTACAAGGCTTCCTCACTAACTCTGCTCCGTTGCAGTGAAGCTGGCTGGCAAGAGCAGCTCTCTCCAGTTTTCTGCCTGACAAACAGGTACCACCACGGCTGCTACATCCAGGAAGCTTTCTGCACCAGTGCAGATGGAAAACACAGAAAATGAAGTTAATGTATAGTGTGTTGCAAGTCCGTTGATTTTATTGAAATAATTAACATTCTCTGTCTCCAAATGCCATCACCAGATTGTTAAGCTGTGCTCTGAAAGTGCTCCAGCTCTAGATAAAACAAACCACTGGCATGTACCTTCATAAGAAAAAAATGTTTATAGAGTTTTATAAAAACCTTTATAAAGATTTATAAAAATAAGTTCATCCTCCATTATTATGTGAAAAATGCATCTTGCAGAGATTCCATTCTGCATAGTACCTGGATTTAAGAAAAATGTGTGGAATTCCTGTAGTTAACGTAGCATGCAAGTAATCACACAATGTTTTCAAACCCCATACTCATTGAATCTTGGTAAACAATGCCTAGGATCTTCTCTTAACAAATGCCAGAGCTTTAATTAGACTGTTTGGACAGGCTGTGTACGGGTGCACTACTGTGCTAGTTTGATTTCGGTGTATGACACAAGACAAATTGCACATCTGAACAAAGCGCTGCCTCTGAGATCTGCAAGCTACCCCAGGGCCCAAAAGCATTGGAATGCCTTCCACTTCTGGTTTTCTACCCAGCCTCAGCTATCCAAGTTCAACCCAGGAATGCAATCACAGTCTTTCTGAGCAATGAGACTGCCAGTGCTGTAACTGCAGAACTACCCTGGATGTGACAAATTCTAAGGGTCACCCACCTGCTTCCCACACTCCTCACCTCACCCTTCTCTCCAGCACTGGAGCCATCATGCATCAAACAGTGCTCTGGAGCCCACAGTGCTGACCAGGTATATGTGACCTACTTGTTTGCTGCTGATTCTGAGGACTTACCAACACTTTTCCTTTCACAGCCCAGGCATTGAGGTTGCATCAAGAGCACCCATTCACCAGACAAATATTTATATATCCACTTACAAAAAATATCAGAAAAGCAGAGTCGATCGATAATACATGCATTTCTCAAGCGTCAAGAAAGCATTCAGAACTTTGACATTTCAGGCCCAGTAACAAAACAGGCTCAGCAGTCTTTCAGGTGTATACTGCTCACTGTTAAAACGCTGGAAGAAAATGGCTTGAATGATACTACAGAACCAAGAGGCCTTTTGCATCCAGCTTATTATTATAATTCTTTAATTATGCTAAAAGATTCAATCATCTTTGCTCTTTGATTGCAGTTTTGATAGGTGGATCTGGATGGCAAGGTGAGAACTACATAAAAGGGAAGGAAAACCAGTGTTCGGCTGAGCAAGGTGCCAACCACTCCAAACTATGATACATGTAAAGAACGTAGATCTGCTGGGTACAGATGGTGTCTGAGGCACATCTGATTAGCCAGAGACATGACAGCATGCAATAGCAGCTGCCACTGGAACACAGACTCCTCTCTTGCAGAACTAACATCATTTTCAGAAAGAGCTGCATCCCACGGCACAGCAGGGATCAAGGGATGGACATCACCTTCCCTGTGGCCTCAGTGCTGTTCCCAGGATCAAGGGATGGACATCACCTTCCCTGTGGCCTCAGTGCTGTTCCCGGCTTGGACATCTCCCCTGCTCTGAGAGCCAGACAGAGGTGAAAGAACGTTCCTTTGTCCAGTGAGAAATTCTTGCCTCACTATTGATTAGGTAAATTGTTTGGATTATCCAAACCTTGTCTACCTGTTCAGTGCATTCATTATCTATTGACGTGTCTCCTTCTGAATGCTTAAGATCTCATATTTTATGCAACCTTTTATTTCTGGTAGCCTATGCACAGATGCTGTTCTGTCTTCAGCTCTGTTACAAAAAGAGTAATTTCACGTAACATAAGGAGGCTATAGCATAGTTCTGAACTTCTATCGCTGCTATTAAACAGCATTTTAGGGAAAAAAAATCAAATTAACTGATATCTAAACCAACGAAAAGACTGAAAGATTGAACAGATCAAGTTATCAGAGCATTGCTAATATATTACCTCAACTAAACAACTACTTTATTCAGAACATTAATATTGAAAGCACTAAACAAATCCAAGAATAGCTCCAAATCTGACAAATATATAAATTTGTAGCACTTGATCCTACCAGACAATAACTTTGACTAAGACATAATTTCCCTACTCAATTCCAGGATTTTGAGTCTCCATGCCTCATACATTTTTGAGATTAATAGGCCTGATCCCAACATATACTCAATTCCTACTGAAAGTAATGCTTTGTGCACAAAAAGCAGAAGAATGCCTCTCCTCCTTTTTCTGATCTCTTTTTTCTTTTTTTTTTTTTTTTTGGAGGGGGTAATGATGGTCTTCAGTATATAGAGAAAGACATTCTACATTTCACTGAAACAATGAACACACACCAACTAAAAGCTTATTAAACAGAGAAAACTGTTAGAAACTTTATTCCCACACCAAAACAGCAGTCCCAGCGCTGCTGACCTTTGGGCACTAGTTCTGCACCAACATTGCACACGCTTCACAGTCCAGCTTCCAGAGAAACACCTCCTCCACATCAACCTGAAACTCTTCATTTCCTCTGCTCCTGTTGCCAATGTCAGTGAGCTGAAATAATTTATTTCTGATGGCAGAAATAAATCCTTCCCCTGTAAGTTTTTGTTCCCCACCAACAGGACCCTGGGCCCTCGCACACGGCGCTGCAGGCAGTGGGTTTCAGCACACCCCAAGGCAGATCTGCTTGAGCAAGTGCAAACCGTGCTTGCACAAAGCAAACCTGTGCTAATTTGAGTACTCCTTCAAATTTCCTTTTCTTTGGGAGAAGTGATTCTAAAAATTGAGACTTTTACTAGTTACAAATTTTCCAAACATGACTTCAGTGTTCACAGACTTCCGAGAGTTAAGTATGATCAATAGCACTCTGGGAAAATAAAAACCAACAAACCTCCCCTTGTAGCAAAACTTCAGTTTGCATTCTGATGCTCTTGGGCCCCATTCTTGCTAAGTGTGTGCCCTCTGAATGCCCTATCACAAACCTCAAACAACAGCACTTATAATGAGCTGCTGAAACATTTTATTGCTCTTATTCCAAATCTAAATACGAGTTTCTTTTTCGTGCATACTAAAATGTTCATAACAAATCTTTGAAGGAAAAGAACCTTGCTTCATTTCCTTAGCAATTCTTCCTGCCTATTTTAAACAATCTCAAAGTTCACAACTCAAGAAGGAAATATTTTCTAAGCTGAACTCCCTATTCAAACACCAGTTGATCTTAGTGGTATCAAAACTGCATCTCAAGTTAGGATAAAAAACCAAAACCAAACCCCCAAAACCCCATCTTGTTCCTTTACTTTTCCTGTCATTCCTTTACTTCTCCTGTCAACAGGAAAAGGTTGCTGTAAGGTGAGCAAGTCAGCTCATCTTAGAGAGGATACAGCCACCTCTAAGGGACGCCTTTGAAAAACTGAGCAGATCTGACTGAAAGAATGGGCAAACCCCATCTTTGAACAGCCAAAATCATGTGAATGAGATCTCTACTATCTTTGTCTCTGCTCAGACACAACTGTCTACAATTAATCTCTGATAAGAGTTATTTTGGAGGCTCTTGTTGTATCCTTTGTCAAGACAGGGAGTCCCGAACTGGATGTCATGTAAACACTGAGAACTAACTCCTCTTGCTCCCATTATTTCATTTCCCCTGGGTTTCCCAGGCCTTCCTACAGTGTGAGACCTTTTCTGTCCTTTCTGGAAAGGACCTGGTTTACATATGCATCTTTATCACTGACTGCCATATCCAGTATGGGAAGATTTGCAAAATGACAGCAAACTCTTCTCTGCTCCTGAAGAAACACTGGCTGAGGAAGAAGCCACTGGTTTGCCAAAGGGAACTGAGGGGACAGAGGCAAATTCTACACAAGGCAAAATCTCTACAAAGGACCTCTAAAGTTAACTAATTCAGAGAAAAGATGCCAACACTTGTAATGCTTCTTTTGATCACTGCTGGAAGGAAATTCCAATTGTTATTGCCATATAGCCCCATGTAAGCACCTATTATAAAGTATGATGATTTTCTGCAAATTGCCACAAGCTGTGGAATTTCATTATTAAAAGGAAAGATGCATTTATGTAAGCTGCATTCCCCTGTAGTTTGTGTTTACAGCTTTGAACATTGTAAGTCTGTTTTGGCAACGAGCCATCACATGCAATTTGCCAGACCCCCAGCTGACGTGGATAGGGCTAATTCTCTGGATTATTAGTAAGGTTTTTCCACAAAGAGAAGCCCTGAGTCCCAGCTCTAACAGCTTTGCAGGTGTAGTCTCACAGACCTTGTTTTACTTTTACACTGTCATGGCATGGAGCTGTTACACTGGCACAGGACAAACTCCTCCAGAAATCTGATACTCTGATGTTTTCAATCAGAGCACCAAAAGCTCATTTTCCTTTTGTAAAATGAGGGTAATATCTCTGCAACATTTCCCCACACATTCCTCCAAGCAGGATGATGCAGTGGAAGCTCCTTGAGGGACCCATCATGCCTAGAAAAGCTCATGGCATGTCTATCACTGCCGGTACTCATTCCACACCAGCATGGTCAGCAATGTTTGGAGACCTGTTTGCATCTTGCCACCTCTCAGCTTTGTGCAGATGACCCTTTTGCACTGTACACCATGCAAAATATCTGTGCAGGAAGAGATACAAACCTAGAGTAATGTGAGGAGCAAAACACTGAGATGTACCAGTTGGCTTGTCTACAACAAGGCACTCAAATGGCCAACACAAGCAAACCTATTGCTGCCTTTCTCTTAGAAGTAACAGGAAATTTCTTAATAACTGCCCTTACACTGACACCGAGAAGCTAAATCCCCTGTGTGACCCATGGGAGGCACACTCCTGAGTTATGGTGAGGCGTGCCTGGGACAGAATCACAGCACACCACAAAGGCTTCTGTGAAGGTGAGCGACCTTCTCAGATGCCCCAGTAGCAAGTTGCATCACATCTACTATAAGAAAAAGGTAATCTAAAGGTAATCCACCACTGAGCAACTGATGTAGTAACAAATGTGTCCTTGCCCAGAAGGTCCCATCAGCTCCGACTACCCCGCTGGCCTCACTCAGCCATGGGTATGCCACGGGTATGCCACGGGTATGCCACGGGTATGCCACGGGTATGCCACGGGTATGCCACGGGTATGCCACGGGTATGCCACGGGTATGCCACGGGTATGCCACCACCACTCCAGTGCCAAGAGCAGGGAGAACTTGAAGAGCCACTGAATAGCCTCTGAAACTATGTGCCTGCTGCTCTGTAAAATATGAGAACTGGGTTGAAATGCATTAGATTTCCAAATGGTCCTCTTACTTCTGATTGGATATCAGATCTATGGACAGTTTTACTGAGAACTCAGTGAGCTACCCCTTTATATCGTTTAATAATGAACAGATAGACTCTGTCATGTTGCATTTGCCTGAGACCAAATGCAACACAAGAGGTAAGAAACCCCAAGGAAGTTGAGGTGGCACTGCAGGAAGAAGCTTTACCTGTATCAGTGACAAGGAGAAATGCAGTCTGTGCTGTCAGCACAACAGCACAGTCACCCACTGTCACCTTCACATGCAAGCAGCAGCTTCTTTTAGCTCAAGTATTCCAAGGCTATTTCAGCATAACATACTGAAGTACCTCTCCCATAAATAAACTTCACGAACACCCGTGACAACACAGAGACAGTTCAGACACTGATAAACCCGATGGTACTTGAGAGCTAAACAGTTCAGCATGAAATTGTTAATATTTAACGTGTTCCTAAATGAACAGAGTATCATCCCTGTTCACAAAAAATAGGTTTTTTGGCCTTTTCTCTCTTTAAATCCAACCTAAGCTTTTCTAGTCAAAACTTCAGCCATATATAAAAGCACTACATGGCTCAGTGGAATTTTTCCCAGGAGAGCAGTACCTTTAAAAAAAAGGGTATGAGCGATAGCAAAAAAACCCTTCCTCAAATACAGTTCAATTAATCTCCATTATTTTCCTTTCATAAACCCAGCTAAAACTGCTGAAACAAAGTCAAGCTGAGTAACAGCTGGATAGAGTTTTGTACTATCACCCTAAAAATGAATTCTCCAAACGCAACACAGCAGGAGCAGCACTTCTTGAGGTCTCGGGCAACAGTAACTGGAGGCCCTGCAAGGACTTCCAAACAGTACAAGACAGAGAGTAGTTTGAACCAAAACACTTGGAAAACACTTTGGATACTTAAGGGGAAAGGAAAAAAAAGGCACACAGACCTTCCACACAACCAGAGGATGACAAAGTAAAAAACTCAAGTTTGGCCTGGGGAAGACATTTGTTGCACCACTCAAAAAAACCTATCAAGTATTTTGCCTTTAAGTCTTAACAGTAAAGGTGCAATAAATGGTGACTCAAATTTTTAACAGTTACAGATATTTAAGTTGGCAAACTAGCACAGAACCCAAGCAGTAACCCACAAATACTAAACAGTGATTTCATACATGTGAAATAAGAAATAATACTTGAAGATAAGACTGTGTAAAACTTGTCCTACTTTTTCTTTGCTCAGGTTTTATATGCACTGGTGGCAGCATTTTTCAGTTTGCAGCTCTAAAATCTGCACAGTCCCCTTCTATTTGTAACCTCCACCATTAAATGTGGCTGGAAATTACAATTTTGACCTTGCAGCACTATAACACAGGCACACCATTCAATAATGTCCAATTTCACACAAGAAGGGAACACATGCTGGGAGCAGATGCTCCAGGTCCAATATAGGCATTTGCCAACTCTGAAATCTAAGTCAGCATCCATAAAAGAACCAAGGTTTTTGCACAAGAAATATTAATAAAGTACTATTTTATTTTACACAGTCTGGCAGTCGCGTTTCAGCTGATAAATACATCAGCAAAATTCCACTTATTCTTTCCCTCCAGCAAACGACAGGTGCTTTGTAGCATCATTTGCTCCTTCTTCCCCCTAGGACTCCAACACACAGGGTGTTCACAGTCCCACTCTAAAATGCAGTGAGGAAACAGCTCTCATCCTACATCAAAACCGAGATAAACACAATCCCTTCCAATTGTTCCTTTGCACAACTACACTTTTTATTTCGGTAAATACAGACCAAGCTCTCATTTTTTCCTTCAGTTCACCATATTGTAAGAGTTGTGCAACTTTTACAATTAAAACACCAAAGCTAAGAACCTGATAGGGCCAGACAATTGTTTAGAATAGGCTTGATACAACCAGACCTAATGCAGTGCAAGACACTACTGTGTAAGACAACAGAAAAATGGAGTGAGCCAGAAAAACAAACTGAAAACAGTTCTCCTACAGTAAAAACTCAGTGTAAACATTTTTCCGAATCACCGTGCCCACCCTGATAAACAAGGATTAAAATGGAGTTATCCAAAGGAGTTCATTTAAAACTATTTTGTTTTCCCCAAATAAACAAAGATTAGATACCAAGTTCATTACTAACTAGATCAAGTCTCTTTTGAGGGGAAGATTACACTCCACAGTGCCTGTGGATACTTCTACTGCTCACGGGCAGAACTCCACATGGAACAAGGCAAACCCTTAAGAGATGCAAGCTTCACTTTTCCACACCCCCTGAAAATGGGGTGAAAACATCAGTTTGAGATGAGATACTAAAAAAAAAACAACCCACAAGTAAATAAGAAAGATACCACGTTATTGCAAAGCTGTAGTTTTTCCCAAGACAGTTTGCAGGATGTGAATTCTGACCTATTTTAAATGCTGACAATAGCATTTTAGAAGTCTGATGACTGCATTTTAAAACCTTTACAGACACACACGGGAGGGGGGTGGAGGGAAGCAGAGCTTAAATGTAAAGTGAAAATTCACATTGCCTTTTAAGAGTCCAACGAATACTTTAACTCCTACATCCACAGTCAAGTCTGCTCACTGGTAGAGGTGAGATGTAAGAACAGGGCTGTGCTGGCAGCTCTAGAACTGTTCGTACCTGCAGTGCCCTACACAGCCTCGCTCTTACTCATGCGTGAATTTTTCCAAACGTTTTTCCAACTACATGCATTGGATTGATTTAGTGACAAAACCACAAGATGACATGGATTAACTATTCTGTCCTTTAAAGCAGCTTCCTGAAACAAATTTGAACACTTTCAGTTATTAAACAGCAAAACCTGTCCACGGCAACTCCTTTGTTCTGCAGCCCCGCGCTCCCAGCGAGGCTCCCCCGCCGCTGCAGGTGTGCCGCTGGAACACGGCTAAGGCCGTTCAGCCCAGCCCAAGCCCACGAGCGAGCGCTGCCACAGCCCCCCTCGGGCACACCCGCAGGTTCCGCGGCCCCCTCCCACACGCCCCCGGCCCAGCGCCGAGGCTGCCCCGACCCCCAGGACCGGCATCGCTGCCGTGCCAGCGGCCCCGGCCGGACCCGCCGCGCCCCGCGGCCGAGCCTTTGTGTCTGTGCCGGCGAGAACAAAGGCGGGGCCGCTCCCGAGCTGGCGCGGCTCTGCCGGGACCCCCGGCACGCACCCACCTTCGAGAGCTGCCTGCGGAGGCTGAAGCGCTGCACCATGGTCCGCCGGGGGCCGGGCGGCGCGGCGGGCAGGGGCCGGCAGCTCAGCGGGGGCTGCGCATCCTCGGGTGCCGCGGCCGGCCCCGCGTCCTGGCCCCGCACTGCCCCGAGCAGCGCCCGGCCGGGGCGGGCAGGGCGGGGCAGGCAGGGCAGGGCAGGGCAGGGCACTCCCGCCGCGGGGGGCGGGCACTGGCACACCCGCCCCGCCCCGGCCCCGCCCCGGCCCCGCGGGTCTGTCGAACCCCGCCGCGGGGCCCCCCTGAAGGGCGACCTCCGGCCCAGCGCTCCCACCGAGCCGCACCAGCCGCGCGCAGCTCCCGCTCCCTTGGCATGCTGTCGCACGGGAGTGTCAGCTCTTCCCCCGGAATCAGCACAGAAGACCCTGCTGTAATCACTAGAAAGTAATTCAAGAAAATATTTCTCTCTCCCCACCATAAATATGCAATAAAGATCTGTGGTGAAACAGGTACACCTGCAGTTCTTCAAATGCCCTGACAAGAGCACCTTTGGGATCCTGAAAGTGTTCTCCCTCACCCCCCCGAACTGGTGACCGATGGACACGGTACCATGTTCTCGCAGAAAAGGGGATTGCAGGGCTCTAACCTCGGTTGGCAGCAATGCCCTGAGGGGCTGCAGGAGTCCAGCAGACAGGACATGCACAGTGCCAGTCTGTGCCATGCAGATGGGGCCAGCTCTCAGGCAGCTGCCAGGATGCTCCTAAACTGAGGAAGGAAACTGAAAACCCAAAACACAACAAGGAGGTTGAAATCTCTGGAAACAAGTCCATTTCTCAAGTAGTCCTGTTTCAGCATTTTAATTTTGAACTTCTTAGGATTTTATTTCCAACTCCTTCTGTAATTGCCTCCTGCACCCAAAGTGGAGGGCTCCTTTTTGCATTACACTGAAATGGCTATAGCATTGATCCCTGCAGTATATCTGGACTTACTAGGAAAACAGTTTCTGAATAACTCTAGACTATCAGCAGAACTACTGAATCAGGAACAACTCCCATGGCAGAGCACGTCCCAGATGAGTTTTGAGTTGGTATCAGGGCAAGGCTGATACCCAGCACTGTGCTGCTCACCAGCACTCTTCTCAGGCCCTAGTTTCAGTGGGTAGCAAGCACTGGCACAGTGGCCAGAAAGATGCCATGGCATGCTCCAGCTACGACAAACCTGGCGCCCCAGATGGCACGGCACATATCGCTGTGGTGTGCACCTGGCTGTTAGGAGTCAGTTGTGCACTGGCTCAACACAGATTTCCTCTCTATGGAATGTACTGGGTAAGTACAAGTCACTGCCATACATGGTTGCACAGTCTTGTAGAAAAGTGAAGGTGCCTTAGGCCAGAATATTTGTCTTGTTAAGGAAAATGTTTTTAGCCTTTTTTTAAGTCATCAGATAACTTGGAGGCTAGAGGAGACATTTGCAGTTGGGCTGTGGAAGGTTATGAGAAGGGTCAGGGAGGTTCTCTAAATAGACCTCAATTGGAAAGTTACGAAAAGATTACACAGAAGTGTTTATTTTATAACTGTCATCCAAAAGTAACATCAATAGATGCAATCTTCAGCACCAAACCCCAGCTTTGAAATGAAAGCAGGATTTGGTAGCACACTGCCCAGTCAGAGGTAACTTGGAGGTTTCAAACACAGATGTGTGTTCTGTACAGAGGAAGTGTTCCCTGCCAGAACTTGGACTCCTGTTCAAAGTGATCTTGTTTTTTTGAAATATATAGAAAGCACATTACCCAGTTCTCAGGCCTTAATTTTATAATGACCACGTAGAGTTAACAGCACAGGAAACTGAGGGACTGGGACCCTAGAAACACCTCTTTGTGCTGTCAGAGCACACATCAGATTCTCAGGGGATTCTGCATCTAGCAGCTGCATCCTTCTCCTCCCTGAACTGGGTCAGTACTTCTTGTTCTACAGTTTGGCTATATTCAGAAGCCTCGTGCACACCGTTCAATTCCTACTGCAGAAAATCTATACCACCACCTTGAACAGCCTCCACGCCAGGCAAGCTCACGTGCCTACTGCTGCAGAGACCAGCAGGGCGAGTGCGTGTGAGAACGAGTGAGAGTGTGAGTGCACACACATGCAGTCAGTCAGTGGTGCACTGGGGGAGTCCACCACAGTGCTGGAGCAAAATGCTGGAACACAGGGTGCCCAGTCAGCCCTGCCACCTTATCTGCTGCAACCAAACCTCCCTGTCTCCACCTGCCTGACAGCAGATACCAGCATCTCTGGGTAATCACCCTCTCAGCCTCCTACCGGCTGGGCTCAGTGCCCAAGGTCCCAAGTACCCAGTACCTCTGCTGTCCATCACCTGGGACACAGGGGTGCCTCACATCCTCTGTGGACACCCAGCTGTCCCTCTCCCTTCCCTCCAGGCCCCGTGGCTCAGTCTGGGTGAGACAGAGATACAGATAAGGAATGGAGCCAGCTGGCTGCGATATAATCCACATCAGACTGAGATGGGACTGGCAGATTAGCAAAACTGATGATAGCAACATTCTCCTTTGTCTCTGGAGCCAAGGCCTCACACTCAGCATTTCCAAACTGATGTTTATGATCTCCACAGTTAATGAATGGCTCCTGCTCTGACCAGAGACACATGCAGCTCTTTGCCTTAGTCCCCTGTCACTGGGCTATTGTCACTTTTTTTCCCCTAATATTACCTTCCTACAGCAATTCATTCCTGTGTAACACCTTAATTGGTGAATTCTTACCTCTTTATTCAGGAATATGATGGAAAAAATTCAGATTTCAGTAAAAGCCATCAAATTTTATTTTCGAATTTAAAATGAACTTGACCTAATAAACTAATGCCTCTAAAATTACACCCTTTCATGAGAACGCAAAACACAATTAGAATTAATCCTTAGTACAAAATTTCTTACAACTAATTTTCTTTTAAAAAATGTTCAGTAAGAACTGAATTGTTTGTTTTAATATCCCTCTCATGCAGATCTTCTACAGCTTTTTACTTATAGATCAAATTCATAGTTTTTAGCAGTTTTTTTAAAATTATCTTTTAGCATTACATAAAGCTAGCAGAAACATGTATGTATGAGTGTTACATCAATGCTTTACACATGTAAATGAAGAGGAAGGCATCTTACTGATAACCTCTTACAGAGGGACCTTTTGGAATAACCAACAGGAGAGACATTTTCTTACTGCAGGTTTGGAAGATAAAATTTTCATGCCTTGAAAACTACACATTCTCAGGATCAACCCTTTCAGCTTATTTTTTATATATTTCAAAAGAAAACATTTAAAGATGCCTCAGTGTTCTGGATTCGTTACTGTGAGCCCCGAGCTCTCTGCATAGGGCAGGGTATGGGGCTACCGTAGAGAACAGCACCGGAGTCAAGGAAAGTGTCTGAGTACTGTTTTCCCGGGTTATTAGGCTGCACTGCTCCCACAGTGTATCCCGTGGATTTTCCATGGATCCCCACGTTCGCTGTCGGTCCGGCGGCTCTGGCCGCGCGCTCGCAGCGCCCCCTGCGGGACCGAGCGGCGGGTCAGTGCCGGGGGGACACCTGAGCCACCGAACCGCCACCCCTGAGCCACCAAAGTGACACACCTGAGCCACCGAACCGCCACCCCTGAGCCACCAAAGTGACACACCTGAGCCACCGAACCGCCACCCCTGAGCCACCAAAGTGACACACCTGAGCCACCGAACCGCCACCCCTGAGCCACCAAAGTGACACACCTGAGCCACCGAACCGCCACCCCTGAGCCACCAAAGTGACACACCTGAGCCACCGAACCGCCACCCCTGAGCCACCAAAGTGACACACCTGAGTCACCGAACCGCCACCCCTGAGCCACCGAACCGCCACCCCTGAGCCACCGAAGTGACACCCCTGAGCCACCGAACCGCCACCCCTGAGCCACCAAAGTGACACACCTGAGCCACCAAAGTGACACACCTGAGCCACCGAACCGCCACCCCTGAGCCACCAAAGTGACACACCTGAGCCACCGAACCGCCACCCCTGAGCCACCAAAGTGACACACCTGAGCCACCGAACCGCCACCCCTGAGCCACCGAACCGCCACCCCTGAGCCACCGAAGTGACACCCCTGAGCCACCGAACCGCCACCCCTGAGCCACCAAAGTGACACACCTGAGCCACCAAAGTGACACACCTGAGCCACCGAACCGCCACCCCTGAGCCACCAAACCGCCACCCCTGAGCCACCAAAGTGATACACCTGAGCCACCAAAGTGACACACCTGAGCCACCGAACTGCCACCCCTGAGCCACCAAAGTGACACACCTGAGCCACCGAACCGCCACCCCTGAGCCACCAAAGTGACACACCTGAGCCACCAAACCGCCACACCTGAGCCACCAAACCGCCACACCTGAGCCACCAAAGTGCCACACCTGAGCCACCAAAGTGACACACCTGAGCCACCAAAGTGACACACCTGAGCCAAAGTGACACACCTGAGCCACCAAAGTGACACACCTGAGCCACCAAACCGCCACACCTGAGCCACCAAAGTGACACACCTGAGCCAAAGTGACACACCTGAGCCACCAAAGTGACACACCTGAGCCACTGAACTGCCACACCTGAGCCACCGAACCGCCACACTTGAGCCACCGAACCGCCACACCTGAGCCAGCCGCCGCAAGGCCACCAAAATGTCACACCTGAGCCAAAGCCCCACAAGGCCACCAAAGTGTCACACCTGTGCCAAACCAAACCACCTGCACCAACCTCTCACACCTGCACCACTACACGTGCACTGGTACCAAACCACCCCAGCACCTTTTCCTGTCACTGACTGGGCTGGCATTTCACAGGTCATCTCATTCCACCCCCTGCCACGGGCAGGGACACCTTCCACTATCCCAGTTTGCTCCAAGCCCCGTCCAACCCGGCCTTCAATACTTCCAGGTTTGGGGCAGCCACAGCTGCTCTGGGCAGCCTCTGCCAGTATCAAAGCTCTTCACATTTAAGGATCACCAGAACACTCACATATTTAAAAGATGCCATCCTCACTTAAGAGAATTCTCATCAAGTTCACAAAGTTGATTGAGAGGTAAAGAGAAGCCTATGTCCCTCACCGCATTGCCCTGACTGTTGACAGGGACTGCAGCTGCCATCACCATGTCCTCACACCCCTCAGCCCCTAACACTGCCTGCCCAGGCCTCCAAGCCCAGGTCTCCATGTTTGCTTTAGTTCAGGCAGTCTTACTTTGTGTATGACTCACCTGTCCTGCACACTTTCAGTCCTGGCAGAAAGTGGGACATAGACACAGCATGGCTTAGAGTAAAAACGACTTCCAGTTTTACCAGGGACCGCATTTCTGTTCCTGGCAGTACTAGTTTGCTGCCTGAGTACAGCAGCTTTCTGCTTCTCTCCAGGAAAGTCATGGCCTTCCCATCTTCACAAAGTATTTGAACACATCCCAGTAAAACCTCCTTCCTTCCTGCACACTGTGGGACCAGGCGATTAGATCAGCTCTTTTATTCAGGACTTCCACCTGCAAACTGCACCTGGCAGATTAACACAGCCGAAGGTGCCACAGCCCTGCCTGATCCAGCACCCTGGATCACTGATCTTTCTCCTCTCCACCACCCACTTTCCTTTCATTCAAAAAAATAACAAAGGAGCTACATGGGCTACTGCAGGGGAAAAGCCCAAGTTTTATTATTTCAACTTTAATTTCCAACTAAATTACAGTTAGAATTACCACAGAATTACTTCAGAAAGCCCTCATGACAACATTGTAAAAATGATTAAAAAGATACATATCACAGTCAAACCTACAATTAGAAATTACTTGAAAGGTTTTTGAGTTGAATTTGATATTGGCACAGCAACTGTCACAGACAGTGCTGCTACAGTGAACAACAGGCAAACACAGCATTATCTTTAATTTTGGTGACATCACCAGAGTTAAAGACAATGTGGATAAAGATGGTTCAGCCCCTTTCCTAGTTGCACAAAATCACCATTCTGTTGGAATCATCTATGGTCCTAAAGGAGATTTGGGGATGATCTTGCATGGTATTCTACTGTGGAAGATGTGGACCTGTTAAAAACATCGGTTACACAGTTGCAGTGGCTCTGCAACCTGTTACAGCACGAATGTGTCTCCGGAGCTTGCTCTATCATGACTCAAGTGTGTCAGCAGATGTAAGGCTGAGTTTCAACAGCACTGCCTACAGAAGGTTAAACTTTTAGCCTTGTAATTGAGCAATCAAGTAACCTCCCAGTGAAGGGCTCCAGATGTTGACAACCTGAGGTACTTGCACACCTCTACCCTGCCCAGAGCGACATCACCAACTGCAGAACCAGAGGAACAGTGGAAGGGTGAGTGTAACCTGAAGGAAGGGATTATAAAGTAAGAAGTGTGTGTATAACATTTTGACAGCAATAATACTTTTTTCATGTAACAATGAAATCTAGACTAATAATGATTAGATCCTTCAGATTTCAGTCATACTAAAATTAAATTCCTGGCTCTCCTTACATAGAGTGTGCATCCTTTGCCCACAAACAAGACTTGGAGCCTAACACCACCCTCTGCTACACAAAGGTCACTGTTCCCAGCCAGGGGAAGCAGCACCTGGCACAGCACAAGTTTCCAGGGCAATTAAGCAACTGAAGATTAATTTCTGAGCTTGTGAAACAATCCTCAGCCTACTCCTGACTTAGCTCATCCTGCATTAAGCCATCACAGTGACAGGCCAGTATCTTATCTTGCTGAAAGATGTAACCAGCACAACCCTTTCACTCTGCAGAGCCCAAACGTCGGGCCGGCTTTTCGGCTGGGACGAGGAGAGCGGCGTGGCCGGCCCGGAGCTGGGGCTGCCCCAGCCACACCGACAGCTCCAGCTGGCTCTGCTGGGAGCACGGGCCTGTGGCTCCAGGCTGTGCAGCACCACTTCTAAGAAAGAGAATGGATTCCTGTTTTCCGGAAATGCTCCTTGTGCACTGTCCATCGAGGTTCTTGTACACCTGGCTGTCAGGGCACAGGTAACTCCTGTTTCACCCTCCCAAATGAATACAAGCTCTCCCTTCACAGGAACTGTGCAAGTTGACGCTGTTTGAATGCGACTCAGTCGCAGATGCTGAAAGTAAAATCATATCTAACATTTCCAGTCTTTTACAGCCAAAACTACAGTATGTTTTACTTCAATCAGTTACAAAAAAATTAATGAAATGCTTACCACCTATGTAAGCTGAACGGGAGAGCCAATGCTAGACAGACTATGGTGCTAAGACTGCTTGCTCTTTGGAGAAATGGGTTAAAGCCAAAGTCATCCCTTATAGATCCAGGACGTACTGTTCAGAGCCACAGCAGACTTTCCACATGGTTTTAATGTTACAAAAATCTCCATCTTTTGTCTTTTTACAAGTGTTTGTCCCATGTGTGTTGCATGGTGTTTAGGACAGAAGAATTTGTAAAAAAAAAAGTTTCTGGCAAATAAATTACTGCTTTAGAAGACTATTTACAGTTGGAGAGAAATTGTTCATTCTTCCACAACTGCTATATATACTGAAAAGGTGGCACCTTGCTGCCTTGTTTATGTTAACATGCAGTGTGCAGACCAGTGTAAGCACTTGGAAAGAGTCACTACAAGTAATCAGGAAAAGCAAGCTTACTGCTGGTAGGTTTTTGATACTCTTGGAGTCAACATCATCACCGGAAAACACTGATGTGAGTGCAAACTGAAGACTGTAAACTTATCCCAAAAGTATATGTAGTCATTTTTTAAAATGTGGACAGTAACAGAACATAGATTTAAGTTGCTAACCAAAATCCAAAGTTACTTGAAATATTTATGAAAATGATTGTCAAAACTGACAAGGAGATGAGGACACAGGAAGTCCTGGCAGGATGCAGCAGGATTGAAAGTGAGCCTTAGAAAGCTGCTCTATGAGGATCCTATCGCAGGACAGCAAATCCTTTCTCTCATCATTACTGTAATCCTAAGACAAGCAAATGGCAACCTGGAAATGTCTGGGCCTATGAAGGCAAAAACTGCAAATCCACCAAATAGTTTGATACTTAATTATACCAAGTTGGTCTGCCTTAGTGATGCCAGAAGGTGTCAGCCAAGGGCTTCCACCAAACGTTCCAAATCAATTCTCTGTATAGAACTCGGAGTGAATAACTTGATCTCCCCATGGCCATGCTCCCAGAACTTGATCTCCCCATGGCCATGCTCCCACACCAACGCTGGTGCCACGCCCAGGTGACAGCAGAGCATACAAGGACCTCCTTGGTAAAAACCCCAATGAATGAGGAGGTTCCACAAGGCCAAGTGCTGAGGCCTGCACATGGGTCACAGCAACCCTTCATGGCATGGATAAAAGTTCACGTGGACACAACTGCTCACCAAAGTACTGCTAAATTCCTATCTTTCAAACATCCATATTGTTCTGTTTGTTTGTATCTTGACACATAGCTCATTACCACAAAAAGTGCAGTATTTCCTTGGCCATGTCACTTTAGACCCACAGCATCCATCTTTACTGTCTGCCACAAAAATGGTGTGAATATTAAAAGCATTGGAAATTCACGTAACTGTACCGAGGGACAACTGCTTATGGAGGTCTCTGATGGTTTAGTCCCCAAAGGTGGCCTTTCCTCTCACATTTAATTTTCTTCTTTCAGCCTCCAGTCCCCTCTCTCCTCTCTCCGACACAGAGGGGAGAAAGCCCACAGAGCCCCACCAGGGTGACTGCCTGGAGAGGCCCAAGACCCCCATTCCCAGCCCCTCCTCCACAGGGCACACTGCTCCAGAGGAACAGCAGCTACAGTGGTAGATGTTGTAGCAGAATGCAATTACTATCAGATTAAGAGTTCTCATTTTTCCAGTCATTCCTGCCAAGTGATCCCAGTGGTTTCCAAACTTTGACTGCACACCCAAATCAGTACAGAATTTTTAAGCACAGACTGCCAATACATGTATGTTTATTTATAAACTATATACACCCACTACTGAACTAATACAGTAGGCCCATTATGAAACATACACAGAAATAGAAATTAAAAAGGAAAAGAAAGATAAAACAACCCAAAAAGTATTTCCTTCCCACACTCCAATGGACTGTCTTGCCCATATCGCCCTTTGGAGATCACCAATCCAGGCAAAGGTGGTAACATTTCATCAGACCAGCTGAATTGCTGGGACAAAGGACACCTCACTCCAAGTCTTTTCCCATATTATTTATCTAATATGCTTATGCCTGTCTAATCTTCCTGCTCATACACAAAATAAAGGAAACTATAGTTTTAAACCAACAAACCAAACCCTGCTTCATAAACTTCAGTTGCTGGATTTGGGTACAAACTCAGAAAACTAACAACTTTCCCCAAAATTCTCCTGATACAAAAATCATGAGTTTACTCACAATGAAGAAAGAGACTGTATGCAAATAACCCCAAAGCTGTGATGAGAACTCTTTTTGAGGTCTCTCAGTGGCTCGACTGGCATGGCTCAACTGCAAAGTTAACCAACCAGGGAGAACACATGCTTTTCACAACTACTTTATTACTATTTCTGTTCTTTCAACTGTTGACAAGAAGCAAAAGCTCCAGGCAGACTCCTTCAATGCTTCTCCCAAGAGGAAACTTTACTCGCTGCCTTAGACTGATATTGTAACTTATGCTAATACTTTGTAATTACCACCGATGAACGCAAGATATCCTAATTTCTGGATGGCTATCAGGGAGATCACAGAATCGTAGAATCATTTTGGTTGGAAAAGACTTCGAAGATCATCGAGTCCACCCTGTGCCCAATTCCCACCTTGTCCCCCAGTCCAGAGCACTGAGTACCAAGCCCAGGCCTTCCTTGGACACTTCAAGGGATGGGGACTCCACCACTCCCTGGGCAGCCCCTTCCAGTGCCTGACCACCTTCTCCATGAAGAAATTCCTCCTGATGTCCCACCTGACCCTCCCCCGGCACAGCTGGAGGCCGTTCCCTCTCCTCCTGTCCCTTGTTCCCTGAGACCAGAGCCTGACCCCCCCCCCGGCTCCACCTTCCTGTCAGGAAGTTGCAGAGAGTGAGAAGGTCCTCCTGAGCCTTCTTTTCTCCAGGCTGAGCCTCCCCAGCTCTCTCAGCCACTCCTCATATGATCCACTCTCCAGACCCTTCCCCAGCTCAGTTCCCTTCTCTGGACATGCTCCAGCACTGCAATTTCTTGCAGTGAGGGGCCCAAATCTGACCCAGGATTTGAAGCGCAGCCTCAGCAGTGCCCAGCACAGAGGATAATGACATCCCTGGTCCTGCTGGCCACACTATTCTCGATACAAGGCAGGTGCCACTGGCCTTCTTACCCACCTGGGCATACCCAGCTCATGTTCATCTGGGGTCACCAGTGCCCCCAGGGCCTTTCCCACTGAGTTGCTTTCCAGCCACCCTGCCCCAAGCCTGGAGCGCTGTGTGGGGTCATAGTGACCCAAAGGCAGGGCCTGGCACTTGGCCTTGTTGAACCTCACACCACTGGCCTTAGTCCATTGATCCAGATTGTCCAGATCCCTCTTCAAAGGAGGGATATGCAGTGGGGTGACCCCCACTAGATGGGTCACCTGGTCATAGAAGGACCAGGCTGGTCAAACAGGACCTGCCTTTCCTAAACCTGTGCTGGCTGGGCCTGATCCCCTGGCTGTCCTGTACGTGCCATATAATCACACCCGAGATGATCTGTTCCATGATCTTCCCGGGCACTGAGGTCAAGCTGACAGGCCTATAGTTCCCTGGATCCAATGGATGGGCATCAGATTGGCTAACCTCCAGTCATCTGGCAGCTGGTGAGCCAGGACTGATGACAAGAGGATGAAGAATGGCTTGGCAAGCTCTTCCGACGGCTCCCTCAGTACCCACGGATGAATCCCATCTGGTCCCATAGACTTATGAATGTTTTAATGGCTCAACCAGTCACTAACTACTTCCTCCAGGGTTGCAGGGGGTCCATTCTGCTCTCTGTCCCTGTATACCAGCTCAGGGGGCCCTGAGGATTACCAGCCTTACTGTCAAAGACTGAGGGAAAGAAGGCATTAAGTATCTCAGCCTTTTCCTGGTCTTTGGTGACAATGTTACCCCCTGCGTCCAACAAAGAATGGAGATTTTCCTTGGCCCTCCTTTTGTTATTGATCTATTTACAAAAAATTACATTTTTAATGAACTGTCATAGCAATGGCCAGATGGAGCTCTAGTTGAGCCTTTGCCTAATTTTTTCATTATGTGACCTAATGATACACTTTACTCTTCTGAGCTGCCTGCCCCTTCTTCCAGAGGTCATAAACACTCTTTTTTCCCCTGGTTTCCCATAAAAGCTCCCTGTTCAGCCAGGCCGTTCTTCCCTGATGACTTGTCTTTTGGCACACAGGGACAGCCTACTTCTGTGCCTTTATATTTCCTTCCTAAAGTGTGTCCAGCCTTCCTGGACCCTTTTATTATTAAGGAGTGTTTTCTGGGGGACTCTCTAAAGCAGTGTCCTAAAGAAGCCTAAGTTCATCCTCTAGATGTCCAAGGTAGAGGTTTTGCTGACCCCCTTCCTTACTTCTCCAAGAACTGAAAACTCCATCGTTTTGTGGTCACTGGGCCCAAGATGGGCTCCACCCACAACTCCCACCAATATGCGGAAAACCAAATAATCTGGAAAGATTTTCATTTGGAATATTTCCAAGTAGGTTTTGAGGGGAGAAGAAAAACCATACAAGGGAACAATCACTCTGCAGAGGCAAGGCAACCTCCAGCAGACTGAAGAGATCTTATTCAGCCCAAATCCATTACCAACTAGCCAACAAGAAACTCCACAAAACTGCAGTATACAAAAACAAATTTTCAAAACCAAAACTCTACATAAGCCTCAGGACCATGCTATTTCAACACCATCAAACCCCTCAGAATTGTTTCTCTTGGTCCAAGGGTCATGGTCAGATCCTCTTTAATTAAAAGCACATGAACCAGACACCATTTGCACAATGCTTTCTATCTTTATCAAAGGACTTGTCCTCCAATGAACAAGCCCGCAAAGAATTTTAGGAAAATAGAGGTTATAGCTAAAGTTAAATCAGAAAGCTAGTTCTCCAATAAAACAAACAAAAAATCCCCCCAAAATCCAAGAATGTTTCAACTAAATTGATCTGGGTAAAGAGAAAAATAGTAAGATAAATGCTACTTCTTGTTATCATCAATAAGCTGATCTACACAGCTTTGCAAGAACAAGTCACAGAACAGAGACTGTAATTTCAGTGAATGCTTTTCCAACACAGGCAAGACAAACTGAAGGAGACAACAGCGATCCCTTCTCAGCAGAGCAGCTGGGCTGATCTAAACCATGTTCAGGCAACCCAGCACTGGAGGTCAGTCACAGGCTGCAGCCCATGTTCCCAGAGCCTCTCAACAGCCTAAGAGACCAACAGCACCATCTACTCCAACTGGAATTCTTTGCTTTTATCAAACACACAAGAAAATGAGAGAGGAATTCAAAAAGCCACCTAGGTAAATGAAAGGTTTTCTTGCAGAAACTAGTTAACAGTTGCTAAGGAGGACTACTCTGGCTGCTGCTCGGCCATCACTCCTTGTTCGACCGGGGTGTGCCATCCAACCAACCAAATGTGTTTCAAAAGTAGCTCTTGTTTCACTGATCAAACATACAAAATCAGCCACCTGCCATGTGAGAAAATGACTAATGCCTGCATCTTTTAAGCTCTCTGCTTCACCAGTGTGGAAGCTTTTGAACACAGTAGCATTAGTGTTTGCTGAAAGAAACCTGCTTTTCAAAACAAGATTTCAAAGGGCTTAAGAAAACATACAAGGAGATCATAAAGATCAAAGGTAAATCCGAGTAACTTACTGCTGCTGCTGCGGCCTCCTCTCCACCTACGTAGATAGAAGAAGCAATCTCCATCACGGACAAGTTTGTGGGAGCATCTGTAGTGGATGATGATCTGGGCCGACCTGACTGAATATCCTGGGCAGACCTTCTGTTGATCTGGGGGCTTCCTTTTGGGGCATCTGCCTTGCCCCACCTGCTGTGCAGGCTCGTCCCTCTCTTCATTTTAGGTGGCACTCTGATCTGCTGAAGCACCCGGTTCAGAGCTGTGGGGTGGGTGGAGACACCATCAATGTCAGCACAGACGCTTTGGCTTTCCAAATCCAGGTCAGGCTCCAGCTCAGCCTGAGCTTGCTGCACATCGTGTGGAGAAACGGACGACCTCCTGCGCTGATGCTGGAACAGGTGCTTCAAGCCTTGACCAATGACATTAATGTTCTCCAAAGCATTATGCGTTATTTTGGATAATTTTTGCTCTGATTCGTGTTGTTTTTTGGTCTCTTGATCTTGGGATTTGCCTCCAGGATCAGGGTCATCACACAACTGTTCAGTGCCAGAGGGCTCCATTGATGACACCCAACAGGTTTATTTGACTATTCATACATAAATACGTCCCCTGTCTTTAAAAGGCTCGTGTTTATTTTGAAAATGCCAAGATTGTCAGCCAATTAGGTGTGCAATTGCTTCAAGAGTGACTACACATGCAGCTGTGCCTCGGTGATCTCATGCTTATCTAATGTTAAACAAAAGAGTCGTTATTACACATCCATGCAGCAAGTAGCGGGTTAAAAATCCAATGTGCAAAACATGCCATTAACAAAACAAACAGTTCTCGGAGCACCCCTCCATGTGGCATTAGTTGCATTTAGGCTGTGAGCAGAAGCCAAAGCTTGTGTGAGACAAGTCACTCTTTGCCCAGCACAGAGGGTACAGGAAAGCAAGAAACGTAAAAAAGCTGTTCAAAAGGGGGAGGAGCAAGGAGAAACCAGTGGGGTTTTGATATTAAGAACAAGCCCACAATAACAGCTAACAGACCATGAGGTTAAACTTTTTAAGAGCATGTTAGTTACTCTGGCAGAATTAATTTTGGACTTTGCCAAAGATCTTATATTTTGTGCTTTAAATGTAACATTTGCTCTGCCTACCTGATTTTCCTGTAGAATGCCTAACTTCCAGTATTTAACACATGCAAGAAAACAGAACATTTCCAAAGGAGTTATTAACTTCCAAATAGCAAGAAAGGGCTTATTACTGCCAGTATCCATTGATGGCACTGGAAACTAGACGTGAAAATCTGCCTTCAAGTGAAAACAAGCAAATGAAATGCTTTCAGTTGGCACAATCTTGTCCATAGCTCTCAGAGAAAACAAGAATGCCTTTTAAAAAGTAGATTAAGCAACCAGTATGCAAGGGATCAGCACCAGGCATGTGCAGTTCAGCCTCTGGCAGATGAACCACACAGCTTTTCTCCGAGAGCTCAACTCGAGCCGTTCCCTGGGCTCAGGCAAGACTGGGTTATATGACAATGCAGCTGAGCACTTGTACAGCAACTACCATGGGAGAAGGTCAGCAAAGAAATGGGGAAGAAAGGGAGGAAGAAGGACACAGTATCCGAAAGAGTTTCACATCAGCACCATGAGATCACATGCTCAGAAGCTACAGGAGAAAACTTTGATTAGGCTACTATAAACATAGAAACCAGCTCACAGAGGTCTACCTCAATCTTGGCAGAAAGAAGTTTGTACTTTAAAAAAATTATTTGAAATGCACCATATGTTTGGGATTTGAGAGCATTCATTTCTATCAAAAAACAGCTGCAGAAACATAATGCATTGAGTTTACAACTGGAGTGCTCTTGATTTTGTGCATCTGAAGCCTGACACAATGGGTTAAACAGATATTCCAAGATGCTTTCCAAATTGCCATCCAAAAATATCAGAAGAGCTGCCTCACTCTCTCTTTTTTCAAGTGTCACTGCTATCAGCTGGAGAGAAGATGAAACTCAGTGCTTACAGAAAACAAAACACCAGAATCATGCAGGGTTTTATCTCAGTATTTTGAAGATGCTGTAAGCATTGAGTCTAAATATGCTGGCCAGTTTAATCAGTAACACATTAAATGCAAAGTAATAGTCTACATCTGAGAAAAATACATTTACCCATATTCATACAGGAATTGCATGGTAGAAGAACAAAAATGTGCAAAGAACATATTTACATATTTAACAAATTTATGCTTTGGGGAAAAAAAAATCACAAAACTAGATTTTAATTTTTAACCAACAGAACAAATGGTTCAGTGAACAAAACTCGCTGTTTGAAATAGCAAGAGTCCCCAGATTATTTGCTATATAAAATACAAACCTGACAGTTGACCCATAACTGCCTTTCTCATTTCAGCTAATTCGCTCAGCATGTATTTTTCATTCAGGACTCACTGAAGAACTGCAGTTCTTATCAAAGATGACCAATATACTCTATAACTAGGATTTCTGATCTCCTGCACGCTCTCTATCCAGATTACCATTGATAATGATGCTGGTCTTAAACAACACCACTTCAGTCTAACTAGAGTTCCACACATTATCTGCTAGAAAAAATTAACCTGCTTAAATTAATCCTACAGTAATTTACAAACCAACCTGAAACAAACCAGCCCACAGCGAGCTCACAACCAAGGCATGGCCACGCTGTGGACTCTGGGACAGATTTCTGAAATCACACTGACTCTTTGAGAGGCTGCTAACGGGAGCTTTGTAGTCATCTCCTATTCCTATTTCCATAGGATGAGTCTGTTTGAGCCTGAAAAGAGCTTTGCAAATTGCACATCTGGTATGGAGATTCGTAAAACTACTTATTTGTTCTAGTATCTACTTTTTGGGGAAAAACTACTCATAAATGTGAAGAACTGTGCATTTGCAGAATTAATTAGCATACATTTTCATTAGGATTCAACTTTTGTGCTCTTTTTTTTTCTCCACTTACAACCACCTTTATATTCTGTTCGGGAGGAATCAGAATACTTTATAGCATGAAGTTCAAAAACATAAATTTCTTATTTGTAAGAGAATACACTACATCAGGGACAAAATTCATCATTCCACATACAGCCACACTGAGCAGATGTTGTAACATTATTACATCCCAGAACATGCTAATATAGTCCTTCATTTGTGCAATTATTTCACAGGAGCACTGGGAAACAAAACAGTTCAAAAGGAAAAACTGGTAAACCCAACATTAGATAACTATGAAAGGATAAACTCATACTTGCCTCCATCACTTGCCCTTTAGCATGGCTGATCCACAACAGTCCCTCCACTGAACAAAACTGCAAAAGAAACTGGGTATGAGACACAGTTCTGGAAATGCGAGAAAATATGTGCACAAACAACAAAGTGAGCATGATTCCAACTTTTACTTTTTTTTAAAGGTATTATTATTTTTTCCATTGAAACGCAAGTGCCCCTGGAAGCTGGACTATTTTAAACTCCTTCAAATCACTGAAGGGATACAAATAAAACTGAAATTAAAACTGAATCTTGCAGAGTTAATCAAGAAGTTCTTGTGAAGGAACATTTTCTCTTGAGGCTCATGGCCACCATCACGTGCTGAAAATGCAGGGAGATGTCAGGACTCCAGCCTGCAAGGTCAGTCTCTCCACAAAGATCTTATCTTCTCCTATCTCATCATTCAAATACTCCAGGCACAGGTCAATCAGCTGGCTCTTGTTTACCTGGAGTTCACCTCACAGAAGGTGAGAGCTGTGAGCACTGGGTCACACCTGCACTGCCACAGCTCCTCTCCCAGGGCAGCCCCAGCCCCTGCCCCTGCCCTGGGCACGGCAGGGCCCCCACACCCAGCCCACCTGTGCCCTGAGCTTCACACAGAGGGCTCCAAGGTGTGGATCCCATCTGGGCACAGCCCTCACACCTGAGGACACCCCCAGGCTCTGCTCTGCTCCAGGAGGGAACAGAGCATTCCAGGGTGAATTCCAAGGTCTGTTTAACCTTGCTGTGACCAGCCCAAGGTAAGGGCAGGTGCTTGGCAGGAGATGACAGGAGGGCAGCTGACAGCAGACACAGTGACTGCATTTCTCCAGCCAGACTCACAGACTATTCTGAAACACAGCCAGATCACCCAGATTTTCCAAAGGTGATTAGTTATTCAACTTTGTGACATGGAAATTTCAAAAAATTTGATGAGTATCAGTCTGAAAAGACTCTGGTCCATTGGATTTTAGTTGGACTTTTTTGAAGTGAAAGTTTATTCTAAATTCATTGGTTTAATTAATTTCCTTCAAAACCATAGTTCTATGTAAACAAAATGAACTCTGAAGCTACCACTGAAACCCAGTTCAGAGCTGACTTATCTGCAGCTGAAGTACATGTTACAGATAGAAACAGTACAGAACTGCAGAAATGGGAAAGAAAAATAATTTTCAAGAAAAGGAAAGAGAAAAGATTCTGCCTTTTTACAGAATATTTCAAATATCTATTATTTATGCTGTACTTGCATACCTTCAACCCTTAACATTTATGCTGAAGTACAGTTACCTAAGGAGTCCTCACATTTCTTTTATTCCATAAACAGGTCAATTTAACAGCTCATCACAGACTTGACATCACAGTTAGCAGGGATCTTAGGTAGGAGACACTTCCCACTCCTCCTATTTGGTAAAAGAAAAGTATTTTTCAGTTGCTTCAGGATAGGAGTGACTTTTACTAAGAAATAGCCCAGCTTAGTTTGAGAAATCCCAGATTATTTTCAGAAACTCATCCCAAAACGGATTCTGTATCTAGGCAAACAGTTCAGCAAGAAAGACTAAAGGGGCAACAGTCACACACTGGAAAATCACCCACTACAGGAACTGGGAACCCCAGTAAGTGATTTATATCCACAGGAGGATTAAGATATTTTAAGCATCATTGTTCAGCAGTGACAAGTAGCAGAGCAAATAAGGAAAGAAAGCTCTGGGTCTTCACAGATAATCCTGTCAGAAAGAGGAACTCGTGAGAAACCAGAATGTGAAATTCAAGGGGGCTGTGGTCTGGAACACATTCAAAGAGGAAGACAACAGTAATAGAGTAAATAATTTGACTCAAGAAAACATTTGGATAGTGGCACGACTACCCAAACCCTGGAAAGACACGTATTTTTAGCTATTACAATAGAACAATTTTGAAAAAGTCTGAATGGAAAACTGGGACCAGAATGGAAGAAGACAAAAGAAACAATTAAATGCAAAGACCACAGGCAAATGGCAGAATATAGGGGAGGAAAAGACCAGAAAACAATACTATTTTTAATGGAAAGGATACCTGTAATTTTACATACATAATTCTTCCTCACCCTCCTCCTCCAAAATTCACAGAAGAAAAGATTTTCTGGAATGCTATTGAAGTCCAAAAGAAAATCCAGGAACACAAGATATATAGATACACAAAGCCCAATACAAAAAAATGAACTCTTCTTTGAAGGAAAACAGGACTGAGGGAAGAATCTGACCATAGACCTGGTTACAATAACTTTGGGATAAGGTTTAAGGGAGGAAGTACAGTGACAGGGCACAATTACTCCAAAATGGTGTTATCAGAAACCACCTATCTGAAGCTATGGCCACGACAGCTGGCAAAACAGGAACTCACATGAGCTTCAGCAAGGACTCATCAAAACACAAGTGATTTCACTTTCACAGTTCAAATACTGCATTTTGTAAACAGAGAAACTACCTTTCCCTAAAGGAAAAGAGTGAAGTATTAAGCAAATATTCAAAACATGGGGTCTTTCACAAAGAAAACAGCCTTGTAAATAAAGAACAAATAGACCAGTATCTCTCTCTTGCAATCCTGGTCAACATTAGTATCAGCAAAAAGTAATTTTTCCTTAGATGCGTGAATGTACTTAAAATGTGAGGAACAGAGCTCCCAACTCGGCAGACAAACAATGAAGCTCTGCGTATTAGTTGTGGGGATTTTAATAACATGACTTAACTCTCTCCATTCCAGCACGCAGTAAAGTCAAACAACTGCAGTGAGATCACCAAGGACTCGAGCAGGGACAACAATGACACAGACATCAGTCCCAGGTGCACAGCCCAGAGAGGCAGCAGTGGCTGGGCCCATTCCAGTGCTGGGGGCACACTCACTGCAGCTCAGAGCCCCACAGACCAGAGGATGACCAGAGGGTGAAGACGAGTGAAGATCTGTGATGTTTTGGAAAACTGTGTAGGGAACAGAGAGAAAATGTGATCATCAGCACAGTCTGCTCTGCTCTCTACTCAGAGGTGGGGAAAGCTCCAGGCTCCTGTGGACCACGACAAGGAAAAACTGCAACAGCAATATACGCTCCTAAGCGACTGTCTCATTTAAAACGCAACTTGAAGCACTGAGACCTGTTTGTCGAAACTAACCCCAGTTCACTGTTGGAAGAAACCATTTTTCAAGCTGCTTTATCAATTTTCACTACTGCAGAGACACACAGCAGCAGCTAAATGTTGCAGCAGAAGCCACCGTGTCACTAACACGGTTAAGATAAGCTTTGGAGGTATTCATGTCACAGGCAGGAGCCTATGCTGAGCCTCTCCAGAGTATCAGAGCAACAGTAAAAGCCTACCTTCAAATCTCAAATGGATTCTACACAGGCAAAGGTGAAATGGAGTAATTCAGTTTCTTTTAGCTTCCCCTCTTTAAATAAATCTTTCGCTGGAATGAATTCAATTCCTTGAAGCATCTCAAAAGTTTCTGTGGTCACTTGCACTCCTATTATCGACTTTTCCTATTAACATTTACATTATCTGGATCCGATTCTTCAGTCTCTGGAAAAAGGCAACTTTACTAGGCCATGGCAAGCATTTTGGCAGGATCTTTTCAGGAGAGGAAGGGGTAGGAGAATGAGATCAAAGCTGCTCTTATCTCCTCATCGCCTGTCTGCAAAGAGATACTGCCACTTTCAGTGTGTCAAAGCTGACTCAAATGTCAGGAATCAGTGAACCACAAAGTGGAAATACCGGTACTTTCATTCCACTTCCAAGAGAAGACAAAAGGTTACACTATAGCTATTTCTGGCATTAAAGAGAAACTTCTAAGCATGCTAGTCATAAAAAAAAGAAGAGATGGCCTTTCATTTTAACTCCTAGCAGATCCATCTTTGACAATGCCAGCACTGAAGCTGGCAAGATTTAGCACCTCTAGTTTTAAAAGAAAGGTTTATTCCAGGCTTGGAGTCGTAAGCAGGTTAAAGCAAGCTAAATTAGCAGGCTTGTAAAGAAAGATATCATCTACCATCAACCCACACTATGTGCGATTTTAACATGTGCTTTTAGCCCTGAATTTTGGAAAGTATCGTATTTACAATGATTCGTGAAAGAAGAAAGTAGAACTAACCTGGCATAGAGTGGTAAAATACTCCCCCTGATGACTCAAAACCAGCATTAATTCTCTGATCTTTGAGAAGTGTTGACTCAAATCACCGAGACTACAAGGCAGATCAAGTGAAGTTTTCATTTGGCTCAGCAAAATCACAATGCCATTCCCACTGACTGAGTACTCTGGCTACTGGGCATATAAAAGCCTTCCACCGATAATTGGCATCAGACGAGTTACAGTTTACAAAAACTAACGAAAACCATACTTGGTCCCAAAATGGGGAAAAGTCTACTAAAATCCACCCCCCTGATAACCATCCCCACACTGCAACCCAGATCTCTAACAGGTCTGCCCTACACAGTGCACCTTAACCTCTCTCTGCTGCCATTAAATCTCAGACTCTAAGGAAGCACCACATCTCCTATGTGATGGTTCCCTCCATGCTGTTGAGAATGATACCTGAAAACCTCCATGGTCTGAAGACCACTGTCATTGCAAAAGTCTGGCTGCAGGCTGCAGAACCTGATAGCTCTTTGTGCCACTATTGCTTAAAATGTGACACAAATCAGGCAGGACAGAAATTCTGACCAGAAGTTAACAGCCCTCACTAACAGTTTATGCTGCCCTAACACATCCAAACTGGCTTTTGCAATTCACAATATGACAGCTTCATCCTGCTCTTCAGAAGAAAACTCTCCTTTCCGATCTTCCTTTAAGACAGCTAGTTCAGGGAGCCGTTAATTAAGTGAAATTCTTAAAAAATTATATTAGTATAAGAGTAATGGCCTTAATCTGTGGCTTCTTTGCTTAAATGGCTTTTTCTAATCAAGCAATAGCAAATTCATCCCTGCAGTGCTACAAACAAGATGTTCGGGTTGCCCATCAAACGCTGCTTGCAGATATTCAGCCAGCACTTGCAGGAGGCTGGCAGGACCTGTCAGTGAAACACCACGTGTACCCCAACAGGCAGGAACAGCGGCAGCCTGGCCCGCCTGCCTCAGGGACCCGCGCGAGAAGAGCCACGGGCACACTGTCCTGTGGCACACGGGTACCTGTCCTGTGGCACACGGGCACACTGTCCTGTGGCACACGGGTACCTGTCCTGTGGCACACGGGTACCTGTCCTGTGGCACACGGGTACCTGTCCTGTGGCACACGGGCACACTGTCCTGTGGCACACGGGTACCTGTCCTGTGGCACACGGGCACACTGTCCTGTGGCACACGGGTACCTGTCCTGTGGCACACGGGTACCTGTCCTGTGGCACACGGGCACACTGTCCCGCGGCACATGGGCACACCTGTCCTGTGGCACACGGGTACCTGTCCTGTGGCACACGGGTACCTGTCCTGTGGCACACGGGTACCTGTCCTGTGGCACACGGGCACACTGTCCTGTGGCACACGAGTACCTGTCCTGTGGCACACGGGTACCTGTCCTGTGGCACACGGGCACACTGTCCTGTGGCACACGAGTACCTGTCCTGTGGCACACGGGCACACTGTCCTGTGGCACACGGGTACCTGTCCTGTGGCACACGGGCACACTGTCCTGTGGCACACGGGCACACTGTCCTGTGGCACACGGGTACCTGTCCTGTGGCACACGGGCACACTGTCCTGTGGCACACGGGCACACTGTCCTGTGGCACACGGGCACACTGTCCCGCGGCACATGGGCACACCTGTCCTGTGGCACACGGGCACACTGTCCTGTGGCACACGGGCACACTGTCCTGTGGCACACGGGCACACTGTCCTGTGGCACACGGGCACACTGTCCCGCGGCACACGGGCACACCTGTCCTGTGGCACATGGGCACACCTGTCCTGTGGCACACGGGCACACTGTCCTGTGGCACACGGGTACCTGTCCTGTGGCACACGGGCACACCTGTCCTGCAGCACAAAGACACACTGCCGGGCCTCTTCTGAAGTGCCAGGGAAGGAGACAGGCAGAGCCACAACTCCCCATCCCCGCAGAGCAATGCCATTTGGAATAGGAGCCACATTAGCTGTCCATCAACTGCTACCACACAGAGCTGTGAATTCCCTACTTTTTTCACTTTTTGGACTTCTGCCATAAAAATACTGACGGCCATCTATGGTCCTTTTCTTCTGTTAGGTTTAATCATGCGTTTTTTAGAGAATACTCGAAAATTGCACAAACACAGCACAGCTAAGCAGCCACACTCACAAATATGGTGCTCTTCAATATCCACCTCCACATCCAGCTGCACAGACAGTAATTTGGTATAAAGAAACTGGGCTTGATGATTTGCTTGCCAGTGGGAATCAAGTAGTCACGCATTTAAAACCTCAGCCAAAATCAGAATGTTTCCTCCCACATTCATGGCAGAATCCACATGAAATGGTCGACAAAATCTTTACCCAAAGCAGCACAAAAAGGGAGCATATTTGTTTGAAATAAGGCTGAAATTTACCTACCACTGAGAAGGTGCAGGCTTATAACCAGCCAAAACCAAGACCCAAGTTAATGCCTCCTTACACAGCCATTGCTCAACTTGGGTGCCCCCCAGAACTCCCCGGTCACTTGCTGCAGAGCAACTTTGCAGCTGATTGGGCCCCCAGTATGGGTACACGGGTGGTTATACCACCTGCTACACTGGGTTGGTCTTCCCTAGGTGCAGGGCTTTGTGTTTCTCTTTGTTGAACTCCATGAGGTTTCTGCCTGCTTATTTCTCAAGCCTATCCAGGTGCCTCTGAACGGCAGCACAATCATGAGGTCTATCACTTCTCATCTTGTATCACCTGCAAAATTCCTCACAGTGCACCGGGCCCCATGATTATTAGCCATCAGTGAAGAGGTTAAACAGTACCGCACCCAGTACTTTTCCCACAAACTGAAATTGCACCGGAAGCATTTAAAGGACTTTGGTAAATCAGAATCAAAACTTCATCTTTCAACACAACAAACCAGCTGAAAACTCCCACAGCAAAAGTGTGACCAGCATGGGAACTGTTCTGCAGAGCAGCAAGCAGCCACTGCTACAGTCTCCCGTTCCCCAAGTCCCACTCCTTTACCTTAGGGTGATCTGCAACCCAAGCAGTCAAACTTGTCACAAGTATTCAATGTGAACTCACCAAGTTCTTTTGTTACAGTAAAGCTTACATATCCTGTACATCTTCCTCAAAGATTTAATGTATTTAAAGCATTTAATGTAAATCGACAGCCACCAGAGCTAGAGGCTACCCCAGCTGAAAGCCAACAGAGGGAAGGACCACAGCACCACATACTTTGAGGGGCCTGGCTCCCACCAACAAACCTTTTGCCTTACTAGTCAGTCAACCATCACTGGCCTGAATAAGTCCAGTCATAACAGATTCTGACCCAAAGTTGCTCTCTGTTAATTTCTCCCATTTAAACCATTATTCAGCCTCAGAAACATGCCAAGGATACTCTCTGCTCCTCACAGACAAGTGACACTACCCCTTACGACTGTGACCCACTAAAGCATGAGCCACTTGCTCAGCAGGCAGTGATTTACAAACATGGACACTATGGGTGTAGCATCTCCAGCAATCCCAGAAAAGGCCACAGTCCTTTTGATCCAAACTAGTATAACTGGGGATCATGAAAAACACATTTATTTGCTATCAGGATAATCACCATGGTAACTGGCTTCCAGGAAAATAACAACCAACAACTTCAGGACAAAGGCCACTATGAGACTTGTTAAGGACACCATCAGCTCACATAAACCCAAACAGTAGTGAAATTTGCCAAACTTATCTCTGAAGAAACTGTACGTAGACACCTGCAAACTTCCTGTCATAACTCATCGCACCAGCTGAATCATTGGCACTATCATCCATCTCAACACTGCAGTGCCCTTTAATGTTCTTTGAAGTTTTTAGATACTCTGTAGGGCAGTTTTAAGGCAATATTCTCTAATGTACACAATTTCATCTTTTGGACCATTTCTTATATCAAAAGAAAACTTGATCTTACACTCAAATTCCTTGTCACTCCACACATTAGTATTCACTTTTAGTTATATTAGTTTGAATAATGAAACTGTAACACTTAAGCTATGTTTTTCATGAAACTGAATGTTTTACAAAGGGAGGTCAACCTCCTCTTACAGTTAAGGTAATAAAGATTAGTACTCTGCTTCGGATATACCCTCAGGAAGACATGGAATCTATGCATTCTTACAGGTTTTCAGAGATCCTGCAGGGATTGTTTTATTTTAACAGAGGAGCAGCTTTTTTGGGAAATGTGCACCAATTTTAATTGATGAGATTACAGAGATCATAAGTTATTTATGTACAACTAAAAAAACGCGCCACAAAAAAATGGGTTACACAATCCATGTCCTTGGTACACCGTGTAAAGGACCACTAAGGTGGCAACAGGCAGCTCAGCAAACCACTCCTGGTGTGTTTCTACAGTTTCCATGAAAGCAGCTCACAGGAAACAAATCCACTTCTCTCCCCAGTGCTATTTTAGCACACTGCCACAGCCAAATAATACTGCCCAGGTACACTGAGAAACACATTTAAAGTGTGCTGCACCACGTTCTGCCCACTCGTAACAGAGAGTCTCCCTAAACTGCCAGACCTTGGCTCCAGCTCTGCTTGCAGGGAAATGATGGAGGAATTCCTTCAGCACAGGTAAGGATTGATTCCCTTCCCAACCACAGCACTTCACTGCCAGTCACAGCCCATTCTGCCTTCCTGTTACAGGAACAACACCATCAGGCCCTTTTAAGCCAGACAAGGAGGTATGTAGATCTCTGTACCTTTCAGTATCGTCTCAGCCTGAATCACTGGAGCTTTTATCAATAAAGCTTAGAAAGTGTGTTTTCTGCTAAATGCATCCTGTACAGCAATGTGGCATGCTGAATGATTCAGTCAGGTAGCTACTTTCAGCATAATAATTTTCCTTTTTAAACAAAGCCCACTGTTGAATAAAGTCTCTTCTGGAAGCCAGAGACATGCATGTTTGGCTGCCTTTCACTGTAACCCCCTCATTAACTGACCAGGCCACCAGTGCCCTGGAATGTTGGCATCTACATCACGGGAGGGATAACCATGTCCAAGTACTTTACAGCAGGAACAGACGTTATCAGTGCACACTGGCCTCTCCTAAACTCATTCAGAGGAAGTTAGCCAACTTCCTCATTCCAGGTTTAGAATTCGATATGTAAAGAGACAAAAGCCTCCAGGCAAAATACAGCTGTGCAAGCTGGTGACTTTCTGTGCTTCTCAAACAGCCAAAGTTGTCCCTCTTCTGTTACCTGGGTGGGACAAACCTGTACAGTGACAAGGCAAAGCCCATCCAGCTCTGCTATTCTTGTACATCACAGGCACACTGTCCTATGAGACTGCTGCTTTCTGTCAGCAGATAGCACTGTGCTAGCAACTGTGCCCAGGAAGGCAAGCAAAACTTCCTTCTTTCTTAACCTTCCTTCCAGCTATTTCACAATTGGATGGAGGTATACTGTAACTTTATGTGAGCACTTTATTTAACTAAGCACTGTGACCTCCCAGTGTATTTCAATGGCTACTAAATGTCGGTCACAGGCTTTGAAGGAGAAAATGTCTGCAGACCTTGGTAGCATTTAGGAAGTGAATGGACGAGCAGTAAAGGCTCAGGTCAAACAACCAAGCTTTTCTCAACAGAATCTTTTGAATACTCTCACAGCAGGTTCAAACAAGGTCACTCTCCTTACAATGCCAGCTGGGTACTGTGGAGCTCCTATAGCCTCACTGTGCATATGTATATACTATTGCTAAAACCATGCATAAGGGTGCACACCAATCTGAATCTAGAAAATGTACACCTAGAGCCCCCTTTGCCCTAATCAGATGGCCTTTCTTCCCACGTATTCTAAGTTATAGCAGCCATACATACCTCAAAATTGCTCAAGGTAGCTCGTCTCTTTGCATAGATATGCTCACAGTTGTAATCCAAATGTCTTCAACAGAGGTCTAACTTTAAAAAAGTTTAGAAGTGTAAATTCCACAGGAAATAGGAAAGTTGGGGAGAGAAGGAGATACAATTTATCAGCTTCTACATTTGCAGACATCTGCAGTTGGTACTGTAGGTCATTTTCAGAGTAAATCTTGGCAACAAAGCTTCTTTGTAGAGGAGAAAGACCTGCCAAAATTAACAAGCATAGTAAGAAACACCATTAATATCTGATAAACAACAAAACAGCACACAGATTCAGTCCCCTTCAGAGCAAAGAATTAACTAATTTGAAATACTGTGTTTTTGCTAGCTTTGATGCATTTAAAATCAGAAGCAGCCTCTGAAGTTACTTCATATTCCAAGTACTTGAATCTAATAAATTATCTCAAGGACAGAAATTCTCTAAGCATTCAAATAACATTTGATCACGTCACAGTATGCAACGCTACACCACAACAGGGAGTGCCTTGTTTCAGACAAACCACAGCTCACCAAATGCCTTGATGTTCACCACATATTTTCACACAAGAGTAGCCGTGTGACCAGTGTCAGAGTAAAGAACTAAGCTGCTGTCCAAAACAAGGACTAACACGGAGCATGATGGAAGCCCCAACACAGCATGTACATAAGGTACATACCTGGGGAGTTCCTGCACAGCGTAAATGTTCAGGAACGTTGGCAAACTTCTGAACTTCTCTGGTTTGGATTAAGTTAATAAAATGTAAACTATTCTGGGGCAGAGACCTTCTACTCTGCGTTTGCATTTCACATGGTATGTCAGATCTAGCTTCCAAATCAAAGCTGTTCAATATTACTGTGATACAACTGTTTTTTACTTTTGGTACAACAGTAGGATTCTTCTTTATAAATAAAAAAGGTCAACTAGATCTACATTATCATGAAATGATTCTGAAAGTATGAAGACATTTCATTTTGCAAAAAAGACTAACTCCATACAATTGCTTGTTTCTTTCTTTCCTTTTTCCTTAACATGCTTGGCTGGAGGAACAATTTTAAGAATTTGGAGCTTAAATCCAAACTTAAAGAATCAGCTCGCTGTGCTGTGACAATATCCAGGGTCTCAACTGTTTAGGGGGGTTAAGAATTTTAAGTATTTAAACATAGCAGAATACTCAGTTTCTAGTAGTGCAGACACCACCTTCACATTCCAGTTCATCACCCATCCTTGCTCTTCACAAAGATGGCAATTATCCATTAGGAAACATTGTGCTGAGTTCACAGACTTGTTGAGGGTGGAAAGGACCTCTGGATGTCACCTGGGCCACCCAGGGCTTGTTGCCTACAAACCACTTTAACAAGTCTCACTGCTGAGATTCTGTCCCAGAGAGGTAACACGACTCCAACCCCCATGGAGAGCACACAACCTTCCCCACAGCAACCAGCTCTCATCAGGCCTCAGGGGACAGGCAGAGGGAGAACCACTTGCCATGTTTCAGAGGTGAGGAGACTCAAGGTCTGTCAAGGGGAAGCCACTCTGCCAGCTCACCTGAGCAATAGCCTACACTTGGTGAATCCCTGTCCCAAAGCCCAGCCAGCTCTCACCAGCAGACAGCTATGGAACTGACTGAGAACACACCACACCAGAGAACTGCACTCCCCAGCAGGAGAGACTCCTCCCCCAGTGCTCTAAGCAAAAATTCCTAGAAACCCAGCCCGAGATGTTATCACACCAGCTGTTTTTGAATGGTTCACAAACAATTCTCTGAAAGACCAGACAAGACACTAACACGAGGTTTGCCTGCCTGCAGTGCGGCCCCAGCCAGGCACAGACCAATCACCGAAGCAGAAGAGGAGCTGCCTTGCTAGATACAACCCATTTCCTACAGAAAGCATCTCTCTAAACACACAAAAACAAAACTTGTAGTCCTCCAATGATTTCTCTTTTGTATCTGAGTTAGATGCAGGTTTTAATTATTGGAACTTTAGCTATGATTAAGTAAGATGTGAGAGAGCCCAAACCGTGACAACAGAACTGCTTAAAAAAACAAACTCAGCAACTTTTATGTGGTAGATGGACGCGAGGAAGCCCCAAACTTTAAAGAACTTGAAGTTGCAATTTCTTTCTAATGCAAAATCCCCACAAAGCAGATCTTCCTCCATCTTCAGTTTGCTTCCATATTTTGGATCTTCCAGACTGGCTGGGTGGGTTTATCAGGCAGCTGAACCGGACACAGCAGATATGAAGCTCCAATAAACTTGACCATTTGATGCAGGAACCCTGTGAGGCTGTGAAGTTGCTGAGCAGCACAAGTCCTGCAAGTTGGAGAACCCCACTGTCCCCAGACAAGAGAGGGGAGAGTCCCCCAGCACCAAGACAGGAATAGTCCTCCCAATGAGTACACTGGGCTTCCCTTGCCTCCAGACACTTCCAGATGGACAAAGAACCTACCCTAGGAGGAGGATCATCCTGTGACCAAACATGGAGTCACCTGCCATGTGTTAACCTCGTGTAAGACAGGGCTGGCAGTGAGCAGGGGGAACAGCAGTGCTCGCTCCCCAGGATCAGGAGAAGCCTGTGGCACTCGCTCAGGTCAAGGCATCACTACTTCAGTGGCCACACCTGTAGCCTGGATTGTTACTAAGGGCTTCCACCTTGCAGAAACACCTGATTTTAAGGTTTGTGGATGATGGACACTGTTTCTGATGCTAGTTACCTTCTGATGGCAGTTAATTACCCTCCTTCTCCTCTAGGCTTCCACTCAGATCTTTATACCTTCAGTTCACACCTTTACACCTTCTGCTCACCAAGAAGCCTCCTTAAGTATCCTTACTGATAGAGTCTTGTTGTGAAAGCAATGCCTCCACCCGCAATACAAGCTTCATACATCAGGTGCTTCTGTACCACTGGTGGCAGCAGCTGCACACACAGGTCACACACACAGTGTCAACTCCAAGTCTCTGACTTTTGGTACTTGGAATGCTCTGAAGCTGCCGCTTTACATCTTAAGTTCTTTACTTTAGGGGCCTGTTCCCGACAACCTGCTCTTAAACTGGCAAAATCTGAGCTCACCATGAAATAATTCCTGTCTTAGCGATCTCAAAGACAGCCAAAGCGGGCAGGAATCGGTGAAGCGAACACACGCCTCAGCCACCGCCGAACCAGCGCGGGGGCCACAGCGGCGCCTCCCGAATCCACCGCACCGGCCACACGCGCGCGGGGCCGCCCCCGGAGGGGCCGGGGGACATCGAAGGGACCGGGGGGATCGCGCAGGCCGCGGGGATGGCGGAAAGGGCCGGGGGCCGCCGCCGGGCCGGGCAGTGCCTCCGCACAGGCCAGGCCAGGCCAGCGCGGCCCCGCCGCTCACGCCGCCCGGGCCCTGCTCCCCGGGCCGCGACCCCGAACCGGCCGCAGGACTGGGACGGCGGTGGCGGGAGAGCGCGGCCGAGCAGCGGATCTGAGGGCGGGGGACGCTCCCGCGACGGGCGCAGCCAGGGCCCGGCCCGGCGAGGTCCCCTCACCCCGTCCCGCGGACCCGGGTGCACCCCCGCCCCGCTCCCGGCCCCGCTCCCGGCCCCGCTCCCGCCCCATTCCCGCCCCCGGTGTGCCGGTCACTCACCGGCCGAGCGGCGGCCGCTCCATCCCCGCGCGCCGCCACCGCCCGGCCCGGCCGCGCGACGTCGCGCGTGGGGCGGGGCCGGGCGCGTGCGGCGGCGTCACCGTGGGGGCGGGCCCTGAGGGGGCGGGGCCGCGCCCACAGCGCCTGCGCGCCGGGGCCGCGCTCTGGGTCCCGGTCCCGGTCCCCTTCCCCTTCCCCTTCCCCTTCCCCTTCCCCTTCCCATTCCCATCTCTGGGCCCAGCTCCCCTCCCGCCCCTCCGGGTCCTGCCCGCGGGGCGGCTCTCGGTCCCCGTGCTGCGGCACTGGCGGGCTGCTCGCACCTCCAGGAATGTTTTTTCCCGACTCTCCTGTTTCGTCTCCCGCAGTCCCTTCCCGCCGGGCCCGGCCCCGCAGGCACAGCTGAGCCCCCTTGTGTGGCTGCTCGGCTTAAACCCCGATACCCCAGCACTGGTGTGTCACTCCCACACTGGTGTGTCATCCTCACACAGCTGTGTCACAGCCCTGAAGAAAGGGCTCTCTCTGGTGACCGCACCACTGAGGGGCTCTGCGAAGGATTCAGCGACGGCACTGAGTTGCAAACTGTGCCTTCCAGTTTGCCGTAGGGAATTGGCACCGGGGTTGTGGTACTGTGTGCGTTTCAGAAGCTCCTTGACCAGCTGCCTCTGCCTCCCACCCGCGTTTCTGTGGAGCAGTGTCAGGTGTGTGCTCTGCAGAGACACCGTTCACCTCGTCGCAGACGGTGCATCAACCATCAGGACCTGTCGCAGCAGTATCACCTGAGGTGACATGCTTGGGTATTTTTAGAAGGCTGCACCCTTTCTGGAAGCTGATTCAATGAGAAATTTGCCTTGATCTTTATTTGTCTGATGCAATTAATGCATTGTTCGATCAAGGGTTGGACTTGATGATCTCAGAGATCTTTTCCAACCTGGTTGATTCTATGATTCTATGATTTGGCTGCAAAAAGTTGGAACTTACACAACTTGACTTTTATTTCAAACCAGTGCTCATCACTTCTTACATTTTTTCACATAAAGCTCAAGAATTAATTACAACAGCCAATGCCTTCCCAGCATCTTCTTGCTGGCAGTGTCGCTCACGGGCCAGGTGTAACACTCCAACCCTGGGAGCTGCTGGCTCGTGAGATTGGCTATGAGTTTTACTTTAATATATAGATATAGGATTCTTTGATACCTCAGGAGAGCATCAAGAAAATAAGCCACGGGCTTGTTCTCACAAAATTTCTTTAATAATTTAGGGGAATAAATAAGGGAATTTGGCCAAAGTTCAAAAGGACACCACACAAGCTAGACAAAAATGTCCCACTACAATACGGATTCAACATGCATTATTAATCCACAACCCTTAAGTCAAAATCCAGTAAAGCAACAACACTTAAGGCAAAATTCAACGAATTCCACAACACTTAAATTAAGATCCAATCCCTCCAGCTCCAAATCACCCCAAGCATCAAGAAAGGAGCAGAGAGACAGAAGCAGAGGGATCAAGAAGAGTGAAGGAGAAAGAAGGAGAGACGGATTATATAGCTACCATAGAAGCCTTGTAGAAAACCAGCTCTCAAATTCAATGGCAGGGCCATGCCATGAGGCAAACACATGCCCTTGGTTTTATCCTCTGGTCCCTACAGCAAACCCCCCCAGGTGGGGCCTCTGACCCACTGTCCACTCCGGGGTTCCAGGTCAGGGTGAGGGGCAGTGTCCTCACTGTCCCTGCCCATCTGAGCTGGGTGAGGGGCTCCAGGAGGTGTGTGGTGTTATAGGGCAGTGTCCTCACTGTCCCTGGAGCTGGGTGAGGGGCTCCAGGAGGTGTGCTGTCATAGTTTTCTCAGGCTGCTTGTGACTGACAGCTACTCCAGGGCTTCCCCATGTGGGCTCCAGAGGCTGCCATAAGGATACGATGCCACCCCACCTCTGTGAGGTTAGTGTCGTAGGGCAGAAATTGTGTGAACAATTTCTATTGCATTTCTGAGATTTTTGCCTTAGCATAGCTGAGTACTGATAGTAAAAATTACTGCGCCACTAAGATGGCTACAGGGCCTGAAGTTAGAACAAAGGTGGATTTATGCCAGATGCCAAGGAGGAGTTTTGGCAAAGTGAATAAGGTGTTCTCATCTCCTATGACCACCTGTTGTGGTCCAATTAACAGTGGACAGCAGAATATGTTTTCCTTATGTAACCAATGTAGTGTGAACAAGAAGCTAAGCGTCATGAGCACTATATAATCTGTCTTTCTCCTAATAAAGACGACATATTGCTTGATCATATTGGTCTGAGAGCATCTGTCCGTTCCCTTCCATCGACAATTGGTGCCTGAGAAGCAGGGACTCAAAGTTCGTCAGTTCTCCAGGACGTAAGGCGAACGGAAGAGCCGAAGGAAGCAGCTGTTACAGGCAGCACTGAGCCCCGGTGCTGTGAACAAAGCCGTGCACGGTCAAATTGGAAGCTCGCCTTGGCCCGGTGAGTCAGCTGGCGGGAGCATGGGGTCCACTCTTTCTAAAGATGAAGAAGCTGTGGGAAGGCTCCTGCAATGTATAGTCTCTCTAAGAGAGCCAAATTATGATGAAAAAGCTCTGAAAGGGTTAATAGATTGGGTGAGAGCTAAGAAGCTAATTCCGTCCACTCAAGCCGCCTTTGAGGTATCTATGTGGGATACTATAAAGGAACAGTTATGGGACGAGATCTCTAAGGGATCAAAGGACGCTAAAAAATACCCTCCGGTTTGGCGTCTGGTAGTTGAATCGCTGCAAGACTTAAGTACGGAACAGCGAAAACTTATAGTTGCTTAGGGAACTTTGTCGGGAGTCGGCGGGTCTGCAGCGTGTCTCCAAGCCGATAAGTCTGTTTGCGAGGAGGTCCTAGTGCCTGCAGCTGCACAGTCGCGATCGCTAATAAAAGCAGCGGGACTAACTCAGTTTAACAGCACACTTGTGCCAGCAGAGACTGTGAGAAAAGTAGGAGCAGCGGAGAGCGACGCTGGCACTCTGCCAGCACCACCGCCCTTCTCTGCCCCTGCTCTGCCAGCACTACCATCTTCTACTGAGCCTGCGCAGCCAGCAGCCCCCCCCTCAGCTGCACCTGCTGTGGGCACTGAGTCACAGACTGTTTCTGCACATGCGCAGCTTGGAACCGAGCTGCTAGGAGCCTCCGCGCAACTAGATGTCGCTGCACCGTTACCGCCTGGAAGCACCATGTCGCCTGAATATACGTCATCAAGAGTCGACGCCTCTGAACCAGGAAGACGCCCTCAGAAACTTGCTACTATGGCAACCAGATCTATTTTGAAAAAAGTTGCTGCTACCCCGACTGAAGCTGCCGCGGGAGAAATTGCCAGCTTCGTACCAACGCTGCAGCAAAGGAAGAAGGAAACACTGTATCACGACAACGTGGAACAGCAATTTTCCTCACTCCCGTCTCCCAACTCAGCCTCTGACGAGGAGAGCCCGGAAGATGAAAGCGACAAGATTGCTATGCTTGCAACAAAAGATCAAGTGGACAAGTTGATACACTGTTTCGAAGAACTTAAATCTCATTTAACAGAGAGACAGTTCGTGCCGCAAAATCCAAGTTTTTCCCAGGTTCCAACCTTGCCTGCAGTGCCAGCATTGCCTCCTCCAAACCCCTCTCCTGGGATGCCCGGGGTGGGAACTTCTGGTTTAGGGGTTCCAACCTTGCCGGGTGGAGGGAGGAGGAGGGAGGGGGTGAGTGTTAATCCAGCACAGAATTGGAAAAACATTATGCAGGCTGCTGCCTCTGAAGGGGATTTTAAGCTCTTGGAATCTAGTGCTTTTCCTGTATTTGTAGATAATGCAGGAAATAAGTCCTGGGAAGCTATAAATTGGAAGATCATAAAAGAGGCAAAGGCAGCTGTTTCACAATATGGTTTAAAAAGCAGTTATTCACAATCAATAATGCAACATCTTTTTTCTGCACATTTGTTAACACCATTTGATACTCGTATGATTATAAAAACGTTGCTTTCTCCTTCCCAGCAATTACAATTTTTTAGTAAATGGAATGCCAGCTGCGCAGCAGCTGCTGCACAGCCTAGGCAACAAGGGCATCCTCTCTACGGTGTTACCTCTGATGCACTCATAGGTCTTGGTCAGTATGAAAAAGCAGAAGTACAAGCACAGTTTCCAGATGAGGTATTACAAACTAGTCAAGATTTAGCTTATAAATCATTGCTTATGATAAGAGATGCGAAGTCAGGACCCCCATGTACTTTGATCAAACAAGGACCCACTGAACCGTACAATCAGTTTGTAGATCGTTTACATGAGTCGATCAATTCAGATCCAGACATAGATAATAACATGAAAACAAAATTCTTAGACATGTTAGCCTATAATAATGCTAATGAAAATACAAAACAGGTTTTGAGTACGCTACCTAAAAGCGCTGATACAGCCCAGTTTTTAGAAGCTGCCGCAAAAATAGTCCAACAAGAGAAAGCAGCTTATTTAGCTGATGTAATAACTGCGGCAATAAAACCCTTTTTGTCTGTTGAGACTGACACTTCTTCGGAATCAGAATAAGTTCTGATGATTATGAAGAAGAAAATAATACTGGAGTTTAGAACAGATCAGCAACATTCCTAGAAATTTTTCAGAATTATTAAATAATAGAATTAGTATAGTGGAGTTTGTTATAGAATAAAGTTGTTATAGATTTAAGAATTTTTTAACACACTTTCGCACAAAGAAAAAGGGGGAAAGATATCAGTTTTCCTCTATTGACTTGCAAAAGTGTTTTATATGTTTTAAGTTTTTTGTGCACAGGTGTTCTCTGGTTATCTGCACATTAATGAAACCCTGGAAAGAAGCAGGTTCTTCAAAACAGAGCTGATGTTGTTACTGTTGCAGGTAACAGTGAATTACCAAAAGAGCACAATTTTTGAGCACAGTTTTTCAGTATTACAAAAGCACAATTTTTAAGTATTATGAGCACAATTTTTGATATTTTTAAAACACATAAGTCTAGAAGGTAAGAAGCACATAATTACAGAAGTTTAGAATTTAAGAAAATGTGTTGTGTGAACTTTAGATTATTCACTATATATTAGTAAAAGAAAGTTTATCTATTTGGTCAAGAAGCTTTAACATTATAAGGTACTAAAGAATTATAGCTCACAAAACACAGTGATATGGAATTCAAAAGTATGCTTGTGTGAATGTTGACAGTGGCCACTGTGAGAGTTTGTATGTGTGTGTGTGAATGTATGATGATTAATGTGTTTTGATCCATCAAATACACAAACATTTTTGAATAAACACAGAAGACACGTAACTCAAAAATGAATGGAGTTCCATCCACAGGTGTGTTAGACTGAATAAAGATTTTCAAGAATAAATCCTATATTTAGAAAAGCACTTTTAAGAAAATTTAAGAGCACAAACCTTGAAGTTAATAAGTTGTTAAGTTTGTTAATACACTATTATTGTAATATGTAGTCATGTTATTGATATGTTATTGGTACAATAAAGAGTGATACAGAAATGCAATATAAATTGTTCAAAAATCGAAAGGGGGATTTGTCGTAGGGCAGAAATTGTGTGAACAATTTCTATTGCATTTCTGAGATTTTTGCCTTAGCATAGCTGAGTACTGATAGTAAAAATTACTGCGCCACTAAGATGGCTACAGGGCCTGAAGTTAGAACAAAGGTGGATTTATGCCAGATGCCAAGGAGGAGTTTTGGCAAAGTGAATAAGGTGTTCTCATCTCCTATGACCACCTGTTGTGGTCCAATTAACAGTGGACAGCAGAATATGTTTTCCTTATGTAACCAATGTAGTGTGAACAAGAAGCTAAGCGTCATGAGCACTATATAATCTGTCTTTCTCCTAATAAAGACGACATATTGCTTGATCATATTGGTCTGAGAGCATCTGTCCGTTCCCTTCCATCGACAGGTTAGACCCATCCCTTCCTCCACACACATACACCACCCCCCCCGAGTTGGTTCTGACCCAATAATAACTAATCTGGTGACTAACACCAGGTGCCAGAGCTTCTCTTCTCATATGTAGTCATCAGTCAGTGGGACTGGATGTAAATGCTGGCCACACGACCTTAGGTGCAGCCTGGAAGCTCCATACTTTGATCTGTCCCCTGAAGGGCCACCCTGCTCACACAGAGGTGACTAACATAGAATTTTGTGTGGGGAGAATTCAATATTTTTCTAGTAAGGGCAAAAAAAATTTCTTATTGTAAGGGTGGGGAGGCCCTGGCACAGGTTGCCCAGAGAAGCTGTGGCTGCCCCATTCCTTGAACTGTCCAAGGCCAGGCTGGACAGGGCTTGGAGCAACCCGGGATAGTGGAAGGTGTCCCTGCCCATGGCAGGGGGTGGGACCAGATATTTCAGATCCCTTCCAACCCAAATAATTTTGTGGTTCTATGAAGTTTGATTGCAGAAACATCGAATTTGCTGTAACCCTCTATTGAAGTATGAGCATGAACACTTTGCCATCCTTATGGACTGAGATCTGAAGTTCTAGAAGATGTGCTCTCACTCTGTCATCTCTCATATCACATGCCTGTCATGCATTAGTGCTACAGCAGATATACAATGAAGTAATGCATACTGAAAGATAGGAGAATAATTTTAAAGCTGTTCAGGTTAAATAAGTTATCGCTCTCTGACAAATTCTAGTCATACTAGCAGTTGCCCAAGAGCAGGAATAAACTGTATACATTCGTTGAAAATAAGAATTACAGCAGAACATTAAACTTGCTCAAGAACACTGAGAACAATGGCAGCTGCTTTGGCCTATCTTTTAACCCTCACTGGTATGCTCTAACCAAAATGTCAGCAGGCAGAACAACATTCCTTTTGCTGTCACAGCAGGAATAACGCATGCTGAGCTGCAAAGCTCACCATTAAAAAAAGGAGGAAGAGGAAAAATGAGTCAGCCTGCAGAGCTTCTCTGAAAACAAGCCATCACCTGGGAGGTACAGAGAGCAGCACAGTGGTCAGGAGTTTGCTAAAAAGATCCTTGAATATTAACCAAGATCAAGGTGATCTTTGAATATTAATCAGCTTTCTTGGGTCCCATTTCCCTCCAGGACCAACACAATGGAGTCATTTTTATTAAAACTTCCAAATCCCAAAGAGCTAGAATGATTTTAGGGCCAAGAATCAGCAGGAAGTGCTTCAGTGGGACTCCATTCAGGCTATATCCAGAAGTCCAAGAGTAGTAACAGTGCTTTGCTTTGAAATTCTCCAGGTACATGTACGAGTAACTCACAACCCCCCAGACCAGAGACTGTTGTAATGCTGACAGGCAGCAGAGCTGGGCCATATCGCTGTCCCAGGGAGCTGGCTGATATGTTTCAGCAGAGTTCAAATCAAGCTTCAAGTACCACTACATTTCTGTGTTTCCAACTGAGCTGAGTGTTGCATCCCACACCCATCAGTGAAACAGGCCAGTTACAGTGCAGTGAGAGTGACACGTGCCAAGCTCGAAGACTAGCAAGAGAGTAGGGGAGAGCTGCAACATCTGCCATATTCGGCACAGAGCAACGAGGTCACTGCGCTGTGAGCAAACACACTTCCTACCAACCATCAGCCAGCACCTGGCTTCCAGAGGTCCTGGAGGCAGCAGATACCTTCAGCTTCAGCAAACATTTTCTCTGGGTACTTGGTGATTTTTGTTCCTTGTGCTCCCAAAGTAAAGCACAGCCTCCCAAGGAGCAGAGAAAACCCACCTCCCACTGTCAAACACCATTGGCTCTGACCTCTGTGTCAAAAGAGCATGAAAAGGACAGTGATGCCAAGGTTGGCTCTGAATAGTTACTATGGCTTGAAATGTCCTTAAAAGGTACAATCCATCCAGTTCCAGCATAGCAGAGACACTTAGTCCAGCCTGGGCTATCTCAGAGGAAGAGTATATCCCCAGCTGACTATTAAAGGGGCTGTAATTTGATTTTCTGGCTCCTCTGACTAAACTGCTGCAACTTTGCTCTCTCGTGGTCCAGAAATCCTAGGGAGCCTTCAATGAAATTACAGCTTGTTATAACTTGAAGGATACACTTTAAAGATAATGGTGTAATGCAATAATATAATGAAAAATGTACTCCCATTTGCAAAATGCTGTCTCCTGTAAGTGCTCCAGTGCAGCCAAAGAACTTAATAAAAGAAAAGCAATTAATGCAAATATTAAAAAAAATTTTAGTCTTTTTCATGTGGCATTTCTAAGCAAGTCAGCCTCATATCACTGCTCTTGAGCTAGATAAATACGATCAACCCCCACTGCAGATGGAGGTGCTATATTAAAAACACCTTTCTGAAGTCTCCAAGTATAGAGAACCTGAGGCTCAGAGGGCAGGGGCCCAGGCCAGCAAAATGCTCAGCATCAGCAGGGAACACACCTGGGCCCCACAGCTGATTCGCACAACACCTTGCTGTGTACACCTGCAGGTGTCCTTGTTCTGTGACTGGACTGCCGCGGATTCCCAGCATTCTGCAGAGCACTAGAGTGAAACCCTGAACAGCTTCTCCCCTTGGTGAGGCCCAGCGGCTGCAAGGAGTGCGAGCGTAAACCAAGTGCAACCTCCTTTTACCCAGCAGTGCCAGCTCCTCATAGCACCCGGGTTCGCTCGGTCTCACCTCACTGGCCCCTGCCCGGGCCCGCGCCGAGCCGCGGGCAGCCTGGGCTCCCGTGCACAGCAGCGCCCACCGGCCGATGGGCACCCACAGCGGGGGGGCACCTCCACGGCGAGCGGACACCCACACCTCGCACTGCGTGCGCCCCGGGAGACGCCCAGCAATCGGAGCCGAGGGCAGACCCGTGTCCCACGCGTGTCGGCTCCGCGCCGGGGGCTGAACCCAGAGCAGGGCAGGGACACCCGGGGCGGCACCGCCGGCACCCGGCACGGCCGGCAGGGGGCGCCAGCGCCCCGGCCCGGGGGGGACCGGGACCGGCAGGACCGGACCGGCACCGACAGGACCGGCACCGACAGTGGGACTGGGACCGGCACCGACAGTGGGACTGGGACCGGCACCGACAGGACCGGACCGGCACCGACAGGACCGGCACCGACAGTGGGACTGGGACCGGCACCGGCAGGACCGGCACCGACAGTGGGACCGGCACCGGCACCGACAGTGGGACTGGGACCGGCACCGACAGGACCGGCACCGGCACCGACAGTGGGACTGGGACCGGCACCGGCAGGACCGGGACCGGGACCGGCAGTGGGACTGGGACTGGCAATGGGACCGGCACTGGGACTGGCACTGGGACTGGGACCGGGACTGGGACCGGCAATGGGACTGGGACTGGGACCGGGAGTGGGACCGGCACTGGGACTGGCACTGGGACTGGCACCGGCACTGGGACCAGTACCGGCACTGAGCGGGGACTGGGACCTGCACTAGGACCGGAACCGGGAGTGGGATCGGCACCGAGCGGGGACTGGCACCAGCACCGAGCAGGAAGCAGCACTGGGACCGGGACCAAGCACGGACCAAGCAGGGAGTGAGATGGGCTGGCACCAGGACCGAGTGGGGACTGGGACCCAGCTGGGTCCAAGTTGGGAATGAGCGGCACCGGCCATGCAGGCAGTGGGTCCTACAGGCACACACACACAGACTGCACATACTGACAGCATCTAGGGACAGCACACACTCACGTTAGGGCTGAAATACCTGTTTCATAGCCAGTGTGTGGGCTAGAATTGCATATTGGCCTTTTACTGCATAATACAGACCTGTACCCTGGACTTCAATTAGATACAAGTATTATTTTCTCTAAAAAACCCAGGCTATCTGATCTATAACCATTCTGGACACTTCTAACAGTTTTATTTCATACTGCTACTGCACTTTTACTTGGGTTTGCATTTTTAATTCAAACTTTGTTGAACTCCTGTCTGAGAATCAAGAGAAAAATGGTTTAATCCTTCTGTTGTATAAAATGGGAAGAATGCCTGAACTGAGAAGGTGGGGAACTACTGAAACCTTTGGGAGCAGGTGCCTCTGTTGTGGAAGTGGGGCACACAGTACAGCTGCATCATAGCAGAGGTTTCAGGGCCCCATGTAGGCTGGATCTGCAGGTGGAATAAAACATAGCATGTGTCTCAGACCGGGTAACCAAGCGATGTCCCCCTCTCAGGGAAAGGAGTGGGCAGGCACTGCTCCTGCTGCTGTTCTGGAGTTCATACTGCCTCTCTAATGCACTACAATTAATCAAATGTTAATATACCACTCATTAGTCTGAACCCTTGTAAACATACCCAACAGCACTGCATCACTCAAAGTGACTGTGTGCATCCTTGGAAGGACCACAGGGACTTTGCTGCCTGTTTGCACTCTCCTGCCAGCAGCTGCTCTTGCCATCTACACGTCTGTCCTGCCTCACACCTTATATCCACAAAGAGGCTACAAGGAGCTGAGCTTGTAACACTGAATTACACAAATGGGGAGGGGAGTGGTTAGTAAAAGCAGGGTTTTATTCAAACCAATTTTATGCTAGGATGGATTTAGGAAACATGGAGAGATTCAGGTCAGTTAGAAATCAATAATCAAATCTGACTATTATAAATACACAAACACATTTCTGCATAATTTTTTTCCTACAAAACTCTTTGCAAACTTCAATTGAAATACCCAAGAACATTTTATCCACTAAAATGCTGAGATACAGCTAAAATGTGGAAACTGCAGGCCTTTGAGTTATTCAGGCCACATGAGCTGGCTCAGGGAACAGACTGCGAAGGACAGACTTGTACAGAGCATGTTCTCTCCGTTTTCAAGAGACTGCTGGGAGTAGGCTTGGCTTTGGCTCTACTGTGTGAGCTGAATATTCAGTATGTCTAGAAGCACAAATTAGGCTGGGAAAAAAAGAAATGCAAAAATGCAGGAAGTCCTTGTTTCCCACTTTTTTTCCCTGTCTTCCGTTTTAGCTGTCTGTATGAGAGAGAACAAGGGAGTAAGACTAGCTTGAGAGCTGCATTATGGACACAGGACACTGTGTGTCCTGAGGTGCAGAGTATTGGGGAACCAAGAGACAGCCTGAGGTGAGCAACTAATGATGGATTTCGTGATGGATTCAGGTTATCAACTTCTGATCTGGACGGCAACACTTGGAGTATTTAAATCCAGAATTAAAATTGCATTCTACAGATAGGTATGAGGTCACGGTACCTTGCTGTAACTCAGTTTTCTGTATTTCTAACTAGCAATAACAAAATTTGCTTTTGTAAAAGACAAGATCCTCATATAAAGGCTTCAGGGAAGTACAAGTGGTTGTTCCAGTAGCATAAAAAGGGCTGTGACAGTTCCATTTCTACGCTAAATAAAGAATTGCTCAGAAGCTCTTTTGAAAAGCTGTCCACCCCACTTTTAACCTTGATCAGTTTACAGCATCTAGGGATGCACCAAGTTTTACAGCACTTAACTGGCTTCTATTCAGACTGCTGCACAAAGGCTATGCAATACTATGTAGTTCAATTCCAGTGCATTAACCTAAAATTACCTTTGAGGCACTCCAATTCATTATCTGTGTGGAATTAAGCTTGCAGTAAAATAACATCATAAGAACAGAGTATGGGAACAACGTGTTGGGCCAAGCTCAGTTCTTGACTTTCAGGTAAGTAATGTACTACAAATCCACTTGCAATTGTTTTAAAGCATACCTTAAAATTTTTGCCCTGTGTTCATTAGAGGTACTTTACTAGCATACAAAGACAGCTCGTTTATAACAGCTAAGAGGACAAATTCCCATCTGACACCCTTCCCTGAGAACAAAAGTCTATTGTAGCCTATTTCTTTCAGGCTCCAAGCTGTCATCTAAGAATGCCACTTTGCTTTCAGGTGAAGAGGATTAAGAGAGTATGAAGCTGGATGCATTTTTAAATTTTATTTATACTTTCTATAAAGCTTTTTCTGCACTACCATTACAGATTTATGTGTTTACACTGCTAAGGCATATCCAAATATTTCTTACTCTCTAGGTGTGTAAGTGTGCTAAAACCATTGAAGTTGGTGGGAAGCATCAGCACTTACAAGTTTTCCTAAGTTATACTAGATCTAGTTATAGTAGGTCTTACAGAAATTTACAGCAAATATAGTTGGCTTCTCTATAATCACATCTAAACAAGACGGGATATGTATCATCAAAATAGTATAGAAAAAAGAAACCACATCCCTGAGAAACCTAAGAAGTCCCACAGAAAACCCAGCCTTGTTTGACAGTTTTTGAATGATTAAGCTTTGTGCATAACAAACACACAACTGGCCTTGTCTATCAGAAAGATTCAGAAATAATTTAAGATTAGCACATGTCTAACTCTGGGTAAGCAGGCAACAGAGCACCATTCTGTTTTGCAACTGCTGCTTTAAAATTGTCTGACTGCTCAGATCTCATCCCTAAGCTGTATGTTTTACAATGGGAGAAGGAGGGAAAAGGGTAAAAAGAGTAAAAGCTTTCCTCAGTCACTGCCAGGGCACAGCAAGGGCTGGCTGCTCACTAAAGGATGAAGAGCCACGAGTTGAACACCATAGCACAGCTGTCAGAGGCCTCCAAGGCCTCCCCCAGCACCTGAGCAGGACAAACAAGAGAGGCCCAGAGGCTGTGGCCAGGTTTACCAAGCCCACATCACCTGCCTTGGCATACAGACCCACCTGGCAATCAGCTGACTGTGTAACCCTGGTTACTGTCACTAGACCTGACCCTGACCCATGGACTGATGTTCTGGCTGGACCTTATCAACACCAGCTGCCCTGATGCTCTGCTTGGCCCTGGCTGCCACCCTCAGCCCTGTTCCCTGCACACAGGTGTGCCCTCAGGCGCTGCACTGGGAGGCTCCTGCCCGGCTCACCTCCTGGTCCTCTGTCCTTCAGTGAGCCCCTGGACTCATTACTCTGCTTTACTCTGAGCCTCTGGATGAAAAGGGAAACTTGGATATGTTTATCTGTATTTCTGCCCAAAGCAGGTTCATGACAAGCATCCCACGGCCATTAGGCCTGACTGGCTGAGACGTGGGGGGAAATGTCCCAGCCCGGGCATTAGGAACAGCGTGGAGTTCACAGGGACATTCATTACAAATGCCCTGCATCTGAGGCCTCATGCTGTGTCCTAGCCGAGCCCCAAGTGAGTGGGAAGGGGCTGACAGCATTCTCACCACCAGGCAGGTTATTGCACTGGACTCCAACAGCAGGTGACACAGAGGTGGCCAGGCATGACAGGTACACACAGCAGGAGGCCATTAAAGACATTGATCCAGTCACTGGAATGAGATGTTCCAGAGTAATTATGATTAACTACAGAGTTTACTTAAGATCAAGGGATCAATATGCAGACAGACAGCTTGGGAGGAATGATTTGGTGGCGTAATGAGTTTCTCTCTTTGTGACACTGAGTGCTGAACTCCCAGTTCTCATACAGTGGGAGAGAAAAAACATGTTTTCAGGTAAGTAAAGCCTGCCAGGTTTGCCATCCTTCTGAGGATGCATGCAGAAAATAAAGGCTGTGGAGGAGACAAAATGGATTCAAGCAGTGAGCCTGACTTATTAAGACGTACTGGCTGGGTGTGATGTTCAGTCTTGAAGTTCATCTAATTGAAGAGACCTAATAAAATCACCCAAGTTTAGAACCAGCTCCAACTATCCCATGGGAAGAGCTGGGACAAGGAACAGGAGGGGCAACAGGAATGTTCATGTTCCATAGCAGGTTCCGGGGGGAACTTATTGAAAACAGAATTAGCGTGCTGGCCAATACTGAAACTATTTCCTCGGCCATGGAACTACACTGCAGTTAGGGCTGGGCAAAAATCAGGATTACTTTTGAAAATGGCAAGGATGCTTTTTTTCACTTATGCAATGTTCTGGAATCCACAGCTGTGGCTTGAGGTTAATCCCACTAGAAAGTGCTGAATCACAGTAGTGAGCTATTATGACAAATGTGAAGTCATAAAATGGTTCCGCATTTGTAAAAAACTGTTTCTTTTGTTGCAGTTTACAACTAGTAAGAGTAACTAGGAGACAATTTCTGAGAGCAACCAGAATCCAACCTGCCCTTACTTATCAGCCTGTACTCATAGTCATGAATGTTCACAGAAGGCAGACATAAAAATGTTTTAATTAGGGATATATCATTTCACCAACTTTCTTCAAGTCCTTCTACTCCCACTAAAAAAAGTGAAGTAAATACACCTCGAGTTTCATGATGCTGTAGCTTTGCTTAGCAAACATCTCATTTTCTGTAATGGAGTATATACCTACTTGGAGTTCAAGATTAAACAATCATTAAGTGCTATGTAGTGCAGACACCTTCTTCACATAATTGAAGATGCTTTATGAAATAAAAACAGAAAGTACACAAAGAAATAGTGAACACAGAACATGAATGATCTGTATAGTCCAAACCATATAGACATTCTGTTTATTGCTTTGTTTTACAGAGATTGCAAAAATTTGTCATGCTCCATATAAGAAGCTTTTCCTCTTGCTGACTTGGTAAGATGTTAAGAAGGTGACATAAATGATTTTTTTAGTCTCATAAACATGACTTGCCAACAAAGAAGTTTGTTCTACATGAGGTACCAGTGGATCAATAGGTAGAAGGCTGAAAGGAAATGTAACCTACCAAGGAATAGACACGTTTTGCAGGAACAATGTGTTGTTATTAGGTATAATTGGGCAAATGGTGGTGTGATCTTCAAAGCCTCATATTCCCTTGAGTACATTATCCAATTTGGGAGAAGGTGCATTAGCTACGTCTTGCTTTATTGTACTATTGAAGTGGAGAGCAGGTGTGAGAAAACAAACACGTTTGTAATCCTTGCTTGCTTTGCAAATCAGTTCTTAATCACTCTGGCTCTTATTTCCATACAAGATCTAACTTTTTGATATTTATGAGAGCAACTTGGCAGCTTCCCTTTTGTGGCTCAAATGAGTAGCAGGTCCAAGAGGCTTTTAATTCCTAATACTAGTACATATGGTTTATCCAGCTCTTTTCTAAATAAGCAGGTAAACGCAGCACCCACCCTTGACAAAATAAGCCGAGATCAGCAGCACAATTTCTTGCAACCTTAGAAATACTTGCAGTGAGTAGGTCTTACTACATGAGGACGAAAGCAGAGTAGCATTTCAGTCTGTGTCCTGGGAATGCCTAGCCCTGTGCCAAGTTCCGACCCTTCTTGATCCATCTGATCAGTATGTTAAATTAAATCAACTGGGGTTGAACAGTCCCTACAATTTATTCAAGCAAGAATATGGAGTGGTATGGATAGGAAGAAAGAATGAGACTGTCCTTTCAGTGATTACATGCAATTAGATCTGATTATGGTTAACTGTAACACAGATTATGTTGGTCTAAAACCAGCTGCCCCTATTCTATCCTCTATGCCTCCAGCTGTGTGACTGTGCTCTGTTCCTTGCAGCAACAATTAGTTCTAAAATTAGTGAGTTTCTTGAACCAAGAAAAAAAATCTGAGAACTATCATGAACTGCTGCTTAGTTACAAGGTCGCCAATTGAGTATTTTAGTCTTTTCCCCAGTCTTTCTGTTCCCCTAAAGGCAGTTTGTTCACTGTGACAGATGCCTAGAGGAAAAATGCTCCCCTGCCAAAGAACCCTGGTGGAAGTATATATGTCACCTGGCCAAATAACTCAATCAAACTCCTTTCTCTGCTCTTTAGTGGCTAAATTAGGAAGTCAGAGTGTTCTTGTTTTCAAGTCTGAGATGCGAGACTTAATTTAAAGACATCTTGTTCAGTCAGAAACATCTAAATGGTCATTGATTGTTTTTCCCTAGTTTGATACATGAGTCTCTCTACATGATACATGAGTCTCTTTAAAAACACAAACTGTGTGTTATTTGTGCTCTGTCCCCGTTGGTAGACAGGCTACAAGGTTTGTGCCAACATTACTAGAATAAGAAAAATATGAGTTTGAACAAGTCAAGCCTAAACTCTTACACTTCTGATAACCAGGAAAATTGCCAATGAATTGCAATGAAGTTGTACTTCGAAGCAGCTTCAAGGACCCCAGAGAAAGCACATCTGGTTGGAAAACTTCCAGCATCATTGGGATGCTGAAAATTCAATCACACAAGGACAATATTAATTTTTTAATATTAAAGATTATAGAATGGCTATAGCTCCCCTTTGCTTCACTGGGCTCTGAACAGCACAGCAGCACCGGCAGGAACAACTCTCTGATCTGTGTTAAGGAAACTTCCCTGTCCAATCCTCCAGGAGCCCCCCTGGCAGTTATGCTGGCACCCCCTGAGCTGGCACCCAGGCCCCTGCACAGCTGCTCCCCCCACACTCACACAGTCAGACCGCATTTCCTCACCAGCTCCACCTCAGGTTTCCTGCAGCACAGAGTCAGATGCCCTGATCCTTGGTGCAATAACTAACAAAGTAACAGCTGGAGCTTGGAGCCTCCGAGGAGGGACCCTGGACAAAGGAACCCTTGGGCTTTTACACCCTCCCAGTCTAAACAGGGGAAAACCTGGGTCACTGGCTCCTGCCATGTCCCTGAGTGTCCCTCACCTGCCTGTGCCCAAAGTCTGGGGGTCGCTGGCTCCTGCCACGTCTCTGAATGTCCCTCACCTGGTTATGCCACAGGACCCTGGGCTCTTTGCTGTGCAGAAGGTTGGCAGTTCACAGCCTCCTGCCTGGGGCTCTCACCCCCAAAGTTCAACCCGCAGCTTCACTGCAGCTGCCCCTCGAGTCACCTGCCCCCAGTGGATTCCTCAACAGCAGTACCTCCCTGGCTCTGTCACCTGCTATGGCCACCACAGCCCAAATCCTGGGAAGCAACGCCAACGAACAGAGGAGTTGCAGTTGCCTACCAGATACAAAATTTACTCCAGACCGGACCAGAAACAACTAATAGACTATTTCCTAGGCAAGAAAACAAACAAACAAAACCCCACCCTATGCTTCTAGCCTCATGCTACTTAACCTTTATCTTAAATTTTTTTAAAAAGCAAATTCATCTACAACGTAACTGCATTGAAATTATTGCCTCAACCTCACCCGGGATTCAGTCTTGAACCTGAAATCAAGGCAGATTTGACAGGGAGAAATTAGATTCTGCTGGACTACAAAACATTGCTGGTGCCAATTTAAAACAGAGAATTTACCAACTGCTGTAGCACTTAAAAGAGTTTTTTGAGAGGAAACTTCTTCCAAGGTCTTTTAAGCTTCATAAAACAGTTATTTTTTTTAGCATCACTATAAAGAAACCTTCTTTTGAGACTAAATACGAACTTCATTTGATCCCTCTCCCACCCCCGAATATTGCAGCAAAAATAATGGGCAGTCACTTCATGAGACATTTGTTTATCTCAGTGTCTTTGAAGAATGGATGTGATCAAGGACATTAATATGTTTTCTGAAGCAGATAAACATTAAATAACTAAAGACCTTTAGCGACCTCTGGCAATAACAAATAAGATGACACAGTATCACTCATTTAACTTCATCTTTTCACTTGGGTTTCCAGGAGACCTAAATTCTGCTAAAATCACAGACTTATTCTGTGATACAATTTCAAGGGCTAAAGTTGATTCACGTGCTTTAGTGGGGCTCTGCTTCTGCTCTCATATACAGAGAGGATGGTATCTGATACCTAGAGGCTGCCACTATTACATGTGTTGTCAGATCTTCAAAAGACCAAAGTGCCCAAGATAACAACTACTTGAACAAATCTGGCTACTTCCTTTGTGTCTAAATGGGAAGGATAACCCTTTGAAAATTTCATCACTTAAGTGTAAATTCATGGTCATTACATTGGTTTTGATTTTTTGTGTTGTCAATTTGCAAGGCAGCTGAAAACTCTGAACAGCAGAATTCAGTGGTAACAAAATTTGTAGTCCTGCAGACTGCTAAATTATTTTAGTAGGAAGGTCCAAACAATAACACCATGTAGTCTAGATTCTGAAGCCAAGTCCAAATAAACCATGATTTATTGTGTAATCAGATGCTGTTTTACCTCATGAGGTCCCCAAACTCTTCACTACAGTAGACCACTGACCTTGTAATTAAGTGGTCTGCAGCTACCCAAGGCTAAAAGGATTCAATAACCTTGCAATTTAAGTCCACTACAGAATAAGCACATTGCACGTGGCTTGACTGGGAAAACTGGCTTCTTTGTCTATGCCAGAAAAAGGACTTGCTAACTCAGAGCCCTATTTACAAACTCCTCATAGCTCCTCTGCAACCACTGCTGCACAGGGTCTGGCTGAGATGGACTTAATGCCAGTCCCAGGCAGCCTGCGTGTCAGAAAGTGCCTCCTGCAAGACTCTGATCTCTGGACTTGATGCCATTTTACACCTGTGCTGCATGAAATGCCCTATTTAACACTAAGGTAAAGTCTACTCTTGGGGTATCAGCCATTGACAGGTTCTAGCTCCCACAAGATATATGCTACGTTTTGCTTCCAGAGGGCAAAATTCACATTGCCTGTCGTCAACACTGGGGTTTTAGCACTTTAAGTGGAGAATTTCACATTTTTTTGTGACTCCTGCCCACATTTTTTTTTCTAAGTTAGGCACTCATTTCACACTACAGACAGGAAACAGAAATGCCAAATGTGAAGATCTCATGCTTAGATAGATCAGAGTTACTCCTGTCTGTCAGAGAGGTGACAAAAGCATTCAGAACTAAGGACAGGGCAGTGAGCTGGGCTGATTCTTCTCACTGCACCATGCTAAAGAGCAGCTGGACCATCACTGACAGAAGCAAGCGAGAGGTGTGAAACACTTAATATAGCTCAGTTCCAGATGAACTACATAACACACTCACAGGTGTAGGTATCCTTAACTTAGCATCCATTTAGCAGTGATTTCCAGTTCCCCATTACAGGCTTTACCATCAAGTAAAGAAAACTGCTCCATGCCTTCCTCCTTCCCATGCAACTACTTTGCTCTATACCTGGCCCCAAGCAGAACTGGAATTGATTCTAATGAAGATGGAGTTACTGTTTTCCAATAAAAGCACAAGTAGTTGTAAAAGGTCAATCAGACTTACCCTGACGTTGTCTTAGAGATAATTTGTTATTCAAATGACAATGGCACTGTGTTTATTAAGTACAGTTAGTGATCAATGGCACTACCTGCTTATCAGGCAATCCTTGGCATTTTCATAATCTGTCCATACAATAAGACCCGAGCTTCATTTACTCAACATGAGCAGTGGAAGCTCAGAAATAATCACAGATTACTGCTGAGATCTTCCAGGAGGTATTTTAAAAACAGTCTGTCAGCTTCTTTGCCTTGATAAGCTATTTCAAATGTCAAAATATTGGGTCATATTTTTGAATAATAGCTATAGAAATGTAATGTTATGAAAGTTCTAACTCCTCATCTTGCATGGTGGTCTCTGAATCTGTCATGGAAATGCAGGTCTGAAAGTGACTCCCAGGAGAAATTTTTTACTTTTTCTAATTGCTTTACTTTTTTTGCAGTTTCTAGATTTGTAAGCATTTTCTAGGTGACCCACAGATCATCATAGAGAAAATTTAACAAAAGGATTGTTTTTATTAATGTGCTTTTCTTATCCCTTTGAAGTCATTCCAATCCCTGCACTCTCTCATACCAAAGTTGAAAATCACTGATGCATTACAGCTGTCTCTACATTCAAGGCTATGAAGACCATCACCAGCCATTCCAGGAGTGCATTCTAGAATTTGATCATACCATTTAGATGCCAACATAGAACATTTCAAATCTGACAGCAGCTATAGACAAGGAAAAAAAGAAATCTGGAGGAGAAAACTGTTTATCGAAGTCATCAGATATTTGCAGAAAGAATCCTGTGAAATTGCTGATACTTATTATATACATACATATAATGTATAATTGTGTTCTTATCACAACTGGTCACAACAAAGCTTCATCAGAGTCCAATCAAACACGAGTTTTCTATTTACCATTTTCTTGACTTAAATTCGCACATCAGGCCAACTGGGCTTGGTGACTTCTACTTGCTCCCTAAAAAACACCACCCAAATATAAACAAGAATTTTTACTTCTCTCATCATGACTTGTGATTTTCAAAGCACATCGCAAGCATCAAAAGTCACTGCACCATATCAGTATTGCTTATTTGTGGACAGGGAACACAAAACTCAGGTATTTACAGTCTACCTAACTTCAGTAACCATCTATGAAAAATCTGACTCTGATTTTAACTACAGCTGGATTTCTGCCTTAATGTGCCACTGACACTCACAGAGCAATTCAATGGGAGAGACAGAATTAGAATCAGCTGTCCCAGTTCTCAGACTCAACCAAATAACCATGTGGCCTCCCAGCTTGGTGCTTATAAAAATACAACAGCTGCTGTAGTTTGCGTCTGCAAACCATCGCCTAACTACTTTTAAATGCATCTTTGTTCATGTTCAGGCTCAGCTCAAAAGACCCAGGGGGAAGGTAGTGAGAAAAGAGCTGAGAGGCATATAGGCTTTGTGCCTCACAGTCTTCTCAGCAGAAGCAAGTATCAAATGACTCAAGGAACTTTACTCCAGCGCTACATGTTCATTCACTCAGCTTCCCTTGGTATGCATGGAGTGTGCCAGCTGGACAGACGTGAAGAGCAATCCACAGGAACATCACAGAAGCCATTTCTAAAAGTCAATACTACTCCTGGTCTCAGCAGGGACCTCACTGACCACATATGTGCCTTTATGGTCCGCTCAAGCATGATGTCTAATATTTGGCCGATGGAACAGCTTTAATAATAATCTCCGCCCCCAAATGGCAGCTGAATACCACTGATTCTCACCTCACACTGTTTGCTTGTAAACAAACACATTAAGCACCAGTGGAAAAGCCTATTGTTATTACAATGACTATGAAAGTTATTAAGATGCAAATTACATAAAGGTCTTTGTCGTTATGTAGCTCACAGTACAATATCAAAATCATCTTACTTGAACAACTGGTTGTGGGGATCTTCTTCCTCCCCCTCCAATTTTCTCAGTTGCACATCAATCTTCATCTCAACAACTGGGCAGGGGAACAGTTCTACACTGACTGCTCTATGAACTTCCCTCATATTAACCAGGTAATTCACTTAACCCACCAAAGAAGGCACTTCCTGACCTGTTGTGCTGTGCACAATGCGAACGTCAGCACTGTATTAGATCTCTGGTGGCTTCTGTGGTTAGTCAAGTACAGGCCGTAGCATTTCTCAGTTGACTTCTAGCCACTTATCCACATCTTTGATTCCACCAATCCACACCTTTGATTCCACTAATCCATATCTTCGGTACACTGAAGGCTTGGATTCTAACAGCTTCCAGTTTCACTGGTGTCATTAGTGATGGTTGCAAGTGATGGAATTAAAAAACCCCTAACTATTCTCTGCAGACACAGTGGGACTAATGGACAGTACCAGAAACTGTAAACTGTGTCACTACTATTTGCTAAAACCTTCCCATAAATGGCCCACACTGGAATTGGACAGATTCCTGCAGATGTCTCCATCCTTCTGATGATGGTAAGTGACCAGCTTTCTTATAAGCCTTTTCTTATACAGGGGAGGAAATTCTTGCCAGGATAAAATGACTGTCTTCTTTCTTCCACGTCCTTTTGCAATACTGCAACAAAGCTCACGAATCAACTGTAATCTGGCCCTCAATGCCTTGATGCTGATTTACAGCTACTAGAACTCTTGAAATATTACATTTATGCCCAGTACAACTGACATGATTACTCCACCCTCTTGCTTGATCAATCATTTCATACACCTTCAGGTGAATGTAGAGAAGTATGATAAGTGTAGGTGCATATGTAGCTGTATATATATACATTTAGACTTCATTCTAACTCTCTTGGGATAGGCAGTTTCAGTTTTACTTTGGTATAGTACTTACCATAACAGGACTCTGATCTTCACTGTTGCTGTGCTAGAGGACTCTTAAAAATCAGAAGCTGAAAAGATAAAATGACTAATTTTACTGCAGGAAGAATAACATGGTGAGCAAATATAAGCCATCACAAAATGAGCAGATCAAGTAACTTAGTAACTACTAAGACAAATAAAGGAAATAAAAAAAAAAAAAGACAGGAACAGTTAATTAGTAAAACCCATTAAAATTAGTAAAATTACCTGACAGTGTGAGTCAAACTTTCTTTTGAAAGGAAACTGGATGTTTTCTATCAAACCAAATCAAATTTCCCTGAATCTATTCTTGTATTTTGGCAAGGTAAACTGAGCTGTAAATTTGCTTTGCCCAGTGACTAATTCCCTGTTGGAAGTGAACAAGAAGCTCTTGAGTTCTGTCATTAGCAACTGTGATAAAACGACAGCTGGGCAGCTGGAGTTTTTTGGTGCCTGGAGGGATAGGGTCTTGTTTGTTTCACTAAGTGACATTATTTGGTTTGAAAGATCCTGGACTGTGCCTGCAACAAAAAACAGGGCACAGCGATACTCTTTCTGAAGATGGACACTTTTTTTCCAAATAACAGGGTTCTTGACTGGAAAACTATAGAAATGACCCTGTGAAGGGGTGAAGATAATTACATTGTGAAGATAATTACAAAATAAAGGAGCACTACAATGAATCCATTGAGATCTTTAATTCCAAATTGCCACCATCCCAGAAGGAACAAAATGTGAGTTAATCTGACTCCTAAGTATACAATTAAACCTGCCAAGTTCTGGCTCCATAATATGCTGTTTAATATTGAAAAATCTGTCAGTAAACCAGTATGTGGTATTAATGTCATAGTGCTTTGTATTTGCTTCCTTAGGAAATAATAAAACTATTTAGCCAATACAAGCAACATGTTATTTATACACCTTTTGACAACAGTTTTAATGCTGTGTGGGATACTCCCCTTTCCTTCTAATACAATAGCCTTCCCTTTATGGATCGAAATTGGTGAGGGGAGCTGCGCACGTGTTCCACGTGGAATTTACTCAGTAATTCTATTAAGACCTTCCCCACACAGAAATTAATGTTCTCATCTCATTCAATACTCATTCTATTCATTATTTAAAACAGAAGGCCTACTTTCTCTATATATTAAGTTTCCTCAAAGGATTTTCTATTAGTTTCAATGAATTCAAAAGATTAAGCTTCAATACTTCCATGTTTGCTAAACTATAAAACTCTGAGGCTTCCTTTATTTTAATGATGTCTATAGCTGTGAAAAGCTGACAGTTCTGGGGGCTCGTAAGTCCTTTTTAAGTCCTAAGAGAGACAAACTTTCAGACATGAATGCCTTTCCTCAGGTCTAAGAAAGGTTTGTATTCCTGAAAGCTTGCCTCCCTTGTAAAACTATACATCTAAAGATCATTGTGGTTGTACCCACTCTGATGCTTTGATGTTGTTAAAATCAAGATGAAGAGAAGCTGGAATTATACCTCTCACAAAAATACAACATATCTTCCTGCAGGGCAAACTACCTGTTGTGATGCAGGAAAAGGGGCATGTTAGGAAGGATCACATGGGAAGAGAGTGAGTTGTCCACCTATTACTGATACCCATCTCTGTCATTTTCTGCATGAGTAGTCCAATTCAAGGAACAAATTGGGAGGAGTGATCTAAATAAGCTGTGCTTTTACATTTTCCACAGAAAATAAAAGAGCTGATTTGCCTCTGTTTCTGTTAGCAAACAAGTAATTCCTAATTTACAGCACTGTTAACAAGAAGAAGTTCAGACAGAACAGCTTAGATTTGCAGCCACTGCAAGAAATACAATTCAGTAAATATCCAAGAGGATAAAATTATTTAAAGATATGAGAAGATAGAAAACTACAGTCCCAGTGATAGTGTACACTTAATAAAAATTAATGGAATGCTTTAAGTAGCCAGTGGACATAATTCTCTCAGTCTTTCACAAAGAAGTAATGTCATGCAGACAACCTTTTAAATGAGAAGGGTGTGTGTCTTGTGAGGTACTACCGAAAACCCAAGCTGTTTCAATAAAGGAATGATAAGTGAATGGATTCTGATGTCACTGACTCTACAACTACGGCTCTGTGACAAAGGGCAAGCCACTTAAAAACTCAGCACCTCTCAGGAAACTGATAACAAATGCAATGGCCCTTTAATTCCACACATGAATTTTTTTTATCTTACAGTCTGAGAACAGAAGAGCAGTTCCCATAACAACTTCTATATTTTGGGATTCCTACAGGGATGGCCATACTGAAAATGAGCAAGGTACTTCAGCTAATCTCTGACAGCGACCAGAGCAAGGTGTCCCAAGGAAGATGCAAAAATGCAAAAATCTGCCAAGGAGAACTTTCTGCCCGACTCCAGGATGTCGTAGCTGACAAACTGCACAACACACGAGCGGTTAAATTCTTTAAAATGGAGATCAGACTTGGGTTAGCAGAGATTTTCTCATTATTCACCTTCGAGGTCTTTTTAGGGACCAACAACTGTGTGCCCAGTGACAGACCCCATGCTAAGGGCCAGTTGCTATGAACACTAACACTGAGCTGGGCGAGTGCTCAGCACAGGTGGAGGCCCCAGGCTCCTGCTCATCGTGAGAGTGACCCGAGTCAGCCACAGCAGCAACAAGCAGGCTGGAGGGGGGAGGAACACAAACCTCAGTCCTCACAGCTCACATGGGAGGCTCTCACTGCTTCGGAAGGAGTTGTCTGCCTCTCAGTTTCTTCATTTAGAAGCCTTTTGAGAAGCTGGTGTGCTCTTGAGAATGTTTAAAAGAAAAATAAGGAACTTCATCAACATTGCTGATGAAGCAGCTCAAGGGACTTGATACACCTGTGATAAAATACAGCAGCTGGACAAAGGGGTCGAGGGTCACAGTGGTGCTGAAATGCTGTATTTAGGTGTGAAATGCAGTAGTTGGACATCTCTGTGTAATTCTAGAACCTACCATAGATGTCCAGGAGGACTGGGAGCCAAATCCTGTGCTGACACAAGCTCTGGGCAAGTCTGGGGTGTCAGTGGATTGTGACAGACAGAAAAGTACAGCTTGGAAGGCTCTAGAATTTGAGAAAACAAACTCTCCTTCCTACCCATGAATTCATTTCAGTGTCATGAGTAATTGTGCAGTGAGGGGGAAGAAAGGACATTTACACTTATAAAATAAACCTCCAGAAATCTTTTAAAGAGAAGAATCACCTGTGGGGAAAATGAAACTGAAAAAAATGTGGCAAAAGAAAAACAAAACAGAATTCTAAAAATAAAGATGGCATATTAAAAATAGAAGTTTTCCACCCGTCAAATAGGAAAAGGACATTTTTCATGAAAAACGAAGACTCTTTGAGGAGCTTAATTTTAACTTTCTTTCTTTAAATAAAGTATTAAAACTCTAAATCAGTCCAAAATAAGACAAAAATAAGTCTAGCAAAGGAGTAAAGCTGGCCAGGCTGGAAGTCCTGGGCATTGCACTGTGAATATAATTTTGCACCTGCTGAAAAGCTTTGCATGGAGATGTAGTTGTAACACAGGATTTCACCCTATTCTCTAAAGGGAGTCCTCAGCTCAAAGGTGTCAAGGAGATTTTAATGAGAACGAAAACAGGCAGTTTCCCATTTCATCAATGGCCACTTTAATTTAAGGGCAATACAGTAATATTTTTAAACACTGGTGTCATACCCCAAGAGACCTTAAGGAGTTATTACACCTAGGAAACGCCAAGCAGCTGTACCCCCTGCATGATTTGTTTTCAGTAGTACTGTGTGGAAGAATATCTTAAATAGACAGGTGGGTTAAAGACAGGGAGTCTTATTTCTAGTTACAATAGTATAATGCTTTTTGAAGCACATAGCAGCAAGATAACCATGTTTTAATATCTAACGCTGTGCACTCCATATTCTGAAGTACTGTTTGTGGAACCCTATGCCAAGAAAATATGGAATTATGAGTCAGAAACTGTGTAGTGTCATTCAGAATAAGAACTCATGGTGCAAACTTATTTAAATATAATCCATTATATTTTTATCATTGTCTTTCTTGTCTAGCCTACCTCTCTGCATTTATTCCACAGTACTTGCTTAACAGAGGACATACAAGCTTAGTTTTGCAGAGAAAAAACTCCTTTTCTTTATGCTAAGTTACATAAAATTCAACATAATCTCTTTAGAGAATGGGAAAATAACAATTTCTGGGAGTCGAGCATGGATATATGGAGGTCAGCAATTAACTATCCAAGTCTTAAAATGCATTCAAAATGCAGCTGAGAGCAGTAAAAAAAGCCCCAACACATCATATCCCCTAAACTACCTCAGAGCTATTTGCATAAAGGGTCCAGAGGCGGTACAGTATAAGTAGGGAGCTGCAAGCCATCCAAGGAGCACACAGCAACGGCTCTGTTGGATACTCTCTGTGTCTGTGGCAGCAAAAGGGCAACTTCGAAGCTCAGATGTGCAAACAGCTTTAAAGGACTATCAGTCTCTTGGCAGATGCATCAAGCAAAAATCTGCAAACCAGGTAATTTACTAAGTAATTTCCTTTTTAGCAGATTCTACCTTTCTGTCTAAAGATTGCTCTAAGCCAAACAACCTATGTGGCATTCTTAACGCTGTTACCCAAGAACCTCAGAAGTGACAGAATCCTGCCAACAAGAGAGGTAATAAACTCATTCTCTATTTAAAAAATGTGTAGGACTTCATAAAATGGTGCATTTCTTTCATGCTCTGAAGATAGACAATAATTAAGATATATATGACTGCTATACTAGCATTTAAGATGTATTCCATTCTACTGAAGGAAGTCTGCTTACTGTAAAATAAACCCCTAAGTGTGATAAGAATTCAGTGCTAGCAAAAAGAAATAGAAAAACATTTGTTGTCTGGCAAGAGGTAATAGAGGATATGATTATTATTATCATGTCTCTGAAAAAAATGAGGTGCTTCTCCAGTGCAAGAAATCTCTCTGCCCCACAGAGCATAGCTGTCTTCTAATCCTGACAAATACCCAGGCACACAACTACTTTAAATGTATAGAAAAAGATAATGAAAAACTAGTAGACTAATAAAGTTTGGCTTTAACTAAAGCTGTAATGAAAGTGCTGCAATTCTTGGTATTATTTTAAACTGAACCCTTAGCAAAGGGAATTGCCTGATGGAGATTGGCAGTGCAGGTATAGGTGTCTCTACCTCATGGGGCAACAGTTAACACTAAGTTCAAGGGGGAAATTATGTTTGTCTCTTGGCAGAAAGCAAAGCAAAATCACTGGCTTTCAAAATTATTTGTGACTCAGGATGTTAGATATTTAAAATACTCATATTTATTCTGCCAGAAAAATGAAGAAGTGCCTGCTTTTAATGATGAAGAATTTGGAGGATATAAGGTAAACTAGAGGTTAGTAACAGAAATGAGTAAGGTTCCGAAGAGACTTCAATCCCTACAGCAGTGCTATATCTGTTTTTCAGTGTCTGGAAATATTGCTGTTATTGCTAGGTTTGTTTGCTCCATCCTCCTCCCCTGCTGTTCTCTGTTCCACAGAAGCTGCAGGAACCCCTGTCCCACAATGCCATCTATCCAGCTGCCACTGCTACTCCTCTGCTTGACCTTGTGGGGTGTTTGCCTCAACGGGAGGCAGCCCCTTCCAGAGGAGAGTGAGACCATGAGAAGGAGTCCTCTGGATGACATCCTTCAGAGATCTGAAAGCCTCATTTTTCAGTCTGTCCTCAAGAAAGCTGAAAAGGATGAAGAAACTAATAAAGGTATATATCCCACTGGGGACATTTCTTTGCTGATGCTGGCATAGCACTTGGCTGAGATAATTATATCCAAGGTATGATTTCCAAGTTCCAGTATAATATATCTATATATTTACCACTGTAACTAAGGGGAGGGGAAGAATAAGAGAGCTGCTGCAATACACTGACACAGAATTCTCAAAGGTACTTTCTTCTCTAAGATCTCCCTGCTCAGGCAAGGCTGTACCATCACTAAACAGCTACTACATAATAAAAAGGTAGAAGCCTGTCACAGAAACCCTGCCTGTTTGGCAAGTACTTCCCTAAGGAAGCTCTAAGAGGACACACAGAGGACATTCCTCAGTTGTGGACCCACCTAATGTCAGGTCTAGATGGGAATGCTGCCATTCACCTAGTTCCTCAAGCCACTGGTTCCTACACCCCAGTAGAAGTAGGCTTTTTCCACAGCTGGGAGGGCTAGAGGCAGCTCCAGTGTCTGAGCCTCCCAGCTTGCAGATGCTCTGCTCTCACTAGTCACAGGAATGGAAGGAAATCAGACTTGGGGATTGCAAGAAGCAGCACATAGATGCCTGCCAGCAACAAGGAGCACAGAGCCCTTCCAGAGTGGAAGAGGAGCTAGCCGCAAGTGCCCACAAAAAAAGGCTTCCTCCTTCTTCACATGAATGCTGAGTGTTGGTCATGTAGATCTAAGACCTGAAATATTAAAAAGAATGAGTATGAGATACTAACAGAGTTATGACTGGTAGCTGGAATTACTGAGTTGGCTTTCAAAGAATAGCAGGTTATGATCCTGTACCACACAATTCCACCAATTCCCATTTCAACTTCCTTAGTGAGGTTTATGGGGGCTCATTAACATTATTCTTTTCCTTGCACAGAATCAAAAGCCCCTCTTTCAGAATGGCTTTCCAAAAGACAACACCCTGGCGAGAAGTACCTAAGCAAACTGGAGAAGAGACAGCACCCTGGAAAAAGAGATGTTGAGAAAGACACATCTTACGGAGACATTCAGAAGAGGCAGCATCCAGGGAAAAGAGAGACAGAAGACAACCTTGATGTCTATCTGGAGCTGAAAAAGCAACAGCCTCCTGGCAGAAGGTCACTGTTGGATCAGATTGCTGACAGCCCTCGGGCACAGCTAACTTACATGAATGAGTTATCCAAAAGGCAGCATCCAGGCAGAAGGTATCTGATGTACAAGCATCAGCACCCTAGCAAAAGAAGCTGGAATTACGAGGTAGACCTAAATGACCAATATGGTGAGAAACGCCAGCATCCTGGAAAAAGGCACTGGAATTCTGACAGCTCAGACGATACAGGCCCCTGCAACCTTTTTGAGTTCTTCACCTGTAACAAAGGCAGCTTGTTGCTTGATTTAGTAGATGATGTTAGCAGAGACAGGGTAGAAGAAAAACGTCAGCACCCGGGAAAGAGATCAGCATGGGAGAGTGAAACAGGAATGAGAAAATAATTGTGTACCATTTGCATTTGGTGAAGTAAACTGCCAGATCACTAAAACATTCTGTTCACTCCCTTATGGCTTCCTGCTGCTGACCTCTGCACCTACCTTTCAGTGCATCAGTGTTCCCATTGAAGTTAATGGCTTTGTCACACACTTAAAGCAAAGGGACTGAAGGACACAGTTGAATGGAACAGGAGTACTGAGTCTTCAACTCACTCACTTTAGGAAGTTGAGTGCTTATTTCCTTAGGAGCCCGGACCCCAGAATAATCCAACTACGTATTCCTAAATGACTAAAACAGGCTCTTAAATTTCTGTTCTGATGCTCCTGAAGTGAAATAATTATATGGTTTCTCACATCAGTGAAATCAGTAAATTAATAGTGAGGGAGAAAAAAGAACAACATGAAATCTAGTAGGTTTTCAGTTCTAAATGATAACATTTGGGAGACTTGAACCCTTGTGCACTACAATCTGTCCAGACAGTAAGCACTGCAGAGAGACAGGAACTGTTTTCAACTGGAATGGAATAGATGAGTGACTTCATAGTTTGACTTGGAACTGGCACAGGAAAACCCTTTTCATCTAAGAAGTTGCACAGTGTAAAGGGTTACTGCATCCCTGAGCATCTCAGCTGCCAGTTGTGACCCCCTGACTGTGTACACCCACACCAGAACTCCCACCCTGATGTGTCCACACTTCAGTCATGCCACTTGAAATCATGCCTTCTCCTCGGACATTTAACAATGAAGCAAGCAGAGATCCTTTCCTTACAGTGAGGATTTTCTCTCCTCTCAAAGGAATGCTTTTACTTTCTGTGGTCAGACTCCCAAAAGTGTTTACTTGATATGAATGATTCAATAAATACGAATAGTCAACTCTGAGTGTCCTTACTGGTTGTGTAAACATACTGCAATAGTGTGAAAAACATAGAACCAAGCCAAGCTAAATAAAGATAAACAAATTACCATCAAAAAGTATTTTTCTAGGCACAATCTTTTTGCATGCTGGTGGTCAGCACATGTTTATACTTAGAACTGTTCTGAAGTGGAAGGATGATTTGCATATAGATAGACTCAGTTTTTCAATATTTTACCTATATGGCACACAAAACTATGCATCTGGGCTAAACTCACAGCCATCTTGTGACCTACTTCGTAGGGAACTTGATGAGAAATCTGAGTTCCTGTTCATGGGTCTAAACAATAGACTTACTGATTTTTGCAACTAATGTGCAGTAACTGAGTGCTCTGAGCTATTCATGTCACTTCTTGTACATTCAAAGAGGTTACAGCATGTCAGTATTTTGCTAGAACGTTATTTTATAAACAAATGAGTGTAGTTTCCACTGACATTCATCCTTCTCAATACCATCAAGACACATCAGGTGCCTGAAGTGCTCCTTTGAATACGGTTGCTCCCCGGGCAGTACCTTGGAGCTCCTCCTCAGTTATAGAAGTCAGTTTTGCCATATGGTTTAGCTACCTTGAAGAAAAATAATTAATCATTTCAGTGAGTTTCACTGAAGTTAGATGTTCCCAGACTGATCCACACTTAACATGGTCTGTCAAGCAATTTCGAACTTTGGAGACAACATGTGGTTCAATACGTGACAATGGACAGACCTCTTCTATGGACAGGGGGTTTCTAACAAATGCTAAAGAAGTCCTCAGAGAAGATAGCTGGGGACGTTCCAGACTCTTCAACTTCCTTCTGCACACTTGCTGTATATGATGCCTTTTAAAATGTTCTGTTTTCTTTTATCAGGGAAAACCAGATTCCTCTGAAGAATACCATTTCATATACCATTTTCAGCAATGAATGAATGCTTTTTAAACCTCAGGGAACATTACTACATCAGACCACATCCACTTGCTACAAAATGTCCAAAATAAGGGAAAAAGAGGAAAGAAGAAATTCCCAGGTGGGTAACAGTGGGCAACAGCAAGGCTTACATATTTTAAAAATTGTTCCACTTTTTTAAGTAATTCAAACCATATTTCAAATTGTCCAGATTTTTGTTTTGATCAAAAGTACATTTTCTCCCAGTATCTGCATGAAAATTTCATCTCTATTTATTAATTTCTTTCTGTTGTCTGCAGTGTTGCAGACATACTACCAGTCAAGTACAACAATTCTTTCTCCTACAGACATCGTTCTCAGAGGACTGACTGCCATTTGGAATTTGACAGTCTTGTGACTATGAAGCACACATAAGCACAAGTTCTGAAGTTAAGTATTTGTCAGATTTACCTATACCCTAAAATCTTTTGGGCTCTGGAGTTTGGCTAAGGGACTAACCAGAAAATTGCCAGCTTTTTCCTATAATGCTCTGCTTCTTTGAACAGTAATAGTGCAATCCCTTAACAATATGAACAACACAGATATATACTATTTAGTTATAAGGTAAGAATTTGTTAATTGCACATTTCTCATCATCTTATTTTTATTGTATACCTTTCTCTCACTGTCATCTTCCACTAGAATTTAACATCCATGCAAACATCCACATGTAACCTGCTTTGCTCAGTCACTCAGACAAATGCACTTGCACACTCTGGCAATTGCAGAAAGGGGCCTTGCAGCTGCACAGTTACCTGCAGAAGTGCACTATCTGTCAGACAGGATGTGGCTCTTCAGGAATCAGAACAAATCAACAGCAGACTTGGTCATGGAAGTCAGTGGAAAAATCTGCCTTCTCCTCTGCAGAATCTGGATTAAATCCACAGAGTAAAGCTGTGTACTGGCCCTAATGTGGCAGCACAGGCATGCAAAATCTCATTTCCAGCTTTAATTGAAACTAAAACAACCATGCACAGATGAGTTCTTTGTTTACTCCACTGCAATTTTATATTTCTGGATGTTGCCAGTTATTGAGACATCAGGGAGTTTGATTCCTAAAGTACAGCTTTTACAAGTGTCTTCAAAATGAGCTTTGTTTTCAAGGGGAGGAGAAAGTTCATGTGAACCAGCTGTATAATTAACATTTCCTGCAACTACTGTCAACTCCTCTCATCATTACTATTCTGTGCCCCCTCCCACACATTTATCAGCCTCGATCTCCTTGCTGACCACTATAATTAGGATGGGTTGAGTGTTTCCAAGGGCCCCAACAAACACCTTTATTACTACTTATAACGACTCATTAGTTGCAGAAAGTTTGAAAACAACATCATCACTACAGCTGAAGTAACTCACTCAGTTAACATTAAATGTCCAGCTGCAATTTTAAAGCATCATTCAGGACATTGCTATAGATAAAAAATATGATGGAAAGCAGTCAAGTGGAGAAGCACTGCAGGAGGGATGAATCTGGGTGAGGTCTAGACCATACAGAGACTTGTCACAAAAGATGAGACAAGGAAATCCTTCCACATTGGAGTGCAGAAGCCTCTCTAACCTCCCAGTATGAACAGCATGAACTCCCCACTCCTGCAGGGTAAGGAGGAAGGGTTCAGGTTGGACACAGAAACCTCAAAAAAAATAGATGGGGAAATTCCTTGAGAAAATTGAGTTAATGCCTACCTGAGATTACTTTTAGACCTATGTGAAGACATTCGTGCTTAATTTGCCTTGATGAAATCAATGCAGCTTAAAAGTCCCAAGAAGGAAACAAAGACATTTGTCAGGTATCAGCCAATTCACTTTGTCTGCTTTTAAGAGATGAAGGAGGGTAAAACAGAACCAAAATCTTATTAGATCATGAACTGTACTGCTATGCTGGAGCATGACACCAGTGCCTGACAGAGCCAGGCATGTCAGAGACCAACAAAACAGAACAATCCAGCCCAAAGGCAAAAATAGCTCTTGAGTTTATTTCAGCCACCTTGGTTTGAACTGACAGCCAGTGACCCAGAGGAGACAGCAGGGTATCACTGGTACAGGAGTCACTCACTGTTGAGTGACTGAAGGAACACCTTCCCAACTTACTCACAGCTCACATTCCATCCCCTTCTTCATGTCCTTGTAAATTGGAAAGAGGGAAAATCTAGACTTAATAAATTACGCAAATACTCCTGCAAAATGAGACGGAGGTAAACCAGGATCCAATGTGCCATATCAAAGGAAGTTAGTTCATTGCCACCTTCTCCCTATAATGGATACAATGACTATGATGCAGTGTAGGCAATTTAATAGCCGATTGGTATAGGGAAAATGTGAGATTATGAGTGGGAAAACTAAGGAAAGTGAACTGCTTTAAACAGGCTGCCTGAAATATGATTGCTGATTTAAACTAATTTTCACGGAGTAGCATATGTTTCCACTGTAAATTCCCTCGTGATTCTGAAACTGGTACTGTGTGTGGTGCTTGAAGAAGCCATTGTGAAAAAAAGAAGAGGAGAGACAAAAGTCAAGAAAAATAAAAAATATAGTAAGAATTTATGAAAGGTTCTCTGAGCAAAAGCAGTCAAGACAAATAGCAAGCTCTTCGAACAAGCAGGTGGCTTTGAAGAAGACAGCAACAAAACCCCTGCAAAACGATCATAAATCACTCCCTGTCAAATACCAACTGATGGGGGTATTCTGCTTATTGCTTTTAGACATGCTGTTTAGAGAAAGGGATTGGTTGCTGCACAGAGAAGACAAGAGAGGCTAGAGGAGTCAGCACCCAGATATGGTGTGCTTGAAACCTGCAGTGAGCCCTGATCGGAATCCAGGCATGTGGGGTATGGCTCCTACAGTTACACCGTTAAACGGAATGGAAATGCAAAGGAATTCGGGATCTTCCCGCCTCTCCTAATTCGCCTACTCTGTGCTGCCATCCCATGGCACTCAGGGCCAACATCACCAGATTACTCACTGCTTTAAGGGACCAGACAAACTTGGGATGACGACTGGGCTTGCCAGTACTGAAGCAGTTAAACCACAAACCAGGGGCTCAGCAAGCTGTCAGCTGCAACTCTTACTGCTGTCAGTTTTGATTGATAAGACTGCAAACACAGGGAAAATCATGGCTTTGGCATGAAAATGCAGCTTCTATTCTGTCTACACAGACTAATTAAACAGGTTTGTTATGTATCAAAATGTTTACTATAAGCAACTTGAGTATATTGAATATATGAGCTTTGATAAAAGCAACAATGATATGCATATATTTTAGTTCTCTGAACAAAATGAAAAATACAGAAAATGTCGATTTATATCTACCTAAACAAACAAAAACATTTTCTTAGATAAATTTAAATCAAAGATCATTTATGTTGTAGAAGAGTTTTGTGGTACCCATTTCAATGCTAGGAGATTTAAAACGGATTTTAAAAAATTTATTATTAAATTACAAAATTGAATTTAGGCCAGTTTTAAAAGCAGTACTACATTAAATTAACTAACCATTTAGTTTAGGGAATACTTAGGAAGAATATTCTGATTTTCCCATGAACAGTCTGATTTTCCACTCTGCTTATGCCCCAAAGTCTATATTGAACTCAACAGTGTTAAATTTCAGATATTTTAAAACTTTTTTCAGTGAGTAAGCCATATTTGTGCAAAAACATTCCACTGAATTCCTTGAGAAATAGACAGGCATCATCAAGTATTACCTCTTGTCTGCATTAAAGCCTGAGGTTAGCTGAGTTTATTAGAGCATGGTGCTAGTAACACCAAGATGGTGGGTCTGATCCCTGTATGGGCCATTCACTTAAGAGTTGGACTTGATGATCCTTGTGGGTCTCTTCCAACTCAGAATATTCTGCGATTTACCTCTTTTGTGCTGGGATCAGAGTCTATTATTTAACATTCCAAATGGCACCGAAGGTATTACAAGCAGTTGAAGAACACAGGTGACTCCCAACTAGAACACATTTCTGACAGGGCTGTCCCAGGGCTGTGTTCCCCTTTTCAGCTGTATTCCTACTGAAGTCTCTCCTCTTGGACATCAGTAGCAATGACCAACTGAGGAACAGACCAGGTTCTAAAATTCATAGTTAAAGAGTTATTACAATTCACAAACATATTTTTCAACTTATTTACTCAGTATTTGCAGAGAACTTGGAGTGCAGCAGAGGAGGAGTTACCTAACAGGGTTTTGTTAGCTGAGCCTTTATATCCCAGTGGCAGGATGGGACAGTACATGCCTGACTGTGCCTCTGGAGCAAGTGTTTGGAATGCTTTTCTTTCCTGTACCATTGCTTGTTTGCATTGATTCACAGAGTGAGCCATTACTGATTCAGATGCAGTCCCCAAGAGCATCTATAGAACTGCAGTAAGGTTTAATTTGTCCCCAAATACCTCTTCCTATTGCAACCAGCTGGATGAAGACAAATTAATTTTTGAAGAACCGTAAACTGAATTGCTTTAGACTGATCTGGATGTTTTCACTTTGTGAACACACTCTGCATGGGAAAGCGTGATGAGCCTGACTAAATGACAGCAGTCAAAGTCTATTCTTATTTACCCCAGCACAAACCTAGATTATGTAGAAAATGCTAGTTCTGTTAAGGAACATGAGGCCCTCAGGAACACAGAAGCCCACATTTGCCTTTGGGAACAAACTGACAGCATTCCACACATCACTACACCTGGCATGCTAACTTTGGAATATCACTTCTCTAATTGTCTCTGAGAGACTCCCAGTAAGTCTAATACTTTCATAAAGATACAAATCATATTAGCAGGTGCAGTCGCTTCATGGGAAATGAGTTCCTCAGGAAGGGCTAAAGACCATTTATATTCAGAAACATGCAAACAACATTTTCCTTTCAAAATGGTGAATGAAATTTCTCTTTTCAAGGGTGATTGACACTATATGGTGTTTTATCAGTACTTTAAAAAGATTCATCCGGCGAGATGTGCTCTCATATCTTGTGGTCAAATGCAGAACATGCAAAAGAGCATAATTAAGATTCAGTGAAATGCACACCACAGCATGTCGTCATCCTCCTCACAAGTCACTGCAGGTAGTCCTTCTTTGTGTCTCAGCAGTAGGCTACCAGACTTCAATTGTTGTATTTACCACTTTAATAAGCCTTTAAGACTTTCCTTTTGAAAAAGAGCAGTTACTGAAGCTGTAGAGAAAGACAGGGTTAAGGAAAGAGCTTGCTGTTCTGTACAACCTCTCTCTTCCTTATGCCCGGTTCTTACAACTTGGAAATGACAGGAGAGGGTGAGCTGCCTGGGCCAGCAGGGCTTACAGTGCACAGGCAGGACAAGAATCTTTACAGCAAAGGCTGTGAAATCACTGCCGAGGCCCCTGCAGGCTCTTGGCTGCTCTCAGATGGCCCTGCTATGCCATCTAGTGACAGGCATGTTTTCCATCCCTCACCTACCCCTTTTACTGCACACTCCCAATGACAAATCACGCACATGAAACAGGAACCAGAAAACTGAAATGCCAACAGAAACCTCCCCACGAGCTCTGCACCTGTAAAGATCTTGCAGCTCTTCTAGAGACACATGTATTGCTGTTCTTTCACTGCTCAGTTAAATATAACTCTCTGGCCTCAACAGAGATCTGGACAAAAGGGGCGAAGTAACAACAAAGGGAGAGGTGGTACCACCTGAGCTTTTGGGGGCATAGGTATGGCTCAGCGCTAGGAAACCGTCAAGCTCCAGCAAATCCAGAGGGAGAACAACACCACACCAGGTGAATCCTCTAAGGTAGTAAGCCTCAGGCTGGTTCCTGCACTCTTCCTCCTGACCCCACCATGATCCCTGCTGAAAATGTTTTAAAGGATTTAACTTTGAGGGTAAAAGAGCAGGACATGATCAGTGAAAATCCACCTTTAAAGGACAGGACTCAAGTGTAAATAGCATTGTCAGGTAAGAAAATCTCTGCCTCCAGGAGCTTGTAATTCTAACCTGAAGTGTGGCTACACACTCCTATTGTCACCTCCGTACAACTGGGAGTGTGGGAGAGCAGGGACTGCTGCCAGCTGAGACTAGACAAAAACTGGCATCAGTAGGGGGATACTGGGAAGCCTCTGCCGCTGATTTCCACAGCTATTTGTCAAGCGGCAAGTAGATTCTTGTACTCCACCTGTGACTGAGAACACGTCACCTGTTGCAGTTTTGGGACACTTCTTTTAGGATAAATCGGCACGCTGGGAAAGGGAACGTCGTTGATGCTGGCAACACTGTTTCTTTTCAGCGTGCTCAGCGACGAGTCTCTGAGCACAGAACCACCGGCACCCGGTGTTATGTGAGCGGGCCCGAGGCAGCGGGGGCCGGACCGGGGCCCGTGTCCCCGCCCCAGAGAGGGTTCTGTCCCCGCCCCAGAGAGGGTTCTGTCCCCGCCGCGGTGCCACCCCTGCCTGGGCTCCATCGATAGCTCTGCGCTCGGCAGCCCGCCCCGGGGCCGGACGAGCCCTCCTTGTCCCCTCCCTTTCCTCCCATCGATGTGTCGGCGCTCGCCCCGCCCTCCGGCACGCTCTGCCGCTCCCGGCACCCGGGACGGACACGCTCACCTGCCGCCGGGGCGCTGAGGTGAGGTGGACCCGGGCCCGGCCCCGAGCTTTCCCCAGCCGTCCTCAGCAGTCCCGGGCCGCGGCTCCTCGGCCGGGCGGGGCGGCCCCTCAGCGGCCTCTCCCCCGGCGGGCGGTGCGCGCTAAGCCCCGCCCCTCTCCCTGCGCTCGCGCAGTCGCGGGCACCGGCCCCGCCCCCGGCAGAGCGCGCGGCCGCTCCCTGAGCGGGGCTGCGCCTGCGCGCGAGCGCGGCGGGACCACCAAGGGGGCCGTGCCCGGCCCAGCCCGGCCCCGGCCCCGGCCCCGGCCAGCCGTCCCCCCCGCTCCAAGCCCTCCCTCTAGCCCCACGGCGCCCCCTCCGTTCGTTTCAGGCAGCGGCGAAGGGCGATGCGGCCCCCGCGCCCCGGCGGCCCGTGAGGGCAGCGCTCGGCAGCGATGGCCTCGGGCTGCCCGGCGGCCTTCGGGGACCCGGGCGAGGTGCGCGAGGGCTTCCTGTGCCCGCTGTGCCTGAAGGATCTCCAGGCGTTCCGGCAGCTCCAGGCGCACTACGAGGAGCAGCACGCGGGCGAGGACCGGGACGTCAGGGCGCAGCTCCGAAGTAAGAGCGGCCGCGGTGACGCGGAAATCCCGTATGGCGATGGCTGCTCGTACTGCGAGCGTCTGACAGTACCGAAACAGTAATTGACCGGCTTACGGTCGAGGTTTCAGTGTCATTCTTCTATAAGTCTCCTTAGGCCAAGCGTAGCGTTTACATTCTTCCGATACTTTTCGTAAATAAGTTCTAAAGCAAGCGCTAAAAGACGTTACTTTTCAAATATCGTTTATGCACGATTTTTATTATTGGCCTTTTGGGGTTTTTTTGTTTGGTTTTATCTGAAAAGTTGGATTTATATTGTAACCCAGTGGATTCCCAAGCATTACTTGAACACCACACAGGACATGGGAAATCTCTGGTACTTGCCAAGTTCCAGTTCATTAATTTCTTGTTTTGACAGTAGATAAAACTGCGGTTGCAGTTAAAGTGTAACATTAAGAGATGTTGTTGATGGAAAAGAATACGGGTGGTGGAGCTGACAGGAGATGCCGGAGTGTCTCAGGGCTGTGCTATGGATTACCAACTTTGACTAATGTTTGGAAAATAGCTGTAAATTGTGTTTTACTAGGGTATTTCCCTTTTTTACCCCCCCTTGCATATGCAATATCATTTTACATTGAGAGAAAAATGTGTAAAATCTGATGATACTTCTGTATGTTTCCTGCAAAAATCTGGTTGGTTTTGTTCTATTATGCTACAGGTACTGGCCTGGAAGTATGTTTGTTTGTTTGTTTGTTTTCTCCTGAGATTGATTAATAATTCAAAAGTCTCTTTTCTTGGTGAAACCTTAACCCTAACAGGGGGCTGTTTAGTACTTTCAAAATTATGTGAACAAGCACACTGAAATTCTTTGTTTGTGTAACAAGACAAAGAAAGTGTTGAACATACTTGAATCCGAAGAAAATAACTGGGAATTAGAAGAATCAAGATATTGCTATATGGTGTCCCAGATGCTGCGAGACAGGTTCCATAGTTTAAGACATATTGCTGTTTTACGGTGAAGTCCCTGAATGGAATGCCCTAACCTACTATTTTGTGTTTAGAATCTCAGTGCTGCTTTATGACAGACAACAAAGAGCATTTCGTGTCATCTGTGGTGCTCTGAACTGCATTCTGGTTCTAAGAACGTGTTGAGGATAAACTTGTCATCCAGGAAAAAAATTTGTGCTAAAAGAAGAGGAATAATCCATACTGGCTTCTTGTGATGAATATTCAGTGACTACCTGCTACGTTTGATAACTTGGCTTTATCTTTTTCAGATCTAGTCCAGAAGGCCAAAAGAGCAAAGAAGAAATTGCTGAAACAAGAAGGAGATGACAGAACTGATTCTGGATCTCAGGAACGATATGAGTCATTCAGCTATGGTGGAGTAGATCCCTACATGTGGGAGCCCCAGGAAGTAGGTAGGAGAGCTAGAAAGCAATATGCAGTGGGGATAACTTTTAACCTGAATTGGGGAAGTGCTGATGTATTGCTGAAGCGGCTTGGAATTGTGTCTGTGCCTTGGATTCACTGTAGCGGGGGATTATGGTTTGTACACTGACTTTGTGCAGCCTACCTACGTTGTGTGGGGTGTGGGGAAAGTGCAGATAATGGTCAGAAAAAATACGTGGGTAGGATCAGAACCCAGCTACCCTTAAGGCAGCTGTTTGTCATGTCATTGTGCCTGAGCTGCTGAGGTCTGCTGAATCTGTGTTTACCTCTGTGCAGCTAGCTTCATCTTGTGACTTTACAAAACAAATTAATAATTAATAACTAAGCTATATAAATAATAACCAAGGCATATAAAATCTCCAGCTTTTGGGCTGCACTTAAAGTAATTGTTAGCTTGCATGTTTGACAAAAAGATTATCCAATTATTTAAACTCTTTCAGCTTTTTCCTAGAATTTGAGGTGCAGAACATCTGTCATTAAAAAGAGGTTTACTTTAAAAAGAACACAGATTAAAAAAGAAAACAACCTCAAACCCACTCCTCTGAAGATAAGTCTACATTTGTAGAATTTCAAGGATAAGGTGACAGCCTGTAATTACAAGTGCTGCTACTGGCAATTGCCTGTTACTGTAGCTGACATATTGTTGCTATTTTTGGGGGAAGAAGCAGCACCATCTCTGGTGGACCCTGGCAAAGTTTCCCCTGTGGTGCTGACAGACTAGGACTGAGCCCTTTGGGTCTGCACGGTCTGAGTTCTGTAGATTATTTTACTTTTGACTTTATGATTGCTGCTCAAATAATTAGATAGTATAAATATTAGCTAAGAATAAATTTAGACAAGGTTTATGAACATTGGAGAAGTGAGAACTGTTTTCTCATCTGAGTAGAGAAGATGAGTCATAGGGATTTTGGAATGGGATTTGGTGGGTCTGTGAAAGGGACCATGTGACATCACCAAAGCAGCGGCGGAATTCAGTTACCCAGAGGAGTCCTTTCCTATGAATAATTCATCATTTTTTGGTTATTTCATTAGCATGAGGAAGTGAGATTCTTACACTTACATAGTAGCATCAGAAAGCAACATCTGATGTTGAGTTCTACCAGTTGGAAAAAAGATTATTGTTTTAAATTTTGTCTGTAAGTTTGACTTTTAATACCTGGCTCGCCTTATTTGGAAGAGGAGTAATCGTAAACCAGCATTGTTGAATATGAATTGTACATTTCTTAAATAGATGCTATATTGTTCTTTTGAATACTCAGGGATCAGTTTTCTGTAAATCTGAACTGTCATCAAGGATTTGATTCAGACTCCTAAAGGTGGAGAGATGATCAGAAATCTGAAAGCATAGACCTCTAGTAATCAGTGGACCTGCCTCTTCCTTTGGTTCAACATGTAGCCAGGGAACTAAGAAGAGAACAATTAGAGAACAGTTCTAGTAGGTAACATCTAGCTTGCTAAATGTAACTGAGGAATGAAGAGGGGAAAAAATGTTATTGCAGATGTTCTCTTTAACGTAGTGCTTGTTGTTTTCTGTGGTGGAAGTAAAACACTATTTATTGCCAGTCTGGAGATTAGACTTTACCCTGCATGTTTTATTTAGGGCAACACTATAAAAATGTAGGATTCTAATGTGTCTTTAAAATTGGATTTGAACATGAGAAATAAATGGTGAAAAAAGAGACAGCCATCTTTCAAGAGGCATTTAAATCCATGCAGAATACCTGGGTGACTAGGACAACTTTCTGTTATCCTTGCAGGTGCTACAAGAAGCCATCTTTCTGAATTCAAGAAACACAGAGCAGCCAGGATTGATCACTATGTAGTTGAAGTTAATAAGTTAATAATCAGATTAGAAAAGGTAAATTTGGTGCTTTTTAATATTCCAGCCTTCTAAATGTTTCCTAGATTTAAAAAAATTAAATTTTTGTATGAAATGTGCCCATTTATCTATCAGTACACTATATAAAGGATACTAAACTATGATTCCTCACATACTACCTTGAGTACTGTGCATGGTTTGACCCTATACTGTTGGTATGATTTCTGTTTCTATGCACCATTTTCAAGATGAAGATGCTGCTTCCACATACTTCAAAAACCATCTGTTCTCCTGATTTTCTCTGTCTTTTACTTTACTAAATTTCTCCCTCATGTTTTTGTCATGATTCTTCCAGCTTCTCATTCCTCCAAATCTGCCAATGATACACTTGCATTTTGACTGAGATGCAGTAATGTTGGCTGCAGTAAGGATTATGTCCTAAATGGCTGATTTGTACAGGTTTGACAGTCATTGTTTATCACTTGTCTGAATACGGCATTAGAAATGGACAGGACAGTTGCATGATTGGTGTGAAACAGGCTGAGAGTCCTCTCTTAAAGATGCCAGGTTTCTTTTTCTTGTTGGGCTGAGTTGTGTTGCGTTTTTTTCGTTGCAAAGTATAATTTTCTTGAATATATTTTTTATCTTCTGCCAGCTTACATCGTTTGACAGAGCAAACACTGAGTCAGCTAAAATAAGAGGTTGGTGTAAGTTTACCTTGGACTTTTTACCCCTATAGTTTATCCAGCTGATGAATTAATTGAATAGCTTACGTGGTGTGTATTCCTGCTCATAGCTATAGAGAAATCTGTTGTGCCTTGGGTCAGTGATCAGGATGTTCCCTTCTGCCCAGACTGTGGCAGTAAGTTCAGTATCCGAAACCGACGTCACCACTGCCGCCTCTGTGGATCTATTATGTGCAAGAAGTGCATGGAACTCATCAGTCTGCCTTTGGCAAGTAAGTACAGTCTGTGGAGTTAACTCCTCCTTTTCTTAGTGTGCTCTGGGTGCTAAGTGCATCCTGGCTGTTTGCCATTAGAAGAAAATATGCTTATAATAGTCTGGTTGTGCAGAAAACTTGGTCCTTAATGTGTCATTCAGTTTCATCCAGACACTTGTTTGTGAAATACAGTACAAAGAATGATTTCTCCATTTTTTTCTCTGTTCCTTCTTCAGATTTGGAAGTGTTGCATAACACTGAAAAAATTACTAGAAGTAGTATGTACTCCTGGTAAATATAGCTAATATTTAGTGTACTGTTCTTTTGAGTACCATAACTATGGTTAATTAAAGTTATCAACTTTAAGAACTGCCAAGGTTCTTCACATTTAAAAATATTGTGGATATTTCCAGTCTTCCCCATGATCTTCAAATGTTGGACATTTGCACAACAAATTAAGGAAATTCATCCTTAGGCCTTTAAAAACCCCTTCAGACTTTTTTCCTCATCTGGTGCACTGGAGAGGAGACCATATTTTCTGTGGAGATAAATGACATCAGCTGTGCTTTTTCGAGGTTCAAGCACAGAATCTGGACAACAGTAACATACCCGTTCTACACGTTATTCTCTAACTGTGCAGGCTTAAACATGAGAACACTTCTAGGCATAAGCAAAGTAGGTGGTTCTCAGCAGTCTGCTCTCTAGCTGGTTTTAAGTACAGCAGGCTTTACAGTGAAGACCCTAATTCTGACTTGCAGTCTTGGTTGTCGTGCAAACCTTGCATGTCTTTCCTTCAGCAGACTGTTTCAAACGGTTTTTTAATGTTTCCTGAATGTAAGGTTTCTGCTAAAGGGCAGTTTGTTCGTGTTGGTAAAATCTGTTGGCTTCTCCAGTTACTGTAAAATTACATGTGTATAATTTTTAGGCAAACTCACTAGTGCCAGCAGAGCGGCCTTGGGTTCTCAGAGCAGCCCGAACTCCTCACCTAACAGTGTGCACGGCTCCCGCCGTGGCAGCATCAGCAGCATCAGCAGTGTAAGCTCCGTGCTGGATGAGAAGGATGACGACCGAATCCGCTGTTGTCGGCACTGCAAAGACACCCTGTTGAAAAGAGAGCAACAGATTGATGAGAAAGAATACACGCCAGAGATTGTGAAACTCTATGAGGTAAATCAAGCTCTGTGCTCAGTGTATATGTCTGCAGTAGTCACTACTTGACTTGTTACCTCATGTCCAAGCTCTTACTTTGTGACTTAATATTCACCTGCGTGAGACTGTTGCCTCTTCTGACACATAACGAAGACACGTCTGAAGTGGTGGAGTCAGTTGCAGTACAGTATTTATATCCCACAATAACTTCAAATGTTTTTTTAAAATACATCTTCCTTCTCATCATCTGGAACTAGTAGTTCAGAGATGCCTCTCTCTTAAAATTGTGAATTTGTTTAAACCAATGATCTTGGTTGATGGGCTGCACTGGAGCTATAAGACTCCGTGTTGTCAGTACTGTTTGTCCTCACACTAATGGCAAATGCTTTTTTGAACCATCCATGTCAACAATGTGTTCAAATATGCTTTGCAAGCAGGTACTGACAATCACCAGGTATCTTTTCAGTACAGTCCACAGACTCCCCAGGTTATTATTGATGGGAGTTTCTGTTGGTGCTCTTTGTGAATAGATTTAAGGCTAGAAGTTGTCCAAGTCTTTCATTCAAAAAGATTCTGGATTTAAAGTCCACCTTGCAGGGTACAAGGAGTCTTTCCCTGTTCCTGACTGTGCCATATGTATTCTGAAGATAATTGGAGGGTCTTGTCATCCTGCATAGTTTGAGTAGCTTTCATCATGGTCAACTTTGAATGTGCACAGGCAGCATGAAAAGGTTTATGTCAGCATGTTCTTGCAGTTGTGTCTTAATGTAAGTTCTTTTTTTTATACATTTTGTTTTAAACAAGAAACTCCGACTCTGCATGGAGAAGGTTGACCAGAAGGCACCAGAATATATAAGGATGGCAGAATCACTAAAGTAAGCCCCATTTGCTGATGATGTTTATGAATATATGTTATTTCCTCCCTTAAATGTGGGAAGTAGTAAGGAAGTGGTGTGTTAAGGCTGCAAGAGTGTGTAAATTATAAGGAAAATCATTACCTGTAGTCTTCTGGATGCTCTTCAAACAAAGTAGTACTGAACTAACTGTTAATGGTAACATACAGAGAAGTTGTTTGATTTTTGTAAAATTTTTTTAAAGCCACTTCCCAGTGAGGCACCACTGTCAGATTTTGACACATCATCTTTGCAAAAAGGAAGTACAAGGCCTACAATACTTGTGTAAATGAGCCTCTTCAGAACAGTTGCCCTGAGCTGGATGCTCTGGCTTCCAAGGAATGCCAGCAGCTGAGGATCATTAGAACGCTTCGGCACCTTCGCCCGGCAGTTGTTCGGGGTGTACCTGGCATACCCTGTGCTGCAGTGGATAAGCAGCATTCTCATATTTCAGTTTTGTGCATAATTCCTTGCAGTAGTTTTTTGTTTCACAGGGGTAACTTAAGTCTCTCCAACTCTATCTGCAAGAGGTTGCCGGGTTAGACTTCTGGCTTGTATAGGGAGAGAAATATGCACCTTGGTCTTGGACTAGGAAGCATGTCTTTGGGGAAAGTTAAAGTTAACAAATATTGCTGTACCTGTCCTTCAGATCTAGTGGTTTTAGAAAAATTTGTAACAAAGCTGTTTTTGTAAAAACAGTCCTCCCAATAGGAAGAAAAGTACAGAAGGTAAAAAACATGCTAAGCTGTTACTGCTTTTTGTCATGACTTCATGAGAGGTGGTGTTATGTGGCTCAACAAATGGAGAAAAGTAAAAATACAACTGTCCTGGATAATGGAAGCACATCAGAAAACAACAGGCTTCTTACTGATGAAATTAAAGATTTCTGACTAGTAGTGAGTCTCAGAAACTGGAATCATATGGATAGTGAAATTACTTTTGAGAGAGTGATCCTTTTCATTTATATTTGTGATACAAAAGGACAGGGAAGCTAAAAGCTGGTGAAGAGTCTTCCCCATTAAATCCAAATTTATCAATAAATGGGAAACTAGTAAAGTGCCTGTAATTGATTGTGTCCTCATGTGGACCATCAGTTACTGGCATCTTAAATACTACACCTGTGTGGGGTGTGGGCTTTTGCTTTCTGACAAACCCTAATGGAGTTAACTATTGTGCTTTAATGGTATAGTTAGTTATTAGTGATTTTTCCACACCCAATCACCTGAAAAAAACCTCACAAAAAAGATACATTCGCTAAGCATGTGAGTATCTAATTGACAGAGTGGCATTCTCGTGTTAACACACAGTTTCTCCTAGAATAGTAAGCAATAATACAATCATAAATAAAATGATCTTCTATGAAGTGGTCATGTTTGCAATATGATTGTAATTTTCCACTTCTGTCACAAAGAAAGGTTTTTTAAACATGAGGTTGAAATAAAATCATTCGACCCTTTAGTGTTAGCAGTTCTTACCATTGTCGAATCTTGGTCATCTTGGGATAACTTGTAGTGTTGTATGTGTTGTTAGCTGGATGCATGACTTACTGTAAAGTTCTCTTTATTTCTTCTTAGTGCAGGGGAGACAACCTACAATCTTGAACATGCTAATGACTTGAGAGTGGAGATCCAAAAAATATATGAATTTATAGATTCCTTAAGGTAAAAGATCATCTCTTTCCCCTTTCTGCCCCAGCATGTGTGTATCTCCCTCTGTTATGACTTCACTGATTATGTGGATAACCAACCAATTTATCTCCTCAGTTGTAAAAAGCATTTGAAAAGGTAGATGCTGTTCCTGTGCACCATCAATTTCTTCTTCCTTTTCTGGCCTTAAAATTCACGCATTCCTCTGCAGTGGGACTAACCAAGCATAAAGGAAACAAATAGCAGCACTGTTTAGGGGGAGGGGGATTGTTTGTTTGGGGTTTCTTTGTTTTTTTTAAAGGGTGGGAGTGGAAAGTGTTATAAATTCTGTTATCCAAAATTGTTTATCTAAAAACATCAGAAATTTTTGATCCAATATTGTCTCTCCCCTTCTGTTGCATTTCTGCTGGCCTTTTTCTTGAACTGATGCTCCTGTATGTTTGCTTTGATTCAGTAAGAAGATTTTGAGTCTAGGCTTGCATGAAGATCCTCAACCTCATCCTAAAACACTACAACTTCAGCGAATGATAAGATATTCAGCTACACTCTTTGTTCAGGTAAATAGAGCATATGCTGTGAGATGAATGTAAATTTTATATAGTGTTCTGTTCTTTGCCAGGCATCCCCATGGTTTGAAACTGTTTTGACAGGAGGTTTAGTTCTAAAACTTTTCTATAGTTCCCCTAATGACTTATGGTAGCCTTAAATAAGCTGGCTTGAGCACAGATCATGCACACAGCAGCATTGGATCTGGGACCCAAGAGGTGTGGGAGCCTTGGCTCTGGCTCCTGCTGAGGTGTCAGCCCACTCAGCAGCGCAGCCGTGGCAGCAAAGGCGTGCATGGACCTGCAGCAGGGACTGCAGTGTAGAACCATCTTTGGTGTGTCTGTGGGGTTTCTGCTGGTAGTATTTCTCTTCTCAAGGACTTGAAAATTGGCTGAATGCCTGCAAGCAATACTGTTCACAGTATTTTTTATTTCAATTTTTGCCAGGAAAAACTGCTTGGCCTAATGTCCCTGCCAACCAAGGATCAGTATGAAGAACTGAAGAAGAGAAGACTGCATATGGTAAGACAGGTTAGGATCTGTTATATCTTGCATGAGTCACAGATGTAAGCCTGAGAGCTGTGTGGGTATGACTAGTTGCCTTCAACACTGGATTTCAGTTTGTCATTTTTTCATGTGTATTGTACCATACCCTTTTCCAGGGATTCACATAGCTGCTGCTGTATTCTGCCCAGAGCAGAAGTAGGTGTGCATGGAGCAGCAGCTGGGTTAGGTGCATGTGCTGTTCTGCTGCAGTGTGTGCAGAGCAAGCCCTGAACTGAGTATGTTAGTTTACATGGACTTTGAAACGGTGTTCAGGAGTTCACTTGCCCAAGCAGAATTTAGAAACCTCTTTCAGTGGTGAAAAAAGACATTTAGAGTAAGGATGCCTCTTCAGTGAGAGAGTTTTTTCGGTTAGGAGGGAGGACATCATTAATGGTAAACTAAACCAACTTTGTTTTGAGGTATAAATTGAGAAATCAGAATCATCCCATTCCAAAAGCCAATTATATCGATGACCTTAAACACTGATGTTCTATTATAGGTGTCTGCTGCTGTAGTCAGCTGTGATACAATTACTGTTCAAATCAATCTAGACCACTGTGCATTAGGCATTAGCTGCATTAGGCATTTTTTTTTGCTCTGTAAAGAACAGTGTCACTCCTCCTACTTGCCCTCAAGTTTGTAGAGGCAGATCTTATGGGATTTTGGTCCATATCATCACAAACTCACAGGAAGCATTTTCTGTGAAGTAACCAGAACTGCAGCTGATCCCTTTTAGCGAGAGCGAGCACCATCTAAGATCAGCTAACTTGTACTCGTGGATTTAGAATGAAATTTTTCAAGCTCGTGATGTTTTCTTACTATGTGTTTTTTGTTTTAGGTCACTCTCGAAACACAGGGAAAACAAGAGGAAAATCAGAAAGAGTTTATCTCCAGATCTGCAGCTGCAGTTAATGGTGATGAAACTCACATGAGAAAAGGAACAGTCAGGAAATCTGAGGGCTGGTTACCCACATCTAGCATCTCAAGAGAGAGTGAGAGAGCAGACCCACTTCTTCAGCAGATTGACAATATCACATCCTTTATTGAGCAAGCAAAGGCAGCTAATAGGATAGATGAGGTCCATATGTTGCAAGAAAACCTGATGCAGCTTCAGGATGAATATGATCAACAACAAACTCTGAAAGCTATTGAGCTTTCCAAAAAACAGGCAGAAGAGGAAGAGATGCAAAGGGAGGAACTTCAGGTCCTTCGTGAAAAAGAGTGGGAAAGAGAGCGGCATAAATTCATGTCTCAGCATTCACGGACACACTCCTTAGACTTCAGAGAAGTCAAGCAGCATTTGGATATTACTCAGATCAAAGGGGACACGAGTTCTGAAACTCCTGCTGTTGAGCAGCTGCCAGCTCAAGAGCATCTGACCTTCACACTCAAACCCCAGAATGTCCCACAGTGTGACCTAGACAGAGATCAGCCAACCTGCCTAAACCCCTTTGAAGATGAAGCAGATACCCCTCAGGCAGAGGAAGATCCTGCTAACCCATTTGCCAGAAACACCTCTCCAATGGTTTCTTTCTCTAACACAGCTCTGCAAAGTGATAAAAAAGAATATAATCCATTTGAAAGTGAGGAGGAGGAGGAACAAAGTAATGGAGCACCTGGCAGTACTTCAAACCCTTTTGAAGAGGATGAAAATCCATTTCAAAAGGCTGGTGAGGGCAGTTGGAATTCAGGGAATCCATTTGAAGAGGGATCCTCTACTAATCCCTTTGAAGTGGAGGATGGCAGTGAGATCTCTGGAGAGGAGGTTATAGAGGAAGAGCTGCTTCTCCAGCAGATAGATAATATCAAAGCTTATATATTTGATGCCAAACATAGTGGACGACTGGATGAGGTGGAGGTACTGACAGAGAACTTAAAGGAACTGAAGCACACATTAGCAAAGCAGAAGGAGAAATCCAACTGTTGAAGCAGCAATAGGGCTGTGTAATAATTCAATCTGCTGTTAAATATGGGAAGGTAAGGCAGATACTTATAGGCTGGAGTACAGATCACAAGAGGGAAGTGGGAGAATCCTGACCTTAAAGCACTTTCATTTAGGCATTGCCACTACTACACAGTCTTGAAGAAAGAATGTCTGAGGTATGCTGCTGGTCTCAAAGGCTTATACTAGGGAAATTTAAAACAGCTAACTGCTCTTACCGAATGCTTATTTTTGGTCAAAGAAGTTGTGCTAATAGGGAACTGTGATTTGGAAATGTTTGGAATGTTGGTTTGCCTTCTTTCCCCCCTTTCTGTTGTAGTGTTGGCCTTTCCTCTGTTGATGACCCAGGGTAGCTGAGTTGCTAGTGGTGTTCTGGGAAAGTGCAGCTAAAAAGCTGCTGTGATTCTCCACTGTGCAGAATGTACAGGCTTGCAGATCAAGCTTGTGCAGTGCTAATAAGTACATAGAAGGGATTTTAAGGCTGAGAAGAACTTTCTGACTGATCTTAATAGGAGTAACTTTTTAGTGTGTGCATAAAGATGCCCAAGGAAAATTTGGGTGCTGTCTTTTCATCTGGTTTCCCCTTTGCTCTGAGCACCATGTCATAGTGCTATGCTGGCTTCAGACCTGTTCTTTAGGGAGCAAGTGTCTGCTCCTTTCCAGGGAAAGCAGCATTAGGCCAGCACCACTTCAAACTATAGTATATAAAGGGTGACCCTCCAATTCCTAATTATATTATGGAATCTATACATTCCTTCCAATCCTCTGGGTGACAGAATGATCATGTTTGTTGTATTTATGAGACTGGAACCCTTTTTTTTTAGCATTCAAGGAACAAAAGATCTTTTTTGTAATGGAAACCTGAGGTGCCACTGAACTGGAATTCCATGAAAGCGAGGAGATAAAAGTCTGTGGCTGCAATAGTACCAAATGACAATTCTCTTTCATGTTACATTCCCCTCAGGAATTTTTGTGAGAATCAGGCATGTCTGTCTTTAAGAAGGAACTTCAGATTGAAGACCTCTTGTCATCCTGTGGCCTAGGGGATGACCAGGTGACAGCCAGCACCTGTGCTGCAGGAGGGCTTACAGCTGGACAAATGCAGGGTCACCTCAGGACTAGGTCAGCCTCTGTCTTTGAGAAAGATGGAGTTTGAGCTGCTTTGATTTTTATCTTTGAAAGGCACAGGTCCATCCATCATCAGGAATCAGTGTATGTAGGGGTGGGGAGGAGGAGTCAGTCTAAAGGGTTTCTTTATTTAAAGCTGAAATAGAGAAAAATCAGGCAGATCACACTGTACAGCACTAATAGCAATGGGCTTACTCAGAAGTGTGAAGTTCTCTGGAATGGGACATGTCTTTAACTATGTCTCTGATGCTGGTGTAGCTCTAACCCAAGCACTGCATGAGATTTGAGACACAGATGATTCTGCTACCTACAGAGCAGGAACTCTGGTTTTATTTTGCTGTAAATAAGTGGAGGTAGGGACTTGTGGAACTGTTGTTTAAAAAGCTCAAACCACCTATATCCTCACTTAATAGCACTGGTAAGGGATCAAAACAGAACAGCCAGTCAAGGACAGCTGATGTTACCTCTAGTGTAGCCTGAATCTGGAGTTGAAAGGTGAACAGAACAGGTTGGTTTAAGACCATGAAGTTTTTATGCTGGTGTTTTATTAGAGCTGATTGAGTCCATGAGTGTTATTTTGCATCAAGTGCAAAAAAGAACAGAGAATTCTGAAAGGTCTTAAAACGAACAGAACTCGTGTGCTTGGCACCAGATTTATGAAGGCAGCAAAAGCTGTTGATAAATAAACATAATCCCTGGAATTGTATAGTATAAGGCAGTTATTGAGGACAGACTTGTTTGCTAGTCAGGAGGATTGCTCCCTGCACTCTAACCTAATGCTTTTTGTGATACCAACATGAAAAAATGTTTCGGTGGCTTCTGCTTTCACATTTAAAAGCAACTTTTTTCCTTGTTGCAACTATCCTGCCTTGTTTGTATTTTCTGTCTAATACACTAATAACTATTCTTACTGTACATGTAATATATTATTTTTACAAGCAGATAACAGACTAGCATACCTCATGATCTTTGTCAGTGTTAAATGTGATAGACTAGGTAGCTGATACTAAACTCATCTCCACAGTGCAGATCTTTGCTGGTGTTGAGACTGCTGTGAGGCTTGCAAGGCACAAGGGAATGAAGATGTCTTAAGCAGAAAGCTCAATAAATAACTAGCATTGAGTTTTGTTACAGCTGCATGCACTACTCTGTATGGAAACTTTGTAAACAGATGAAATAAAACAACATGTTTATTTTGTGCTGTGTTTGTCCTTGACAATTTGTACAGGATGCCTGAATCGGTGTGAAATTTTGCACTCGAGCACGAGTTCCAAAATGCACAGATAAGCCTGATGTAAAGGCCTGTGCAATAGAGTGCAATCTATCACATTTATACAAATTACAGGTATTCTGTATTGTTTGGGGAGGCAGAAGCTGTGATGATTTAGAAGGGTTTTTTGACTGTGCAGGGAGGATGTTTGAGGTAAGAGGAGTTATATAGCAGCACAGGACTTTGAAGCACAATGGACTTGCTGGCTGGGATTTGCTGGAAGCTGATAATTCAAGACACGGTTCTCCTTTGTATGAACTGTTTAGGAAATTATGGAATTCTGTGCTGCTTCTAAGATAAATTAATTTGTAGTCTAGCCTCTCTGTCCCAAAGAAAACACGATATTGGTTTAGCCATACTGGTTTCATCATTTACCTGCAGACATGAGTAGGAAATCAGGCTCCAAGTAATTCCATTTTCCACTGTTGACTAATACTTTGTAAAACTGGCACCAAAAAAGCTGTGGTTTTAACTTTTATTTATTTTTCACTTGAATTATTCTAGTTGTAGCTGCAAGATTTATGAGGCAGGGTTGTCTGTATTGAATGAACTTGCTTATTCCTGTTTCCAGGAACTGTGAGCTCTTGTCTCTCACTGAAGCACCGTCATCATCCAGCTCTGAGGAAAAACAGCTGCATGACTTGTCAGGCTGATGCTTCATTTTTCATAGCAGCTTTGTATTTTCCCCTCATCTCTTTGGGCAGTGGCACAAAAGCAGGGCAGGGAACTTGGCCTTCAATCTCACACATGCATTCTCGCAGATGATACTTCTTGGGCCCAAAAGTTGCTGGATGTGATAGTTTTTTCCTTTCTCTTTCCTCTTTTTCAAGTGTTTCTCTAGAAAAGAAATCTATTTGTTACTATCAGAAGCCTGAACCACAGCACTTCCTCTCCTTTCCCTGGACCCAGTTTACCAGAAAGGTGGATTTACAGTTCTTAGCTTGTGAACTTTACCCAGCTCGTGTCAATTTTGTCTGGGAATAGTAGTATTTCCTTCTGTATTCCTGACAAAAGTTTGCATGTGTTATATTCTGTATGCTGGATGGTACGTTACCTTATTACATGTTACTTACTTGCTTTTCCCCAGGATTTTTTTAATGTGCTCTGCTATCTCTTTGTTGGTTTTATCTTCCACGTCAACCAAAACTTGTTCTCCATTGTCTGTCAAGAAAAATTCATAATCCTGTATTAAATAGTACCACATCCCTCCTGCACACTGTTCAGAGAGGATGTAAACACACAACAGAGAGCCGCGGCCCTGCTGCAGTTAATGTACGATGCAAGGTTTAAGTGGAAAAGCGAAATCTCCAGGAGGGCAATTCTAGGGGAGCTGCCGAGGGGTAAAGCCGCTTTTCCCAACAAGCAGCTCCTTTCCCCGCCGAGTCTGAACGACACGATCGCGGCTGTGACGCCTCAGCTCCCGCGGCCCGGGCGGGACCTACCCAGGTAGAACCGGAGGAAGGGCGACGGGGTCATGTTCCTGAACAGCATGATCTGCAGCCAGGGGTTCTTGTACTGGATCTGGGGAATGTTGAAAAACACGAACTTTCTGGAAAGGAGGAGAAAAGCACGCAGGAGCTGGCGAGGTGTCTCCGCGGAGGACGCGGCCCACGCAAGCCCCGGTGTCTCTGCAGGGGCCGCCCGCGCTCCCGCCGCGCCCCGCGCTCACCTCGCGCCCTCGCTCAGCTCTCCCGCTGTGTTGTAGTTCACGGTCATCACCTTCACCGCGCTCTTGAACACGACATCGCCCTGGCTGAGGTAGCGCAGGGTCCGCCGGATCGGGAACCGGCCCTTCATGGGCATCGCGGCGGCGGCCGGAAGGGGCGGGAGTGGACCCGCGCGCCCCCTGGCGGGCGGCGCCCTCAGCGAGGGCCGGGTCTGGGGCCGGGTCGGGGGCCGGGGTCCCGGGTCTGGGTTCGGGTCTGGGTTCGGGCCGGGACGGGGGTCGGGGACCGGGACCGGGACCGGGACCGGGGCCAGGTCGGGGACCGGGACTGGGACAGGGGCCGGGCCGCTGTCAGCGTCGGCACTGGCGGAGCCTCAGGGGCGGTACCTGCGCTCTGTCCGCGCACCTGCCGGGGCCGGGTGCTCTGAGCACATCAGCTACAGGTTTGTGACTACTAAAAACTTGTCTGTTCAAGATGAAGTAAAACTTTGGGAAAAGCCTTCTCTCCTCCTAGAGCAGCTCCCTGGAGTCAGTAAAGTTCATGGGATTTCTCTTCTGTATCAGACCCGGTTAAATCTCTCATAAGATAATCACGGTACTGAAGGCAAAATGCCATTTCTCCCTAAAAGATAGTAAATTATGTATTTGGCTTAGATACCTCCTGTTTAAGAGAAAATAGTGAACTTAAAAATAAAACTCAAGAATGCAGTTATATGTGTAATTCACTTTAATGGTATAAACCTCATTTAGCTAGTATTAACCACAACAATATAATGCCACATTTAAACAGCATTTAATAAAATGCATAAGCTAAATCATGCACTGTAATACTCTATATACAAACACAACAATGCAAATTCCTCTTTGTGATTGAATACATTGATTAGATATAAAATTCCAATTAAAAAAAGAACATGCTATTATTTTTAAATGCTATCACACACAACAATGTTGATTTCACAGAAGAAGCTGTGAGAAATTAACAACTTTTGCAAAGTTTTTAACTTGAAATAAAAATAAAATAACATAAACATTAGTTTTCTAAGTTATAATGAACAGAGATATCCAGAAAATATCCCAAGGAATTAAAAGTAGATGCTTCCTTTTATAAAAATTTGCTTTTTGTAGGAGCTCAGCACTTCCTGGTGTGCCAAACAGATAAAACACTTAATGTGTAGTTTCCAGTTAGGAAACTGAACACTGGCTTGCAATGTACTTCAGAGTACAGAATAATTATTAAAAATATTCCAATATTTAGCATTGATTCCATATATGAAAATTTTAACACATCCAGTCTGTAGGTAGAATGTTTTCTTCTTAAAGACTATTCTTTTTGTTTGAAATTTACTCAGTCCGACTTTTAACCTACAATCATCAAAAATATCTTTAAATGGACCCGTGCTTTATTATCACAGAGCCTTTATTGCCACTACATTTGAGAACATTTCGTCTTTTAGAATACAAACAATTCAAATGTGGATATAAAACAACTTTGACAATTGTAAAATATGGGGGTTTTTTTCCAAATTAAAAATTGGATTTTTTAACAGGTTTAATCTTGGTTAATACCCCAATTAGCTTCCTGATCTTTAAAACTGTTCCTGCAGTACAACATTAACAGACATTCAGGTTTCCATTCACCTTTAAAGAGGAAAGCAAGAGTTCAAACAGCACCAATTGTCCAGACCAATGAAGGATCACCTCTCACAGGAATTCCTGCCATTAATTTAAATATTTTTCCTGCTGAAAATCGCAAAAATTAAGTTTTGAAATGTTACCCTTTTTTTCTAAATTTGAAACAAAAGCTTACAAACATTTACTGCCAATGCAGAAGAGAATGTTCTTAACATTTTCCACAGCAAAGACCTTTCAAGCACAAAGCCTGACTCAAGACTTGTGGTTCACTTTATAAAATAATGTGAGCATGCAAGGAGCTCCCATTATTTTGACTGGTGTCTGCTTATCTGCCTAAACATATGCAAGTCTTTGCCACATGGAGTACAGAAAGTGGAAATAAATGCCCAGAAAAGTCTGCTTCACCTTTTTAATATGACAAAAACAAGACCTGCTGAACTCCCTACGTGGTCTGTGAAATGCTTTTTTAAAACCCCATAGTTAATACATTTATTTTACAGAAGGCTCCCTTTGTAACTTCATCAGAAGGGAAAAAGAACATGAACTATTTATATTTTGATAATGTAAATGTTTAAGTCCTCCTTATGAATAATAAACTGTCTTACTGCACAACTCATTTCACAGCTGTGTGCTCAGGCCCCACACGGACAGTGGGAACATCACACGCAGTGCAGGAGCTGAGCAGATTCCAGACCAAGCAAAGGAAAGAGCACGGAAATGGACATTACTCAGACAATTAAATCAAGCTTTGTTCAGCTTGGTTGAATTGAAATTCATTGTCAAAATCCTGAAGAAGTTTTAGTGCTTGCTAAGCAATGAGCTACCTGCAATGTCCCTCCTGTTTAATTACCACTGTCCCAGAGCTGCTGTTCCACTGAACAGAGCACTGAGTCTGTATTTAACTCGCAGGCTGGTTTCATGTGATCACTATGGCAATATGAGTATTGATTTGTTAAACAGCATTCATTGTCTCCTGTTCTGTGTGCTACAGTTCAACAATAAAGGGAAAGCTGGTTTGGTTTCAATTTGCCACTGCCAAAGGCTTAAAAAGTATCAATCTCTTACCAAGCTTCACTGCAAAATGCAACTTTACTAGAGAGTATCTCAGAAGGCTGAAAGAGAATGAGTACGGATTGAAAGCAGGGAAGTATTTTCTATAACTGTAGTTATTTGTTAATTAACAGCCATTATATGCTCAATTAACTATTCACTCGGTGACTTCTACAGGTCAAATGAGAAAGGTGAAGGGAGTAATGTAAAAGACAGAAAATTCATGAAATACATTTGTCAGTTCTGAATAGAAAATATTGAATTCACACTGGCTTAGAAAAAAATCTGCAAAGCTGAAATTCAGGAGGATTCATCTGCTTAGGTGATGATAAGTTTAGTTTGGGCTAAGAAATGCAAACAAGGAAGCTCTGGATTAGCAAGTGAACGAAAAGCTTTAGCACATAGAATGGATGAATAGTGGCTCCATGTCTGTACATATATACACACAGTAGGGGTTTTCTATACACTGTACAGAATATATTCAGGCAGAGGTATAAACATATACATTCATACACACATACATACAGCTATGTACATATGCATCAGCTGCTCGAGTGAGTTTTACAACTGAACATGCAGAAATGCACAGTGGTGGGAGGCACAAAATAAAGACAGGTACAACTCTATGAAAGCCTTTAAAAAGAAAGGAGACAGGCATGAATTTAACAATAATAAGCTATTTTCAAAGCATTCATGTGATTCAGAGGATTGAACAGGCTGTGGGAATTATAGAACATTATGACAGTATTACCTGTGATGAACTTAGTGTATGACTTTACCACAAAAAACTCAGTAATAAGATATTTCTAGTCTTTGATGTTTTCCAAGTCCAATATATTTAGAGCATCTAAAGTTTACAAAAAAATTTTACTTTAACTTGCAACCTCAGTATAAATAAAGCTTTAAGTTTTTTTCAAAAATAATTCCCACCATCATGTTGATAACATTGATTGCAACTAACAAGAGGGGTTAATGACATTTTTCATCAAACAATAAACCTGAATTTAGTTCAGGAATATTTACTGTTAAAACGACTCAGAAACTTCAGAATTAAAAGGTGCAAAAAGTAAATGTTTTCATTTTCTTCCCTTTGCCATGCCCTCGTAGTAACTTTTTCATATAAAGCTGTTTTCTAAACTAATTTTCTGTCACCCAATTTGAGCAGATGCTGGCAATCTGTCCTCTGCTCATCCCTCTCCTCCCTAGGGTGACCATGGCCTCAGCAGGACTGCAGCTGTTGGGTGCTGCTCTCACAGCTGGCCCACGCTCATCACCAGAGCCAACCACTGCAAAAGCTCTTCTGTGGCTGCCTGGGTCACTGTGGCAAAGCCCTGAGACAGATGGGAACCTACCTGTGTTTGCTGGCATTTCTGCTTTTTCTCCTAAGGACAAGAGAAGGTGAAAAAATCCCCAACCTACCCTGGTTTTGCACTCTAAAGAGTAACTGGAGGGGAAGAGAGGGATTTCAAACAGAAAAATCAACATTTTTTTTTCTTTTCAGGATGTCATCCAGTAGGTATCTGCTGGTACACCTGTGCACGTCTGACTGACTTGCCAGTTCCACTGCTCACAGCACTTGATTCCAACAGGGCCCTACCTCGTGCTGTTAGTGCAGGAAGCTGCTTTGGCACTGCCTGGGCAGTATCCTCGGCACAGTAATTCCCACTTCCATCTTCCTGGCTAAACTGCATTCCCAATCCCATTTGCTACTCATGCTATTTGGTGCCTTTTTTTTTTTTTTAATTATCTCTTACTAGTTAAACAGCAGGTGATCAGGGAAGAATCCTAACTACTGTCTTAATTTTAATAGGCAGGAAAATCTACTGACATCTGCAATATCCCAGCTGAACTCACTCAGGAATCTGTGAGTCCTCTGGGTACTATACAGGTGTTTTACAGTCTCTGTCAAAGGAGAAACAAGAGTCAGGAAACTGCTTTCACCTGGAAGCTTCAGCCCTGACTTGGATTCTCTGTCACAGCCTCAGAACGTGCCTTTGCCAAAGGGGACTGGAATGGCAATGCAGAGCCAGCTGGATTCTGCAGAGACCTTGAGTCAGAGCTCTCCACTGGAGCCACTGTGGCTGCCTGGGGAACCAAGGGCTTCAGAAGATGGTAAAAGGAGGGTTGGTAAATGACATCATGTGGAGATCAACAGTAGTTTCTTGCCCCAGAGTGCTCTGAAAACTAGGCCGCTCTAATAATCTAACATTTTAAGGCAGCTAAAACAAAGGCTTGCATGATCCCTTAGAAGGATCTCTCCCTGAAGATAATTTTTTCCTCTTCTACCAGTTTCATGCCAGAGTAACTCCACTGACACCAAAAGCATTGCAGCTTTTGTAAATTGTGAAGAGGCAAAGAGGACTTTTACACATGGTGTTAGTTGTCTCTCTAGTCCAATATAAGTAAATAAAGGGAAGAAAAGTAGTATACCTTCTTGCAATTGTCACAAATGCAATAAAAATCAGTAGAATAAAGCTAGCCCAAAATGTTTTTTACCTACAAGATGCAAATCCAGTTCCTTTTCATAAGAGTTGGAAAACAAATGAAGCACACAGACAATGGACATTATTGCCTCATTATCATTCCCTGAATGTCCCAGTTTCAGTGAGCACAGAATTTTAACATTTGTTTGAATGAATTATGACTAATATACACATTTGCTCAAGTTCAGATAAATCTAATCAGATAGTTTATCACTGTATTTCTACCAAGTTAAAATATTTTCATTTCAAGAGCTGCAGAAACAGGACCTCAAAAATTCTGGAGAAAGTAAATTTTAGGCACTAAGTAGAGCTTCAGTGAGATGAACTTTTCTTAGAATCACTTTGCAGCTGTGATCCTTTGACTCCAAGTTTTACATATACAAGTTTGGCATTTAAATTTGGCCTTTAGGAAAACAATATTTAATAATCAAGTAAGTTTTTCAATAATTGTTACAATAATAAGAAACTCTCCTGTCCCATATCCATAAGGAAATGTTTGCCCTTTCAAAGGAAAAACAAAATAAAATTAATTTAAAAGTAAAGCTACTAAGATTAGCCTGTTACCATCTTCCAGTCATTGCAGAAGGGATGAAACAAAGCTCAGAAATTACAAGAACTACATCAGCCTTGTATTTTGTGCAGAGACAGTGTAAAACTTGGCTGCAGCCGTACTGTGTGCACTGTTCTACCTTCCTTATGTCAAAGCAGCCTAAAAGTGCAGTCATCAGAAGAGGCTGAAAATAATGTTAAAGGTTAATACATAGAGCCCAAATGACTTTCTGAGGCTCATTTTCCTTAGATGTGCCTTTTCTACTGCTACCAAACAATGCCTATACTGTTGGCAGAAAATTCCTTCATCAATTTTGTGCCTCTTGAAGATCTATCTTCTGATGGATGTACAAGGAAAAGAAGAAGATTTCTTTGAGCAAGCTAAAATAGCTCCACTGCTACATGACACCCAGATCACCGCTAGACCAGCAGCTCCACTGCTTGATGCACCACCAGGTCCTGCTGCCACCAAGAGGGATTGTGACAGGCTGAAGAAATGGGCTGGCAGGAACCTCAGGAAGTTCAAAGAGGGGAAGCACAAAGTCCTGTCTCTGGTGAGGAGCAAGCCCAGGCACCCATATATGCTGGAAAGCAGGTCAGCAGAAAAGGACCTGCAGGCCCCAGGCCCCCAAACTCAACACGATCAGGAACACTCCCTTGCTCTGCTGAAGGCTAATGCTGTCCTGGGCTGCATCAGGCAAAACATCGCCAGCAGGTTGAGGGAGGGGATCCTCCCCCTCTTCTCAGTACTGGTGGGGCCATACCTGGAGTGCTGTGTCCGTACAAGAGAGACAGGGACATACTGCAGAGAGTTCAAAAAAATGATGATAAGGGACTGGAGCATCTCTCCCATGAGGAAAGGCTGAGAACACTGGGACTGTTCAACCTGGAGAAGGCTCAGGGAGGATCTCCTCTATGCGTACAAGTACCTGGAGGGTAGAAAGAAGACAGAGCCAGGCTCTTCTCAGGGCTGCCCAGTGACAGGACCAGAGGCAGTGGCCACAAACTGAAACACAGGAGGTTCCCTCAAACAGCAGCAAACACTTTTTCGCTCTGAGGGTGACCAAGCACTGGCACAGGTTGCCCAGGGAGGTTGTGGAGTCTCCATCCTTGGAAATGTTCAAAGGACACCTGGACACAGTCCTTGTCAACAGGTGCTACATAGCAGTAGCACCTGAGCAGAGTGGGTGGACCAGATGACCTTCAGAGATCCCTTCCAACCTCAACTAGTTTGTGATTAAACTTGAAACTGAGTGCGAAGCAGCCCTACTGCACTGGAGAAGATGGTTTATAGTTTTGTATAGCAGTGTTTTAAGTGATTCCTTTCAGTGCGTCTCCATCAGATGCCAAATTTTTGTCTCACTTTTACAACAGCCCTTAACTGGAATGTGAGATAGAAGTCTTAGGTTACTCATCACAACTATCCTTTTATTTATAGCTAATATTCAAATATACAAAATGTTTTAGATTCTGAATATTTCTTCAACCCTAGGAACTTGCCATCATAGTCCAAATTTCTACAGTCCAAACTGTTAGTCTTGGAACCAAAATAGTGTATAGTTAGAAAAAGCCCTTTTTGTTAATGGCATCAGGACTAACTAGCTTGGTTCTGACTACTGAAAGCCAGCAAATCATGCTGATGATGCTATAGAAAGAGAGACTTCATAGCTTTTAGGTGGTAATATCTGAATCTTAATTATGGAACTGCTTAATTTCATCTATTAAATGCATGCACAATAAATAAAACCTAACTATGATTGCATGGTTGTTACTCAATTTACAAAAATTAATATTTTATCCCTAACAAGCAGGGAACTATTTGCAGAGTAAGCGACTACCAGAGTTTGATCAAGGAGATCATTATGTAGACTTGCATTTGTGGGGAGTGTAGTTTATTTGTAAACAGAGCTGCATGATACTCACCATTTTGGTTTACAAATGTAATGCAAGGCATATATTTTAAATTTTATTTCATGTGATCCCTCTGTTCCCCAAAAAATTGTAATGCCTTTTTTGTTTGCTGAACTGTTATGATCACAGCACAAGTAATAAAAATTAGGAAAATATTTTTGTATAGAAAATGGGGCCCTTTTACTTGAAATATCAGAAGTTGAAATGATGTTTGCAAAGAAAAAGCCATCTGGTGTGTTTAGATTTAAAAACAAATATTACAATGGCTAGTTTTTGTGCTAAGGAATATTTCATTTGCCACTAACAATGCTTACTTATCTGCTTAAATGATTTTTATGAAATACTGAAAGCAAATCAAACTCCATAATCTCTTTTTTGCAATGAAAAATATCACAATAGTTCAATGCATTCTGCTTTTAGAACAATGACATAACTGAATAAAATTTTAAATTTTAACAAAAATGGCCCCAACTCTTTCCAAGGCAGGTACTGCTTCTGATGTTAATATCACCATTGATTTTTAAGTTGTGTACCCTTAACAAAGGGACTGTGCATCAGAAGTTCTGACATAATCCCACCAGCAGGGACACGACAATCAAATGGTTGGTACTCAATTCTGCAGTCCAGCTAACTTCACATACAGAAGGTAGATCTTCCATCACATTAATAACATGACAATTTCATTTGCTATAGCAAAAGCCAGGAGAAATGAAAGTGCAATATTACAAATCTCTGCATGTATATTGGACTACTTGTAACACCCTTCTGAGAAGACTCTGAATGCACTAACAATGGTAACTGTAAAAGGTATTAACGCATCCAGAAGTTAAAATTAAATAGCTTTCTGTTCCACACTGGGTGCTACAAATGTGAGCCCTCTAATGAGCATGAAGTATACCAGGTCAGGACTTTTTATTACTTCAGAAGCCTCACCTAGAGCTGCTTAAGATCTTTTAGCTCCAATTCAGACTGTGAAAATACACAAACACCAACCTGGTTGATGTTTCTAAATAAATATGAGTAACAGAAGAAAAACAAAAGTGCTGAACATATAATCAGATTTTTGTCACATAAAACTACAAAAGTAAAAATGCCTCTACAATACAAATAATTAAATGATTTGATGAATCTAATGAGCCAGGATCAGATGAAGGTATTAATTGCCATGACATTTTTTAAAAAACTTTGCTTGTTTAAAATACTTGAATTCCATAATAATAAATTATACTAAAATGAAAGATATGTTAGCAGCTAATGACCAATACTAGAAAACATGCTGATGGCTCATCACTCAAGACAATTAAAAAGTCCATTTTATAACTCCATGATGTATCAGTCATTAACTGCAATCGTACATGACTGAGAGTAAATCCTAACTATATTTTGGTTTCAAACTGAGTCACAGGAAGGTCGAGAGCACTGCAAAACCAGGAGTGCTCTACTTGAAAATTATTGTTCTTCCAGTTAATGACTGATTCTCCCCACAGTCAAAAGGCTTGATTTCAGAATAACAAGTGTCATGATTGTGTTGGTCTGAATACACACTTTAAGGAACCTGAATATTTCACCATTACTGTGGCAAGAAACACTTTTTTTCCTCTTAGTGTGGGGTAATTCTTGTAGCACATAATAGTTACTATGACTGCATTGTACTATGAATTACAACTGCACTAATTTAACAGTGTATAGTTTCATATAATGTGGATGTCTGATTTAAGAATCCACATTAATATTTCATGCATAACATAAGAGCAAGTGACTTTTTGTAGATAAATGATTGTCTCCTATAGCATTCTACCTTTTCACAAAAATCACTGGCATTTTGACTAAGGACATAAGCATTTTTTTCATTTTCCATACTCATAAGCAGGATGTTGATGATGCTGTCACTTTGACAAGAAGTGATTACAAAGTGCTAGTATTATACCCTGGCATTTACTAGACATTAATTCCAAGGATATTTTTAAATATATACATACTGTTCTTTTTACTTTTAAAGTAATTTTATTACTAATCTCTGATATTATAAAACTCTTTTTAACCACTGATAATTTCTAAATACAAAGCATGTGAAAAGTATGTTCAGTAATCTATAGCCTTTTAAATGAAAGGCAGCAAAAATATTCCTTGTGGCAGAAAAGGTCCTATAGCAGGTCTTTTAGTAGCTGCTTAAATTTTGTCAATATCAGGAAAGAGACAAGGAGAAATCTGTTCAGGAAACTGATAACAAGTTGGAATTACCTGCACAAACCAAAATGCTATTCTTTTAACTTCGTAATTATATGTTTTTTATGGAAATTACTTCGATCCACTGAATTGCATTGTTCCCACTATGGAGATGTGCCAGTTATCTGACCATTATATTCTGCCGTTTCCATTTTGAGAATGTAGGGGATTATGCTGTCAATGGGAACATTTCCAATGAGACCAGTAAAAAACAGTTCCTCGGTAATGCTAGAGCTCATCAGCCTAAGTGCTGGCAGGCGAACTAGGATCCGGGCTAGCCTGAAAAAGAAGTTCAGTGGATTATAAATACATATAAAACCAGCTTAAGACACTTTGTGGCTAAAGACCTGGATCTGCTTTTATTATTACCTTAACTCATAAACGGGAGTAAAGAAGCAATTAAAGGTAATTGGCTGCCACAAAAAAATGGCCACCTTTCTATGCTGTGAGTGAAATGAAAAGCCACCGAGTAGTTTTGTGGTTTGCCAATGAAAGAGACATGTTAATGGCCTTTGTAGGCAGAGCATGTATGTACAAACACACAATTCTCTGGGCCTGCTTTTGAAATTCCCAACTCTGGAAGGACAAGGCTGAGACTAATAATATTCACATTGATTAGTGTGAACATTTGCACAATTTTAAGAGTAAAATGCTTAATTAAAATTTCAACCATAAACAGCATAGTACTCAGTTGCCTAGCAACTTCATGCCAAACCAGAGAGCAAGAACGGGACTGAATATATATAAAAGGAAAAAAGAGAATTGGCTTCTAATGAGAAAAGTAATTTGGGGTGATGTGCTGTTAAGCACACACATATTGCCAAATGCTGTGGGGTTTTATTTACCAGGATGTTAACAGATACCCAATATAACAAAGTATATGGACTTTCCATGCATATGAAATTAAGGACAGGGATGAAAGCATTTTACTGTCATTTATATGGCAGATGTACATCATGAAGGCCAAATCAAATAAATTTTCTGAACGAGAACCACATAATAGCAAACCTTAGGTAGCACTGACCACAGGTGCTCTGGAAAATGCTTGAATATCTATGGACAAAATACATAAGGTCCATTCTGCTAATATACCATATCTTGTAAACTTTGGGGCAAAACTGAAAAAAGATTCAAGCTGTGCTGTTGATTCTGTGAAACTTATAACACTTGTCTTCTATCTCAATTTGTGGCAGTATTCAGTTGCTCAGAAATAATCAGATTTGCTCTCTACACTTGTCTATGGGTGAGCATGGAGACATAGACACTGTCAGCCAAAATACAGATTTACTGCTTGTGGCATGTAACTCTGATTTTCTTCCCTAAGCCATATTAAGAGAAGTAAGTCTATGGAACAAATTCTGTATTTATTTTTATGGCAACTATCCAGCTCTCACAAATTAAACCAGAATGATTGAATCGTACACAGCAGAATGTGGGATTTGAGGATATTTCCGAGGTAGAGAATCCCATCTTCACTGCACCACACAATGTTAACTCTGCAAGATCAGTGCAGAAACCAGAGAAGCTCTCTTCTTTACAGACAGGTTTGGGTTTTTTTCTTTTTTTTTTTCATTACATCACCCTCAGACCTTGCCTAAATGTGTGGGATTGCTTCTTTAGATGAGGATACTTTTCACAGGATACACTGTTAGACAGAAGTTAGAATTTGTCTGGTAATGCAAAAAATCTTTGTGTTGAATTTTGAAACAGTTTTGATGGAAGTTGTTAGAAAATAGGATAATCATTTCTAGCAAATAAGAGACAGAAACAATTGAGAGGCGAAAAAACCAACCTAGATAATTTCAAAGATAAGGTCTTTGAAATTAATAAAAAAAAAGAAGCTAAAGGAGAAAATAAGTAGGATGTGGGAATTTCTTACAAACAGAAGCTTAAGAGTTGGTTACTCTTCCCTGTCACATGTAATCCTTGTTTTTCCAAGACCTATAAACTGACAGTTTTAACACTTCTCTGCATATGTAACTTGAAAAACATTTAAAGGATGATAATCAACTTTTAGTCATCAAAGAGGCTTTAAGATAATAACTCGAAAAACAAGGCAGCGTGAACTAAAGTTTGAGTCAGCTGAAGCAGTTGTTCTCAAGACTTCTAATAAGCCTGTTTACTTTTCTAAACATGGCAATGAGGCTCAAGGAAACCCCTCAAAAAACAAGAAAATACTCACAAATTAAATTTACATGGAAGAAGCTAGACAGCTGTTCTTGCTTCTACGTATCTTTAAACAAACTTTTTGCTTAACCAAAACCTGCTTGCTTTTATGAATGAGATTCTAGCTCTTTTTCATCAACAGTCAATAAAACCCCAGATGTCAAAAAAGAAATTTTTTTACATCAATGATGTTATTTGGTACTTTTGTCAGCTACGGCCCACAACGTTACTTTGGATACTATAGACAATAAATACCTATAAGTATCTTCTGGATAGGTTTTTTGTACATAGTCCTGCAATTCCATCTGTGCCTTCTCCTGGAATTTTTCTATTTGGGTTGAACTGGTCAGACCAGGATGATCTAAAGAAACAAAACATTTCTGTATGTCGATTGGTTCCCTACACATTGTGAAAGAGATGTACTTATAAGATTCTCACATTTAATTTCAATGATACTCCGAGCTTATGTTTCTAACCTTGTTGGTTTAAATTTAAATGTTTGCCTCTGTGATTTTTTCTAACCATGCTGACTGAGCAATACCTAGGGTTGTTTTCTTGACAAATCAATTTCTTAACCTTCCCAAGTCTGTCTCATGTTTTAATTCCAGCTGGCTCAGCTCCTCAGACAGTCAGGTGATCTGAGAAAAAACCCAAACCCAGAAAATATCATCTATCTTACTATGCCCATGTATCTTCATTGTGTCCAAACTGCTTGTCCCTTGAAATAGGACAGAGCTACCTTTGGAGAGTTTGGAGAGTTTCTCACTTTAACAACTTGAATAAAAACCCTAATAAACCTAATCCTAATGGGACAATCTGCAAAAACAAACAAAAAAAAAGGCAAAAGAACATTTTAGGACACCAATATCTTCTAATTAAGTTTAATTACAAAAAGAAAATTAATACTAATGTAAAAAAAAAAAAAAAACAAACACACCAATAAGAAGATATCCCTTTCCTTTTTATTTTGTTAAATTCAAAGTGGTAAATACCTTAATAAATAATATACATTTCTGAACAAGTTTCCCTTTCACTCAGCCTGTCAGCAGTTTTAGATTAACCTTTGTGTGTCCTAGAAACATTTTTCCACCTTTGCTGAAAAGACTGTCACTTCCAATTTCTTTAATATCCTTACCTTACCATTCCAGAAAATCAAGTGTCTTCTTTGAGTAAATCCTCATATCTCATAAAAACTTCATTATACTTTAGTTGTCTGCTGTAATTTTTTTGGTAACAAATGGGAGACAGCCTGTTCACATTTAGTTTCAGAGATTTTGTGGAATTTTCATATAAAATAGAGTTGTATTTCTGCTCATATTTCAGCTAGTCCTCTTATGAGAGTATAAAAATTGAAGTAAATTTCTTTTTGTCACTCTGAGAATGTATTTCCTCTAATCCTTCCCACCATTTACTGCACTAATATTGCTACTACACACATCCCAGATAACTTTTTACTCATAGATTCCCAGATGAAGGTAACTTGAGAGTCTAGTCTTCCAAGCAGATGTACAGGAAACACCTGACATATTGGAACTGTAAATAACATGGACATGTTGCTTCAAAGTTATTTTAAAACACATATTGTTTGTGGTAATCGTTATGAAACAATCATTTTATCTGCAACTTACCAGATGAGTCTCATCTCAAGACATTAGTCTCATTTAAAAAAATGCTAAAACATTAACATACTAATGCTTATTATTTAAAGAGATATGGTTACTAAATTCCTTACCAGGGCTAAAAAGGACTATAGCTTTAAGGTATGCATATTCATATCCATCAATATCAAGCTTGGCCATGCTGTTACAGAACTCCTGAAGTTTCCAGATGTGTTCCATGACTTGCTTTATTCTGTCTCCAGAAAGTTTATCTGCAAAAAGATATTGCTTACTATTTCATGTGAGCTCAAGCACTTCTGACTATATCAACAAATACACTTTTATAAACCAAGTCAAGCGATACTTTCAAGTCTTTTGCTGTCTTAAAACCACTTAACATATAAAGATGGCCTAAATTATTATGGAAGCAAAGATTTATAAAGTTGAGTCAAACACAGGGCTAGCAAACAGAATGTTAACTCTTCCGTAATTTTGCCAGGATAGCACAGTCTGCCACACCAAGCTTTTTCCAGTGATGTAACTATCATAGTAGATACCCACAGGTATCTCTGTGAGGTCAGTGCAACAAAATTATAGATCACCAGAGGAAAGGTAATTATGCAAGAGGAGGCTTCACCTTCCCCTCGATCCTGGTGAACAATTTCACCACTGATTAGGAAACACGTCATGAGAAATGTTATACAAATCTCTGTATTGTTAGCAGAACTGAAAACATACCTTCTTGTATGCTGTTCTGGAGGTGGTTGACAATAGCTCCCAGGATGGTAGACAGGCTCATCACCTGGGCACACTGTGCCAGGCCTAAGGTAAACAGTTCATTCCAGCAGGCACGCACAAGGCTTGTGTTACAGTCTTGCCTGTAAACAGCAGAAAGTCACCTCTAGGTAGTTTGCACATCAGGTTGGTATTACCCTATGTGTAATTATGTTATTTATAACAATTAATAATAAGGATTAATGCATTGCAAAACGTTTTACTAAAAGGCATGTATTAACATATTACTAGTATTTCAGAAAGCAAAAAGAAATTACATACAAACTACAGGAAGGTTTGTATGTAAACATTTAAGGTTATCTGTGAAATGGTACTCATCAGTTCTTTAGCAAGATATCAAAAACAACCACTTAATTTTTACAAATTCTTACTTTTGATTTGCCTTTAGTTTCTGTAACCACACAGTAACATCAGATATTGTAGTTATCCTCCCCTCTGCCATCTTCTATTTTATTCTTCGAAACAGAGACTATTGCATAGCCTTCACACAGTTTAAAAATGCATTAAAAATTAAACACTATCGTAACTAAAAAATTCAAAATAGCTGAAAAGTGTTCAGATCAGTGCTTAAATTCATTCGAAAGCAAACCGTTCAAACAGGATATGTCCACTTACCCAAGAGCCTGAAATGCAGGTATGGACCTAGCCCAGTGCATAGAGAGGAAAAGGAGCCGTGATGCTGACTCACAGATGTAGTGCACATTAAGGTACTCTGGCATCGGACTGGGCATTGTCAGCTGCAAAAAATACAAGTCCAGTACAATATACACAGGTCAGACACAAACCGGTTTTTATTATCGATGAAATAACCAGCAAAAACATTCAAACTACTCTCATTGTCAGTCGCAAGCAACTGTGTGACAAGAAATCATTGAATGAAAACTATGCCAAATAACTCACTACTGTGGGCAAGGAATGCAAATTGGGAATAGGAAGCAAGAAATTATGTGGGAGAGAGCTCATACATCTTAATGTTAGTTTGATGTTAGTAAGATGTTTAAAGAAGCACATACCTTAAATGTGACATGTGTATCTGTAAGTAGGGGTCCTTCCACTTCAATAATTGGTGTTGACTGATCCCTACTGATTACATGAATATTCCCTCCTCCTGTAGGATCCATCCCATCTGCCAAGGTATGAGCTGCTGCACCATCTGTGGTATTAAGTGCTTTAGCCAAAGTATCAAATGCCCTTAAAAAATAATAAATAAATAAACAATGAAAAAGCGCTTCCTTACACCGTAAAAAAATTCAGAGTAGTGCTCAAATTAAACACTATAAAGCATTTCCACTTAGAGGTAACATACACAGGAACTGTTTATGCTAAGACACAAGGTCCAACTTTTCATTACAATCTGGTCCCTCTGTATTCTCTAGACATTAATAAAAGGAATAGAGCTGCCCACATATCACTGGTAAGAGATCTCCCCTGTAGGAGAGGATTTACTACTGCAAATCCCGCTCTGATAGTTTTATCCTAGTATTTGTACTAGTAAAGGGGTCTTGTGCTGTGCTGGTTTTGGCTACAGTAGAGTTAGTTAACTTTCTTCATTGTAGCTAGTATGGGGTGGTGTTTTGGATTTGAGCTGAAAACAGTGTTGATAATACAGAGGCATTTTTATTACTGCTGAGCAGGGCTTGCACAGTGTTAAAGGCCTTTTCTGCTGCTTGTGCCACCCTTCAGTGAGGAAGCTGGGGGTGCACAAGAAGTTGGGAGGGGACACAGCCAGGACAGGTGACCCCAACTGATCCAAGGGGTATTCCATACTGTATGGTGTCATGCTCAGTAAATAAGGTGGGGGGGGACGTTTGGAGCGATGGCTTTGTCTTCTCAAATAACTGTTACACGTGATGGGGCCCTGCTGTCCTGGGGATGGCTGAACACCTGCTGCCCATGGGAAGCAGGGAATGAATTCCTTTGCTTTGCTTATGTGTGTGGCTTCTGCTTCACCTACTGACCTGTCTTTATCTCAACACATGAGTTTTCTCGACACATGAGTTTTTTCATTTTCACCCTTCTGATTCTCTCTCTGATCCCACTGGTGGGGGAGTGAGTGAGTAGCTGAGAGGCTTAGTTGTTGTCTGGGCTTTAACAATTCTTTTGTACTTACCGTTCATTATCCTCCCCTTTCTCACCTTCTCACATACTAGGTGAGGGTTACAAACCAGATGTACTCTGGAGAACAGAATCCCTGTCCTTGTCCCTGTTCTTGATGTCCAATGTTTTGGAACAGTGGAGAATAATATGGTTCTCTTCTAGACAATGTGCCTGAATTTCTTTCCCTTAAGAAGAGATATGGGCAGGCACTCCTGATCTCACAGTACAGTCACAGCCTTAGAACTCTTATGACAGTAACACGAGAGTCTGGTCCCTGGACTTCTTTATACTCAAGAAAGAGTACGAGGTTGACAAAGTCGAAGTTGTAGTGTCCAGTATTTTTAAATATCAATTCATTCACTTGAAGAGTATAAATAAAAGACTTAAAAGCCTTAGTTAAGTTCCTCTTAAAAATCTTCTTTTTGAGAAACATGAGGCCAAGTGTTTTTCTTATTTTCCTATACTGCTAAATTCAACCTAACCCCCACTCCCCCACAAAAAAACACCCAACAAAAAAACCCCAGCCATGCAAATCCAAGCTCTGCTGGAAATTTTAATATTTCATTTTCCTTTTTCACATTTTTTTCATTAATAAAGACAACAAAGACTTCAAACTCTTTCTAAACCTATATTACTAGCAGGCTTTTTGGCAATAGAATCTCAAAAATAAATCTGCAGTAATAAATACCCCTAAAGAGCAGGGCTAAGGGACATGAGCATTGCACAGAAGAACCTTACGTAAAACATGCCTATGAAATTAAACAGCACTGAAGTGTTGCTATTCTCAGAGTCTTTCACAGTCACAAACTAGTAATTCATTACTTTTCTGAGAATGAAATCTGAGCTAGCTTCAGAACACCGTATTTGTAACGCAGGACACAGTTCTTCACAAGAGGACAACAGCCAAACTTGATTTCTAAAGAATCAGTTTTGTGTTTCAAAGTAGGGACAATCTGTACTCTGTCTGCTGTCACAAAACCAAATTCCTTCAGTGAATGAGTGTAAGGATACATCATACAGAACACAAATTGTTAAATAAAATGCAAATATAATGCATACCGTGTAATCTCACTTGTGGATTGCTCTTCTTGTTGAACTTCAGAAGTATCTCCATTATTTAGTGACTCACTGAGATTAGCAAGAGATGTTACAACATTTGCTAGTGTTCCTAAAGCACCCTGGCTTGTTTCAGCCTAAAAAGGAAGAACAACATTAGTAGATCAAAATTATAGTTGATGTATCATATATAAATTCTTCCCATTTTTAATCTTTTTGCATTTTTTCCCTTATGTACCTTTTCCTTCCTCCTAAACGCCTACAGGAAGAACAATGGCTTTCAATGATCTTCAAATCCTACTGTAATTATCAATCCTAGTCCCAGAGGAGGTATCATAAGGGAAACTACCTGTGGCTGACCTTTTGCAGAAACATGCTTGTGAAAAGAAACCACGTTCCTATTGATCAGTTTATTACTTCCCTTTGTAAAGCTCTTTGGACTTACCACGACCTCTTCTCAAGAGCAACAACTATTTAAGTCTACATACAATAGCTAAAATAATCTAAGCAAATTAATATGTGTGTTCAGAACTGAACTGAAAGAGTAATACCTTGGAGTCAGCAGCTAGGAGGACTGTACCATCATCCCTGATCAAAGGCTGCTGAATATTTACAAGCATTCCAGGATCAAGAAGTCCTGCTGACCTGTTCAAAAGCATAAGGCATCCGATTGTCAATAGTATTTTACATTAATCAGAAGAATGTATAACTACCTATGACTACTAAACAAGTTTTTAAATTAACAATTTTATGAAGCTCACACTTTATTCATCAGGACTTCATTCTTTCTGAAACAGTTTCCAAAAAGTAGCTTGAAAGACAGAAAGACTGAAATATCTTTTCCTTTCCTGTGCAAAAGCAATGACAACTTCCCAAATACGTATCCTCTCATTTGCTTTGTATTCTGGTTTATTCTGCTTTAAGAAAAGTAGTCTTCTCATGCTCTCAGAAGTCACCTAGTAGCTCTCAAGTTATATATTGCACTTTGGAGGAAGGCATAACTGTGCATTCCAAGTTAGACAATGGACAGCACTGAAGAAAAAGAGTCATGGAAGTATATTTTACATTCCAAAATACAGTTAAAAACAATCATGCAATCAAGGTCTGCATAAAATCTCTGCTGCCTTTACTTCTGCTACATTTTGATCAAACATCCTTTCCCTTTACTGCATCTAATTTAGGGAGACAGCAGAAAGTCTTTGCAAGAAGTTTATTTGTTACTTAAGTGATGCTCCAAGTCTCCATAATACAATACCAATGCACACAACACAGGTTAAGGCTGCAGCAAGTTATAGTGAATGAGCACAGGCTGCAAATTATCATGCATTATGCAAATCTGAACCCTACATAAATAACGGTTGTACTTAATGATTATAATATTGTTTATCGGTCTGTAAGAGATCTGTAGCATAAGGAAGTCTCAAAGAAGCAAATGTGTCTGTGAGCACTTTTGAATAATCTGACTTGCAAATGAGAACACTGAAAAACCATTCTTAAGAAATTTGCAGCCCAATCTTCTTAACTGCAGTATCACCAATCTTCTTAACTGCAGTGTCATTTGTTCAACAAAGAATATATACATATAAAATTAAACAATTATATATATATGAAAACTGAATAACAAGATCCAATTTTTTAGGTAGTTCTTAACCATTTGTAAACTACAGTTTTAGAAATGTCATATTTAACCTAGAGTTCTTTTTTATTCTATTCAGAAAGAGAGAAATCTTGCTTCTGTAGTGATGTGCATTTCCACACCCACTGCCTTTGGAGACATCTGAGAGCGCAGGAACCATCTTGGAGCATCTCCCACATAGTAAAAGGAAGCTGCTGTTGTTTTGCTGTTGTTGAAAACAATCTCTTGGGATTGGAATCAGCAGTCACTGCAGTCTCTTTTACTACTGTCTTTAGCAGAAGGAAGCAAGGAAGCCCAAGTCTGCCACTAGCAGATCTGATTTCAGAGAAGTGCTAACCCAAATGCATCACAGAATTAGCCCACATGCTTTTTGCCTGAATATCATTTACTTGCCCTGCCTTTGCTCTGACCTGGCTGGACAAGAGCCAGCTCTGAACTGAAAACCGTACACTTACACATAAAAACTTCCATGAAAAGCAGAACCTAAATTGGGCTTGGTAATGGAAAAAGATGATGGATGAATTAGAGCTCTTCTCTGTCCAATTCTTTAGAGTAGAGGGGAAACAAAATACATATGTGAATGCGAAGTAATATACACAAATAACCTGGAAGAAGACACGTGCAACTGAGGTACTCACCGCGTGCCATCTTTATCTGCCACAAACGTTGGAGTTGCTATAAGAGGGCTTCGCAGATCCTTTCTTATATAGATTTTTTCAGTAGAAGCTGCACAGTTGGTTGGTTTTTCACGTTGCACATCAAAAGGCTTTCTTTCACTTTGAACCGCTACATAAAGACAAAACCATTCAGATTTGAAAGGAAATAACTCAAATGAAAAATACAAAAAGAAAGTAAAATTCTCACAGTGTACCAGCTGGTGTACCAGCTCAGTGCAAAACTAGAAATTTAATACAAAGAGTGAAGAAACAGAGGTTCCAATTTTACTCTGCCTGTGAATATGTGTATTTTTAACTAAGAAGGTCACAGACTGATCTTTTGTTTGAAGTTTTGCTGAACTGGAGTCAAATCTTGCTATTTTCTTTTGCATTTAGTAAGATGGAGTATTCTACCAATTGTGTTTTCAATTTGTTTAATTATCTGGTTTTTACAGGGAAAGCTATACCTAAACATAAGCCACATTCCTACTCTGGATGACTCAAAACAATGCAAATCCAGAACGAACCCTGCAAGTTCCGTGAGAGATGCAGGTTAATTCTCTGACAGTCTCTGCATATCATCCATTCATTCCACCCAATTAGGGAACAGTGTTCCAAAACTAACCCTTTCATAATTTATAATATTTCTACTTGATAATTGAAAGAAAATAAGCTCAGTTTCCAATGTGCTGAACAAGTGAGGCAAATTTTTAACAGAAATAGTAAGAAGCAGTAACTCTGCAATTTTAAAGAAAAAGTGCATCTTTATAATATAAAAGTACTATTATTAAACATATTACATAAAGTTATCTGAAATCTAAGTCACTGAACTTTACAAACTCCTCCATAACTTGGCATAACATTGGACTGTATTGATTTTTCACCTAAAAATGAGGATGCTGAAATGAATAATAGACTACAAGGAAAATATAAAGAATTTTCAAGTCTTGTATTAATTCTCACAACACTATGCCAATGTAAGGCATAATATAAATGAAGACAATATTTCTGTGCTATTCATTATACCAATTTATCATACAGCAGTGATTGCTCTGGAAGATTAACATTATTAACAGAGAAACAAAAATATGCAACCCTCCTCTATAGCCCTTTTGACTGTAACATTAAAATACATGGATATGTCTCTATCCTCATAACCAGCAAGAGTTATTTAGTTCCTGATTTTATTTTTGTTAATATTTTTACCATTAGCAAAATTTAGGAGCTTAAAAGTAGGTATATCAATTTTGTTGGCTTGGTGGATACATAAATATTAATCAGAAACCTGACCCAAAGCCCAGTAAAGTCAGTGAGTATATATCCTAATGATATTGGGATAAGAAAGGGTTAGTTTCTGGAACTGCAGCAGTTTCTCTTGTACAAATGTCTTCTCCAATATTCAGTACAGTGTGTGCAAAGCGGAACAATCACCACAACAGGTCTGGAGTTCCAAAGTGCAAATACAAGTATCTTTTTATTTAAAGTTTAAAGTTCTGCCTCCCTTGAACTTGGTGGTTGGAATTTATCCTGCCTAGATCACATCACAAAACGAGATAATAGGTTTCATGAAGCGCTGAACTGAAGAGGCAGAGGTGCTACAAACTGAAAACAAAATCCCTTGACAGAGGCATTTGGCTGCTAGTGCTGGAAATGTACGAGGCACTGCATACAAACAGGCAAGCATATTTTCTAATATATGACAGTTTATACAATGCCTCATAACCCCATACTCACAAATGACCAAATTAACATAAAAATTTAAAAAGCGGGGAAAAAAAAAGACATTAACTACTTTCTATCACCGGTTGAAAAAGCCACAAAATTAAACCATAAGGAAAGCAGATTCTTGAAGTGGAACATTAGACCTAGATTTATGTCAATCCATATTAAAATATTTTGTATTATAAACATACACAGTGTTTTAACATGTATTCTGAGTGAGGCACTAACTGGGCTCCTCAAAGACTACAGTAGTTTGAAATAGTTTGAAACAAATCACTACTGCACCTCAGACATAAAATGGCGACAAAAGAAAGGTGCTGTAGGTGCTTTGGCTGCCAAAAGTTCTGCTTCCTTCAAGCAACATACACCAAAACGGAGAGAACATACAAAAAGGTGGTAGCCCACATATTTTTTATTTGGTAGGCACAGTATCACATTGAGTACTTAACACTCACATTCCATTTTCATGCCCATCTCTAGACATTTCTTAAGCCTACAAAACTGGCAGCGATTCCGATGGTGTTTATTGATGATACAGTCCTGGTTGCTACGACAACTGTAGGTCAAATTCTTCCTTACACTTCTTTTAAAGAAACCTTTGCATCCCTCACAACTGACAGCACCATAGTGACGACCTAGGAAACATATATATTGTTATCAGATGGAAATTACTTATATTTTAGCATAGAAATATTTATTTTAATCAAGTAAATAATTGTAAGTCACCCTTTAAATTTCTTTTGTATTTGTACAATCATTTTGGACCATGAAAGCATTTATAAAGTCTTACAGGATGTTTCTTGTTTAACTACTGTCAGTTTTTTGCTTAGAGAGTGGAGAAAAGATAGGAAGGCTAAGCCCATTTCTGAATGTGTGGTCTATAAAGTTGCAGTTCCTGTTCTGGGCAAGTACAGATGTAATTCTACCTGCTGTTACAGACTATAGGATATATTTAAAGAACATATAGTCCAAAAGTTCAAGTAATTTCAGAATATAAATAACTTTACAACAAAATTTAAAATGCAATCTTCATTTAGATTTTCTGTACATACCAGTTCTGGTATTGTTTTAATTACATAAACACTTAAAAAAATTAAAAAAAGTGAGGCAAAGAGACAGAAGGGTGTCTTCTCTGTAGCATGAAAGCACAGTACACTTCCTTGACTAATACAGAAATTTTACCTCAAGACTCCTTGTAACTGCCTGGATCTGAAACACCAAGGATTCATGTGATCTTTACTTGCCTTTTTCTGTGATAGTAGAAGAACAAAATCTACCAGAAAGCATTAAGCCTGTTAGAGAGCACTAAGAAGTGTTTTCTCAGAGTAGCTAGACTTTTGTAGGTGACAGGTTTATTTCATGGTTTCCCATCACTGTGCAGAACTTGACTAAATGCTTCAAGGAGTCTTCTTCCATTAGCAGGAGCTATTTAATCATTATTTATCATACGCTCCAGTTGAAGGAAAAGAATAATGATCTTCCAAGCAGAGTTTCACTATTTTGTGTGTATAAATACAAAGTATGTTATCTTTTTCCATTTAAAAACTCAATTGTTTTGCCATCGGCATGGCTAATATCAGTTAAAACACACAAAAAATCATCTCTTCATCCCAGTCATCCTTTCTAGCAACTTTCTTCAATACTACTTTCTGTGCTTCCTTACCTGATGCTTTATCGCCACAGACTACACAATATTCTACTACCTGGGGCCGCTGAACATCAGTTTTTCCCAGCAAACGTTCCACTGAAGCAGAGTCTGTCACTATCTAAAGCAAAATTCCAGAACAAAAAGACATAATTAGCCAGACATGAAAGTAAGGAGCTTTGCCTACAGAACAAGATTGGTGTATCAGCTGAGAAGAGGTGACTAAATTTTAGAATTACATATGTAGCATAAAATGCAATTTAATGAGAGGTTTTACTGTCAATGCGGACACTGTTGAAACGGTCATATCAAAACAAATTCCAAATAAAACTGGTAGTTTTGTTGAGTACAAATGAGTTTCCTCACTTGTGCAACAGTATTTTTCCCTACTTGCAATTGCTGTCAAACAGCTGCTATATTTTAGCCAGAGATGGTTGGTTTTCAGATGATGTTTCCACGTATCCCTTCTCTAGCTATTAGGGGCATGTGGTTCAAAGGGGATAGCCTGAAGCTGAGATTTATTATATAAACAGTTTAGCTTCCAAAGGCCTTCAATTCCAAAACTTCTGTTCCAAACATTCCACTTAACACAGAAAAATTAAAAAACCCCACGCCTCTACAATGTCAAATATCCTATTTAGCATAGTAAAATAAAATTTAAAAGACTGTTACTAGAATTTTTAAAATATTTACGTACAAATGATTCTTCTTGCTGTAAAATATTCTCTATTGTAACAGTAGCAATAGGGATCATGCACTTCTTTCTTTTTGGTTTTTTTTTTTAAGACTGCCAGGAAGAAATCTCAAATTTCACTAGGAGTAGGTAGATTATTGTTTATATCGTTGGCTTTGCAAAGCTCCACTTGGCCTAGATCATGCTCAAAACCCACAAAAAAGCATAGCAGAGGATAGCTTCTGCTCTAAATAGCTGTTATTGCAGTCTTGATACTGAATGTAAAAGTATGAACTCACATAAGTTTGCTCAGCTGAGTTGTATCTCTGTATATCTGTGAATATTGAACAGACTAAGAAATCCTGTCATTTAAGCACTATCTTAAGTATTTGCTTATGTCTTTGGAACTTGAATTAGAACAGACAATGAGGGGTGATGAGTGCAATAAGGAATGTGAAGACAGAAGAATTTATGATTGAATAATGAAGTCTACAATTAGTATTGTTTAATCCATGTCATTAGATCTTTAGAAAACCATTGCAATTGGTCTTAAAGCAAATACAGACTTAAAAATCTAGAAACCAAGAATCTCAATTACCATATTTACCTGAATTCTGCCTGGCACGATGTTGTCCGTGGTGGTAAAGATAAGCTGTTTGGCATTAGATGTCTCAGGTGCTGCCAGGATCACCTTTCCGGCACCACTTCCATCTGGACTGGCTAAAATAAACTGTTGCTTTGGAGACACGGCAGAATCCACTGCTGTCACTATTTGAATTTTCTGACCTGTTTGCTGATCTGTCACAATCTGTAAAACACATTAAAGAAATTCATGACTGCAGTAAGCTTTACGTTTTAAAACCTTTAATGCTCTCTCAAAATTATATCCGTGAAAAATTACAAGGAAGCTCTTTGATTTTTCTTCATAGATGTCACCAAGGAGATGTTCTCCAGTCATCAACAACATTTACCTAGATATTTTATCTAAGATGTTACTCCTTAAAGTTATCAACAAAAGGTGGAATTAGACAGCCTTATTGTTTCATGTGCTGATTCTCAAGATTCTCTTATGGTGGAAGGTTTCTATTTTTGATACAGTTGTCTGGTACCATAATCTCTATTTTACCTGGTAAAGTAACCATATCAACATTCATCAGTATTTCATTAACACTTAACAAGTCCTATCTCATTTGCCACTGCATACATTCTGATACATTAGCGGCATCTTTATATTATGTACCAGTAACAATGACCCACTGTGCAGCATTCTCAAAGGCTAACTTCATGTTAAATAGATTAATCTCCCACTGGCTACTAAATGAGTGGGAGGAGGCATGCCCTTAGAGATGACCTCAGGTGTTCTGTTGACAATGTCTGCCCATTTGCTGTGGCTAGGGCTCAGGAGATCTGTACCTGGAGGCCAGGTTTGATCTCTGTAAACACTCCTCACTGACCACACCATCAATATAACTATGATACACAGCCAACCAGTCATCACCACATACACGTTGAGGAAGAAAGAGAATTTTAGTTTGCATTAAAAATGATCTGTTCTCACAAAATTTAAGGAAGTATTCCATAGACTTTAGCATACTTTTGTATAACCCTAAGTGGAAGGAGGAGAAAAAAGGAGAAAATGTAATAGCTAATTAATAGATTTTTACCTGAATGCGTTGTTGTGAAGCTACAGAGGAGTCTGTGGAAATTATCTGGATACGCTGGGAAGGGCTGGTCATCACTGGAGATTCAGATAGCGAAGTCTGAACAGTCTGCACCTGTAAATAATACACAGAATTTTAATCTACTGTAAAGGTATTGAACACTTTTAAAAATACATATATTTATTAAAGAACAGATGGACCTATGGCATGGAATCTAAATTTATTGGAAAGGTTACAATCATTAAATGAACTTGGATTTGTTTTCAATGAATTATCAGAATATTGGGGTTTGGGAAAAAAAATACATTGTATGCAGTAACGTGTCAAAACCCAGGAAGCTCCACAAGCTGTTTTTATTCAATCCTCTGTTAAACAATCTTGGAATGATTTGTTTATCAAAATCTATACAGCTGGACAACAGGGTAGTGTCAATTTAAGTTTGCTTTGAAAAATCTTTTTTTAATATACAGAGAAGTTCATTTTTGATGTAAAAAAAGAAAAAACAGTTTGGACAGCAAGGAACCTGTATTGCAAGTCTCTTTGGGAAAGCAGAGGTGTTAAAATACACGGCACTTAATGAAAACATACCCTTCTACTCCCCTATTGCCTGTACCATAAGCAGTCTGATATAGTATAAAAGTCTAACCTAACTTCAACATACTGTCTCTAATTATCTTTAATACACAGGTCACAAAAGTTGCATGTTAAATGAGGAAAATACACAGGAGAGATGCAGAAATAGCAGAATCTTCTAATTACTGGATGATTCAAAGCATTCAGCTGCAGAAAACAAGATACCTAGGTAAGAAAAAACCCAAAACTTCCAAAATCAAGACTCTTAGTGGACACATTTAATCAATGATCTTCTTGTCTTTCATGACAAATTATTAACTAAGCTACACGCTCTTTAAAAGGTCTAAATTAGAACAAGAATATATTTTAAAACTGTTTTACAGTTCTTCACCTGCAATTGTAGAAAAGTATCACCATCAATAATTTCATATGCTGAAGTCTATATAAATTAATAGTGATTTGCCTTAAATGACACAGAAGATCAGAACAAAGCTGAAGAAATATAAAAATACACTTAAAAACATATGTATCTACCCTTTTTATCATTAAATTAAAACCAAGTATTTGGCAATTAGGTGCATTTTGAAGACTAGCAAAATTAAATTTGGCTTGTTTCATCTATTAATAATTTTATCATTTCATATATATATAATTGCATAGTTACCTTATTTTTCCTAATTTTTTGCAGTTTCTACACTTCAGTTGGAATCATATTAAATTTCCAACAAATATATGTATATATATAAATGTATATATACATATATATATGTATACATATATGTATATATAAAACTGGTAGACTGAAGCTAAGCTTCTCTAGACATTTCATTATTCTTATGTCATTTGAAATAAATAAGGTTTCTTCATGGCCATATAGTTGTTTGCATACTAATTTACTGATTTGCCCATCACATATATATACATCTATGTGTGAGTTTGTATGAACATATGTATATATATAATACATTTCTGTACTTACTAACTAAATTTTCAACACTTTCTGTAGTTTATTTCCCTACCAGTACACTGATTATGAAAGGAATATTTGAGCAATAAATTGAAGGAATAATCAACTGGCCACGTTGGGAAGGAATTTTTAAAGTCTCTAATCTTTTCTAACAAGTAGAAAAACATTTCCTATATTCACGCCAGTAAAAACCAAAGTAATTGTATTGCTCGAATACACTGGTCTGTTCTCACTAAGTATAAATCAATTTCAGAGATACTGATTTCTAGTCTCTTTCCTATAATATTAATAAAGTAAGGCTTAGTTAAGCAAACACAGGCTATTTTTAACTGCACCCATGAAACAGCTAAAGAATTTCAGTAAAAAATACGGTATCAGGTTTTATACCTGCATCTCAAATCAAATCAGAAAGACTTATTTTTCTATAGATATTTTTTCCTAATTAAATTCTTTAGCTATTAAATTAATAACAGACTTTTACAAAAAAATGTATATTCAAATATATTTCTTTCACAGATGTAAGATATATCTAAAAATGTTTCAGTGATTCTCTTTGGAGAAGAGAATATTCTGACCACTAAGGTCTTTTCTAGAATGGTAGATAAAATTCAATTCCCCATAGAAGAGCTCTAGTTTAACTGCCCTAGCAGGATGGCACTGCAAGATCTTGTGTAAGACATACAAAGGCAACAGTCACGGAAGAAACTACAGTTGGCATATCCACATCCTAAGAAAATCTCAGACTATGTCTTATGGACCACCCCAACACCTTTGTTACACCAGTGGCTCTGCCACTTCTGGTAACAGCCTTGAATTCAGAGGCTGCCAAACTGCCTAAGCCAGGGAGGAGCTCCTTATTCCCATATGCACTTTCTAAGAAATATCTCTCGGGCTGATGGTATGTCCAGGTCTTTTACACTTAACAGTAAATTGAGAAAAGCTGTATTTGAACTAAAAATCGTTTGAGAAGACTTTGCATTAAAACTCCACCTTGAAGATTCATCCAGAAATGAGAAAGTGGCCAAAGATAGTAATAAAATATTAAACAAAAATTGCCTTATTTTACACTTCATCAATTCTTAAACCAAAGCAAAACCTTATTCCATCAGAACAGCAGTGTTTCTACTCTCCTATTCCAGCATACTGTGCTTCATCTGAATTGCTGAACTACTTATTGATGTAACACGTCAGAGATACCTGAAAGAGGGTCAAGAAAATACTTCATGGGACCAAGATATCCAGTATTTTTTGAGTTCCATGGTAAAACATTCTTTCAAAAAGGTTCAATATTTTGATAGGTTCTTATCAGGACACTGAGAGAACTGAAAGCAACTGAAAATTCTCCAACAGTGCAGCTGTCATTAACAAGATCCAGGAAGCACAGGGCTCACTAATCACCTTCTTTGACTCTAGGGCCTCTGACAGGGAAAAAGGATGCACTGGGAACAGTTTGTGGCTGTCATGGAGCCAGCATGGACAGTTTTAGCAACTACTAAAAATTCTTCCTGGTCACATCCGAGCTGCTGTTGGAAAGAGGAAACAGTCATTATTCCTCCCCACAGTGACAGCTCTGTTTAAAAGATTTGCATTAAAATCTAAGGCACTACACAGGGAATGCATTTCCACTTCAAAACTAAATACATTTTTCTTAATATTCAAGTCAAACCTAAGTCAGTGGTGGGACTGAACCCGAGTCATTGACATATTGCACAGTACTAAACAAATACTTGAGAAAAGCAGCATTACTTATTTTTGCATTAAGGCTAAAGTACTTTTCCTGCTTTTCAAAAGCTGTTCAGGATGAGGAGGAATTGCTGAAATTCCCTCCGAATCCCATAGCTGCTCTCTGTTCTCCAGTCTCATGAAATGTAAGTAAAGGCAACTGCAGACACTACTCACCCCCAACCTGTTCAGAAATACAGAGTTTTGTATTTCTGTGTATTTTGACAACCCTTTCCGTAAAGAAATTCTTCTGGATGTCCACAGAAATACACAGTTGCAAAAATTCAACAAACACCACTGATATAAAGCAGAAGCAAGCAACAGCACTGAAACCATTTGAAGCAATTACAAGGACAATTTTAAAAAGTCGTAAAAGTAAAGTACAAAACTACATGCACTACTGGAGCACGCTCAGCAACTTCTGTGATACATTCAGTTTCATTGAAAACAAATCTGATGAACTATCGCTCAAGAAAGTGAAACAACACAGAGCCTTACTTGCATGACAGTCTGATTTGGTGCTTGATATCACAGCTCTCAATAAACCCCGGCACTATGTTTGTTGGCAATTATGTGGAAAAAATTATGCAGATACAGCTAAAGCTGTCGATACTTGCATTGGGTTATCCCGTTTGCCACTTGCCTCTCAGTTCATAACTTGAAATTCAGTGCATGATCAATGATGCTCTTCTTCCATTTAATTTTCATCAATGAAAAATATGGTATTCTGAAAACCTCTCATTTTTTAAGGCCAGTGCCAAGTTTGATTCTAAAGAAACAGTAAGTACAATTTAGAATTTTATCACACGTCACGAAAACTAGTGATGTATTTACCTGTATTAAAACCCGTATCTGATGGAAGAAACAAATAGCAGGCAGCCAGCCATTCATAAAAAAAGTGATTCAACATTTACATGGTCCTAGTATTAATGAATTCTTAATGAGATAACGCTGCTTACAACTGTTTTCCCACGTACAAAGTTTTCATGGTGTTATGTAGTGGACAGGCATATAATTTAAGGAGTAGCTGAATACCATAAAGAGACGAAGCCCTCTATTTACCCACCGGCCAGGAAGAAATCACAGAGCTTCATACACTCTTGGGATGGAGCGATCTCTCCAGTGGCAAGATACAACCATCACACTATGTTACCACGGTGCATTTCCTGCACGAGGAATTACAAATGTCACATATTTTATGTGTTTGAGATGTTATTATAGCACCCAAGTTCTACCAATATAGGATAAGGTTTGCCAGTATTTCCATTACAGGTTTCTATTTCCAAGTATGTTTGGAAGTGTTTTTAAAAAATGCAGCTTGCCAAATTGATACCTGGTACAGAAAACTAGAGTGATAAATCTCCTGTTGGTTCTCAGCGTGAAACTCACGGAGCTTTTTGTAACTACTCCTTCGATGTTACTTCCAGGACACACTAAAAAGAACCAAATTTTAACCCAAAAAAACTAGTTCTAAGTAGGGAATCTTGAATCCACTGCTGAAAACAGAATCGAACTTGTATTTCTTTCTTATATAGGGCTTGTTCTTGAACTAAAAGTATTTTTTAATGTCCAGGTGTAATAGCACAATAGATGAAAAACAGTACAATACTACAATAGATGAAAGAAACCTCCAAACTAGTGTCTGAAAAGTGGCCTTATCTAGAGAGATCTCTCAGCCCACTTGCACTGAGCTATATATTAAATCCCTTAATTATGTAAACATATGAAAAATAGTATTTGAAGGCTATTAAACAAAATAATTTTAATCAGAAAAATGATCTAGTTTATTTTTTGACTGAAGTTTGCATGGTGAAGGAGATAAACGGGTTATTTTCTGTGACCGTGAACACTTATAGTTTGTGTTTATTAGTTGATTTAAACATTTTAGCTGTTGAGCATCCAAGCTTCAGTGAATATACATCAAGACATCACCTAATATCACTTAAAGTAGATTTCATGCTCTTTTTTCTTACATGTGTAGGCAGAAAATATAAAACCTGATTTAAATTAATCACCTTACTATAAATTGAATACAGTGCATAAGTAAAACAGGCAACTTCAAACACTGTGGTGGATTCAGATTACAACTCAAATGAGAAGCAGAAACCTTTCATGTCCAAAACGGTCAATCTAATGATCAAATGATGAGAAATTTCATTGTATTAGTCTTTTTAACAATTCACAATACAGCAAAGTTTCTCTATAGTTCATGCTGAATTTCCTACTTGCATTCCTAATATGGGGGCCACCACAATGAAGTTAGGTGAACAAAACACATATTGGTGGCACTGGTTTCATATTTGTCCCCAAGTGTAAAGCAATCCTGCTCTATAAAGATTTTCTGTTCCATTTATGATGCTTAATTGTGAACACTCCCTAACATGTTTTTAATTTCAAAATCTCATATACCAACTGTTGTGATATTATCTGTCACTCACCTCAGCCACCTGCTGAGTCTCCACTACCTGCTGAGCCAGCACCTCCATATTGGTTGCCATGGTGAAACAAGATCATTAGAGAACCTGTTTGGAAAGACGCCAGCAACTTCCATCAGGCACAAAAGTCAGGGATTTTTCTTACTATTAAAGAAAGCTCTGAGATGAATTTTTGGCAATTTACAGTTCTGCCTGATGCATCTGGCAAATAAGCCAAGGTGCCATGGATGCTCGTGTGCGACTACATACGTGTGCACACATACGTATGTGGGACGTGCACACTGCAACCGTGCCGTTCAAACACCCGGGGCACAGAGTTATACCCTTACTCTATAAAGACTCTAACATACTATTTCCACTCTATTATTTAGGCAGTAAAGAAGAGATGGTAATTTCATAAATGAGAAAGGACTAATTTGAGTGTCAACTTCTGATGCAGTTTGTGGAGTTCATAGATCTCTAAGGCACTTTCCTCAGCTCAAGAAGGATAAACCTTACAGTTAAACGGTTTCTACACCCCACACTGAACACGGGACAGCAAGCTAAGAATGCTGTTTTGCACAAAATTTTATCAAGTCATTCCATCAAATTGCCATGTTCATTCATATTCTTAGCGCAATCTTGCACAATAAGAGAAATAAACTGTCACATCTAAAATGTACTTTCCATTATCTAAACTATTTTTTTATTATAATGTGATGGTATTATCACTTTGAGAAGAAAATACTGCAGAATCATTTTATCCTATTCTGAGTGACTGCACGCTGAACTTTACAGCCTTTGGGGTTAAAAAAATAAAAAAGTAAAGCAATCAAGGATAAAGAAACAAGAAAAACCACTTCCTATATATTTTTAATTATCATTATCAGGGCTGTGTTTCTCCCAAGGTAAATTTAAATAAGATTTCCAATCAATTAATTCACTTTTTAATTGTGACTTGCTCATTACAGGGTCAGATTTCAGATTCTGACCCAGGTGTAGGTAATGAAACGGCATTCCTGAATGCTGGCCCATTTGATGTTTTGTTGAAAACCTCTGTTTGTATCTCCAAAGCAATCATTTAATATAAAATTTAAAAATACTGCAAACAATAGCAAAATGTAACAGAAAAATGCATTTCCCTATGGAAGCTATTTATGCTAGTTTTTCCTACAGCTTGTCATTTTTTATTCAAGTGTTCAACTTACACATTAATATTATGAACCATTTCCACCAAACCCAGTTTGTGAATGGTTTCTCAGTTGTTCAGTAATTCCTTTTCAGTGTTTTCTCTTTTCTTAAATTATTTTATATTCGGCAAGAACGATAACCATATGGTCATAACGTTATTTTCTCAATGCTTTAAGATGAAAGAAACCCTGCAGATATTTTGTTCATAAAAGTACCTTTCTGAGACACAAAGAAGTCTTTCCTGAGGTATGGCTTTGACAGATGTGCTGGTGGTGGTGTTATCCACTAAGGCTTTTTGTACTTTCGACCCTTCCGAAAGAGCCTTAAGCTGAGGCTATTAAGGTGATTCGATTTAAACCCAGAGACCGTACACAGCCATACCAAGCTTCTTAATGGTGTCGACTCCCAGAAGGCAAAATCAGCTTCTCAGCGAAAGCCTTGAGAAGCAGTTTGTAAGGCAACAACGAAAAAAAATCCCCCAAACCAACCAACAAGAGGTGCAACCTAAAATCTGCAAGGAAGCACATGGAGCACCAGGAAATTATTTTCAATGTAGCAGTGTGGCAGCCAGCTCAGTGGTGAGGTACTGCTGTCCAAAACACGGTGTAAATCCATTAATCTCTCCCTAAGCTGCAGTGAAACCTCAGAAGCAAGTCATAAACTCCATTTGAGATATTCTACGGGTACGGCCCAACCATGATGACATGGCAATAGGCCAAATTCAAGACTAATGAAATTTGCTCCTTTGTCTTAAGGAAACGAAGTTCTTCACACTGCGAGCTCGACCCGGCTACATCGGCGGGACAGGAGGGGCGCGGGTGCGGCTCTGCCGGCAGTCTCTGGTACGTTGTTCTGGCGGCCAGGACACAACCGGCACCCCAGAACACAGTGAACACCCCCGGACCTGGCAGGGACGCGACGGGCACCCCGCTATCCGGTGGTGTCTTGACAGGCACCCCCTGCCCTGGCAGGGACGCGACGGACAGCTTGGAACGCGACGGGCACCCCCAGGGCCGGCGGGGACTCCACGAGCAACCCGTCCGGTCCCCGAGCCCCGCGGGCAGGGCGGGCCCAGCCCCGCGCCGCCCGCCGCAGCAGGGCCGCGTCCAGCTCCCGCCCCGCGCGCCTCAGCCCCGCCCCCCGGCCCGACCAATGACCTCATGGCAGGCGCAGCGCTACCCCGCACGGCGCCCATTGGCCGAGCGAGCCGCCTGTAATGGCGGCGGCACCGCCCCCCCGAGCTCAAGAAGAACCCCCCGGGGACGCACTGAGCACAAGATGGCGGTGCTGGCCTCCCGCCAGGGCCCAGGCGGGGCTGCTGCTGCCGCCGCCATTAGGCCCCTTTCCCTCCCCTCCGCTATAGCCTTGTGTCAGGCTATGGGAGGCCTGAGCATGGCAGGGAGGAAGCAGCCGGTAAGATGGCGGCGGTCTCAGCCCCGTATGCAAAGTACCCACCGCCCCCTCCCCTCCGCCCTCCCGGTGGCAAAGGTAAAAGGGTCGGGTTCAAGCCGCCGCCTCCGCCCGCTCAGACTCCATCTTCTCTCTCTGTGTGTTCGTGTCCCGCGATCATCGCCTCGACCATCGCCCCTGCACCCCCCTCCCGGACAGCAGACTGCGCTCACCGCGACCGGACCGGCTCCGACATCAGCCGGCCCACACTGCAGCACAGCGGCTCCGCCACGGGACTGCCCGCCGATCGACCCAGCACGCCGCAACGGTCCTTTCCTCTCCTCTCTCTCTCCAGGAGCTGTAGGCTAGCCCAGAGCACGGCTGGTGCTCGCTTATCAGCCAAATATCGGAGCCGTGCAATCCCCCTCCCCTAAACCCACCGTCACCCCTCCCCTCCCCTCGCTGGGGTGTCCCGAGCAGGGCCCGCTGCCGCCTCCCCGCGCCCCCTCCCTCGTCCTGGCCCTCACGAAACGAACCCACCCGGGCCGCCTCAATTTTAAAAAATGGTTTTTACCTCACGAATGGGCGCCAAAGGTGCAGTGGCGGTGACCCGGGCGGGCCGGTGCTGTGGCGGTGCCCAGCAGCGGCCCTCCCTCCCCCCGCGGGGGCGGCGAGGGGCTGTGGGGCCCGCGGAGGGGAGGGAGCCGGGGCTGTGTTGGGCCGGGGGTGTTTTGTTGTGTGTGCCGTGCCGTGCCCTGTGACAGGTCAGAGTTCGTGACCCCGCCGTCGCCGCCCGGGAGCGCGTCCCCGCTTCCTCTTCCAGCGCCCGCCCTGCCGCGGCCCCTCCATCCCCCGTGGGGCGGGGCTGGCGGCGGGGAGGGGCTACCGGGCTACCTGGGCCGCCCGAGGCCCGCACCGCTCGGTCCGGGCCTGGCTCCCGGGGCAGTGCAGGGAGGAGCTCGGCCCCTGGGCCAGCGACGGGAAGGAACGGCCCCCGCCTTTGTCCATCGCGCTTGGAAAGCTTCTCGGGAGCCGGCAGCCCGAGGTAATGGGTTGGCGCTGGCTGTTCCGTGCGCCAGTGGTGCTGGTATTCCACGTGTACCTTGGTTTTTTGCTGAAGGTGCAGTCAAAGGCAGGCTCGCAGTCGAGGGAGGCTCTCACAAATGCCACTGCCAGATTGTACCGAGTTCTTATTTCATTTTCTAAAGTCAGTGTCATTGATTAGGTGAAGCTGGCCGTGAGTCTTGTTCTGCCCCTGAATGCTCAGTGGTAGGCGCAAGCCAGGCTTGAGTGAGGGATTGTTTGTTTTTCTTAGAAGTGGCTACTTGGGGCAAGGATATGAGAAATAAAGAAGTACACTTATGAATTACAGCCTGACTGTCACAGAATGGGACTTAGCAAAGCACATGATGTACAGATGTCTTTGCAATACATAAATAAAGGAAAATGTCTCAATGTCTTGGGTGTTTGCTACTGTAATGTTAAATACATGAAGAATTTTCAAATTCTCAAAATATCTATATGCCTTTAGAAGCAGGTTTTTTTAACTTCGTAAAACATACTATTAAAGGGTGTGACTGAATGAAAGAAGGGAAAATGCTGAAGCCAGATGTGAAATGCTGCTTTCCCCCTCAGTGCTTCCTGATGGGCAAGTTGAGGAAAAGTTTAGGGGACAGGAGTTGTCTCCTCATTCTTCCTTGTTTGTGCCACCAAGAGAAGGCCTTGGAGCAGTTTTATTCTCAGCTCTGGTGGAGTGCAGTCCTGCTTGATGTGCAGCTCCACTGTGCTCACTGAGACTGGCAACACTAAGTGCAGTCAGGAAAGCTGCATCAAAAAAGCTGTGACAAACTTTGCTGCAGTGTTTGTGATAATTTCAGTGATATGTAGAACTACACTGTATGCCCTGAACTTGGTTAATAAGCAAGATTGTATTAGATAATGCTGAAGTTTCCTAAATTTATATACACTGACTTCTAAAAGAGCATTAGTAAAAAGTGTTTGTATAGCCATTTTTGGCCTTAGCTATGACTGAAGAGAAATAAAATTAATAGAAGATGCTGAAGGTGAAAAAGATCAAAGAAAACTGAGATAGTCTACAAGTAAAGGTTAATAACTAGACTGGCAGCAAAGAAAATTATTATATCTGTCTACCACACTGTTGTGAGCTGACCATGGATTGCAGCCAGATGCTGACCTGGTCACTCACTGCCCTCTCCATAACAGGACAGGGGGAGAAAAAGCTCATAGGTCAAGATAAAGACAGATCACTTACCAATTGCCGTCATGGGCAGAATAGATCTGTCTTGGGAAAAATGAATTTAACTGACTGCCAGTGAAAACAGATGTGAATAGTGAGAAAGCCAAAAATTAAACCACCACCTTCCCCAGCCACCCCTTTCTGCCAGTCGCGATTTCACACACGCACCCCCTCCCCGCCTCGGAGCGGCGCTCGGGAGAGGGGGGATCCCAGCCAGCACAGACCCCCTCCTGCCTGCCCTCCTGCTCCTCACGCTTGGGCCCCGCTCACCGAGGGCTCCTGGCCTTGGGCCGCAGTTCCTGCCAGGAGCGCGGGCTACACCGACGGCTCCTCTCCTCAGGGCTCCGCCGAGGGCTTCTCCGGGGGCTCCTCTCCTCAGGGCTCCGCCGAGGGCTTCTCCGGGGGCTCCTCTCCTCAGGGCTCCGCCGAGGGCTTCTCCGGGGACTCCTCAGGGCTCCTCTCCTCATGGAGCGCGGGCTCCATCGAGGGCCTCTCTCCTTCGGGCCGCAGTTCCTGCCGATAAGGATTAAATTGCTCCCAGCCATAGTGGAGAAGGGATTTTACTGGTGTTCATTTTCAAACGCACTTGCTGATAACAGGGACCTTTTAGTTCCTCCCTTTGTGGGATAGTTGCCCGAGAAGAAAAAATGTGCCGCAAAATTGCCATGCAAGAAGAGGAGGGAAGAGACCCCGTGGAAGTTGCACGCTGCTCAGGAGAACAGGCTGAATTCCCCACAGAGCAGAGGTGAGATATGCATACTTACGGAGAGGGAAGGAGGTTTTAGGTGTGGAAGGAGAGAACTGCTGCAGGAGTACTAATGGCATAGCCAAAGCCACCTCTCTGGCCATGGTGATGGCAGTAAAAGTACATAATGGGCTAAGTCAGGGCAGGCCAAATACTACAAAATAAGAATAGGATTTAAGGTTGCTCATGGGTTTTAAATTTTTGGGATATTGTAGGTAATGGGATAATTAGGATTAGTATTGTAGAGCTTTGTTGTTTGGGGTTTTTTTAAGATTTCAGGTGCTTAAAATTTTCATAGAATTTTCTGGAAACTTGATGTAAATTTTAAGAGCAAAACTGATACCTAGCATGGAAGAAATCAACAGTTATAAGTGACTGACAAGGTTTTAACTGTATAAACTGGTCTTGCTAATGCCACATTCAATTTAAATCTCTCTTTTAAGTGTTAGTAGACAATTTTTGAAGTATGAGTCCTCATGCCTTGCTTTTTTGTACATGGCTGGGCAGTGCTGAGGGACGCTGGTGACCTCCATCCTGTGGGGTTTTGCCATCATGTCTCTATGTTCATCTCTTAGCAAAAATGACCTTGCTGTCTGATGTAGGCTTTTCAACTGCAGAAAAATATCACTATATAGACTCATTAAGGTTGGAAAAGACCTCCAAGGTCATCAAGTCCAACCTTTGACCTCATAACACCATGCCCTGGAGTCTAGAAACTTTCTTGTAAAACTTGATCAAAAGTGCTGTCACAGTGTTACCCAGGCTGAAGAATTGCACTGCTTTTAATACACAGAAGTTCGTATGTTATGTTCCCAAGTAACTTGCGGAGTTAAAGTGGTGTTTTTCCCTTAGTATTTAAGGGAATACCTTTCCCCCCTCGCTGAGTATTGGCACTTTCTTTTACCTTTACAAGCAGTGATATTCACTGAACATGGTTACAGCCGAAGTAGTCGTTATTACTTTTGTATCAAAGTAGCATGCAAACAGGAAAAGCCTGGTTGGTATTCATAGCTGTGTGGTTTTCATCAATCGTAAAAGCAGCAGAGAATCAGCTCAGGAAGGGCAGCAGTCCCAGGGCTTGACCAGCAGTGCTTATGTAAGTGGCATAGAATCTTGTCAGGTTGGTATTCTCCATCTCTGAATGACTTGTATTTTGGAAAAATAATTTAATAACTTTAAAAAACAGATTTTAACTAGGCATATGTTGTAAAATAGGTCCAAATATTAGTTGCACCTAATGGCTAATAACTTTAATGCTTTTTAATAAGTAGAAAAATAAACAGAAAAACTCTGAAACAACAAATGAGGGCAGCTTGCATCTCAACTATTGGCCAAATAGGTAGTTCATTGTGATTTATTACTGAATTTTTTTTTGAAACATTTATGAAGGTGTGGAACAAAGTTTTCATTGTGGAAGAGTAATACTAACTACAAATTAGTAGGAAAGAGCTGTGTAAGTAAATGGCAGGTAGTAAACTGAGTATATATATCTATTTTAAGAAGTTAACATTTTCTAAAAGGTGATTACTGGAATAATTCTGAAACGATGATAATTTCTGTCTCTGGTGCTTAGCTTTGCTCAAATTTAATTCACAGTTGGACTGAAATTGTGAGGACATTTTCATTTTTTGCTCTTTTTTTATGCTGTATTGAGACCCTCTGTATCTGTAAGTTGAAGTAAAGTAGGCGGGCTTTACAGGAGATGAATGCAGTGTGGACTGAAACACATCATCGTAACAGTTAGGTCTAAATCCTGTTCCCACCTGAAGGGCTCCATTACCATCTTCTGATTTGATGCTCTTCCCTGGTTTGTCAGAGAACTGGTTAATAGGCAAGTATCTATTAACAGTAACTGGAACTGCAAAGCTGGAATTAAAGAAGGTAAAAATAGTGTAAAGGAAAAGCCTGTAGAACTGCAGTTATGTTTTGCTCTTTTATTTTTCTACATTACTTAAAACAATGTTTAATAGCACTGTATCTTTTTACAACAAAATATTTTCATGTCTTCATTTCATGCTTCTAACTGAAAGCTTCATACAACAGTCACCAAATGTCAGCCCCTAAATCTTCATAATATTGTCATTCTGTAGTGCAGTTTTGCCTTGTTTGAGACTATAGTTAGAGATCTTACTCTGTATTCAATGTTGTCTTATTTTTTTGTAAGTGCAAAATGTTTTTAAGGGGGGGATAAACATTTACAGTGTATTGGTAGCAAGGCCATGGTTCTAACATAAAGAGTTAACATTGGTGTTCATTCATTAACTAAAGAATCAAAAGTTTTACTTTTCTTATACTTGGTTTCTGTTTGCACATGATAATATATGCTATATGAAATGGTCAGACTCAGTTGTATCAAAAAAACCCCAAAACAATGATATTTTTATTAGTGGTAGGTATTTGTTTCTTTAAGCTTGTTTTTGCAGGTGATAAACTGAACTACCTTATGATTTGGGTATATAGGATAGACCTTTAAAAATGCAGACAACTCTAAACAATTTTTTAGGGTCAAAAATTCAGATATCCATTAAGCTTCTTAAAGAAATGGAAAAATGAAAGTAATAAAAATGCCCAACAATATATTTTAATGTAAGTAAATTCTTGAACATGGTATTTTTATACAAAGATATATTTTAATCATAGATGCTGTTCTATTCCTCAGTCAAATATTATGACAAATACAGGACACAAAACCATTGTATTGCAATGATTAGAACACCACTTCTCAACCTTCTTTATAGAAAACTCCAACCCAAACACTAAAGAAAACCCACCCCAACAAAAAACAACCCCCCAAACCAAACACAAAAACCCAACCCCCCAAACTCCAGACATCTATATCCTCAGCTGGTGTAAAGCAGCACAGCATCTTTGAAGTCACACAAACACAGCTGGCTGCTGAGAATCCAGCCCTGGAGATGTAGAGCACGGCAGCAGTCTGATGTGAGACAGGTATAGCCACAGGAGTTCCAAAGCACTCCAGCAGAGCAGGTTCAGACAAGTGCATTTCAGTGCACCCAGCATATTTCAAATGCTGTGCTAGTTATGTGCATTCAATTTTTGATGACATTTTTCATAACAAGAACAGCAGAAACAACAGGAATTTTGAAAATAAAGATAGACTATTTAAATAGAGGATAAAAATCTTAACACTACTAGGTAGACATGTTAAATAAAAACTGTCTGTAGGTTTATAATAAATTACAAATAACCTTTGGGTTTGAGTCTGATGCAGTATTTAGAGAGAAGTAATATAATTCAATGCCTGGATCTGTAGAGCTACTGAAGTGCATTTCAAAGTACTGCAGTGATATGAAACTAAACCCTTTAACATAAATTATACAGTGCTCTGTGTAAAATTATAAATTGATAGTAAGTAATTATGTTGGATCATAGCCAGTGAAGTGTTGATAGACCAGGTAAATTGAATGTGTAGTTCGTTCCTTTTCTCTGGAAGCTAGTTAGCATATGTGGGGCATAATTTCATGCTGGCACTTGTTAATGGATGGGTAATAAATCATGCCACAGAACTCCTCAGAAACATGAAGAAAAGGAAACTGTAGTTCAATAAAAATGATAAAGTGCTTTAAATGATCATTTGTTGTGTACTACATTGTTTCTCATGTTGTGGTAGACATCAAAACCAACTCAATGAAATATGGCAGTGCTGTTAAGTAAATCTGAGCCTGTTACTTACTGTAGTCAGTGTTTCCATGTATTTTCTGGTCTTGATGTTAGACTTAGTTTACTGTGAGGTCAGAGGAGAAGCTTATAGTACAGGCCGAAGTTGCACATACATAAAGATCACCATAAATATTCTCTATTTTGAAGTTTTCATTTGCAACAACATGGATGTAAGAAGAAGGAAGCAAAAAGAGCAAACTGGAAACAGTTCAAATCCAGTGTGTGTGGCCAGTGGGCCTGAAATATGCTGTTCAGTTTTGTAAGTCAGAAGAGGATTGCTGGAAATGTACAGAAATCTGAGAATTTATTCCAAGTTCATTGCGTGATAGCTGCTATAATATGGATGCTTCTTCCATGGCTTCAATCCACCTAAAAAGGGCAGACAAGAAAAAGAGGTACATATAAAACTATATACATTTTTAGAAGATATGTATTTTAAGAAAAATAAGTACTTTAAGAACATAAAGCTTGAAGAAGACTGTATTTTCCATCCTAGCTCTGACGAGGAACTACAGTTTTGTGATTAAAGCAGGGAGCTGAGTACTGGGACTCCTGCTTCTAGTGCAGTCTTAACCAGTAAATTATTGTAAAGTCTCAAAGACAGTTAAGTGCTGTCTTAGAATAGGAAAGATGAAACCACTGAAGTATGTTTAAAAGCAACAAAACCTCCTATAAACACTCATTTCCTTTCCTGTGTGTCTTGAGGCGCTGGCATTTTTAATATAAATTTTGTGACTATTTTATTATGTGGAAGCAGTAGCATTAGAATTGAGAAAAATAAGCAATTATTTGTTGATGAGAAAACTAAGATTGAACATATAAATTGAACATATAAATCAGAGAAGCTTCTGTACAGTAATCACCTGTGACAGACTTCTAGACATGCTTCTTGAGATTCAGTCTCCTCTTTACCCATAGGAGGAGCAAATTCTCCTTCCTAAAGGAAATTAAAAGCACCAGGTAGATTTTTTAAGTCACTCAGGCCAGTCACATGTAATTTGGCTTAATCAACACTCTGAAAGTTGCTTGCTTCCTCTGTCATGAAGGCATTCTGAACTGAAGGAGAGGGGAAAGCCCTATATAAGCTTTTGGACCTGTGCACTGGCTAGTGTGGAAGTCAACCCCCATACCTCTGTGCTGAATTGTTATCCTCTGCTCGGAAGCTATAAAAGAGAGTCTGCTTGTGGTAGAGATGAAAAACTGCATCCGTGCTTCCATCCTCCTTTTCTGGGGCAATGGTGAAACCCAGCAAAGGCAAACTCTCTGTAGCCACTTTGTCCTGAAAAGCAAAGAAGTGAACCAAAATTTAGAGAGAAGGCTCGTAAGGCTCTTTCTGAAAACCAAATGATACAACCCTGCTGTGACAGAAATGCAAAAGCAGTAGTGTGAATGTTCTTTTGGACTCGTGGCTCTTAGCTAAACAAGAGCAGTGCCTGTACCGCACATTTTTATCTAGTCTGAGTACTGAACTTGAACACCACCTCTGAAAATCCATTTCTTCGTGATCATCCACATGGCCACCCAGGGCAAATTAGCCACGACACTGATGGCTGTCTTTGACATAATGGTCCAGGAGGCAAAGCAGAGATTATTGAGAGTATGGGACAGTCCAGCAGCAGTTCGGAAAGCCTGAGACACTCTCCCAGTTATGTTTCTTTCAATAATTTTTTTTTACTGGGTGCAAATAGTAGTCTTTTTGGTGCCTCATCATTTCCTTTCAAAGCACTAGTGACTTTTTCAGAAATCTGCTCTTTCTCAAACAGCACACTTCCTTTCCTAAAGGCTGGTTTGAAATTTCCTAGCTGGTAATGCAATTAATTGTTAATTTAGTCCCAAGAAACTTCCACAAATTTTGCTTGCTAGACATGGCTTTGCAGAAGTCAAAGAAAACAATAAGCCTTAATTGAATTGCAGTTTAGCTGTTAGTGATAGCTGCAGTTTTGATCACTGTATTGAGGCAGTGATTACATGTGTACGTTGGCTTTGCCTGTGCTTTTAGAAGGTACATTGCAGACTGGGAATGCAAGGTGTAATTAGGCATTGTTGCTTTTTCCCTATTGTTGAACCAGAAATGATCTCTTTTAAGCTTAGGTGAGGTAAGGTAAATGTGTGGGATACGGAATTTGATTATAATGGTCTGAACTGCTGGTCAAATCACGAACCCTTTTGTGCCTCAATCTTCTCATCTGTTTAAAGGGGATAACGTTGCTTCATGCAACCATCACATGATGTTTGCAAAGTATTCTGAGGGCCTAAAGTACCAAGTATTGCTTTTACAAGTTTTTGCATTGTCCTTTTTTTCAGCAAAATGAATTTTATGGTTTTGCTTATGAAACCTGTCCATTATAACCAAACTTTATATTACACTTACTTCAAGTTTATTTGTATTGCAGCTTTTATAAAATAAGAAAAGGGACTGGGAAAGGACAAAATACATAAAAATGATCTAGTTGATACCCAGCCTCCTTGACTGTAAGGAGGAGCTTACAAGACCAACAGAGCTGGCATTATACCGACTTCTGCAGACTGTCTCCTCTCTTTACCTGTTGGTACTAGTAGGACAAGTATGTCTTACTTATACTTGCAAAACTACAAGATTCTCCTCCCCACCAGAAATGGATCATAGCGCTATCTATCTACAAAATATCTGGCAGTTATCAAGTATACCAGAGAATGCTGAAGGATCTTGAAGTCTTTGGGTGTAAATATTTACACTAAGGTTCACTGTGGTTGACAGTTTATAACAGCATGAATAGCAAGAAGTCAGATAATGATCTGAAGTTCAAATAATGAAGGGCAGTGTCTGAGGGCTGCCAAGGTCCAGCTAGGGCTGTGGCTGAGCTCCCTGGGGATTCAGTCTGTTAGGACCAGGTCTCAGAAGGCAGATAGTTGTGAGAACTACCATTTCTACCTTTCCCTTTTCCTAGTTCTGCCTGTAGGGAGTAAAGAAGGGATCTCAGATGAGAAAGTACTTCAAGTCAGATTGCACAGTACCTCGTTTGCTATGTAGGTGTAGAGGACTTTGCCTTTGATAACAAACCAGCGTTTCTTCCAGTGTCTTTTGCCTCCCTTACATCTGCTGAGGTAACCACTGATGGTAGCTCCCTCTCCTGAGGCTGCCACCTGGAGCAAGGTAGGAGAAATCAGGATTTGTAACAGCAAAGGCTTTTCCACTCCTGAATATGCATGCTTGCATCACACCAGACAACCAGGTGAAACTGTAAGTAGACCATTAAAAGTATTGATACAGAAAAATTATAAGCACAGTATTACGGTTCTTTTTAACTGTTTGAATATTTATAGTTAAAATTTGTTCTCAGTAACTCTAATGGGAAATATGCAGTTGAGTTATTATTCAGGTCAGTAAACTTACAGTTGTGTTCTGAAAAGCCAAACTTGTCCCTTTTCCGAGGTCTGGGGTATTTTTGTATTTTAAAAGTGCATGCTTCCAAAAGTGAATTACAGTCTTGTGGCTGAACACTTTCAAGCCATGGGTATATTTAGGGCTTTGCTATGGTTTTATATTAATTTATATTAATCACTTAATGATGACTTGGTTTCATTTGTGTAATAATATTTCTGAGAAGAGTTGCCCCTCTCACAGAAATATTTTGAGATCTAAGTGCTTAATGTTCTTAAAAATCCAGATTTTGAGTAGCTGGAACTATACACATGCACACACATGCACACACACAGTGCAGTGTACATCATTAATTACAGCAGTAAACAGTATTGGATTTAGAAACAAAGAGCAGAGATTCAAAACCAGTTTTTGTAGCACTGACAGAAAACTGAGCATTTATATAGCAGTGTTTTGCAGCAGAACAGAAATGTGCCAGGACATGGAGTAATGCTATTATGAGATAGTTCATGTTAATAAACATGTGCTGCCTCCATGTGGATAGAAAGGTGATGCTTTTTCCCTCATGAGGTTTAAATTCTGCCTGCTGGCTCTTTCAATATTAAATTTGTGTGTTTGTGTTACATGGTTGTATCTCTGGCGCAGTTTCACAAACAAACCTCAAGAGATTCCAGTGTCTTGACTCTACAGTGAGTTCAGCAAGATGTTTGCACTCTCATTTCTTTATACAATGATAAATACCTGCAGGAAATGGAAGTACCTTGCTGTGCTCAAGTTCAATGGGCAGCTTAGCTACTTAGAATACATCAAAATGATTGGCACCTTGTTCCTGGAAAGAAAACTAATACAGCTTTAGAAATCACGGCCCCATTGAAATTGGTGGGAATTTTGTTTACACTGGTAAGATTGTCAGTGTCTATGATCTGCTCTGTTGTTCTGTCTAGTACCTTGACGGTGGTTTAGTTTTTTTCAAGACTTCACAGGCTGATGAGCAAATTAAAGTATCATACTCTAACTGGGTTTCTCAGTGGGCTCAAGACACTTCTGTGGTATCTCCAGAGCTCAGAGTATTTTTGTATTTTAAACACTACTGTGAAAAACAAAAAAATAATTGCATGATGAAAGTAAACCAAGGCATGTGCTGAGCCTACTGCATACAGTATAAACATAGCTGCTGAAGTAAGAGCACAGAGTTTCCTCGAGTCTCCTGCCTTTCTCAGGCAGCTTGGTCCTACCTCCATGAGAGCTGAAGGGATCTTCTTCTGTTTCTTAAAAGATGAATAATGAATATTGTGGAAAACAGAGAAGGCACTGCTTGAACACCTGGATGAAGTTGGAGGGAAGCTCATGCTTAGTGGCCGCTCTGCAAGATTAAGAAAATTCAGAAAGGGAAGGGGGAAATGGATGAGTTGATACATATCAGGCTGTGTAAGAGACACACAATAGGCTAATGGAAATGACTAAGGAAAATGCAATGCCTCCTTCACACTCAGTTTTTATTTTTTTAGCCTTTCTTTCAAATCACCTCTTTAAGTCTGATCAGTGGATTCCATAGCACCCTTTTTTAATAACCTACAGGTGCTTGAAAGAAGCCTGCAATAAAGCTGACAAAGCACAGCACAGCTTGTTTTCTTGTTACTTAAAATGAGCATTAAGCGAATGGCTTTGACATCTTCTCTGTGTTCTATAACATCTTTGCAGGATAGATTCACTAATGGGACATTCTTTCTGTATGAACCATATTCTTTGAATTCTGCATGGGAGACAGTTATTCTGGCTCTGAAAATCTCCATTAACTCCACTTGTCTGAGTTCACGTCTTCATGATTCCACTTCTGGCAACACACATTATTTGAAAGCTCTTAGTAAAAGATAGCACTGTTTTAGCACAAGTCTGAAGTACCGCTTCTTGGACACAGAGTGGCTTGGAGATGCTTTTTTTGGCTGTTGTGACAGCACCTGTTCACGTGTTTGCTTGGCCAGTGTGAATTTCTTCAGTCAGAATGGAAAAACTAAACTTCATTTGTCCACACCTTTTTATTCTTGGCAGTATAATATGCTTTTTATTAGAGATTGTCCACATGAGTAGTTGTACAAGAAAATTATGTCCTATTCCCTCTCTGTTCATATATTTGTAACCCCTCTCCCCCTTTTGTCTTTGATTTGGATGTGTATTTAAATCAGAAAAGAGACTTACATATTAGGATAATAATACAGTTCTAGATAGGCAGTAGCTCTTCTGCTTTGAATTTATGCTTTCATCTGTAACCAGATTAACTTCCTATGTAGAAAAGCTCTTAGTGACTCTGCACTTTACCCCAGCATTTCTTTTTGTAAAAGCTACAACATGGATGAGGACAGTAAAGAACCACAAAGCCATTGTTTTACTTTAATGGATAATTAATTAGAAATGACAGAATAAAACAGTTCAGTTAGAAGGAGCCTACAACAATCATCTAGTTCAACTGCCTGACCGATTCAAGGCTGCTCAAAAGTCAAATCGTGTTATTAAGAGCATTGTCCAAATGTCCTTTAAACACTGAGAAGCATAGGACATTGACCACCTCTCTAGAAAGCCTGTTCCAATGTTTGGCCACTGTCTGGGAAAAGAAAGGTTTCCTCATGTCAAGTCAGAACCTCCCCTGATGAAGCTTTGAACCATTCTCACGTGTCTTGTCACTGCGTCACACGGAAAAGAGATCAGCACCACTGTCTCCACGACCCCTCCTCAGGAAGCTGTAGAGAGCAATATCACCCCTCAGCCTCCTTATCTCCAGAGGAGACAAACACAGAGTTCTCAGTTGCTCCTCACAGGACATAGTTTTTACCATTATTCTGGTTTATTAAAAAGGTCAGGGAAGCCCTCAGAGAACCTGCCTTAGAATCATAGAAGATTTGGGTTGGAACGGATCTTAAAGCTCAACTCATTCCAGCCCCTGCCATGGGCAGGGACACCTTCCACTATTCCGAGTTGCTCCAAGCCTTGTCCACCCTTGTCTTGAACACTGCCAGGGATGGGGCAGCCACAGCTTCTCTGGGCAACCTGTGCCAGGGCCTCACCACCCTCACAGGGAAGAATTTCTTCTGTATATCTAACCTAAATTTGCCCTCTTTCCATTTGAAAAAACAGTTTGCTAAACTTGGGTTTATGGCTTACTAAACAGTTTCAGCTGCCATTAAAGCCTGGCTCTCCTGGAACCTCAATACACATGCCTCAGCCTTGAGGCATATTTAACAAAATACAGCCTAGTAGGCAGGTCCTAGAGCCTCCTCATCATACAGGAAGGAAACCAATTTGTCAGTTTTGCCAAGAATGAAAAAATCCTACCTCTTTTATTAAGTTCCACGTAGCAGCTATCACAGACTTTGGCTGCTTGATCTTTAAGGTACTTCATAGGGTACTTGTTTCTTGAACAATTTCGACATACAATCTGTTCCATCAAGAAGAGATGCATGTAAATATAATTTATATTTATAGATATGCACATACAAAACAAATCCCCTCAGCTTACTGGGAGAGGAAGATGGATAGTGGACCAGACATGGTTCTCTCCTAAAACTGGCAGCCAGGGAAAGTCTGCTGACTGAAATATGATTGCTGTAGGCTTACACTGTTGTAAGCCAAGCAGAATTGAACACTGTATTTAGTTGCACACCATTGCTGTGTCCTTCTCCTCAGGAATTTACACCTTCCCTAGTAGTGAATTGTAGAATGACACCTTTGTTAGTAACATTGTTTTCTTAAGCAAGCTTGCATGTTCCTGCAATCCCTGTGTAAGTACAGACTGATTTTCTCTGTGGAATTAGAAAAAAGATTAAGTAAATGGGGGGTAAATGGGGGGTTTTTATACTAGCAAAAATCACTGGTAGTTTTATTAAATTTTTTTTAAAAATCAGGTTAAAAGACAGCCATGGTTTAAAACATGACTGCAGGTTTATGTATATAAGCGAATCTCTAGAGTCAGGAATAAAGGGACAAAACCAAAAAAACTTATAGATTCCCTTAGCTTTAGGGCAAAAGGCAACAGCTCTTCAATGGAGCAAAGAGGAAACTTTTCCTTTGGTCACTGACCAAACCATGCTCTACTGCCAAATTTCTTCACTTTTCTTGGAAGATAATTTTACCAGATGTTATTAGAGACAGGTCACGGAGTACATGTGCTACTGCTCTGGTCCAGAACAGAGCCTGTATTTTTAGTGTATTGCTTCTTGTCTCAGAGCTAGCTATATATCAGATATAATGGCTGCACCCAGCAATAATTATCTTGTCAGGCTTTAACTACCTGCCTTCAGGAACTCCTTTTACCCCTTAAGGCAAGGTTACTGTTGTTTCTTCTAGCGACATTAGGAACCTAATTACCTAATTTAGCAAAGCAGTCACAGGTTCTGTGAGATGTCAAATTCAGGTCTTGATGTTGCTACAAATTTGCAGAAGTTACAGCAGTAGCAGCCAGCAGCCCAGAGGTGCGAATAAAGCCCCCCAAGAAGCTTGTACAGCTCTTACCTTCCCACAGGCATGGCAGTGATGGCGCCTCAAAGTGAGGGTAAAGTCACAGCCACAGTTCATGCACATCATGACATGGGACACAGGTACCAAAGTAGGAGGCCTCTCACCCAAGGGTATTCCAAGCCTTTCTCTTAGCTTAAAATCAAAGAAGAATAAATGAAAAAGCATCTGCACTTTCAAAGTGCACTCACTCAGCCCTGTTCCATCCCACACAATTCTCATCTCATTTCAATCTACCTTCTCCTGTTAAGATCCCCAAATTTTCTCATTCTTAATGCACTTCTAAGTGACATACAACTGCTTCAGCACTGAAAGATTAGTACATGGTGCTCTTAAAGCCAGAGTCACAACAAGTAAAAATCCATGCAAATCTATTTTTGGTGAGATCCTGACACTCTTCCATGCCAGACAAGTATCTGATTAACTGCATATGAAAATTACAGGTAAGAACATGAGTTAAACCCATCTTTTTATTAGAAACTTTTGAAATAATATCCATAAAAAGTTCTACAGCTTTAAATCAAAACAGTACCTGAGCTTTTTATGTCATTACACCTTGGGACAGTTCTGTGATGATGCAACAGAGAGTAAAGAAAACACGAAAACCAAAGATGAATTTACCCTCCCCTACTCCCAAATCTGATCCATGGTTTCCATGGCTGATCTGAATATATGTAAGGAGCTTTAGAAAAATGCATTCACTTTTCCCAGTTCTTGGAATGCACTGCATCGCAGTATTGTTCAGGTGCCTTTGCTCAAGCCCAGGGAGCCATGGTCCACGTGGAACTGAACCCAATCTAATAAACTGTGCTGAGAAGCTGTTACTTCAGGTTCAGCACCAAAGTATTAGGGGCCCTCCACTGTCAGTTCACAGCAGCTCAGTATTTGGCACAAATAACACAAACTCTTGTGCTTTTGAAGGACTGTTTGTTAGGAAGGTTTCCTATGTGGAAATTAGACTTCTGCAGACAAATAGGATCTAAAGACAGACAAATCAAATTCCTCCAAATTTTCCTCATGTGCACATTCAGGTTTACATCAGAAGCAGAGCTGGAAAAGAAATTATTTTTTCATTTGTTGAAAAAGGATTTGGTTTAGATTGCCGTACTGACTAATTTCTACTTTTTTCTTGTTAAATATTTGGAAGTAGATTAGATACAGGCCAGAAAAAAAATCCTGTTTTGGTTTTGAATTAATTTTTTATTTTCTGAGGTCTTAAAAAATTTCAAGTTTAATCACAAACTAGTTGAGGTTGGAAGGGATCTCTGAAGGTCATCTGGTCCACCCACTCTGCTCAGGTGCTACTGCTATGTAGCACCTGTTGACAAGGACTGTGTCCAGGTGTCCTTTGAACATTTCCAAGGATGGAGACTCCACAACCTCCCTGGGCAACCTGTGCCAGTGCTTGGTCACCCTCAGAGCGAAAAAGTGTTTGCTGCTGTTTGAGGGAACCTCCTGTGTTTCAGTTTGTGGCCACTGCCTCTGGTCCTGTCACTGGGCAGCCCTGAGAAGAGCCTGGCTCTGTCTTCTTTCTACCCTCCAGGTACTTGTACGCATAGAGGAGATCCTCCCTGAGCCTTCTCCAGGTTGAACAGTCCCAGTGTTCTCAGCCTTTCCTCATGGGAGAGATGCTCCAGTCCCTTATCATCATTTTTGTTGCCCTTTGTTGGGCTTTTCAGCATTTCCATGTGTCATACTGAGGAGCCCAGCACTGGGCACAGCACTCCAGATGTGGCCTCACCAGCACTCTTTCTTATTTAGTAAAACTGAGGTTCTTCATAAGCTAAAATAGCATTTTTACTTTTTATCAGATGCATTCTTTGCCTTCTTAACTGAGCGTAGTGCAACTGAAAATAGTGAGGTAATAACTGTGCTGGTACAATTGCAAAATTGCTAGTGAGGTTTGCACTGGCAGTTACTTTATTGTGTGTATGATATTAGTGTAACTAATGGGTAATTTTGGTTTTTTTACATCTATAAAGTTTGTAGCTATTTTTAATTAATCAAAAATAGTTACTGGTTTGTCCTTCAGGACAAAATAATCTTCCTTCAGAAGAACTAAGCAAAGGCCACAGAATATAGAGTGTGATTAACATTTCAGAGGTGGCCCATGAGCTGTGATGAGTTTCATTGTTCAAGCTTCGCATACTGGTTTAAAAGAAAATAGAACATCTGGCTACTAGGAATTCTGAATTTTATAACCCTCCTTCCTTCCTCTCTCTCTTTCTCTCCCTCCTTCCCTTTTCAAGCATTGAAAGACTTGGCCTCCTTTTACCTCCACACTGCTGTGGAAAGTCGAAGTGTTGTGAGCTTTGTAGTCATCTGGGATGTGTCTGCTGATGCAGTTGTACCAGTCATCCCTTTCTGAGCAAGAGCTGTGGAATGAAATACAACAGAGCAGTCAATGCCATGCACAATAGGGACTGAAACAAGCTGGTCAGAGGAGAAAAGCTTTACTTTATGAATGCTTGCTTTCTTGCACTATTGCACTGAACTGACAGTTTTTTGACCAGGAACAAAATTGACTGTTGAACATATTCAGCACAATGAGTAGTGTAGCTCCGTGGTTAGGACTGTGACTTAGAAGGAACTAAATGCTCAGAAAATTTTTCAAAGTAGTCTCTGATTTTGCTGTAAGCTGCTCAATCCTAGATCAAACAGGACAATATGAATTGTCTCTTTTTGTCCTGCCTGCTCTAGCTTTTAGGCACTCTATTGCATGTAGCATTGGATTGGTTGCTCAAGGTAAGTGTGTTTCTGCTCATCTCTATAGTGGGATGCTCAGATGATCTGTATATTGGGAAATGAAGAAGCCTGTCATCAATGGTACAGGTGTGAATGCTTTCATTTTCCTCTAGGTCCATCACAGATAACCTCCAGTCTCCTGGCAAGAGGCCAAGACAGCAATTTGGGAAGAAAGTTGTGCATTCCCTGTAGTTGCAGGTACACATGGAGGCCAGTAGTTCTCCAGGTTGGCCCCTAGATGCCCCCTTTGCACAAGGCAAAGGAGTGAACACTTTGCACTTCCCTGCCTGTCCAGCTATCCCCAAAAAGCCAAAGGGCTCTTAGTGCCTGTTCCTTCCCAGATGCATTCACTCTGTTACAGCCATGAGGTGTCCTGCTTGTGTTAGCTGGTTTTTCTGCTCTGACTTCAAACTATGAGCTTCCTGTCCATCTGAAACTCTGCACAGTTCTAGTGGTTTCTAGCCTCAGTCACCGGAGGGAATGTAACTCAGTGTGGTCTCCCTTCCCCAGATCATACCAGCCACTCACATTAAAGCTATCCACTAGACTTGGTTGTAAAATCTAGTAGTGGCATCATTGCCAGCTGCTGTTCAGCTGTGATTTCCTCACACCGCCCTCATGAAGACCACCAAACAAGATGTCTGAGAACAATTTATGTTTTGTGGTCTTAAAAAAAAAAAAGGGCACAAAGAGAGAGGGAGTGCCAGATTTTCTTGATGATCTTTGACTTGGCATCCCTCTGCACCATGAGCATAAGCCCTTGTCTCAAAAACACCAGCCTCTGCAAAATTCAACAAGCCTGGAGCAGAAACTCAGAGCTAGTCCATGTACTGCATATAGGCTAACCTCTGGAAGCCAAGGGGCTATGTCACAGGAGATCATCTCTGTCAAGACACACACTACTAGTCATAGAATCATAGAATGGTTGGGGTTGGAAGCGACCTTAAAGATCATTGTGTTCCAAAGGATCTGCCATGGGCAGAGACACCTTCCACTAGACCATGTTGCTCAGAGCATCCAGCCTGGCTTCATCCAGCCTAGTCACTCCTTATTTCTACCAAAATTACTACCTGTCAAATTACACTTCCTAAGAAATCTGAAGATGTCTGTATCTTCCAGACGAATCATGTTCAGAGCCAGGAGTCCTGGCTTAAACCTTTCTCTTGCTAATTCTTTCTTGGAAATTCTATTCACTTGAGTATTAAGATATGATTAAAACAAAAAACAACCAAAAACCAAAGGAAACCATGGCCTATATAGTGATGTAAATTAAAGCCCCATTGGGAAAGACAGGTAAGAGGGACGGCCTACTATTAAAAGCCTCATATCTAACTGGCCCCTTTAACCTTTTCTCCACTCCATTAAACATCTCTAGGCAATAATTGTGGGTTATTAGCAACTACATGTGGGAATAACATCCATCTGCTGATAAGGTAAATTATGTCAATTGGCACTGGCCCGTTCCTAATTAGGTATTTGACTGGTTGCTTGAAGGCTCAGAGGAATTTTTGCTGAACCTCTGAGGCTCAGAGAAGCTCAGCCTGTGATTCACCATTGCCACATTTGGTCCTTGTGGAATTTTTGGGATGTATCTTTTGTGCTGAGCTATCAGTTATCTATGTTGGCTTATATATTCTTCATTAAACAAATAGAGAGGGTCAAATTGTCACTGCAGTAGGGGACATCCACGGAACACAGAAATTGGACTGAGATGGGATTTTGTTGCAGTGCTACCACTGTCGCTCTAAATTAGCCTTTGAGGAGGTAACATTGCTTTCTCCTAGCGCTCTGGTATTTCATATGAGCACCACATGGTTATCCCTGTGTCCAAGAAGAATATTTTTGAAATGCAAATGAAGATATAAGAGCACTATAAGCCTTTTCCATAAAGGTGCTGTGCTCAGATCTGTTAGCAGCTCCCTGCAAACCAATAACATGTTTCTTCAGGTGAACAAGATATTTTCAGCAGGAAGTGGAAAGATTTTACAGTGCCATCTGCTCATATAACCACGCTGACTTCTGAGCTTTGGTCATCCTTAGTCTACTGCCTTTAGTCCTTGGTGCTCATGCTGTATTTCCTCAGTGCATTCACCTTGTCTCATACCAGTATAAAAGCACTGAGGCTTGTGCTGTGGTTGTTAAGTGGCCTTCAGTGCAGACTTGCACTGTGCAGACTTGGTGTCAGCAGTAAAATATACAGTCTTCAGGGACACTTAAAGCTTTCTGGTACATTTCTGCCTTTGGTGCTTTTTTTGTGAGTGTGGTAGGTTAAGAATGTTGTGCAGTAGGGTTAGGAGAGCATGCTGACCAACTGGTGTATCAGCTCTGCCAGCCAGTACAGAAAGAGAGAGGAAAAAATGTTTGGGGTGACTTCTGGCAAACCAGTCCCAGAATGAGCAGCACAAGGAAGGGAAAGGGAATCTGTCCCAGTTTCCATATGGCTGTTATCAGAAGGGCAACCTTAGTCTCAGGCCCTGGTCCTACCTGCTACCAAATAAACATAGCTCATGGTGGCCTCACATGCTTTGTTTAGGCTAACTAAGCATGGACTTGATATGAGTACAAAAGGCAAAGAAACATCCTAACAATGCAAGCAAAGTGTCCCAAGCTGCTCACTAGGGATGCCAGCTTAGTTGCCTGGCTAATGGGGATGTACAGCAGTTATTTCCCCTCTGCAATACAGAAGAACTGTATACATCCTGCTTTTCTAACTGGCAGGTAACTCAAAATTACTGTGTGTATATTTTAAGGATTGTGATGAGTGCACAGGTCTCAGATATGGTTATGGTTATAAAAGGAAATGGACCAAAAGGCTTTGACAGATAGCTGAGCATGGCCCACAGATGGTAAGTGCTCTGGGAAGGATGAGAGTTCCAAATTCTGATTCTGAATAAGAAAGTGCCCTCCCTGTCTTTTTCTTGCACTGTGTAATTTAGGAAGTCTGCTGTGTTTCCAAGCATTTTGTAGTTGGAGACTGGTGGTGGGAAAGTCAGTGTGTAAAAGCATTGAAGACCTTGTTATTTGGAAGACTTTTAATACTACTGCTAGTGTGCTATGTCTTTTGTAATAAATTACAAAATTAAGCCAGCCACCTCTCTGCTATAGCTGTAGGTAAATTTGCAGGATAGTTTTGGCCTAGAAGCAGGAAAAATACTGATCAGAAGCTGACCTATAATCTCTTTCTGGCATTAGCGTGTAATCCCAGGACGGAGATCTTGACTCCCAGTCGCAGTCAGTACCAGCAGTACACAAATTCATTAGGGAAATTTCTTTTATTAGAAAAACCATGAGCTTGCTAGTAAGGTTTAATTCTGGCTTTGTCATTTAAGCACTATTAAATGCTTTTATATCTGTTGCATGGTATTACCTAATTACTGTTTTCTCCAGAAGTTTTGCAGCCCCAATGGTATGAGGTAACAAAGGAACTTGTAAGAGGGAGATATAACATACTCTTAGTGTTGCAGGGAAAGCGTGTGAAAGATAATGGAAAGTACTCATCAGGTATCTTAGTAACAAACGTTCTTATCTTTCCTTTCACTTTAAGATGTTATCAAGACCCAACTTCTAATCTTTACTGAGTACATTAATTGAATTAGTTGTAGTTTATGAGCCTCACTTTTATAATGACTGTTGATTATGTAATCAAGTACTCAGCCATTGTCTGTCACAATAGCAGATCGATACTGAGTTAAAAAAGAATGAGACACCATTTCAGTCTTGGGTATTGGTTGGACTAATCTAGAGACACAGCTCTAGAATGTAACACCCTCTGCCATGGGAACAATACCTTGCTGACAGGGTTAGGCAATGTTCATCATATTCAATCTTCAGGACGTTTTGGGCTTTTTCTGTCATTGAGCGACTGACCTAGAAACAAATGCCATGAACATGAATGTGGACATGAGTTAAACTGTCTATAACCAGTACACCATACAAGTCTCAATGCATACGGATCTATGATGTCCCAGCCATCTTTGTCATATTTCAATGCAAAGAGGTGGGCAGGTAGGGGTTTTTTGTTTGCTGTATTGCTGGTGTAATGAGGAATGCTCTCTATTTCAATTGGTGCTAAAGGAAAGAAATAATTTAATCCAGCCTATAAAGATAAGGATGAAGTATCTATCGGGGTTCAGTTTTAATGTGACAAGCTTAGGAGATGTTTAGTCTGACAAGTGTCAGAGCATTTTGGAAAAAGTTATGTCTATGCTTGTAATGAACAGAAATCTCTTTCTGACATGCAGACATTCTACAGCAAAGCGCTTCAGTTCAGTGAATGCCTGTCTGCAGCAAGGCTCTTTAGGAGCAAAAAAACCCAACAAACTTAAAAGCTACAGCTCATCTAAAATCTTTTCCCTGCCATCTACTGTATTAGTTGCCTGGTAATAGCAGCAGTCACTGAGGAGAAGCATAGCTTCATGGTTTCATACATTTTTATAAACAAGCATCATTATGCTAGTGACTCAATGTTTCAAATGTACCTCAACAAGTACCTGCTCTGCAACTCCTTTTCACTTAACGGTAGAATGCTTTGGCAATTCCTACACCAGATGGGATCCCTGAGTTAGTTTTAAGCTATCGGGTCCCTGGGGTTATCAGGCTCCCACCTTTTCACAATACCTTAAGTTTCCCCTGTCATTCCCCTGGAATTAATGATTAGTAATTCTCATCTCGCCTGTTTTCTTGATCATCAGACACCTGGCTTGTAATTTCAAATTCTCTTTCACATAAATGCAACTTGGCATATTAGCTATAGAACAGTTATGAAGGTTATTGGCAGGAGGTATGGCTAGGTAAGAAGCAAAGACCCCTCCAGTCCAGTATCTCCTGTTGCACAGGTACTGGTGCCAATGGATGCTTAGGGAAAGAGTGTAAGACAGATGAATTGTGTCTGCAATGTATACATTTTTTGAAGAAGAGACTGTGTTTATATCACTGCACGAAATCGCTCCCAACACACCTTTTCCCCATAAAGTTGGCTAACTGCTTTTCGAACCCATTGATGCTTTTGATTAAAACAGATAAAAGGCACATGAAAACCAGGCTTGTGTAAATTTTGAGTAGCAGGAGTTTAAAACCAGGCAGACTAAGCTCTAGTGAATATGTTGAAGGGAATGATCATGCATTGGCTGGAGATATGAGGAGAGGAATGGACAAAATGGGATAATAAATCTTTTCTGTTTCCAGTTTCATGATCAGATGGTAACTGTGATTTTGGCTTGTATTATTTATGCAGCCTGAATAAGGCTGTCATACTAAGTCATAGACTTATAGATAATCTTTTTATGTTTGTTTTATATTATTCTTCCTTCTGTCTCCTGTAAGAGGCAAGGGAATCCCCTGATAACAGGTCCATTCCCTCTTTCCCCTTGCTGGATATGAGACATAAACCAGCAAAGCACTAACAGCTCACTATAAAACTTTAATTCCAGCCTATAATACAGATGAGGCATTACCTTCATGCCTGACACAGCTAAGGTGTTTTTCAGTCTGTATTTGCCATCCTTCTGGGGATATGTGTACAGCAGAACATCATTCATCTATATGAAAAGAAAGACAAAATCAATAATTTGCAATATGGCTTGTAGGCCTGCCCATTACTCCTGAGGGGCATACCCAGAACAAGCAGTAACTTGGTGAACTGCTGAGACTGTTACTAAAGACAGGCCCAAGCTACACAGCTTAGATCAAGACCTGCATTTCCACAAAACTCTGAGGAGTCTGCATCCAGAACTTTGATTTCTTACCATTTTTGACTGTTGCTAATGGCTAAGCAAGGAGAGAATCAGCTCTTTTTCATCCAGCATGGCTGAAACAGCTACTTGTTTTAAAGGCAATGACATGTTCAAGTTGGGAAGGCAGCTTTTGCATTTACTACCTGGCAATACCAACTAACTGCCCCTTGTGAGGGAACTGAAGACCCTGATGATGTCTCCCCTCAGTCTCCTCCAGGCTGAACAGACCAAGTGACCTCAGCTGCTCCTCTTATGGCTTTCCCTTAAGGCCCTTCACCATCTTCCTTGCCCTCCTTTGGATGCTCTCTAAGAGCTTAATATCTTTCTTATATTGCAGTGACCAAAACTGCTCCAATATTGGGCGAGGCCACCCCAGGGCAGAGCAGAGCGGGACAATCCCCTCCCTGGCCCGGCCAGGGATGCTGGGCCTGATGCCCCCAGGACAGGGTTGGCCCTCCTGGCTGCGAGGGCACTGCTGACTCAGGGCCAACTGGCCACCCACCAGGACCCCCAGGGCCCTTTCCAGGCACTGCTTTCTGGCCTCTCATTCCCAGTCTGTCCGTCTGGGACGGTTGCCTCATCCCAGGTGCAGAATCCGGCACTTCCCCTTGTTGAACTTCCTATGGTTGATGATTCCCAACCCTCTGATCTGTTGGGGTCTCTCTGCAGGGCCTCCCTGCCTTCAAGGGACTCAACAGCTCCTCCCAGTTTTGTATCATCTGCAAACTTGCTATTATCCCTTCCAGTCCTGCATCCAAGTCATTGATGAAGATGTTGAAGAGCGCAGGGCCTAAGATGGAGCCCTGCAGCACTTGGGCACTAAGCCTGAGCAAGTGAACTCCTAAGAGAGATTTTCAGGATTCTGACATAATCTGTTATGGGGTTTCTTGAACAGCAAACTCCATTTATTTTATGTATTGTAAAACTTACATGTTTCTTCAAAAAGCAGCTTATTCTTTTATTACTGTTGATTAAGAACGACACTGGTGGTGCATACTGTTGTCATGACAGCTCTGGTTAATATTCCAAGATTTTACTAAACATTAATGATGACTTTCCTTTATAACTGCCCATTGGAATTTTTTTCATGCTTCTGTTTTAGTACACCAAAGTATGTAGCAGTGGACTGTGACTTAGAGATCCCACCATCCACAACTTGACACAGTGAAATTATGACAAATATTTCAAAGCTTGTGAAGCAAGGCATATGTAATTATGAAGAAACAGAGGGTTTGCACTCGCTGCTGTCTCCTTTGCCACATCTACAGAAGAGACCTGAGTGGTGACCATATGATTGGTATGGACAGAACTACTGTCAATACCAGTGGTTTCATGCATCCTCCTGCTTCACACTGCACACTGTTCCCTGAAGCAGTGAGGACTGGGCCATAATAAAAGCTGATCTTGGTGCCTCTCAGGAATCTGCAGTAGAAGAGATGGACTGCCAAAATCCTCAAGGGAGTTCCCACAAGTCTTTGGGCTTCAGACTCATTTCCTGTTTGCCGGAATACTTTTGAATAATTGAGATCCCTAGACTGCTCAGACTTTGATATTGGAGGACATATTCTTATTCTGCATTGCTGCATACACACACACGGTCCCCCAAATAACAGTTGACAACACAGAGAAAGAAGGATGCACATGTTCTTTAATTCCCTTTTTTTCTGTTACTACTTTTTTTATAACTCCCTCTGTTGTGACAGGTACCCAGTAACATTAGAAGTAAGTGCAAGTTTTCTAACCTACAGTATCCAAATTTATTGATCCAAACAAGTTTATGCCCTGCTGAACTGCTGGCATCCATAGGTAATGTACTTTCTGTCTAAAAGTTTCTACCATGTGTTTGGTTTTTCTGAATGTTTTAAAGGCTAGTTCATTAAGAACCCTGTGTTCTTCTATTCAAGTCTGAGTTAAACATACCCCGAGTGTCAGTGGAGCAGCCTGAATATGTGCTGGAGCTGCGTTTTCCAAGCTCTGACTCCAAAGCCTCCTATACTCCAGCCCTGCCAGCTAGAGCATTTAAGAGTCTCCCATTTGATAGCAGCTTCCTGCATCCCACTTGCAACACAAGCAGCCTTTGTAGAGAAATTCTTAGAAGAGTGAGATAAGAGACAGTGTCTGAGTTGCAAAGTTGCCCATACTGTGCTGCACAGAGGCCCCAGCATCCTTGTAAACAGAGACTGGACTCAGGAAACAGATGCACAGCAAAACTCACCAAACATCCTGCCAGGAAACACCAGATTCAACAATACCATCAGCCAGCACAAAACAGACAGCTCAACTGACCTTACACACACCATACAGCCACAGAAACACAGGTTCATCAGCTGACATGTGAAGCATCAAAACCAAAGTCTATTCTGAAAGATTCGGTTTTTTATTAATACATAAACCTGAGTTTTGCCAGTGGCTTCGGAGGATTATGATATGGTCCTTACCAGATAAAGGCTTTAAATAAATATGAGTTTTAAGAGACAGTGTTTAGGAGATTATTCTAGCCTTGGGGTTTTGAAATGGGTTTTTCATCTACAGTGTCTCCAGGTATCAGAATCAAGACAGCATGTGGGTTGTGGGTTGGGGTAGATGCACTGGTAGAGGGAAGGATATTTTTATGCAGGCCTGGCCTGTTAGAAAAAGGTGTTGGCAGTGATGGTTGGCAGGGACTTACAACCGATGCAGTAAACGTGCTATATGCCAAGATGAAAATACAGTTAATATAGCTATGCAGTAGTCAAGGCAGTATGTGAGTGTGGCACAACTGGAGGGCTGTACAGCCCATATTCCTGTATGCAGGACCAATGGGACATGTGAAAGGACTACAAGCCCTGTTAGCAACAGGAACTGACTCACCACATCACTGCTGATGGTTACATGACTTGAAGCCTGAAAGTTTCTGCCAGGGTTCAGGGCTGCATAAGTGTATAGGAAGATATAAGATAGTAAAATTTAAATCTTACCAAGAACAAATGCCGAGGGTGCCTGTTTTTGCCAGAAACTTTCATCAGTGTTCCCTCTTTAACAAAGATCTGAAGGAGAAAACAACAGATTGTAATCCTGAGACTCCTTATTCTAAATCTTACTGACAAAAGAGAATATTCCTCCTGGGGAAAGAGCTACTCCAACCACATTCATCAGCACAGGAGGAGATAGATAACCTCCACACCTGTTTCTAGCATTACTCCTTATGATCTGGTTTAATCTTTGCCTGGATTAGCCCTGCTGCCCTCCATGACTTGCATTTGTGTCAGTACAAAATGGGTTGGAAGCCCACTTGTCCTCAGCCCACTGTTTCTGCACTGTGGACTGTGCTCCAAGGTGAGTGTGACAGATTGCAAAGCTAACACATAATGGGCTTTAGAAAAGAATTCTTGTCTTTAAAATTCTCAAAAATAGACATACCAAAGAGAAAAGTTGAAATCTTCAGTTTCAGCATTCTACATCCACCTAACTATACCTGCATACATAATCTGTACATGTTTGCAAGCACAATACTTTGTCGGTCCATCTTGTTACTGTATATGTAGGTAGGACTGCATATGTAGGCAGCTAAACCAGCACACTAGAATTTGATTGCAGTAACATTTGAAAAGGTCTGGCATAACTGAATTACATCAGTGGATCAACAATCATCTATTCTTTTCAGATGAAGAACAGAATCTGGTGTAGTTTTCCACTCAAGGACAGTTTATAATCAGAGGCCAATCCCACAAATTCTGTATGCTGAGCTTTGCAGAATTTGCCAAAGCATTACCTGGTAAGGGCAAGTGAGGATACCTTCTTAGAGAGAAAAACAGAGGTTGACTGCAGTATTTGTAGTATTTGGCTGATGAGGATTCTTATGCTATGAGTATGCATGCCTAGAAAATTGCTTCATGAGTTTTGCTAAATATGTTGCTGGACTTAAGGGAAATTCAGAGTTGCAGAATTCAAGAAAGAAATCTTTTGAAGTGTAGAGGCAGGTTGGGACTGAGGAAACTGGACAGGTTTGAAAGCCAGAAGAAGAAATTTGCATTTGATGTGGCTGACAAGACAGAGCTGTACATTCTCTCACATTTCAGTCGATGTGTTGCTTAAAAACGATGACTTGCATTAAAAGCACCACAGGGGAATGGTGAAAGTAAAAATATGAAAACAAATTATTTCCCCTGATTTTAAATCTTACCCAGCCATATAAAACTCTGAGCCTTTTCAAGCTGTAAGCAATTCCTGCTAGTGTTGCAGCCTTTTGACACGAGTATATAAGGAGGAAAAGAGCAGTTCCATCAAAATACACTACACTTGGGGTGACTGAGAACAGCTGGAGTGAAAAATCAAATGGCTGCTCTGTGTAAATGCAGAGACAATGCATGTCTTTCCCAGCCTGAGGCTCTCTTTGTGCACTGCCAGAGTGATGGCTTTTTACACAAACCAGTGCTCCAACTCTTATCACAGTAGCTCAGTAAACAACACCTGTAGAGGCCTGAAATCTAGCCATCCACACAACTGGAGATATAGCTGGCCAGAAACAATGCCCTTATCAGCATAGGTCTGCCTGCAGTACTCACCCTTCCTGGCTGGAGGAGGCCGCTCTGCCCTCTCACACTGTGCTCGATGTGTACCAGCTTCTGCAGGTTTTCCTGGGGGAGAGAAATAGCATTTAGAAGACCACATGGAGAGTGAGTTTAGACAAGCAGGCAAACCTTCCCTCACCCCTCCTCACCATTTTATTTCTTTAAAACTGATATTACAGAATTAGGTTTCAGAGAGAACTGAGACCAAGTATTTTATGCCCAGAAAGTCTTCCTCCGGTTTTCAAATTTTATTAAACCTCATCACAGAATCATAGAATCACCAGCATTCAATTTGCTGTGGCCTTCTATAGTTCTGTTACCTCTGATCTCTCAGTTCACCTTCCAAAGGGCCTGCTAACTTCATACAGTACTTATACATTGGCTTCTTTGCTGACTTTTTGGCTCCGGGAACTAATAAACTAGAAGCAGAGGCAAAGTGCAGTATCTGCCCCAAAGGCTTGTGCATTAGGGCCATGACACAGATAATCCAAAGGAGGCTTTGATACTATAAGACTGTTGCTATGATTATCTGGAGGTTTATATTCTGTGATAATGAATTAATACCTTTGCAATAGGGGATTTAGAAGGTAAACTAGTAAGCAGGCAATGAAGCTGCATCTCTGTTTTGATGCTTTGCAAAAATCATGAAGTATGATCAAACTCTGATATTATTAACTGTTTACCTGACCTTAAAGCACAGTCATTCAGTGCATGCTGGCACGAGGCACGAACTTATCTATGAGGACGGTAAATAAGATTAATCTAGAAAAGCCTGTGTTCTCATTAAAAAACAAAAAATGCTATCAGGTGAATATATAAGACAAAAGAAGAAGGCATATCTGTACTTTTGCAATATTGCTAGTCTTTTCAGATCTCCTTCCATTTTGCAGGTGAGGCTGTTAAAACAGGCTTGTGCATAGCATTCAGCTGTGGTTTTTATCTGATCAGAACAGTAGAATGGGCTGCCCAGCAGCAATGAGTCATTGCTGGAATATGCCTAAAAGGTAGGACTCTCCTGTCTAAATTAGCCGGTGTATCCCAAACCCTCACTTATGCACCCAGATAAACTGCAGGTTAAGGATCATATTTGACACAGCATCATGAACTGACAAGCCTTTGAGTACAGATTTCTGCTACACAGGTAATGGTCTGTTTTCCTTTGCTCCATTGACTGGCATTAAGATACCACTGGGATTAGTTAGAGTTGATTAGATCATACAGTGTATCTGCCTGATACAAATCAGTGCTGTCTACAGAATCAGCTAATTAAGAAAGCTATCACAGATACCAGAAGGAGCATATCCATATCAACATGATGGTATGTCAAGGCTAATTTACCTGGATTTCAGCTAACACAATTAATGTACCTATCTCAGCTTGCTTTTAAGATAAGCCTGAAATGCCTCCATATGTTACTGCCCTGGTGAAATATTACATTTGTTTAGCATGATAGTAAGTTTAGTTCTTAATCAGTAACTGCATATCAAATATATGCAAACACCTACAAGGCTTGACCAGCACAGGGCTGCATTGTTCCCATCCAGTATAACTCACAGTTGATACATTTTCAAGAATTTCAGGTGTCAAGTATCTCTTTTGAAATGCAGGAAGCAACAAATGGAATTTTTCAGGTCGCTTTTAAAATACTACAGGCCAACAAAATGGAAACAACATAAAAATTAATAGCACAGGAAATATCAGGGATCGTGGGACAGCAGATATTTGCAAAGGACTTTCCCATCACTAAAGGGTATTTTAGCCCTGGCAAAAGTTGTCAAATTGACAGCTTCCACAGTGCAAACCTGATCTTCATCCACAGAAAAGGCAGTGCCCTCCTATGAGCACGCTCGTGCCAACACTAGTACTACTCATTTGGGTTTCTACACGAGTGAGAGGAGAAGTCGCTGCAGCTCAGCTTTTCTCAGGACTGCTGGCAGAGATGCCTGCTGAAATGCTGATGATTGCAAAATGGACACGTGTTCACCAGGAAACAGACAGAGAAGTATCAAACTCTTTTCCTAAAGAAAGTCAAACAGCCATCACATGTGAAGGACAGTGGTTTATCTGGGAATGTGGGCAGCTGGGGGGGTATAGTTTCCCTACAGTTCGCCTAAATTCCCTGTCTATATATTTTTCTTCATCGCCCTTAAAACTATCATCATTCTCCTTTCAAAGATGCTTCACAAGCTACAATTAAAAAATAAAAGCAGAGCTCCACCCAGCTAATACTGCAGATGTGGGTGGCTGAAATCCTTCTCTGGCCATTTTAGCAGTGAACTTGTTATCATTATGTCTATGCAGGAAGACCACCTCCCCAAGGAATTCACCAGCTGTTAATAGCAACAATGATTTATAGCTCCTAGCATCGCAGGGCCTCTAACAGATCAGTAGACGTTCAGTGAGCAATACAAACTCTGCTTAGTTCATCTCCTGGAGTTACAGATAGACATAATGCTCTCAGTGATGGTGGGCCTTACGCCTCTGTTTGCACATCTGTAAATTGCAAGTAATATTTTCCTACCTGATGAAAATGCTGTGGAGATAGTTATTGTCATAATGTGCCTGAAAATCCTGGGTTAATAGTTCCCAGAGACAAACGGCTACAGTGTTATTATCATAAAACAAAAAAAGCTAATAATGAGTCATTTATATTCATTTGTATTCATTAATATTCTGTGTTTATATTCAATGCTCCTGTCAGATTTTCAGAGTGTAGTTTGATGAGCTGGTATATGGCAGCAGCAATCTTCCTCCTTCCCAGTACATGCCAAGTCTAAATTATTGCTTAGAACTTTAACCAAATGCACAACAAGTTATTAACACCCTAAATTGACTGACATTGTTCAGTTTCTTCTGTAATTAGAGTAATTATTTGCCTTTTTTTTTTTTTAAATCTGAAAGAAAGAAAAGAAGTGCTGGCTGTCTAGAAATAGAACCCTGAAAATTCCCACCTGTTCCTTTATTGCTTTGCATAGCATTTCAGTAACCCCAAGAGAGAAACAAAATTGTGCTGCTGGCTATGGTGTCTTACATCTTGCACAGCTGCACTGAAGGGCATAGACCTATTTCATATCTGCAATACTGTAACCCAGATCTGTATAAGCCTTTGAGTTTCACCATGGAGGAGGATTCAGAATTTAGCGGAGATACATATTCACTAGAGCAGATGTCCAACAGTACTGATCAGGAGAGCTCATGGTAGGACTCACCGCCTGGAGCATGCTGTCATTGGCTCGGTCCGTGATTTCAGAAACAATGAATAAGGCAGCTGAGGAGTTAAGCAAAACGAACACCACATATCACATAAAAGGGTAAGGGAACAGCCGAAATCCCTTCTGTTTGCAAGGGCATCCTTAAAAAAAAAAAAGCTCAAGCTCCTTTGATTTCTTTGGCACCTTTGTAATGCAACTGCGCAGAAAATCTGACACGGCACACAGTGCTGTCCTCCCTTCCTCCCTTCATCATTCCCTTCTCTCAAACTGCATCATACTTGTGCTGACCCAGAGAGCTTATGAGGTCCCTTTTAAGCACCTAGTGTGGCACAAAATCTTGCAATGTTTTCTAGTTGCAGATTTTTGGCAACTGGAGCTTGTGGTAGGGAGAGATGTACAGTTTAAGGTGTACCTTTTACTGCTGAGGGAGAGGACATGGCATTCCTTTCAGAGAGAAATGTGTATGAAGTGGTGACATGAATTAAATCCTGGATTCTCTGCTGACGAACAACCTGGAATAGGGTATGTTTGCTGGCCCTGAGAGCAGTGGCATAACATGGCTTGGGTCTTTATTTCACATCCCTTCCGTTGTGAAACAGGGCTTCCTATCAAACCTGGGAGCATGCTAACCATTGCTGGCCAGAAATGGGACAAGCATGTGCTAAACACAAACAAGACAGGCAATTGTGGCCAGAGGGCTTGAGGGTCCACCTTGGTGTTATTTAAATTACTAGTATAGCTGTACTTCTACTGTCAATGACTAGGGTCCTAAATCTTGCATGAGTCTCTACTCTTGGTCAGAACAGACTGACTGAATTTCAGACAGCCGCAGACATTATTCCTATGACTTGGTTTGGATTTACACTCAGTGTAAGAGAAGTGAACTAGTTTCATTAATACAATGTTATTGCTGCTTACTCCAGCCTGGAAACTACTCCCACAAAGGCCACAGCTAAACCTTGCTTTGACTTCAGTGGGAGTAAGAGGCTTCTGTTTTATCTGTCTCATGTGTTGGAAAGGATGATGTTAGCAGTTGAACATCTGGATTTGTTCTTGATTATGCAGAACTGATTTTTATGTAATGTCTTTCAAGTTTATGTAGGCTTAAGGAATCCAGAATAGAGATACACGATTCAAATCTCCCGGGTTTCTCCAAAGTTCACAGAGCATAGCAGGCACACCATAGATAACAGTACAAAAACAAGCAGGTGGAGCCATCCCAGTTCACTTTACAATGACCAGGCAAGATATGGAGAAAGCCAAAGAGGACTAGGATTTCCTCGATGACTGGGCCAGAACTACAGTATCTGCACCATGCCTGTATAGATGATATTTTCTTCTTCCATAAGTTCCATCATGTAAAAACCATAGGAAGCCCACATTTCAATGAAAAAAGGGTTCTTGTCCTAAATAACTTGTCTAGATTAGTAATGAGTTCTTACAGATCTTACATTTAACCTACTAACACAAAATGTTCAAAATAATCATATACTACCAGTGTAGGTCTTGTGCCTCTTTACAAGCAGCATTTTTGTTCTACCCATTTCATTTTACCTTGTGTGGCTTCATACTCTGTAGAATCAGGACAAAGATTATTCAAGTAATCTGTAGAAAATAATCCAACAAACACAGACATCCAATAATCAGAATACAGATTGACATAATTTGTAGTGCTGTTAGCTAAAACATAAAATCCTAATCACAGAATCCTAGAATGGTTTGGATTGGAAGGGACCTTAAGGATCACCTGGTTCCAACCCCCCTGCCATGGGCAGGCACACCTTCCACTAGCCCACGTTGCTCCAAGCCCTGTCCAACCTGGCCTTGGACACTTCCAGGGATGTCCGACATTATTTTGTTGCCAAATAATTAAGTGTATATAGCCTCTTTCCAAAGAAAAACTCATCTTTGACTGCATTCTACTTTGAGAATCAATGCAAGACCACTGATACAGATTTGAACTCCTCATATAATTTGGCAGGTATAAATGAATAAACAGTGACAATGTTTCTCAGTCTGGAGAATTGCTGAGTAGCACCACTTTACAAATATTTGTTCTTCTAATGAATTCTGTTTTCCTATCTGAATGAATGCTATATTTATAGTTATAATAAATAAATCATATGCTTTTTATGGGCACAGGAAGGAGACTCTGGTTCTAGGGTTCAAATGATTACTACCAAACTCAGTCATATTCTGAAAATAGGTTCTGTAAAACAGATACAATAGGGCTTGGAGTTACAGCAGTTATATTTGCATTATATACAAACCTTTAACCTGTCTGGACTACTTTTCTTGGATCATATGCCTGTTCTGTGTCTGCATCTTTATGCTTTTAAAGAATGTAGTATGTGAGTGCCACAGCTCTAAAAGCCTAATCTAGAAATACCTCATTCTTATCTTGCTGATGAATCCAGACTCCTGAATTCTGCACCCAAGTAGACCTCTGTGCTGATAATGGTGCTGTGCATGGATGTCTGTTCCCTTGAATGCCCTATCCATACACGTTTCTCTTTCTAGTACTGTGCCCTCCCTGGCATCCTGAACTTTACCTGGCTTTTACCTGCATTCTGGAGAGCATCTGCCTGTACTCAGGAAGGCAGGAAGGGGTTGTGCAGTGTCATCAGGCAATATTTAGTGTTCCTTTTCACTGCTGTAAACCCTGTTCTTAGCTATGGATTGAGTGGGCAAGTCCTTTTGGCTGTGGTGCATTAATTGGCAAGCAATATCCTAATAACTACCAGCCTTATCTGGTAGAAACAGCCAGTTATGAACACACAAATACACCTGAGAATCTGAAAGACTGCACTGTTCCAGACTCCCTCTGTCCTAACAGGCAAAGAGTGGCTTGGTTTCTTGAGGTGAAGAACTGAAGCAGTAAAACTATTTCCTGTAATATCTTAATCCAGCAGACCTTATCTCACTACACACAAAAGTTTTCATTTTCCCAGTTTGTGTCAGTACCTAGGACAAGGAGAACTTGAAGTTGCTTCAAGCATAGATGAAATCTAATCACTGGAGCTTCACTGAAGCCCTTCCAGCTTTCTTCCAAAATACCATGCTGCGTGTTTGCAATTTATTCTTCTGGACCACAGAAATGGGAAGAGAAAACAGAGGATAGTGGGGGTATTTCTGACGGGGATATGCCAATTTCTTTTACTTTGATGCAGTATTTGTGCACATGCACTACAAACACTGTAAGAATCATGTGAGACTGCTAAGTACTGCAAGCCACAAGTCTGGGAAGTTGCCCTTAATGTAGACACATCCAGAGAGGGAAGCAAGTCAGACAGGAATAAAGTCTTACTATTGGCATCTGGTGTTTGTTTGTATTGCTCGTACTAAAAAAGCAAACCCAGCTGAGAATAATGAGTTGCATCCTTGATCAAAGTGTCTGGAGCACGAAGAAACTGATGTTAATCTATGCTGTCAATAGAGTTTTCATACGGTCACTTTGTTCTGCTGCATTTATAGGAGCCCCTTCTAGTATTCCATGCCCTTCATTGGCTGTATGGGCAGGGTTTATGGCTTCCTTTTTACTGTCCCATGCATAACTCATCTTGCATCTCTCTTCACCCCCTTAAATACATACTCCCAAAGCACTTCTCCATCTTTATGTCTTTGGATCCTTGCTCTTTTGTGTTCTGACTAAATTACTTGACAACACTGGGACTCATTGTTACATTTCATAATTTCCTTCCCCAGCCAGTTCTAAACTTCCCAATTCCCTCTAGGGCCACATTCTGCTTCAGAAAGCCTGTTCCCCTCACAGGCTCAGGCTTGCTAGATTTGCTGTGGCTTGCAGAGAAGGAACACAACCTTCCCCTGGAGAGACTCCAGGTGGGAGTTATACATATGGTCCTGAATGTAAAGGGAAGCTATTACTGTAAATGTAAAATCTGTAAATGTGAATTTGTATCTCTGCCTCCTACAGTGCAGCAAAATTGGACTGGGTTTTTGACTTATCGCTAGCCTTAGGTGTGCCGTACACAGGGCTTAGGGTACAGTACTGAGTGCCACTGCTTTGCTGATGAAGGAGGTGGTACTTGCCACTGTCATACAGGATGCAGTGCAGAGTATCCTTGCTGAGGCCAACTGTCTTCTACTGTCTCTGATAATTGCCCTTGACACAATAAAAAATCAAGCCTGTTTGCTGGCAGTGAGGCTGAACTCTGCCTCTTCTGATTCACAGAAAGAAAAAGCCAAGATGGAATGGCTAAAAGCACCTGACTACACTTTTTTGTGACCTTTCAACATGGCTGTCTTGAAGAAGTGCCTGCCTCTTCCCAGGCTCCCTGACATTTCCTGTATCCTGTACTAAGCATACTGAAGTTCTCAGGAAATCCCACGCTGCTTTAGCTCTATTTTAGCTGTCTTGGCATCAATGTGTAGCACAGTGGAGGCACAGAACATCTTGGCTGTGTTTCCATTGGGTACTTTTGAGAGTGATTTTACTGACCTGTGAGCAGCACACGATACTGGAAGACACGCTGCACCACTTTCAAAAGCTGGTGTTTCACAGTCTGAGGGCTGTCACCAGAGCTCTGCTGTCCTCAGTGGAGGGGAAAGAAAACACAAAGAGCAGGAGAATGTGAGCTCAACACCAAACTATCGTCATAGTTATAGTTATTAACTCTAACACATCCTCAAAGAGCTTGATAAGTTAATAAGTGACTGAGAAACCACTTCACTATGTTTCAACAAAATATACTCACAGATCTGTAAATTCACCAACATACATTCTGTGTGCAAACACAGGGGTATATGGGCAACAGATAACAGAAACAGAAACACATCATGCACAAGTGAACTCACTTCAGTTCTAGCACCAGGATCTGTGAAGACTCTACCCTATGTGTGAATACTGGTGGAGTTGCAGAAAAAAGTATCTTTTGAGTATTCCCCATGGCAAAGCCATGCATTAGTGCAAGTAAAAAAACATGGGAGCCTTACCTCAAACTCCTGCATCATGGTAGCCAGTTGGGAATATTTAAGGCACATTTCATCTAGCAAAGACAAATTCCTGTCAAACTGCACAATGTATGCTGTGTGGTGATTCAGCCTTGATTTTCTGGAGAGAAAAACATCAGCAACTTTCTGGTGTTCCTCCCTACGTCCACAGAAAGAAAAGAAGCAGCAAATAAGTAACTAACTAACTAACTAAATAAAAAGAAGCAGAGTGATACTTCCTTCTCATTGTATTAGACCCCCCGTGGCTCAGCACACTATGCAGCTACTAGGTTAAATGGCAGGAAAGAGGGAGTGCTTCTGTGACAGACTGGACAACAACACGGGCTGCTGTAGAACGGGCACCGTAAGGAGGTGGTCCTTTGGCTGTGCCTCTGCCACAGCAGCACCATGTGTCCATAGCGGCCCCTTCCAGGATACAGCTCCTGCTTCTGTAAACAGACCCTTCAGCTGCTGCAGTGCTTTGAGCAATGTTTGTGGGGGAGAATATGACATCTTCTGTTGTAATACCAGATCTTCAGGTCTCCTTCACTGCCCGCTTCTCAGCACTGCCTCACCACCATCTGTCTCAGATGCACAGTATTGAAATTTTTACTGAGCATGTACAAGGAGAGAACAGAACAAAATCCGAGATCACGAAAGAGAAATCATACTTAATAGAGCAACATGAGTTCCTGGGAATGTCCAGAACAACACGGGTGTCTGGGAGAGCGAAGGCATAGGGAAGGACTTACTGGAAGCTTCAAGCATGCTGGAGATCTGGGACCCTGTATGAGTGCAGATCTGTCACATATGTCATTCTGTTGCGTTGGCACCATTTGCAATACAGTCCTGTTTTACAGAGTAAAACAGAATGCCACAGAATAGTTCTGGACAGAATCTTAGGGCAGTTCCAGTTGTGTCCCTTTTGTCTTAGGGAACATGTAGCATGCTGTTAGAATAGGGCTGTGGCTTCTTTAGAACACAAGTCGTTTTACATCCCAGCTGGAAACACCACTTCTGTTTGTGTTACAAGTGTGTAAATCATAAATCATTGATGACATGGTCTTTCTGCCAATAGCCCCTGGGTGGACACAAACCAATACACAACTCCCTTTAGCCTTTTCTTTCCTTGTTGTGTGCTTTGACTTGGAAGTACAGAGCTGATGAGGAGAGCTGTGCCCTGCATTTACGGTTGTTACTGAAAAATTATCCTCATCTAACTGACTTCCTTAACTGCTCAGTGGCAGTGCTGAGGTAGGATCAGCCATTGTCCATGACCACTGTCTCCTGGAGTCCAGCAAGGTGGAGGTGTGGGGCTGCAGGGTCCATCGGAAGCTGGGAAAGCCAGAGTCATTCAGTCTAGGCCAGGGGCCGTGCTGGCTGCGGTAGGTTCAGGCAGCTTGGGTCTGCTGAGGTAATTTCTCTTAGATGTTTTTATTTTGGCAGTTTGGTAGAATAGAGCCTGGAAGCTGGCTTAAGTCAGAGGTCTCTTTAACTGAATGAATTTTGGAGCTTTGTCTGTCTTAGGCATGATCTTATTCTTTCATGGAAAGACTTCGCCCTGTAAGGATGTTTGGCTTAGGTGGAGTCCCTCAGCAGGCTGCCAGCGTCTGTTTGGCTTGGAAGCCCAGCATTGGTGCTGGGAGCGAGGGGCTGTCCCTCATCTGAGAGCTGCACAGCTGCTATGTAGATTTCTGTAAGCAGATGATCTTTAGGATCTGATGTCTGCTGTTCTACGACCTTCAGGCCAGGAGTGTGAAGCCACTTGTGATAACTATGAACTGGCAGAGGGGAATGCATACGAAGCAGGCTATCCTCACACTGACTGATGGAGCCATTTCAGGGTCATGGGCTATAACTGCACAAATATTTCAGTATTTGATTTTTTAGCCTGACAGCCTCTACATTTACTTCCTTCCTGTCTATATGCAAAATCTGCCGAAGTAGTTCAGGTTCTACTCCTTTCATCTCTGCTGGAATCCCAGCCTCCCTGCTGGTGGGGTCAAGGGAACAGCAATGAGTTCACCCATCTGCTGTGGAAGGTACGTTAAGGCCATTGAACCATGCCATCTGTACGTACCATTTAAGGACTCTCTCTTCCAGTTCTCCCAGGATGTCTTGGTGTAATTCATAAATTTCAGGGAGTTCACTTAAGCCCTGCTTGAGTTTAACAACTTCTTGTTCATTTTCATCATCTTCTCCAAGCACTTTCAAGATGCCTTCATAGAAATCCTGTGAAAAACGATATGGAAATTGGGCAAACAGACTTAAAATACCTTTTCTGAAATTATTATTACAATTTCTTGATTCTTAAACTATGCTTCCTAGGAATTAAAAGATATGCCATAAACTCTGATAGAGTGTGTTCAGTATGGCAAGGAGATCATAGCACATGTTTTCTTCTATCCATTAGTTCATACACAATTTCAGCTGAATTCCCCAATGCTGTCAACCTAATATTGAACATTTCACTTGATCAAGCCATCAGACCCTTATGCATACAATGAGTTTGGTATCTGTTTATTTACCTTGCCTTTTACCACTGCTTTTCTTGGTGTAGTTGGTTTCATTTTTATAGTGTTTCTTAATCCCAAACATACTTTTTAAAAATGAAGGATGAGATTGTCCTATTGGTTCATTGCATCCAACAGCTTGACATGAAAAACATGAATGTCTACATGCCCTGTGCTAGAATTTGCAACACTTCTGAACTTAAAAAGAGGAAGAAGCTATAAATTTAAGCTGTGGAACAAATAATTTTCCCTATGAAACTTAATTGGGTCCTTTATTCCTTGTATTAAAAATGGTTTTAATCTTGAAGTGGTTTATAAATTACATGGGCACATATGTAGCCAGCTCTGGTACATAATAGGGCACCTATTTAAGAGTACATAGCAAAAGGTTTCCCCAGCTTTCAGCTGGAAGTGAGGAATAAGGCTTCCATCTGAAACTGCAGTGATAAGATCCCAGGCATTAGAAAATCACCCCAGCAGCAGCCAGCAAATATTTTGAAGGTAAACCATTGCTTAAAGTCTCCTGCATTCAGAGCTCTCAATGCTGAAATGTTTTCAGGTCAAAGCCTGATTCCTACAGAATCCTTCTTCTCTGACTCAGACTTGTAAAGGGGCCTTTGCCATCACCTGGATACAGCTGAGAGGCTTTGGCCAATGTGCTGCCATGGCCCTTTCCAGGTTCTTACCAGCCGCTGCTGTTTCCCCTGCCTGCTGCTGCCACACGTGTCCCCTCTTCACAGGCAATGGCTAGAGAAGCTCAGGCACCTCAAGCTGCCTGGGCTTTGAGGAGGTCTGAATCAAACTGTGGCAGTGGGTGCAAGGTGAGGCACAACACAGGGCAGGCAGGCTGACGCTGTGCACAGGTATAGCTTTGCTGCTGAGCAGCGTGGGGCAGGTTCCTAACCCAGGGGTTCTGCCTGCCTTTGCCAGGAGCCAAGGTGCTGTCACCACATGCTGTATCTCCATAGCAGTACCTGGTGGTCAAAAGCAGCAGCTTTCATTCAATGAAACTAACAGAGTGTGATTTCAGCATCCACTTCTTCAGTATTACTACAAAGTACAAGTGATAGGAGAGCATTAGTGCAGTATTCAGTGTTTGCCTGAGGACAGTCCTCAGGCAAACCTATTAAGAGGTTTAATTATCCTCTGTATTCCCTGTAAGGAGATGACCCTGTGTGTTTCCTCTATCAGGGTCAGGTTGGGCTCTTACTGTTGAATTTCCCATCTTTTCTAGTCAGGTCTTCATAGTCAAAGTATCTAAATCTCAGTTTTTCTATGAAAATAAGTGAACAATTAAAAATCTAAGTGCACCCCAGTTTGTGATGAGAGCAGAAACTAGGCATTCATATACAGTTGCTTAGAAACTAATTCTGTGAGTTCCTTTTCCAGTCTTTTTTCTGCATCCCAATAAGTCATGAAGTGCATGGAGCTTTTATTGCACAAGATGAGGAAAAATGGATAAAACTGAAAACCAGAGTAAATACTCAAAACAGCTCAACAGAAAGGCCGCATTAACTGTGAGGTTTGAAAGCTCCTGATGACTTCTTTCAGTGCAGCAGCTGCAGACTAGGAGATTGCAAAGCTTCCTTCCTTATAAAAATACTATCTGTCTTTATCTGACCTTCCTTTCCTTTTTTCCCTGTGTGTGAAGGTAAGGCATTGCAGCATTCTCTCTTATTGCTAGCCAGCCTACAAATGCTGGCCTTTTCCAGTAAGTACCTCAAATAGAGTATTGTTTTTAAATTCAGCATTAAAAATACTTGAACTGAGGCTTTGTAGCTGAATATACTTAGATTCACTGACTTTGAAGCCAGGAGGGACTGGATCTTATCATATTGATATGATAAGATCTTGTGCAGTCTAGTCAGTAGTCCAGAACACAAGATGAGAATATAGCATTACTAGGAAAACAACCAACTTTGAATTAAGACAGAGCCTTCCACGTGTTATGGATAGGGTAACGTTGCATCCTGAGTTAAAAAAACAAGTCCCAATAGGGACTCTTGGTGATCTCATGAAGGCTCAGGTAGTTCAAAACCACATACAAAGCCCAAGCATCTAGTCACAGCAGAGCTGGTGTTAAAGCCATGGTTGCAACCTGTCCAACTAAGGCCATCACACCAGGAGTTGTTTTTTCCACCCGGTTTGCGCTGAGCTGTGCTCCAACCTGATGCAGATCTAGTATGAAGGAAAGCTCTGGTGTCTGACCAGTCTGGCCAGATCCATGCTGTGAATGTGTTTTTTCACATGTGTCTCTGCGAATAGTGTTATTATTAAAACTAATGTTTTTAAAAAATATATTAAAAAAACTCTCTGTCTACCCACAGATGCCAGTTCATCAGATAAAAAAATACCGCTGCTTTAACAATCACTGAGAAGGTTATTCTGCTGGATGAGTTAATAGAAATGGCAGCTAGATTTTTCCATTCAGAGACAATTTCCTGGCCTCCTACCCCACTATGTGATGTGGCCAAATGTGCTGTGAAAGGAAGGAGGGGCTTGATAAAAGGAAATATCTAAGGTTGCACAGCTCATTGAAAGATGCCAACCTGTTTCTGTCCAGCCCTGAACCAGGGTGGGATGAGTTGAGTATCTTCCTCTGTCAGGATCTAGTGATCAAGGAGCTTATTGCCAAAAAGGCAAATTCTGTTCCCTGAACGTCAAAATTCCTCTCTCACCAGTAGGAACTGACTGTGGGCAAGAGCAGATCTAAGTCTCCTCAGATTCATTCCTGGCTTTTCTGTTACTGTCAACTGCAATGTACACACTGCCTCGCTATGAATTGGGATGACTGGACAATCTAATGGATACTAGCCAAAAGAAAAGTCACCCATACTATTTGTATGGGATTTAGCAACTATGACAGGTGAAGCATTTGTTTTCTGAAAAGCCACTAGAACTAGCCAAAAAAAGGTTATGGTGACAATTTTCTTTTTGGTTAACTATATCCTAGATAAAACAATATTGTAAAAATTTCTGAAGGAGTATTACTATGTTTCCTAGTTATCTGGGTCTGATTTCCACCATGTGTCCTGCTATTAAATTTTCCATTTTTTCTGATGTGTGAGTTAGCCTATCTAACATCACGTTTCAGCCAGCATACACTCCAGAGACTTACCAATCAACTAAGCAAGTCAATCCGTCTTCTGGATGCTTTTCGTAACTCAAAGGAATCTGCAACCTTTCAAAGTCCTCAGTCATCATAATTAACACAGACTAGGGAAAGGGAAACAATCTAAAGGGTTCTTTCAGCTTTTTGTGTATGGGCAAGTGAATAGCTGTAGTAAGTTCACTACCGATGTGCTTAAGTAACCTATTATGTTACAGCGCTGTCATCTTTTCCAAATTAACATCGAACACATTGAACACTGTATTTGTCCATTTTCCACCACAGCTGAGCAACAAGATTAACACCCTTTTCCCACAGTATCTCAATGGATTTAATTAGTCATTAATTGCCTGCCCCCTTGATTATAATGAATTCTCAGACAAATTATTTAATTCCAGTTGCCTAGATAGCCAGCTTCCTAATGATTAATAAAACCCCTGCAGCATAACAGTAATCACTATAAACATCCATTAAAAAAATAATTATGTCAGTGTTGAAAATGCTGAGTGCCTGGAAGGCCATTAATCAACTGCAGAGTGCTTTTGCAGTCTCACTAACTGTAATCAGTCACCGCAACTGAAGGTCTCCGAGTCTGTCACCCAAGCCCCATGTCTAAACTCAGAAGGTACCAAACACTGAGTCCATGTAATTCTCTGCTGGATCAAAACTTCCTGAGAACAGCTTCATGAACTGAAGTTGTTCAGTTCGAGGCTCTGGTGTGACAGCTACAGAGCCTAATCTCATCCAGGGGCGGATGAGCCTACAGATCTCACGCCGGTCTTATGCCTGTACCTGCACCAGTATTTGTCTGTGCATGGGAAAGCATAACCCAAGCCAGCTAGATGACATAAAAGGTTAGCAACTCTGCTATAAAAATATATTTCTGAAACATAAAACTTTTCATTCCATGTTGGGCACCCATAAATAAGCCCTTTATAGCCACCCAATGACCATATCCTTAATTTAACATCCCTGAAATAAACCCTACAAATAAGTAAGTGAAATGAAGAGGATCAAACCCCACAGCCACAAAGGAGGGATTTGTTGGATTTGTTTTTTTCTTCTTTTGTTTGTGCACATCACTAACACATACAAGTTACATTTTTCCCCCCCAAGAATGCTTCTGAAGAATTCTATTCTCTGCTGGAAAGGAGGACTGTAATCCGGAACCTGTTATAAGAGTATGAGACAAGCAGGGTTAATTTCAACAACAGCTTATGGTTTATGTGAAGCACAGCCTAACTGTCACATGCTTGGCTCTTGGAAGAGAATGTGATGCCCTCTCTGAGGTGATGAGGCTCACTGTAGGGTACTGGGATATGAGATGCTTTATTGATGCTGGGAGTGCCTGCCAATGCTAAGAGGAAATAGTGATTACAGGAGAGTTTGGGGAGGGGAAAAATTAGGTACCTAGCTCAGGGCTACAGAAAGGTACCCCAATTTACTTGGGATGAACAACCTGGAAACTTTTGTAGCAGGTAGTTATTTCCAGGTACTCTTTCAAAGAAGTCAGCAATGCCAGATTTTTGGTAGAGCACTTATCAAGGAAGTTCTCTGTTGGATTCAATACCTACACAAAATGCAGTGTTCTAATACACGAGCAAAAGGCGTAGTTAAGGGGAGTTAGTTTTGGGTTTTGCTTCCAGGATTTTGTGAGCAGATGCAGAAACAGTAAGCTTGTGTATTATATCTCTCCAACAATGGGGGTGAATGTACTTTGGAATCCAGCTGCAAAAATCAGTTGTAGCGATCCTGTATGCATATCAAGAGCCATTTTGCAAGATGGATACATCCCATACATATTCAGCAGTCCTGCTGCCAGTTAGCCTTTATTAGCCTGAGAACATTTAACCTTGCAGGACCCTAGTGAAAAGAAGGAAAACTAATCTCTTGTCAGTTAAACTATTGCTTCAGGCAAGTATTTTCCCCAGGAGAAAAAAATTGCCTCTGTGTATGTGTGTATATGTATATATATATATATATATATGCTATGTTGGGTGATTCCTTTTCTTCAACTTCTACTTGAAAATAATTTGTAGTGCAGTAATTCAGTCTGGATCCAGAATATCTGTTTGTTTTTCTCTGTATTACAGAGTAGACAAAGTTAGATCAGTTCATCCAATGGGGATGAATGAATGGGGATGAATGATTCCCTAGGGAATGGGGGACTACTGCAACCAGTCTAGTTGGGGTAGTCAGGAAATGATAGGACCAAAATTAGTCTCTACCTTCACTGTAAAAAGCTGATGGTTCTGCCACCTACAATAGGCCAAAAACAACTATGTAGATTAGAAAGGTGAGTATGCTGGAGGAGAAAAAGTCAGGATTTTGACTTAAAAGTGTAGCTAAACAGATAGCTCTATTTGAAAGAAAACCTTTTAAAATCGTCCAAGGAATGCTAGATCTCCTTGGTTTTCTGTTGTTTTTTGTTCATCTTCTAAAACAGCAGTGTAGACAATGCTAATCCAGTCACAATGGAAATCTTAGTTCTTGCATATTGACCATAATGGAAGGAGAATAGAAGGAGAAAGGAGTACACCATTAATATGAGCTTTGCCAGTAGTAATATTTAGTCCTGTGGTTTGACCAGCAGGTGGTTTGATCTGCCCATGGGAATTGAGGTTCCTTCTCCCTGGCTCTCAGAACTGTGTTCCTGACATCAGGCCTGCATTTGAGGCAGAAACCATGACTTTCTAGTAGAAGATGGTGACTGTAGAGCAAAGCCACTCTTTAACAGGTCAAGAGAAATATCTGAAATAAATAGTATTTCTGTGAACAAAAAGTGCACATTATACTAGAAGGAGCAGATTGCTAGACTGTGGCTGGATTAGAAAAGCTCTGAATGCCTGCAGTCTAAGTAATATGTTCCAGATCTTGAATGCTGAAACAAAGTCTCTACCTGCTCTTTATTCCATTGTCTCACTGGGAGGAACAAAGCTTCTCGCTGCAGTCATGCACAAAGCAGAATAGAGCTCAACTGCTTCCCAGATTATGAATTATCTTCATGTTGTTGATAATGAGGGAAAGAAATCTTAACTCAAAAGGAGTCAATGCAATGCCTTGAAGAAGTTAATAATCTGCTGTTCTTGCAGTCACCTGCCAGAGAAAAACTATGTAAATTTATACCAACCAAAGGTCTGATCTCTGTTGCTGTCATGGCTGAATCAGCTTTCTCTGCTTATACCTCTGGTCTATATCAAAGAACAAGAAAGGTCTGATGGGTGAATAAGTTCCCCTAGGATATTTCTATAAATTTCAAGAATATATTTGTGAGTTTCCATTATGGAACAACACTGAAAAAAAAAGTAAAAAGGAAGTGAGTGTAGAAAGCAGAAGTATTAGGGGAAAACCATGGGCATTTTTCTGCCTCAGTCCCCACCTGGGGATAGTGGCACTTCAGCTGCACAAATCCTGTCTGCACACAGCATGTTTACCTTGCTTACACCACAGCACCCACCTGGCATCCAGACTTTCATACTCTGCAGTAAAGTACATACATACATACATCAACATACATGCATCCAAAAATCATTTTACTTGTATATCTAGAATTGCAATTGCTTCCCAAGTCAAGCTGATATTTTAATGGACTGATAATATTGGGAAGTCATTCATATTTGATACTTTGTGAGGGGGCCAGGGAGGAAAACATGAAATCTTGTTGCAACCCAAACTATGCAACTGAAGTCTATACTAATTGCATAAAATGGTGCAGGCTTTTACAACCACGTTCACTTTTAAAGTGAAGGTGGATTCAACAGACATTGCATATTGCAGAATCTAAGGGACATCTAGACATTACAGCTGAGAGGAGGCTGAAGAGTTCAAAGGAGGAGAATAGAGTCTCCATATTAAAGTTGAATGCAGACATGAGGCTCTGTACAGTATCCTGTGAGCCAGGTCTGACTCATGGTGGTGCTTGGAGGTATCTGCATCACAGCCATCAGCCTCTCTGCTAATGATGAAAGTGGCACCCCTGAATTAAAAAGTGGCACATCTCCTGTAGCAGACTGAATGACCCCTAATCTGCATGGAACAGTGATCTTATGAAATTTCTCACTACTGAGTTCAGCAGAAACAATGCCAGATGAACAGCAGAAAATGCTATCGCAGCAGCCACAATTAGTCTCTTATCCTGCAATGCAGGGCACAATCTAGGTCAGGACCCCTGACCTCAGCACACATTCACATGCAGCCAAATACACACATTCATCCAAAACACTGCAAATGAATTTCAAAACCAGCAGGCTGTATCGTATGCACTGAGAATACTATCAGTGGGGCTTGTTTCCAGGGAATTGTCCTGATGCCAGATGTGCTAGTGTGGCTTCTCTCTCCTTTTAAGAGATAGACACATTATCTGAAAACTATTTTGACTCAACATTCCTACTGTGGAAGCTCCGTGGCCAATACATAGCTATTTTCCCACTGCCGATAAACACAACAATGAATATATAAATGAGAAAAAAAACCCAGGCTACTGTAAGTGAGGGCAAGCTATTCTTTGTAACAGTGTGTCTTTTAGGCTTTTATAAGAGCTTCAGAGGGTCTAACAGCCAGCTAGTTCTTCATTTAGCCAGCATGTTCCATTCACTAAAACATTTGATTAGGAAAGTAATGACTTGATTGGTCCAGCAGAACTTTGAACATCATCCAAGAAATTTACAGTAATAAAAAAGACTCAGCAAATCATTCACTTGAAGTGTAAATAATTAGAAAGATGGAATTCTGTTTTGTCTAACATGTCCAAAGGTACATAACTACATAACAGGTAGTTATTTTTTGTTCTCGAGAATTTGCTGCCCACAAGAATTCTGAAACTTGAGTTTAATCATGAGGCTGTCATGAATTAATGAGGCTGACTTCATGATAATCTGCATTTAGGTCCCTTTGAGTTAGAGACTGGAGCACTAAAATTAATTTGGTCCTTTTTTATTTCCTAAGATTCATTTTGCAGTCAGAAGCCTTGGGATACCCAGTGTGAGGTTGAATTCCAAACTGTCTGAAGGCTGGAGAACCAGCACATATCTATTCATATCATATTCGTATCCATGCCTTCATATACTTAGGAAGCATAAATCTTAGTCTTGGTGTTTCTAAGAATTGTGGTCCACTGTTATGAGGAAAATGCAAACCAGGAAACAGGATCAACTTTCTTTGAATGGGGATGTGTTGGGGCTGATGTTTTTTTTCAGTGCAGGGCTGTCTTTTAGGTACCTTAATTCAATAAATGCCTTGGAGGGAAGTAATAATGACCTCAAAGGGGTTTATGCATACAAAAAAAGGACGATTTTACGTACAAAAGCCAAAGGCAAAATAAAAATGAACACGGTACACTATAAAGCAAATGCCTGATTGCATACAGACTGGGATTGTGAGGCAATCTGAGTCACCCTAAGTTTGATTTGTGCACATCTTGTAAGCTCATTTGAAGTAGACTAGCTGAAGGGGAGTAAATGAACCAGACTCTCGGTGATGCATGAAACTTTAGGCTCAGAAAGCCACCTGCAGCATTTTTGTTCAAGAGCGAGCACTAAGAAATAATATCAAGTGCAGCCTGCATTACTGGGGAAGAAAAATAGGAGAAAGGAATGACAAAGTTTGAGGATTAAATAATCCTGAAGGAAATTCAAAGACTAATCAACTTCCGAAAACTAAATTGCGAATACCAAGAGATCACGGACTTGGACTACAAGGCCCTGCCAGTTCCATTTGCTCAGACCAAAATGAATTCTTAAGTCGCTGCTCCAGAGAATTGCATTACCTTTGAGTAGGGCAAGTAACAGCTAACCTTTTAGATTATTATCACTACTACCACACCAACTGATACGGAGTTTGTGAGCTAACACAGTGTTTCCAGTCTTTCAGTTCAATAGCAGAGTGGGTGTATGGAAATGTCATCATTTTGGCAATCAATCAGTTTATTAAAGTCTCCACCGAAAGGCCAAACAGATTCTGTTATGCTGAATGAATAGCAGCTTCAGCCAAGCCTGGACATGAGATGGGAAACTGCTCCTGCTGCAGGGTTAAGAAAAGCCCTTTTTTCCTTTCTGAAAAGAGCCTGGGTGTGGTTTATTTCCTTGCCTTTCTCACCAATACATGGGTTTACATGAGAAGATGAAACTTGAGACATGAAGACGAACATTTAGAAACTGTTTTCATGAGAACACTGGTGATGGGAAACAGAGAAATGTTTGCCTGAGCTGAGGAATGTTGTCAAGGAAGCCCTTGGTCCTAACTGGCCATGAGTGGGGTGCTGTACCTTGACAGTAGTTTGATGACTCTCTGTTCACTCATGGCTGCTTCTGAAATATGCCAGTGGGACTTGTGTCAACAGCAAGTGTGCAGTGAAGCATGATTTTTTGCTGATGTGACTATTCCTAACACTATTTAAATATGGAAGAATATGGGAAAAGGGGTATTTTAATTTATTGTACCTTTTTGCACTATGGCAGTATTGAAAAACCTCTGTTAGGCAATATTATCCCTGCACTCTAAGGGACTTACACATTGTAAAATTGGTAACAGTTTCTCTAGATTTTCGGAATAATACGTTGGGCAACAGGTGAATATGAAGATCCAACAGCAGTTGGGGTGGGAAATGTAACAACACTGTGACTATGGCTTTCCAGATTGAACATGGAAAAGAACAGATAAACCCATAAACCAGTGGGTTTATGCCACGCAAGAGCTCTCTATCAGGCCTTATACTTCTGTGTGTTCTCTCATACGTTTCTGACACCAGAGTTTGTATTTTCCATGTGGTGACTACCTGTGTCACAGTGTGGATATCCAGCCCATACTGGCTATTACCAATACTGCATTATCAAAAAAAAAACAAACCAAAACTTAAAAGGAAGCAGAGTGAATCCATTCAAACCAAATCACCATCCTTCATAGCTCTGCATCCGTCTCGCTCTGAGGAGAGAGTGTTCACTCCTGTTTATCACCATCTCCTTCTCTTCACTAGGCTTATTCTGCATCTTACACCAGTCTGAGAGCCCCAGCAAGCACTGCTGGCCAACGCTTTTCCCTCTGAATGATAAATTTATAGATTTGATGATCTGCAGCAAGAGCAGATTAGTGGCAGACATATTCCTTTGCAATGGTTCACAGTAAACCATTCCTTCTTAAATTCTCCTCAATCTCATCAGTGTTTCTATGTCTTCTAAAATGGTATTTAGGCTTCAGTAATTAAAATTATTTACTTACCATATGTAACAGCTGGAGCATCTCCACATATCTGAGGAAAGAGACAAACTTTTATTAATTGCTATCAAATGAATATGGAAGGGTGGACTGCCTAGCTTCAACTTTAGAATAGCAACAGATAGTTTGTAACAATGAACTCACACTTTTTCTGAAGACATCAGCTCTTGGGCAATGAGGTAAGCTCTGGACTGGCCTTCTTTCTGTCAACAGAAAAAGTCAGAGACAATTAAGAGATATCTCATTCCAAGAAGTAAAGCAGTGTTAAAGAGCACTTTGAACTGACATATTTTGTCAGTAAAAATAGTGACTAGACTTTTATTCTTTGTTGTTCAGTGTCTGGCATCCTGGACTTCTTTCCATGACAGGCCATTTCCCCAGTTCAAATACTTGTAGTATAGTACAAAACAATAGCTGCCAATGCAGATATCAAGTTTGTGTTGTTATTGAAAATGGACAACAAATTTCTGTTGATTTTTACAGGTCCAAAATTTTTCAAAGAAGCAGAAAGTGCTTAACTTTAAACAGACTAGCTTCACGGCTGTTGGGGCTCACACTACATGGAAAAGGGAGTTCTTTATCAAACTGTTCTGACTGCTGTGTGTGAGCGCTGCGGAAGCAAATGGGGCAAAGGGCTGTATTGCATGATAAACAAAATGTCTAAATGAAATGGCCGTAAATATCTCCAGAAATAGCTCAGTACTTCACCAGACAACACTGAAATCTCAGTGGCATCTACTTAACTGGTGGGCATCTTGGAAGACACAGTGAACTGTGAAAGCAAAGTGTATGGCTCTGAGGTGCCAGTGGCTAATTAGGGCATTTTGCTCATACTTCATGACTCGTCCTTATGATAAGAGATGACCAAAGCATAGAAATATGTACGGAGAGGAATGTTCTAGGAAAAGTTTGACTTCTTTAGCAGTGGTGAAGTAGGGAGCTAAACCAGTGGTCTAAAGGCAGTAAATAAAGCAGCCCTCAGTGTCCTAAAGTGGACTCGGGTGAAATGAGAGCAGCATCAAGTCTTTGTGACAGTGCTTGCCAGACCAAGTATGCTGGGAAGAAGACTCAGTGAAGCAGAAAGCCAAGGGTCCCCACATGGCTGCACAGCCTCCATCTGCTAAGCAAAGGCATGCACTGAGGCTGGAGGGCAGCTTCTGGAGAGGGAGCTGGGAAGGAGCCATACACAGGGCTGGGCACATGACTGGCTGCAGAGAGTAAAGATTTCTAAAAAGGTGGCAGCTTGGCGGTGTTACAATAATCACTTGGACTTTGTTTCAGAAACTTGATGGTTGAGGGACCCGCACTCCTTCTATCCCCTGTTCCCAGAAGTCTGTCTCTAGATACTGTTGTCTATCTCAGAGTTCATTTCCTGGTTTAAGAAACAGCAATTAAATAACACAAGACAGGCAATGCCTAGATGCACTCTCTGACTTGCCCTAGACAGGCCATGTGACACTGAGGTCCCTGAATTTTGTCTCTTGGCTAAGACATATTAATCATAAAAGCTGATGGCACTTTGGTGACAGTGCCAGTCACTGTCCTCTGGGCCCAGTGCCAGCTCTTAGTTGTGCTGATCTAGTTGTTTGCATGACCTTGATCAGAACCAGACTGGTCTCCTGATCCAGCTTAAAAAATTGTGGGGCTGGGGGCAAATCTGCCTCCATGGGGCTGGAATGGGGTTGTTTGGCCTAAGAGCAGCACAAGCAGATCACAGAACAATTCACTAAACCCCAGAAGCATTAGTACTGGACAAGTCACTTCTCTGGTGTACTCGGGGAGCAACCCTTTGCATTTCAAAAGCGGGGAAACTACTGAAGACTTGGAATCAGCAGCTTCATCCTTGTGCATGCCACTGGCTTGCCATACTGACACGGACAAACTACATCTCTCCGTCCGTCTTAGTACGTGCATGTCATTTCACATGCTGCTCAGGGTAGGGGTATTGGACCTTGATGGTACCCAATCAGAGGCTTATCACAATTTCATAAGCTTCAACCTCTGAGCTAAGTGACTTCATAATGCCCCTGTTATAACTATCACACACTATGAAGCAGTTAACAGTGATGCCACAGTGGCGCCAATAGAAAACTGAGGCGTTACAAGAACAAATGACTTTTTCAGGCTGGCTTTGTGAATCAGTGAGAGAGAAGGAGAAGCTGTCCACATCTGTCTCCCAGGCCCTGTCCTTGAAGAGCTAGATTGCAGCTCTCCTGGGGAATCTGTGTAATTGTATAAATCAAGAGCAGCCCCTTGAAAGGCATCTGAATTAGGGGCTTCTTCGAAGCACACAAATCTTGTCATTCGCAGCTCCAGCATGTTTCAGTTTTGTGTGTGTGTGTGTGAGCATGAGTGCATATTTTAATATGGGAAGGTTAAAGATTTGCAAAACAGAATGATTAATGGAGTCTGGAAACCAAGCCCACCAGGTGGAAATGGCTAAGGAGCAGCAAAAGCAGTTTTATATACTGTTGCTGTGATTCAGTAGCTGTCCTGCTTGTCGTGAGACCTTTGAGGCTCAGCTTAGTGTTCCCTGTTTGTGTGCGGTGCAGGTCCCCTCCATCTGCCATATGGGGTTGCTGGCTCCCTTTTTGTCCACTGGCTTTTATTATGATACCTGGGAGAAGGGTGGAGCATCTTACCTCCAGTGCTGCCTTTTCACAAGACCAGCATACAGAGATTGTTCCCTATATGTATGAAGTTCCCCTTCATTCCTCCAGCACACCAACAGTCTAGGCAGGATTAGATATATTAAACCAAAAGTCCTAAATGACTAGCCAGAATGCTTTGGGGTTTCATTGGCATAAAATCCAACCATGTCTGATCTGAATTCCTCTCTTTTATACCATTTCGCTCTGTGGTTACATGCTATTCACCTCATTACAGACTTTCATATATTGCCACCAGGGTAAGATCACATCCCTCCTATGCTGGTTTTATACAGTTCCTTTTAACATATTGCTGGATTTAGACTAAACTCAATAGTATTTGCATACAGATTGGTTCACTTTTAGATTTCCAATACAGTTAACTGACAGACAGATCTGTGTTCTGGATGAAAGAAATGTCTTTATGTTCCAGCTATGGCTTTATTATTGTTCTAGGATCTGTATTAATTTTTTTCCTGAGTGCTTTAAAGACTATAATTCTTACAAGTATTCACACATATTAATCACATTCTTTTTGTATTATTTTACTGAGAATCCCTTCAGTTCTTCACATAAAACTCTCTCCTGTGTTTACAGACCAATTTAAGAGAGCATTCTTAATTGTTCCTTTGCCTAGTGGCTTAACGTAGAGTTTGCTGTATATCTTTCCTAACTATAACAGAGTTCTTAAAATAGCTATTGTTGCTTCAATATGCCCAGCACTGTGTTTACCCAGCCACTGCTTTCTCCTTCCAAAGGCACCCTGTAAAGGGAGACTCTGCCTCCTTTTGCTTTGGGGCCAGTTGTGCCATTGATCACAGTCTAAATGCCTTCCATTGACTAGTGGGGTTATTTTTAAGCCTGTTGCTTTGTTTGATCAGCATATATCATACATCTTTAGTATCTGTGTGACACCATCTGGATGAAGCAGCATGATGGAAATAGCTCTTGAAGCCCAGCCCAAGACATTATGCTTTGTCGTGTCATTACAGGACCATAAGTATGGCTGTCTGCAAGATGCTGGAAAAATGAGTTCTTAAATTAGCAAGTGGGTTCCCATGCTTTATCCATCCCCACTGATCCCAAAACCTGTGCTTCATCTGTCTGTATTTCTTATATGCACATCACCCTGAGGCCTCTGCTGCATCTCTGCTGTCATTTGTCCCACAGGTGTTTGCCCTTCCCCAAACCTCACCTACTTCCCCAAATGGAGCTGTTAATGTAGTAGTAGTAGTAGTAATGTAGTAGGAAGGGAGATGCATTCCTGATACTATCATATCAGTGAATTCCTTTAAAGGCTTCCCTTTAAAGGTTCCCACAGTGAACCGAAAGGCTAGCACCTAACTTTCTGCCTTGCCTGCATGTTTGATCACTAATCTGCATAAGATGATTTTTTCTCTTCTCTAGATGCAGCATAAAAATCACTTCTCCCTGCTGGTTCCTTATCTTCAGCCAGCCAAGGGTTAGGTGTGGTAAAAGAATTGTCTCGTGAATCCTTTCAGTTTTATAATAATTGGAGGTTGTATAAGGTTAGTGACAAAAGGCATCAAATGCACAGAAGATCCAGTCCTAAAAAGTACCTAGAAGAAAGGAACTGTCTGAAGACTTTTGCCTGAAGATTCTGACACTAAAGTGAGAGGCACAAGCTACGGAGGGATAGCTGATGATTCAGTATACGGCAGCATCTTCCTCAAAAGTACACTTCCAAGATTATATTATCTCTATTTGTAATCTTCTTTTTAAAACTGGAAATTCGGAAACTGCTACAGAAACTAAGTTCTGCCAAAGGGAACTCTATTTAAAGTTGGTGTCTAGTCGGATTTTAACTATTAAGCTCATTTACCCTATAATTCCTTTAATGCTCATTAGCTGAGTGGGTCCCAGATGGATCTATTTTTTTTTTTTAGCAGTAAAAAGCAATCATGAAGTTCAGGTTTGAATCCAGCTCAATGACGATAAGAAAAATCTGGGGTTCTGCATCCTGGACCTTGAGCATTTCTCTAGTGAGTGAAGGTTCAGATGTAGGAGATGAAGAGAAAGTCCTTATTTTACTAGGCATGAGTTTTCTGTTCCTAACTGGAATCTCTAATTCCAATATTATTTTCTGTAGGCAGCTCAGATGCCATCCTACAACCTTGAGACCCCAGTACAGAAAAGCCATGTGTCACCTTCTGATAAATTGGTAAGGATTTAATTAAATGAACATATATAAAAGACATATGAATAAGAGGTGGTCCAGGACCATCTTCTAAATTAGATTAGCAGGAGAAAAAAAAGGAGTGAATCTCCATCAGTAGTGTAAGTGAAGGGCACCGCTCTTCGTAATATAATCCAGTAGAATCTCAAAGGTTGAGAAAACTTACAGCATTCCCTGCCTCTGAGTTCTCTAAGTTGTTATTATATGCCAGCAGAGTGAAGAGAAGGAAATAAAGAGCTTTTTTAACCAGAAATAATGAATTTTCACTGTTACTCTTATACAGAAGAATCAGTTCCACCATGTGACTTCTGATGACAAATGCTAGACTTCTCCGGGTCTGAGGTACTCCCAGTGGAATAAAGGCAAAAATTCAAAATCCACCTCCTGTTACATTTTTATACCTGCCCCATTCTAAATAGGTTTTTAATAATGAAAATTCCTCTAACAGAGATGAAAGCCCCTCTTTTTGCTCTTTAAAATAAAGTTGATAATGTAAAAAATACCACAACAGATACTACTGGTTGTGTTTCAGATTGTTTACAGTGCAGGGGCTCTAGCAGCCCCTGAAAATTTCTCCCCACTTGCATGAGTCTGGTCCCCAGGAGAGCATGGATTCAAAGGAGATGAGCTCTTGAAACAATACTAGGAAATGTGTGTACAAAGCTAACTTTTTAAACTACATTTACTTGTAAAAATGAGCTTAAAAAGAAACATCAGAGGAAAAAATCTGCTTCAAACTGGAAGTCTTGAGATTCTCCAGCAAACAAGCTAAGAGAAAGCAGATGAGTAAAACCGAAGCATGCTCCTTGCATTTTGGTACAGAAATTCACTCATGACCGTGAAAGGCAGCAGACAGAATTCAGCTCAATGTAAATGAAATTCATGTATCTGGACACAGGGGGGAGATTTTATAATCGAGGCTGTTTCATGCATTTATTTAAACCAAGTTTCCCTGTGGAGCAGAAAAACAGAAATCAAACGAACAAACCCCAGAAGATTCTTTTTTTTTTTTTTTTTTTTGGCATGTGCGTATGTGTCTTTTAAAATCCAAATTTGATTCTTAGCCTGCCAGCCCTAAATGGCTGTTTTGACAAGATTAGCTCATTTTGAAATCCTGTTTTTGCATCCAGACCAATATGTGTCTGCCAATTCTCCCCAAGTGACAGTGCATCTGAACTCTCATATTGTACAGCCACTCCTGGGCATTTTGTTCCAAGAGATACATCACTTCATCAGGGAGCTGGACAAGTTCTTTGCACTTTGGCATTATAGAGGCAGGTTTTGATAGAGCAGCTAATGTTCCCTTGGCACACAGAAGATTGGTGTGAGAAGACAATAATAAGCAGAGGCAGGAGCAGCAGGGTAGGAAAAACAGTCCTCTATGAAGTCCTCTGTAAAGACACCAGTGCTTCCTGAGACATGAGCACTCACTGGTTCATCAGCCGGCTCGGAAATACGGCCTGTAAAATGAAGCTGTTTTAAGAGAGCTCCCCAAGAGCTTGTGGAAGTCTGGTACTGGGTACTGTGATCCTTGCTGACAGTCAGCTTGAGAAGCAAAGGCCAACAAAGCAACCACACCTGTTCTGATGTTCTCTATCAGCGATGTGCAAACAGTTTGTGTTCTGAAGAGTGGGAGAGAGACCTCCAGTTAGACTCTGAAGCACATACTTGTTCTCTAAGTGCTGCCTTCTTCTCCGACAGCTACACAGCGTGGTTACACCAGGACAACAGAACAATTAAAATAAATGAGGTGCAATAAGGGAGACATTTAGAAAAACATTATTTCCCAGTGTCTTTAGTAAAACCCTACAAGAAGTGGCAATAAAATTGTTTTTAGCAGTCTTGAATTTACTTCCCAGTGCACAGTGATTGCATGCATTTGCCTTGTGAACTCAAGTCAAAGTTTTATAGTCGCTTCACAACTACCATCACGAGATGCTGAGAAATCTGGTCATCTTAGATAAGACACTAGGGTACACTCTAGAAATGCTACTGGTTTGTCAGCTAACTAATAGGAAACTATCTGAAAGGAAAAATGGTTTTCACTTAATGGGGAATGTCAGAAATTTAAAGGCTTTTCCCTTTCCAAAACAGTGTGAAAGCAACAACCAACCAGCAAATAAAACCTCACAAATCTCAGAGGAAAAAAGATTGATTGTGACTGTTTCACTTGTTTCATGTCATCATGAAGATCAAACCACAGTCTTTTCCGCTGGTATCAGAGGCAGTTTAGCACTCTGCAGGCTAGACATAACTGAGATATGGCGTGTGGGGAAATCAAAGGAAGCTATTTCCCCTCCAAGATTAAAGCAACAGCAATTTCGGTTACCTTTCAATGTCATTCTGCTTGCAGTTTCTATTTTCTGTTTCTAAAGAACTGGTGTCCTGATAGGGGGGAAACTATGCTTCCCTCTTCATACTGGCCCCTAAACAAAGCTTCACATTATGGCAATGCCTGAAGAGATCTGATCTTCCCAGAATCAATCTACTTATGCTTTTCCTTGACAGAGTTGACCCTTATTTAGCCATCATTTGGATTTGGAGGCTCATCTGCACAGACTTTTTCAGGCTCTGACACATGCTCATGACCAAACACAAGCTATCTACAATCAGGAAGTTGTATAGCTGTGTTGACACTGAGAGACCAGGACAAAATGAAAGGCAGAGAGAGGTGCAGGAAATCAGGATTTGCTATTTTCCTATGCAGCCTTAGTTCCTAGGACTCAAATTGGAAGACTTCAGAAGAACATACCCATTTGTTGCATGCATACCAAATGAGCTATGCACTGTGTGCTTGTACAGTAACCCAAGGGTAGGCTCAGTTGGTTTTTAAGCACAGACACACACACACACACACACGCGCATGCGCACACACGCCCTCCAGTGAAAAACAAAGGTAAATTTGTGCCTAAGCCTGCTCGATACCATTTGTTTAACAACTGCACTGTTAGTCAGCTTACTGGAGATTAAAACAGCCTTAAATGGTCTTAAGATGTGGTCACATTTCCATGATCTTCCCCATCATTTGTTTAAGAGCTGTTTTATTAATCAGAAATCAGTAAAATAAACCCAAACACAAGTGGATTTTCCTGTAATGAGAGAATTTGAGATGGCAGAGACCTATTAAATAGTTTACTCCAGCCAACGCAAAACTGGTTCCAATACTGTATTTGTCTTTTTTTTTACTCAGTGGAGTTTTAAATTTTCAAGATTGCAGCTAAATCCTTTGGAGCGAGACATTTTTCCTGACATTGAAGTCAGGACTTTCTTGCTGTTTAGGCTGCCTCCACTGTCTGTCTTTGGACTACATTCTTTGCCTTTGCCACATGCTATAGGGGCAAATTGCTGTTAACACACTGGGGGAGTAAAGGACTGATGGCTCTGACATTCCTAAATGAGCACGAGGCAAAGAGCAGAGAGAGTTGAGAATCCAGATCCTTCTGCTAACTGCTTTTTTCTCTCCAGCTTTCATGCATTCCCCATTTTTGGGTCTTTTACCTTGTTGATGAGGCTGGGATCACCAGGGCTGCTCTCCTCCTCTTCTGAACTTCTCTGCTCCTCATCTGATGTGACAACTTCCATTGGTATCATGGAGACTGGGCACACCTTGTAGGGCTCAGTGTAGGCACTGCAGAGAGAATAAGAACAGACTAGCTCAGTGGTATTATTCCCTCAGTTTGGAGTAAAAAGTTCATACTTAGTTGCAACCAGAACTGCTTTGTTCCTCCCTAGTCAACCCCTCAAAATCGATGCAGTAAAATCATGCTAACATCTCAGTGCTTATTAAAAATGGAAGTTAGATGTTGTAACAATGGGTTTTTCTGGGAAAACAGAATGATGAGAGAAGTATAACTGTAACACCAATGGTATCAATCAAACTACAAGATACTCAGATCCCAGAATCCTCAAGTTGTTTCCAGGAAATCTGAATTCAGCTCCAGAAACGTCAAGAAAGCTGTGCAGTAAGAGTACTGGATCTAGTATGCAATACAGGCCAGTGGCTTCACAGCATTTTCTTTTAGAAAAAGAAAAATTCAATCAAAATTGCCCATGATTTCAAAACCTCCACAAAGCATGACTAGAGGTAGGTAATCCAGATGGTGCCTGCCCTTTACCTTAGAAAGGTGTCGTTTATTGCCAATCTGAATACGCCTAGCTCCAAACTCCAGTTACTAGATCTTGTTAAACCTTTGTCTGCTGAACTGGCAGCAGTCTTCCAAATGTTGTTACTGTGTACTTACAGGCTGCATTCAGATTGTCCCTTCATTTTGACTGCTATATGAAATAGGTGAACATCTTGGTGTCTTACTATGTCATGCCTCCTATCATTTAATCATTCTAAAATCTCTGAACTTCTTCCAATTATCCATTAGCATTATTCAATTTACTACCCATTTTAGCATCAGTGTTTACTACTAGCCAGTTTTAGCACTGTTCTTGGTACTGCAACACAAAACTCATTATTTCAGCACTGACAAAAGACATATACCAAGACTGCTATACCGAGTATACCAGCTGTAACACCCATCTATTCTTACTTGACTTTACTGAGGTTTTACATTCAAGGACCATACTAGTATTTTTGGCCACAGTGTCGTTCTGGGAGTTCATATACAGCTTATACACCACAGTGGCCCCAAGCCTTTTACATTTCCAGTGCAAGGTTCCAGCGTTCAGCCAACAGGGTGAGTCTTGAGAAACAAAGTCTGACAGCTCTGTGTTTTCCAATAGACATGTTGGCCAACCAGGTTAGTCTGTGATGTGAGCCTGGATTACTCAGTGTGTATTACTTCTCATTTCCTCTGAAACATTAACTTCCTTTCACAGCTCTGCCTCACCTCTTTATTTTTCTTTGATCTCCCACGTGGGGTTCCCAGATGTGAACAAACCCAAAACTTCAAAGCCACCACTAGAGTGATAGGAGGCTGGGCAAAGAGGGGTTAATGTAAGTGGGAGGGCAATGAAGAAAGATATTCCCAAGGCCGCTGACCAGACTCTTATTTCCTCATTTCTAAGCTGCAAACAGGGCTGTGTGTCTCCCATGCAGATGTGGCTGTCAGCCTTTCTGTTACACCTCCAGCTTTTCCCTCATGCACAGAGTCCAGGAGTTCTCACAGGCTGCCAGTGCACTTCTCATGCCTGGACGAAGGGCCAAGCAGCAGCACTGTTCCTCTTGTTTATTATTAGTGTCTGCAGTTTTTCAGTGTAAGTGGCATCACCACACTTTGAAAATCTGCCTAGCCTCAACAGCAAGGGGGCCTCAGCGCAAGTGAAAGCAAGAGCAAGGCAAATACAGGAACAGTTCAGGGGGCTTATTAATAGTTGAGCCAGTCTCAGTCCTTACTCACACAGTCCTGCAATTTGTAATTGTTTGCCCCAGCAGACATGAAATTAAGGCCCTCCCTCTTTTTCTCTCCCTCTCTCTGATAAATTACTGCATTATGTTAATGTAAGAACACATTACAATTTGGGAAGAATGCCTCAGTATATTAGTCCTGTAATCATTACGAATGGCATTATTAAAGGCTCATGTAGTAGCAGAACTTGCAATATTGCTGAACTGCTACAGGGGCTTCATTTACAGTAGACCTGCAGCCAGTGGCATGGCTTGTGTTTAAAGGGAAGTCTCAAAATGTTATGGATCTGCTTCACACAAGGGATAGGCACAAGCATATTTGTGCCACCATTTCCATTTTGCTCTTCTCTGACATCTCCAGCAGCACTCTGGTGTTTACTTCTGAGACTGTTCTATATTGCCACAGAGCTCCTGGGCAGTACACCTTTCCCAATACTCAGCATGTGTTTTACTCCAGTGAACTCACACATCTTCGTCCACCATACATGTCTGTGCTCCTGTGGTCTCCTAGCACTCCTAGCTTCTGAAGACTTGAACTGTGCCCATGAACTGCTAAATGATACTTTTCTTTAGCTCATTAAAAGCACTGCTAAATAAGTTTACTGTAAGCAATAAATTTTAATGCAATGGAAGATGCAAATAAAAGTGTGCATATGAAGAACAAGGGGAGAAATAGTCCCGGAGGTTGCAATATCTCAATAGACACAGTAATACCCAACTAATTCTCCTCCTTGTAGCAATAATTTGGTTGGATGAGAACAGATTGCAGGCACATTATCTGCTGCTCCTCCAGCAATTGTCTGTCATCATTCCAAGAGTTAGCCAGCACAAGAAAGGAAGCAATGGGCCTTCTGGGACAGTCTGACATTTAATTGACTGAATAAATGCAGGAGGATGGAGTGCAGCAAAAGTCTTTAAGTTAGCACCAGTTACATTATAATTACCAGAGCTGCTGATAGGTACAGAGCAGGGAGAAGCTGTACAGATGCACCCTACTAGTTACCTGTGTGCCTTTATCTCTGAACATGTATTGGTACATCTGAAAAAGTGTTCTGGAGTCTACAGATTCTCTGCTTATCCTGCTCCTATAGTTTGTTAACATCTCACCTCAAGTGACCTCAGTGACTGAGGGGAGGGTGAAGCCATCAAGGAGAGGGAAGCTGAACTGATCCTTGTACTAGCACTTTGTAAATAAAGTCCAGACACAAGTCTCTATTAAGTGGGTGATTTAACAGTGGCAAAAAACACAGATAAAGTTACTATAATAAAGGCCTATGAAGACCATGTATTTTTGTTTGCCTAACACCACAAATGCTCTCGGCTGTATGCTCATCTCTTGGCCACACACAGAAGTGATGTCCTGTTTCCTCCTTTAGAGTCACCAACTGCCTGAAAACAACAACAACAAGAAAAAAGTCTGAGTTGGTGAAAATCTCAACTTAAGGCCTGTGACTTCCACTGGGTGATGTAAGTCCTCTGTACCAGTAAGGATCAGATTGCCTGCAGTTTGCTTTCAATAAATCGAGTGATGCATCCTAAAGAAAGGCTCATAAATCTCACTTGCCTTCTGCTTCATGGTCTATGATCATGAAGGGAGAAGGGGAGTGCTCTTTTTTTTGTAAGGTATTTATATCGATGTATCCCCAGACCAGTCAGCTATGCTTGTTGATACCTGTGGACTATTTATCCTGTCCACCAAGTGGCTCCTTATACATCTAAAGTGCAGCTGGTTAGGCTGTTAAAATGTGCTGGCCATGATCCTTCAAATGCTACTGCAGTAGATCCATCACAGAGCCTACAAGGTATTATCACATATGTTGGGACAGATGTACAGCATATTTCTGACTTGCAATGAATCTGCAGCAGACAGTGGAAATGTGCTGGAAACGTGCTAGTCAGAAGCACTTCAGCATCTCCCTGAAGCAGCAACAATTAATGCAGGGTTCAGATGTCATGCAGTTTTAGTGCCACAGTTTAGAACACAGAATCACAGAACAGAATTATAGAATGGTTTGGGTTGGAAGAGACCTTACAGACGATCTAGTTCCACCCCCTTGCCATGGACAGGGTCACCTTCCACCAGACCAGGTTGCTCCAAGCCCAGTCTAACCTGACCTTGAACACTCCCAGGGATGGGGCAGCCACAGCTTCTCTGGGCAACCTGTGCCAGGGCCTCCCCACCCTCTAGGTAAAGAATTTCTTCCTAATGTATAATCTAAATCTCCCCTCTTTTAGTTTAAAACCATTCCCTCTTGTCTTATCATTATCTGCCCATGTAAAAAGTCACCCTCCCTCCTTTTTATAAGCCCCCTTTAAGTACTGGAAGGCTGCAATGAGGTCCCCCCAGAGCCTTCTCTTCTGCAGGCTGAACAACCCCAGCTCTCCCAGCCTGTCTCCATAGCAGAAGTGCTCCAGCCCTCCGAGAACCTTTGTGGGCTCCTCTGGAGCCACTCTAACAGGTCCTTGTCTTTCTTGTGCTGAGAACTCCAGGTGGAGTCTCAGGAGGACAGAGTAGAGGGGGAGGTTCCCTCCCTATTAATGATATGGGAGGGAGCAGGCAAGTAGGAGACTCCTGTGACCAAACCCTCTCGAGATCAAAGCAAGTCTTGTGTGGCCAGTGAGGACATTCAGATTACCCCATCCCAGCTCCTGAGCACTTCCATTGTTCTCGTGTGTCTGTCCAGGAACAAGGGACTTCTTAAATTGGATTTCAGTATTCCAAAATGCAGTTTTTAGAGAAGGAGACTGGGTGGCTTATCATTAATCACCATCACCAGTCAGCCTGAATTAGCTTCCTTGGAATAAATTAGTTTCTTTTGGAGGTAAGTTTCAATGTACTTTCAGTGTAAAGAAGGGTAGGAACAAGTGCAGCACTTAAAGAACCTCTGCTGTGTTTGTATTTGAAAAGAACCCATAATTGGTATCCATAAGGTATATATAGCATACAGGATGGTCCCAGCTAATAAAACTCAAGAGGTCAGCAAAGGATACCTTGCTTAATGACTTCCAGGGTGTGCTGAGGTTTTAACCATTGTCTCAGCATTCAGTTAACAGGTATCTGTTCAGCATTCAGACACCCGGACTACCTGGATTACTTCCCTGCTGCCTCCCCGTGGTCCTTCACTCTGGTATCCCCAGTCAGTGCCACGACAGAGAGAGAATAGTTCTTTTATTTGCATCTGTTGCAAACTGCAAATTAATTACTACCAGTATACTTGAAGGCCAAAGAGCCCCCTGATTTATTTTCTGAAAATTTCTTAGGGGTTCAAAAGTGCTTGCAAGTAAAAATCAAAGCAGTATTTTGCCAAAAATGTCACCACAAGACAAAAGAAGCAGTTGAGGAAGCTAGAAATCACATCCTTGGTTCCATTCCTATAGTGGAACCACTGTATTAAAAGCTGCTTTTGTCAGTAATTATCAACACATGGCTTCCCATATGCATTGTTTCCACATAGTGGCAATAGGAAGTAAGTGAACTCTTTGGGTTTCTGAGGTAAGTGCTGACTTCTGCTCTGCCTTTTGTGGGGGACAGAATGTCTTTTTGTCCAGGATGTTTCCTCCATTCATTAGTGAAACCATGGTTCTAGGTTGCTAAAAGACGATTCTCTTAATTCTTTGCTAAAAAGAGAATGGCTGTGGTATTGAATTCTGTTAGACTAGGTCCATCAAAGCTCTGAAATGAATGACAGTTTTGACTAAATATTTTTCTGTGTGCATTGGTGATTTCATTAGCAATTATTTGGCGTGAGTCGGCAAAGCAAGTTTTCAAGAACTACCGAAGAAGGTACAAACAGTTATTCTTTCCCTGTGGAGTACATCCTCTACAAGTATAACTTCCCTGAAGCCAGCTGAGTGGTGATGAGCTTGACACAGCCGCTCAGAATCAGATATGCTCAGTTTACAAATGACTACTAAATTGCTGCCATAACCTTCCCATCCACAGACTCCAGCCTGTGCCCATTTTTACTCCCCTGTCATAGGGATCTTAGCTCATAACTGCTTATAATATATGGGATGCAAGACCAGAATCTCACCTGGACACAGCTGGGTTATGCAAAGCCCACATATATAAAATCCCCTCTATCCAGTGGGAGAGGAAAAGTAATCAATACCCCCCAAACCCCAACCCTCTATTGTTGGACCAAGAGGATTGAATCCAGCTTTTTTTCTACATGCAGTATCCCTATCCCTGGCTTTATTTCAAGTCCCATGCTCAACAGTTACTAATTAAAAGCCTGTCTTTCTCAGACAGTGACATCCTTATTGCAAAAAATTAAAATCATATGAACTCAATGCAGTGATAGTAATTGGAGGAGGCAATAGGGTGCTGAATAACCCTGTTCTATTAAAACTGGTTATTTTTTTTTCTTGTATCCATTTGTAAATTATTACTTTAATTCATTCTGCAAAAGGAAAGCTCACTACTAAAGGAAATTCAAGTCCAAATGTATTTAGAGCCAATAAAAGGAAATGCCTATTAGTGCAGCATACGTTTAGCCAGTCAGTTCCCTGTTATGGTAGATTATCAAGGCAAATATTATATCTGAAGTGTGACATGATGTCTGCTCATAACATACACAGCCTGTCAAGGCAAGGTAACACAGGGATAATCACATTTCACACTCTGAGCCATAAACCTGTTTGCCTGCCAAGGCCAGAAAGGATCTCTTCCTCATGCCACAAGCATTTCAATTTGAATTTTGCTCTTCCTTGAATTGTTGTGGTGCAGAATATAGGAGAGGAAAAGAGGGGTTTTGCTCAGGTGCATAAGGCTTTTGCTCTATTCCAGACAACATTAGGGTCAAAACTCTCCCATCTTCAACCACTGCTCCTAGAGGTGCTCAGAGAACAATGGTGCTGGTGCAGGCTAGTTTTGTAAGAGAGCGCTGACAGTGAGGAGCATAAAGGTGTTGGGGCTTCATCTCAGGGAGTGTTCTCTGGCCCAGCCTGGGTCACTGTGAGTAGAGAAGGGATAAGAGAAAGCTTGAGATTGAGGTTTCACTAGCTATATGCCAGATGTGCTAGGCTGGATTGGCTGCTCTTGCTTTGAGGCATCTGTACAAACCTGCACAGCCACTCCACACTTCAGGCTCAGTGACATGTGCCCTGGGGTACACAGCTGTCTGTGAGCACCATTACCTCCCTAATCCTGTGGCTTTAAACCACTCAGGAAAACAAAGCACCAGTAAAAGCTGGACATGCATGAAAATAAAACACAGAGTCCTTGGGCCTCCAACAAGTGGCATACCCCCTCCCTGCTCAGTGCACACCCCCTCCCTGCTCTCCCAGGCCCGAGGGAGAGGCAGTGAGCTGTGGTGGCCTCAGCTTGCGCTCAGCCTGGCCCTCAGGCCCTTGTCTTGCATTTCTTGTAAACAGGGAACGCTTCCTCCCCAGAGATGACCTGGCAATGAACTAGTGAGGGCTGACGCTCGGCCGCACCGCACCCAGCGCCCCACCGTGCCAGAAGGTACAATGGGGCAGCTGATAATACATAATAGGTTATTAAGGGTAGCTCTACCCTTTATAGACTCCTTCAAACATATTATTTACATGTCATATCAGCCACCACAGAGCTTTTACTTTCATTAAATCATCAGCTTCACAGGCACCCCAGAGCTCTTCTTTCCAACAACCTCAGCAGAAGTTTTCCTTAAGGTTGTTTTTTTGCTTGATAAATCACAGCCCTATTGATCTCCATCCCCCTACCGTTCCCCATCTCTGGTAACCTTTTGCTATGTTGAATCCTTGCAATGCAAAGGAGAAGGGCAAAATGCTGAGTGTTTGGCAGTGACAAAAGTCTCTGTTTTGTGCTGCAAAACTCTTCTTCCTTCCCAGACCATGCAGACCATACATCTGCACTATGTTGAAACTCCATTCTGCATATCTGTCAAGGGACAGAAGATAACAAAGAAAACACCCACTAATTATCAGGATGGGTTTCAAATGATTTGCTGAGCAACCCCTAGCCACAGCACAAGTGGCCTCTGACAATGAAATGAAACCTTTCAGCACTTCTGCCCTAGTTTCCTCTATAAAATGACTTATCTTAGTGACAGTCTGAGTTTGGATACAGTGAGGTAAAACTGGGGGGGATTCACCCTGACTTCAGTGGAGTCACTTTATACTTGTGATCTTTGAGCAGAATAAGACCCTCTGATTTCACTCTGAACCCTCTGTAAAACTTATTCCTCTCTATAAATCAATGACAGAATAAGCCAACCCCTTAGAACTGCATTAATAAAGAGAAGGAAAAGATATAAGTAAGAAGGGACCTTCAGCCGGTCACCTGATGGTCATCTCAGGGTATGAGAAGTACACCTCTGTGGGGAGACTACTATCTGGGAAGCAAAGCTGAAACCCCTGCTCTACTACAAATTCTTTGTTATAATCTCTGGCATGTTTCTTCACTTTGTGCTTTGGCAGTCAGTTGTGTAAAGTGGGTAATCCCAGAGCAACGTGATGTTTAAAATACAGGTTAGACCAAAGGCTTTGGAAACTATGGATACCTACCACGGCCTAAACCAGAACTGCTTTGTCCATTTCCCTTGGGGCACAGTTTCACTTCTGTTCTTCCTGATGACTGCAAAGTAAAAGGGATTTCACTACTGTGGCCCAATCCTTAAGTCAAAGAGGTATAGGTACCTCCAGGATCATGCCCATGTTTACTGAAGTTAAGGCACAGAGTGTTTTCATTCTTGCAGCCCAACCGGCGATGCGGAAATCTACCCGGATCCATTGAACGATCATGTTTGCTAGCGTTGCTGTTTTCTGCTAGGGATGGGGGTTCTTGAGTTACTGGCTCTCAGGCAGCCAAGCCAGTGATTTCTGCATGAAGGCACACAATGGAGAATGGCAGCAATGAAAGGTTTAGGCAGTGCTACTTACCCATAGAATTAGAATTCATAAAAACTTTGCAGACAGACAAAAATCAAAAAAAGGTCTGCACAAATCATTGTATGGGAGTTCTGCAAATGGAGCCAGGCGGAACAAAGGCATGTTTGTCACACACAGTGGACACTCCTGGAGATGCTCAGTGTTGGTGGATGGTTCTGCTGTCTTACAAGCATAATAAAGAGTTTTAAAGTTTTAAATAGGTAAGAATCTGGTCCAGATATGTTTCATGGCTGCATAAGGAGGTTATTGACCACACTGAGCAACACAGAACTAGAATATAAGTCCTGTTCCTTAGTGTCTCTATGTTTATACAATACAGCGGCTGCTCTGTACTTTAGCACATATAGTCCTGAAACTCAGAGCACAGCTGGGACTACACTGCTGATTCTGGAATGTAGCCTGGATGAGATGTGATTAGGTGTCAGTTAGGCAAATGTGATCATTATAGCAGCAAATGGATCCAATTCATTATAATCCTTCAAGAATATCCAGTTTAACATAATCTTAAGTGATAACAGTAGTGAAAAGTCAAAGGAGGATGCCAGCTTGGAAACTGATGTCCGTGAAACACAAACACAAAACTGAATTTGAATCAATCATAATCTGCTGCAGCCAGAATTTTTAGTGATCTATGTATTAACAGAAATCTGAATTCTTGTCACCCGATGCCAAAAGACATCAGAACTGGTGGAAGACAGAGGGATTGGTTTTGTGATAGAAAACATTCTTGCACTTTTTTAAGCTGTTTAGAGCTGTGTTGGGATCAGACTTAGAATTAGTATTCCTAAAGACTTTTAGAGAACAGGGAAAATGATACTTCCAAAGCAGGTAATGACAGTTTTCAGTTTTTGTTTTCTTTCTGTTCAAAAAAATAATATTTTATTCTAAAATTAGGAGAAGTAGCAATAACACAATAACACAACACTAATACTTCACAAATCTTCTGAATCTGATAGATTCAGAACATACTTCTGAATCTGATATGATTCTCAGACAAAACACGAATTTCTTGCAAGTAGTGAAGTTATACAAACACTTTACATGATAATGAGTTTGAATAAGAGAATTATCTCAAAGCATTGTCATAGCATTACTGATTTCAATTTCACTCATGCATAAGTAGAACAACAGTTGGTTATGCACATAGTGGAATAAGGGCAGAACATGGGATTTTGAAAGTGGTATTAGGAACAGCAGGACACCCTTAATTTGTAATTGCCATTTCCAAAGTGGAAATGAGTCTTTTAATGTATGGCTTTAAGATGTCCCTTTCAATGCAGTAACAACATCCATCTTTTAGATCCAGCAGTGCAAGAGTGCCCAAGTGTGCAATGTGAGTGCCTTCGGTAGCAGCTGGCAAGGAGAACTCACAGTGCTGTATATATTTCTGTTGTGCAACTAAAGAATCAACCTTGCAGTACATCAGCAAAAACCTGTCATTTGCCATGTGCCTCAGGCTGAGAATGGTACTGAAGTTAGAGAGGAGTTAAGGGAAAGGTATAGTACCAGTGACTGATGTTCAGGGCAGGTGTCAAACTGCATCCCAGGCTACCAACTCTGCAGAAAGGACCAACCACTAGCTCCCACGCAGGATTGGACACATTCAACGTGTGCAGAACTGACATCAACTTATGATAAATCAAAACAATCATTTTGTTGGACCCTGTCAGGTTTTTTGAGTCTTAATGAAAGTTAATGAGCGCACTTGTAACAAACGTGGGTAGAGACCTTTCCCAAATCTTCGTTCGCGAAGACTGGCCATGATGATGATGAATGAATATTAAGGTTCCGAATTATTAATGGATTGAAAAACCATTATGGACCCCAAAAACAAATTGCATGGGGAAAAAAGCCATAATGAGGTGGATTTACAGGATGAAGTTCAGGTGCTAATTTTAAATCAAAGAATTTTCATTTGGATGTGGCCCCTAGGTGATATTTATATTTTTGGGGCAAAATATTGTAAACCTATCAGCCTATGCCTTTCACATTCAAGCCCTGAGATCCTTATTCTACATTTGCCTCAAAACAGCCTAGTCCATCAAAATTGCTAGAGCAAGGTGAGAAGGTAAAAAATTACTACTTTGATCTAGACACTTGCTTGACATCAGACTTTAGAGGTATCAGCAAATTTCTTTAACTGGGGGCTTAGAACTTTCCTCTGCTGCATTTATTAAAGCAACAACCAAGTTTAAATATCTAGACAGGTGGACATTTGTGGCACAATTCCTGACCTAGCAGTAAGAGGAATAAAATATGCCTTATAAACTGTGAAGAAACAAGAAGAGACGAAGAACGACCACTGTTACGAGACAGTACCCCATGCAATAAGGGCAGAGGAACAAGCCTCAGAGGTATTTTAAATACAGCCTCCCCAATTCCTCAGGAGAGCTTGAGAGTGTTCCTCTCCCCCTCCCAGACCAAATGATGCCATGCTTAACCTCCCACAGAGGCTAAACTAGCACTGAGTCTTGCTGTCATTCTTCAAGTGGCACCCTCACTGACTCCACTAGTGTGGCAAAGCTCAGCAAACACAGCAGCGTGGAAATGCAGCTAGGCCTGCAATGTGGGCACAGCCAGTGAGAGAAGTGAAATCAGAACTGTCAGTCCACAGAGCTTGTGTAATGATGTGGCCAGAAGCCATGGCCCAGTTAGGACAGCTTGAGCAGGAATACAAAAGACAAGAGCTGGACCTCATCAAACAATTTTCTGTGGCTTAATCATGCTTCTCTCTCTGTAATAAAGTGTTCTGTGTGCAGGCAGATTAAAGATTTGCTTCACATCTAATGGTTCACTTTACAGGGGGCAAAACTCTCTTTGTATGTATGTATTAGTGGCAGTATAATTGTAGTATGGAGACTCAAGATTGTGCCTCCATTACCATTTGACCAGTAAGACTATAGTGTGCATGGCCTGGGTCCTCAACCTGAAGCTAGCTCAGCACCAGAAAAGTGACCAGGTTTTGCCTGTTTAGCTATCTGAATGGAGTCACACAAGCCACAGGCACGGTGCTGGGGAAGAGAATAAGGTGGCCTCTTTGGCCTAAGGAGGAAGATGGGACTAGGCAGTAGTGGAACAGCTCAGCTGATTTTAACACCACAGTCTGAGCTTTAATGTGGGCTGCACAAGGCCATGGTGGATATACACACACCAACACGTCCTGGTGTGTGCACAGTCTTGCTGGTCTCTGCAGTGTATTCTGCAACCACTTTGTGCTGTTTACTTTTCAGAGGACACCATGGACAGGAAGACCAGTGTATCATATGTGGATCAGAAAGGAGACCTGTGCAAGGAAAGGTAGGATTCATATAAGCCATGGAAAATGCAATGGAGAAGCCTGCTGTCTTTATAGACTTGAAAGTATCCAGGTATGCCCTGTTACCATCTTATGTTATGATTTTCTGGAGCTGCCTGCTGCATCAAAGCATGGCTGTTAGTTCTCTCCCTGCTCTGGGAATGGATGTACACAGGTAGAACAAGAGATGTGGTAACACACTCACAGTGGGTTGGCTACATGATCAAGATCATGGCTGGGCTTCGCGAACGAAGATTTGGGAAGGCACTATCCACATTTGCTGCAGGCACGCTGGTGGCTTATGAGGCCAATACGTGACAGACATATCCGATTGCAAAAGGCGCAGCAGAAAGACTCCTTAGATGGTGTATTTTGCAAGACACGGTTCTTCCTGCGTTGCCTTTTCTCCTCGAGAGTGATCCTGCGTGAGTTCTCAAAGGAGACAGCTGCGTTGTAGATGATGTGTCTCCAGGCCTCCCGATTGGAGGCCAGAGTAGACCAGTTATGGTGATCAATGGCTACATGACTGACATGAGAAAATGGCTGGCTGACATGGGGACATCACTGATATGCTTCACAACCCTTCTGCAGATAGGGGTTGCTTTACAAACTGTGGCATTGAGGCCACTCCCAAGAGGTAGCTCTAACCACTCTGAAAAGATCTTATCTGGCCCTATATCACATGGTGTAGCATGATGTTTTGCAGCAGGTACACTGTTAGGTTCTCTGCTCTAAACAATCTGTTCACTTACCACTGAAATGTAAATTGGTATCTTTAGGTAGAGTAGGCTCCAAGACTTTCCAACAAACCTTCACAGCTTTCTGTCATGGTCCCATTCTCTGAAGCCCCTAGCCTGTCACAAATTTCCTGGTTCAAGTGTTGCAATGTTTACCTATGCGAAAAGTCCTGAGATACCTTTTAAAATAGTATTGTGCTATAGTATTGCTCCTTTTTATGCCTTGAAGCTTTTTGGTTGAATTGTCATCCCATTAACCCAGCTTTTCATCTGTGACACTTTATTTTACACACACTCTGAAAGTCAAATTCCTTCACAGCTTAAAGCAGTGATGAAAAAGGTATTTTATCTGCTATGTATAGAATGGCTGTGCTGGTTTTGGCTTGGGTAGGATTAACTTTCTTCATTGTAGCTAGTATGGGGTGGTGTTTTGGATTTGTGCTGAAAACAGTGTTGATATTACAGAGATGTTTTTGTTATTGCTGCTGAGCAGGGCTTGCACAGTGTAAAGGCCTTTTCTGGTTTTCTTACTGACATGCTGGGGAAGAAGTTGAGGGGGTGTGTGTGAGGCTAGGAGGAGACACAGCCAGGACAGGTGACCCCAACTGATCCAAGGGGTATTCCATACTGTATGGTGTCATGCTCAGTAAATAAGGTGGGGGGGACGTTTGGAGCGATGGCTTTGTCTTCTCAAATAACTGTTACACGTGATGGGGCCCTGCTGTCCTGGGGATGGCTGAACACCTGCTGCCCATGGGAAGCAGGGAATGAATTCCTTTGCTTTGCTTATGTGTGTGGCTTCTGCTTCACCTACTGACCTGTCTTTATCTCAACACATGAGTCGTCTCACTTTCACCCTTCTGATTCCCTCCCCAGTCCCACTGGTGGGGGAGTGAGTGAGTGGCTGCTGGGGCTTGGCTGCTGGCTGGGGTTAAACCACGACAGTGATTACTGCAGAGTCTGGAGCGTTAGCTCAGTTTGCAAAGGACTTTACCAGGAGAAACCTGTTTTTCTTTGCTGCAACATTTGAAGTTCAGAAATTTACTTTTGAGCCTCAGAAAACTGAAAAGAAGTTATTTCAGATGTTCTAGAAATGAAACAGAACTGTGCCCATTTCTGGTTGCCTTGAGACCAAAACCTGTGGTATTTCTTTCTCCTGTGGCTGGTGTCTTAGGCACTGAATTGTGAGAAATTCAGAATCTAATTACCAGTGCTGACTGATTCAAAGTGATCTGGGACAAAAAACAGACCTTCAAGAAGCAGAGACTGGGTTTTCTATATCTTAGGCTACAGCATATGGGTGTTCCTTTAAATTCTGTCAAAATAGACGTATCAGTCACATAGAATGCTTTTGTGAATTTTTCCCTAATGGAAAATGTTTCAGCTCACTCTATTTTCAGGTGCCAGCCTGAATCATCAAGGCAGTCAAATCATAAACTGCTGTTCATATCCTCAGAGGTACAAATCAGCAAAGCATACAAATAAATGCACCCCAAAATGAGCACCTGGCACCGTATCATTTTCTCATCCAGATTCCAGCTTACGTAGTCACTTTTCCAACTATAACATATTTACTAATGTCCTTCTGACTATGAGTCCTAGATCCACTTAGAAAAAGATGATACATTTCTTGAAAAGAAACTGTCTGATGGCATGGCACATATTATAGTTAGAGATCAGGAGTATGTTCCTGATTATTACTTCTTTGTTTATTTTTGGGAGTGTAACCTAGGCACTAAAACTTGGAATCAGAGTCTTTATGTTCTATTTTCATTTTGTTATTCCATACTTTCCATGGAAAATACTCACAGTAAGTTCAACATAATGAACACCATACTGCCCTGCAGGACTCTTAAGATGTAAGGGGAGTTGTCATTTCCCTGTATTAGCAGGATCAGCTGCTTTATCAACACCATGCAGCCAGGTCTGAGGACAAACCAGGGGAAAAATGCAGTGAAGCTAGGATCAGAAGGAAACCTCTCTAGTGAGGTTTGTAATTGTAATACTCCCTATTAAAAAAAAAAAACAAACAAGCAACCCAAAACAAAAATAACAAGGTATTTTTGACAGAAGTGAGACTTAACAGACTCCTCTCTTACTGCTGTCAGCATTTCTCCAGCTATTTGTGTTGCCAGAGCCACAAAGGAATTTGTACAGATTATACAATCTTTCTTGTTATCAATCAAAATGGCCTTCACTCTTAAAGACAATTTTCATGGCTGATCGGCCCTGCCCTAAATCTCTCCCACAGAGTCTTTCTGAAGCAGTGGTAGTTTGTGCTAAATGTATCTTAGTCTTGTGCTAAGATCCCCAAAATAATTTTGCTACCAGGAAAGAATTGGGAAGTTTTAGATAGCAGATCCCTCGAAGTACAAGCTGAAAACCGAGCTCTCTGTTGCTCTCAGGCCAGCACATGCTGGTCCTGTCATTTGGTCATGGGGTAGGAAAACATGGAAAAATGCTATCACCTTTTCCTGCGTTACCAGAATAATGCTTTTTAATGCTGGTGCTGCAAGGTTCAGTGATCTCAGACAGTGGGAGAGAGACTGTGTCCAGAATGCTCCTGACCAATCCAGAACAAAGCAGTGCCCAGTCTCTTGGGTTTTAAAGTTCCTGAGCCCCTGCAAGCTGGGTGTGCATAGATACCTCCCTGTGAGAAGGGCAGGGAGGTTTGGCAGCTTCTATCAGTATTCAGAGAGACCTGAGAGCATATGAAAGAGACTGACACTACTAAGAAACCTCTTATTTTCATGGCTCTCCTTCCAGAAGTGTTTTCTGGAATTCTAAACTAACCAAGATCTTTTATCTGGCTTTTCTTTCCTGACATTTGGGGGAAGCATCATCAAGGGAACTTAGTTTTCTTGTATTACAGAGATTCACCCAGTTGTTAAAGGAAAGTACTTCCAGGAGAGAAGCAGATCTTAACTGCTAATCTGTAGGGCTGAAGGAAAGTGCTCAGTGGCTCTCCTCTGTCTCCTAAAAGGTCACGTTCGGTTCCCAGATTAAAATGAGAGCTGGCTGTACTTTTGCATGGCTGAGGCATTTTTAGTTGAAAAATCAGGTTTGGTATGATTAAAAATTGCATAGATTTATGACATTTGGCTGGGATGAATCTATTAAATAATTCCAACCCTCTCCCCTCAATAATTCTGGAAAATCAAAATCATCTTAATTCTGCAACTCGAAAGTATAGTTTAGTTCAGAATTTACTTTAGTATTTATCTATTTTTTTTTACTTGCAAATGAAACAATCAGAAAAAATGTCAGGAACCACGTAATTCCTTTATTTTGTTGGGGTTTTTTCTTGGACTTTTCAGTTAGGCACACATATTTACTATCTCTTGTAGCCACTGAAGCTGTTTTTCCTTAGAAATCAAATCAAATGACAAGATGAATTGCTTGTCCAGACAAAATACCTTTTTTTACATTTTTGTCATTTTAACATATGTCACTCTCACAGTGGTTCTTTACCCCGAGTGTATTCACTGTGACATGGTTTTATTTCACTGCCATTGTCTGGATTTTTTAAGCCTGACAGTGTGAGAGTAGAAAGTTTAAAGATTTTGAGGTGCCCAGTTTTATCTCACATATTGCCCTTATCTATTTAAGGACCAGAAGATTTGCCTTCAAAGATGTATTCTGCTGTATGGAGTCCATTACTTCTGAGGATGTATGCTAAGGAGGAGTCCCTTCTGAGCTCTTCTAGCCTACTCTCAGAATTAGGAATACAGACTGATACCTAAAATGTAAGAGGGTAAGAAACTTTCATCAGAAACACCAAACTAGCTATTCTTGAATAGGTCCATCTGCCCAGAGGGCTCAGCAGGGGGATGTAGTGGGTTGGCATCTGAGTTTATTAGATGTATTCAAGATGAAAGGACGAACTGCCAACAGACTGAAAAGGTATTTTAACTTGAGACAGCTGAGAATGGCTGGATGGAAGAGACACAAGCAACTATCAGTTGTCTCAGTTTGTCAGTATCTAGCTGTATTTCCTTTGAGAAAAAGAAGTCTGAGGACATCCCTGTGATACTGGTAAATCAGACAGAGCACCAAAAGGTGTTCTCTGATGATAGGTCTACATCTGCTTGCTCTACACCTTTGACAGACAGCATCTAATTAATCCAGCCAATTACTCAAGTGAAGGGGTCATTTTATAAGCTCTTTAAGAGGGTTCTTAGCAAAACAGACAGTGCCTCTTAAAGATGTTCTTCCATCCATTAACTCTAGTCGATTAAGATAAAATTAATTGTTCCATGCCACTGAACACCAAATCTTTAAGGCAGTTTTTACATTAACCCCCCCTTTGGGTCCTGTAAAAGAAGAATTCTTCTAGGATAATTAAAAATGTGCTGTACATTATAAATCACTTTGCTGGGTGGCATATCAAACCATAAACTATGAGATTAGCTTTGTATTTAAAATGCAATAGCATTCTGTTGCTTTTGTTACCAATCTAATCTAGAGATATACCCCATGTCATTGAGCAGTGGATTCTGGAAAGGCTGCAGAATTCTAATGTGCAATCTCTCATTCAATAAATCTTCTCAGTAAGGCTCGGGGTGGGGGTGGGAGAGGAGAAAGGCGTGCAAAGAACACTCATCGACAGCAAAAGGCCTGACCATTTCAAACAGGCTGCATCTTGCCAATGTGCAATCTCATCACCCTGTCTGCAGCATATGCTTTTTTCTCTGCATGGTGCTAGGAATGCTTAAATCACACCAATATCACTTCTATGCTCTATAAACATCATCCAGGGCAAATCTGCAATACACAGCAGACTCCCTCCTCTTGTGTAACCCCACTGAAATGTATTTCTGAAGTCTACCCAAGTATATGAGCCTTTGGGACGTGAAGATAGCCATGTGTACACATTCCTCCTTCTCTGCACTGTAATTTGATCAGAAAAGTAGCCATCAGAATGGAGTCGAGCTGCTAATAAAGCCAACATCTGCTGAGGTCTTGGGACAGTTTCCTGGGAGGTATATGGGACTGTGATTCCTCATAAACAAAGCCAGGGTTAGATCCAACATGTTGTGTCTGAAGAGTGGCAGCCCTCTGAGGCTGTGCTGGGACACAGCTGCTGCGTGTGCAGGATGGTGAGGTGCAATACAAAGCTGCACTGGGGGAGCACATTGACTTCCTCACTACCTACACTGTCTCCCCACACCTGCCTCCCCAGCAGGAACCAGGACAGACAGCTCCATGGATATGAGGGAACAGGAAAGTGGTCATGGAGCTGCTGTAAGATTGATACCTGAATGTGGGCAATGTATTAAAATCTCTCCTTCTTTGGTATTAATATGATATTCCTGATACTGTTCAGAGGCACTTCTTAAAGGTGCTTGTTAGAAAAACTCTGCCATCCAAGAGCATTTAATAGCTGTCTTTCCATCTCTAATGCCTGACAATGCAAGGTGAAGCACTGCCCAGCCCCGAGCAGCAAGGGCTCCCACAGACTGCTCCCTGTCTCTGAGCAGCTGGAAGTCCTGCATTAACCACTATCACCTTCTTACTCCCTGTGGCAATTCAGACAGTACTCAAGTAAACAGAAAGAAAGACACAACTCATGACAGAGCTGGCTGTGGCTGTTGTCAAGAATTTCAGTAGGTTATGCACAGCTCTAAGTCAGGATATAGTACTGGGATCCTTTACTCTCCAAGAATTTACAAAACTTTCTTTCAGGTTTATGCTACAAAATGCAGTAATAGGTGAAAGCTGATGACATATTATTTTCCATCATGTTCACCAGATCACAAGTGAGAATGCCTCTTTCCCTTGTGTCTAAGCTCAGTCCCTGATCCTCCTTCCCTCTGTTACAGCATTTTTATGGGACTTTCTTCCATCTACAAGATCTAGAGCGCAGCACGTTCCACGTCTACCTAAACTATGTATAGATTTATATATGTGTAATTGCTTTTTAAAAAATTGTTCCTTTAAAAACCTCTCACAATGCTTATGCTAACCATATTTCTCCTACACTTAATGACTGTCAGCAAAATTCCATACAATTGACCCATGCAGGTCTCTAAGGGACCTGAACCCTATTAGTAGACCTCTTCTGTGCTACCTCCATAATTAACATTAACATATCACCAGCCCTGGGAAGTGCTTGACCTAAAAAACAAAATTCTGTCTCTTGTAAAGCTTCTCATCAATGCTATGGGTATATGCTAGCTTAGCGTAGGCACAGAGCAGGGATTTAAGGGGCAGAGAGAACTATGAACTGAGTGGAATCAACATCTAGGATTTGTTTTTCTGATAAAGCAAAAACAGAAAAAGATGGGCACATCTTTCCCAGAGTGACTACCTAAAATCTAGGCTGAATCTGTAGCTCAAGGCCTAACCTTCCTTCCAAATCCAGATGCCTTGAGAGCCTGCTTTGCCTAGGTTTGTCTCCAGGTCTAGTCTAGATATAACTTGCTTCTACTACAAATGGAGGATAATGTCAGCAACATTGCTGTTATCATACACAGCAGTGAGCCAAAAGACAGCGTGAACTGTGTTGAACACAGGTATCTTTTTTGGATATCCTCTGACAGCCATGCCTGTACTGAGCAGCTCTAGCTGAGACAAGCAGAAAAACAACAAAGCATGAGTTGATTTTATCTTCTTGAGAAAATTCTTGAGTTTTACCCTAAACAAGAAAGTATGGTTATTGGACTACTCATTTGGATGAGAATAGTCTTGATATGGGCACCATATGGGCCAGTGCATTACAGATAAAAACCTGCTTTTTAGCTAACAAATTCTGTGTCTTTCATCTGCCCCTGTCTCCTAGAAAATGTCAGAAACACCTGGAAATTTGGTGCTGCTTCTCCTTTCACAAGTATTCCTTGTGTATATGAGGCTCTTTTGATTATCTCTGGACTATTTTCCCCTCATTTGCTCTTTGTCGAGGCAGAAACAACTATAGCCCTATGGTTTTCTTAGGGCCACAGTTCAACTGAATTAATTATCACTGAAGGGGCAGGTTGCACCTGTTTAAAAAAAAATCTGGTGCTTTAGCTGTACCTATTGTTTTTGCTGTGTTATTTATCCAAGGAGTGAAAGACTTCAGGAGTTTCTAGTGGCCATTCTCTGTGCTTATATGATGCAATACCACAGCTGTATTTCTCAGAGCTGACAAAAATGTTGACATTGCTGTTAGGATTCTCCTGCCAGCTGCATGCCAACACACTTCAGATGCTAAACCACTGTCATACCTACTTGTGCTACTTTCTTAAACGTTACCAAGGAGCTCTAATCTTTTTCTGATCAGCAGTTACATTCCTTGCCAAAATGATGATTCCTGCTTGGACCCACTCTACCAGCAACTTTGCCTCCATAGAGAGCCTGGGCACTGTAGAACTGCTGCAGGGATCAGGCATCAGGAAGCAACAAGCCCTACACAGACAACACGTGACAGCCTCAGAGTGCTCCTGGGGAACTTGTGATTTGCAACAGAGATGATAGATGGGATCAGTAAATGCACAGATTTAAGGACCACTCCTTCTCTGGGGCTGTGAGTTCAGTGAAAACAGTGACACTGACGTGCAGCTACAATTGCTGTCTTGGAAAGGCTTTTTGTTCCCTTTCCCCAGTGACCTCCCCAAAAGCTCAGCTGTCTGCTGGGATCTGCAGCATTAATAACCCCAGAATGGCACAGAAAACACAGCTTGCAGCAAGAATTACTTGGGAAAGAAGCACGGGCAACTGAAAAGAATACATCTACCTGCTTTCTCACTGAAGACACTGAAAAGTCCTTATTGGTCAATGACCTTTGGTCCAATCACTCCATTCTTGCCCTTTGCCTAAACTTAAATCAGGTCTCAAACTGGGACTTCCCTTCCAAATGCAATGTAAACCCTAACAGATAGAGTAAGGGGAAGATGTTTTTGCATTTGGCAAAATGAACTCACTGAAACCTGTCAAAGAGGTTGATTTGTGCTCCAGGGAGTCGCACACAATGTTCCTGATCAAACCACAGGTAAAATCTCCACTCCAGCATCAGCTCCACTGACTGTCTAAAATTGAAGTGTCTGTGGAAGAATGAGCAGCTGGAGGGCCAAGCTCAGCTACTCCTAACTGCACTTAATATAGCAGGGAATTAGCATCTCCACATGTTAATGACAGTAACCTTTCAAACAGACCGTGTTTTGCATTTAAGGACTTTTGACACCTACACAATTCAGTCATAGACACTGGACAGCATGAGGTCTACAATTAATTCTCAGACTCTGTCCTCCTGTACTCTATGCACTTTCTCACCCATTTTTTTATGTGAGCTTTTACAAACACACCCATCTGTGACTACAGCACGTGTGGCCAGTGATCACTAGAGGAGAGAAAGTTTGGCCTACCTACCCTCTTATTAAAGGGTACAAGTTTTTAAAGGAAAATAACGGTAATGAAAAAAAGTGGTTTCTGCTTACAAGCAGTAGAGCTCCTCAGGGTCAGACTCTAATCGCAACCATCTTCTGCAAGATCTTTTGAAGTTTTTGTTGATTGTCTGATGAATATTTGAATGTAAAGGATCTCTAACCAACTGGAAAGAGACTTCCTAAACCCTTCTAATATCCTTTACAGAAACATTTCCAGCTCTCTCATACTCTTCAAATGAGTTTGTGTGAATTTAAGTAGCAGTAAAACAGACCACCGTTTTAGAAACAGTTCTGATTTCTCTTCTAATAGGAGAACAGAGGGAAAATAGGGTTGGTTTGTGAATCACATTTATAGCTACATTTTCTTCAATGACAGATTGAATATGTGAGCCACAACCTTACAAAATACTTATCTACAGAATTTTTGGCAATGAGGAAAGTATACAAAGGCTATGATCTATGGCCACTCTTACAGGCCTCAATTATATCATGCTTGGGTAACTCAGTGCTGTGGGTATTATCTGACCTACTTTATAAGTTAAATTGTTTCAAATGTCTTTGCTAATTGAAAGAAAAAGAAAATGGAGGAGAGTAGGGAGAAGATATCGATGAAGAAAATCTCATTTATTCAGCCAATTAAAAGAAATGAAGAGGTGGCATCTTTAGCTTCCCCCGCACTGTAATGAATGCAGTTGTGGGCAGGTTTAATTCAGCTCACTCTGCTGAACTTCCCAGAACAGTCCTGAGCATTTTCTTCTGCCTTCGTATACATCAGACGGTCAAGTTGTGCCTCTCTGCTCTGAGATTAAGTGACAGCCTTGTAGGTTAATTAGCACCTTAGTGCAGCAAGTACTTGTCTGATTTTTAAACATATTAGAAATACAGAGTGGAGCTGAATTCTGCATCTGCCTTTGATAAACAGCTAGTGGATTCTTTCAGTAACTGACACACTGCCTCTTTGACAAACCTGGCAATATTGCTGGGTTTTCTAAGAACCTTCTTTTTCTTTGTAAACTTACTGGTCTTTTATGTGAATTTCTGTGAATTTCCTTGAGGTTATATAAATTTCATTGATTCACAATTACAACAAAATAAATATAATTTTCATGTGTATTTGTTTTACTGTGATAAATATGACAGCGGTGAGTGTCCTTTCTTGGTCACTGCTATTTTCATGTATGAGCTATTTATACTGAAGCTTCCATTACTTAATTATCTCTAGACTTTCACCTTCTCCTTCACACACTGTGCTTAGTACCACATTGTGCCTCTCTAAGAGTTGGTGATTTAATCTTATATAGCATTCGTGTTTCTCATTTGAAGGAGGAGAAAGAGCGAGGAATATGACATCTTGATTTCACTGGTTAAAAACGTGCTATTTGGAGGAAAGACACTCTAATGGTTTAAATTTCACCTTAAGGACATATGAATGTCTAAGTAGCGTGCTATTCAGACCATTTATAGACAGAGAAATCATGTTTTAAGATGTCTATTATGCTCAGCTTTTATTAGGCTGTTTTTTGTGTGTCCTACAGAAGGGTAGGGAACAGGCAGTCATACAGACTGTCCCGGGCTGCTCATCAGTGACTGATGACCTGCAGGGAGCAGAGAAGATATAACCACTTTAAATGCCATAATTTGAACAGAGGTTGATAAATCCAGTGGTGACGCAAGGGGACAGCTTGCTTCATTGTAGGGGGAACAAACTGCTCATCCACTGGATTTTTCTTCTTTTACAGGAGGGAGATTTGCGTCCCCTATGACCCACCAACCATACACAGCAGTTCTCCCTCTGTCTAATACGATCAGCTTTCTTGATAATACTAAGGCCGAGAAGCATCAGATAGATGACATATATCTTGAAAAGCTGTGGAAAGTTGGGAGTCTTGGGAGTAATTTACAGGCATGAGACTGCAATTCTAGAGACCTATTAGATACTACATAAGCCTTGGTGTAATTGCACAGAGCACTGGAATCCTCACACTGGCCCCAAAGAATTCATTTGCGAGTCAAAGTCTGAGCAAGTCCTGCTGCTGGTGAAGTACAATGATCAGACCAAAGGTCTTCTAGTATGTATCAGTGACCATTTTATGTAGAAGGATATAGGAAGGTACAGGTAACAGCAACATGGGCTTTTGCCTTATTTTTTATGAATACTCAACATCACAGTGGGATTAGCTGTGGACCTGCAGGAATACTCCTTTTATTCCTCTCTTCTACCTATCTTCTTTCTTCTCTGGATTTTGAGCATCTCAGCAGAAAGAAGCATTGAGACTTAGCAAACCTGCTAAATCCAAATAACGGACTGTAAGTAGAAAGCAAAAAGGTGGAATGAAATTCTGAAAATGCCCAACTGATGCCACCTTCCTAACCTTATCTAAACAGTGATGAAAGACTCTCCTCGTCTCTCCTAGACTATGAAATGAGTGTTTGAGGTATCTCTTTCCCATCACTCTCATGTTTATCACGCTGCCATATACACAGGTGATGCTTTGAAGGTCAAGCTATGTTAGTGAAGCTATTCTCTAAGACATAAGCAAAATACTTTAACTGACTTTCATCTGATGAAAAGTCTAGCCAGTAACTGTGGTGAAATTGCTCTGAGCTGTTGAGGGTCAAAGCAATGCTGTAAATTACAGTGTACTGTCTCACAAGTGGGGCACAACTGTCTTTTCTTTCAGGCTGAACAATTGGTTTGTGTTGCTTTGCACTTTGTAGTGCCAATCTTCAGAGAAAAGGAGTTAGAAAGTGGTTTTTCAAAAACCAGTGAATCACAGAATTTTTAGGGTTGGAAGGGACCTCTGAAGATCATCTAGTCCAACCCTCCCCCTGCCAAGGCAGGGTCACCTAGAGCACGTTACACAGGAAGATGAAAATTGAGTCTGATTCAGGCTATGTGGACTGGGGAAAGATCAGGAGAATTTTGTCCAATTCCATGTAAGATGCATTATTTCCATACTGTACAGAAGGCTAATGATGATCTATATTATTAGACACCTGAATTAGAGTTTAATTATTAATACCCGATAACTAGATTTTGGGGATATACAATTACTGCTCTTCGGGGGCAGTATTCCCAGTTCTATTCTGGCAACAGTAATTCTCAGTTAAGATTTATTTCCAGAACACCTTCCTTACTGGACATTTTCTATAAACTTGATCGCTTCTAATTAGAAATTATTGGTTTGAATCTACTACACATAGTCTTTCCTTTCAAGCAAGAAAATTAAACCGTGAATCTTCTCATCTGACAGCCCCCCCCCGCTTTTCCCCAGTCACACACAGTAGTGAAGGTTCCTGGATTATTATAATCTTTTATAACACTCTCACATTCTGTTCTCTGAAGTGTAATAAAAGACTTGTACTTGGCCATTCATCAAAAATATAGCACTTCTGTAAAGTATCAGCAGATGCTAAATACAAGTGCTCTGCAGGTGAATGCACCAAAGAGAAGTTCATGGGCTCAAGTCCCATGTATTGCAAGGGTTTAATCCAACACACTTGTACTCTCAAATGGTTGAAATAAGCCTCCGGATATGAGCAGGCTGGAGTTCAAAGTAATTTTTATCCCTGTGTGGTTGTGGTAGAGCTATGTTTGATAGGTATTCCTAACAGAAATCTTAAACCCATGGCGAGGTATTTTAGGAAGAACTGCTTTAGCAGGAAGTAAAACATCCATGTCCATACATCATGTATGCGTGTCTAACTAGGTGCATGTGCTTCTATGATTTGTGTTGCTTTACATTTAGACCACACACTGTTTCTTCAAGTATATTACGCCACTGGATGTGTATTAGCCATTTACATTTCATCAAAACTTTTCTGGCATGTCTTTGTCCAAAACATGCTGACAAATACAGTAAATAAGAGCTATCGCAGCAGCAATTATGTCTGCCTGGTGCTCTTCCCCTCCACCCCGGTTATCTTGATAAAGGGGTTGTACAGGAGCCTAGCCTTCATTTCACCCCCAACGACCACAAAAACTGCATGCACAACTAGCACCAGACTGAAGAATTATGTTCATGCCTTGACCTTGAGATTTCCTGAACCAGTTTGGATTGGCTCTCCCTTTGAAACTACAGGCTTCCACAGGAAGTTCATAAATGGGCCCAAGTCACAGCAATTGACGTAGTTCTAATATTTTTAACTTGGTTCTTCAAGAACTGCCTCAAATGGGCGGTGTTTCATGGACACAAAGAACTGGCCAGCTTTTTCAGGAGCAAACGTCAGTGTGCTGGGTGCAGTGCAAACCACTGAAAGCAAGTGAGTAATGCAGCTTCTGCTGAGCACAGCTCTGGGCATGTGGTGGTGCGTGTTGTGAAGCTGCACCGCACTCCACCATGTCCCAGTGTCAGCATCACTGGGGCTCCCAGGCAGCCAGCATCTCCAAAGAGCTAAACCACAGGCCTGTGTCCAACACTCCGCAGTTTCAGGTGCATCTGGATCCACAGCTCAAGCCTTGATGCAATCTCTTTTCCCATGTCTACTCACCATCCCACATCATTCTTATCTTAGAAATGGTTTGCAAGACTCCTTCACAGATGATAAAGAAAATTTCTTTTACTCCCTGAATTTGAAATACCCTAAGAGGGGTGTGTGAAATGCCCATGATTTGTTCCATTCACAACAACAACGCAGACAACCAGAAAAAATAAGCCTTGTAAAGAAACACAAGTATTAAATCTTTGGGAGAACAATGGATGGAAATGGACATGAAAACCTTGCTTTAATATTTTTATGTTTTTCACACAGCTCTAGCAAAATGCATTAAAGACATTCCTTTTCATTCATTGGCTTTGCACCTTGTTTTTCTTATTACCTGTTGAACATGAACTTAACAAAAATCACTCTTCTTATTTACATCTCTGCATTCCACTGATTGAATGCTATAATCTAACAACAGATTCAAATTCAAAGGTGTTGAGTGTATGTAAATATGAAAAAAAAAATTGTGTTTGCAAATAACCTAATGGAATGGGGTGAAACATTGTTATTAATGTAAGCAGTGCATATGATTTCAGACAGCACTATTTAATTCATTTATAAATCAGCAGCTCTGTCAAAGGGCCATGACAGCCTTTAAAGCGACTCCTAAAATGAACTGTCTTGTCTGATTAGTTCATGATTTGGGATTTTCTGGTCTGTACTTAACTGATGTACTTTGAAACATACATTATGTACATATTGTTGTTTTGAGAAATTGACAGGAATGAAAAAATGAAGTAGGACCCCTTCCAGCAATCAGGCTCTCCTTTCATTCAGGCCAGAAGTCAGAAACATTTCTTACTGAAGAACAAGGCAAGCTCTCTCTGCTCCCCCCTCCCACCCACAAAAATTAGATCAACTGGATAAACCAAATATTTTTGAATGCTCTTTGGTTTCTGTCTGCAAATCATAGGACCCAGATCCGGTATTCATTTACAAGGTAAAGAGTTAATTTGGTGTCTTTTTTTTTTTTCCACTGATAAAGGCTTATCTTGTATTCTTCCAGTCTTTCCTGTAAGCCTTTCCTGAGAGGAGGTATAAGTAAACCAACATGGAGGATCTGCCTACTATACCTAGCAGGGGAGGCCTTGCCTTTTGACCAAGGCTAGCAGGTCTTACATAATAATTTATTACAGTACCTTTCTGTTTCCTGGTCTGTGGTTTGCTGCTTGTTCTCAAAGCCAGTGAAGCTGCTCATATCCACATAGCCGTCATTCTCATTAGCAGCAGATAATGCCCTGCTGGGATCTTCAAAAAACTCAGTGAAGGTTCCTGCTCTGGTGGATCTTCGAGGAGGAATTTGTATGTTTTCATAGTCAGAGCTCATAGCAGGAATGTTCTCATAGTCAGACGTGTCAGCATTGGGAAAAGAAATAGACCTAGGTTTTGTTAATGGGAGTGGCATGAAAGGAGGTCTGGACCGGTCCTCGAAGGACTCCACCCTTGACACACTCCTGCTGAAGGACTTGGGCGTTCCTTTTCTTTTACCATCCTTATAGAAGACAACAGCAGAGGGAGACTCAGATGCACGGAGCTTCCCCACATGTGATTTTAGTTGAGGTGAGCTACTGAGGCTCCTCCTGTCTAGCTCCATCAGCCTTGGAGGCCCGTGATAGCTGGACTCTGATGAGGACCTTGAAGAAGAAACATTTACATCTACATGGACTTTATTTTCAGTTTTCTTTTTGAATTTTAGAGTGAGGAACCTCTTAAAAGAAGACTTCTTCTTCTTGGAATACTTATCAGGTGAGTCACTTTCTATCAAAAGTGAAGGGGAACTTTTAGTTATTGGCTTTTTGGTGATGTAGGCAAGTTCAAAAGGAGGTGGTATATCAACAACTGAGGATGGTGTAGATATGCTACATGATGAAAGATGATTTCGCTGAGAAAAACTACCTGAGGAACCATTGACACAAGGCAAAGACAAGTTATCTTCTGTCCTTTTTATTCTAACATCATCCAGTATGCAGCCATCACTTTCTCTGTAAACAGCAATAGGCATCTCTCTCCCTTCAACAGAATAAGATCGAGGATATAAAATGAAACGTCTTGACTTCGTTGGTAATGCCCTGTTGGCTTCCATTGGTTTTCCTTCCAGTGAAAATAAATTAATGCTCAAATCTTCTGTCCCAGAGCCATTGTGGGAAGATGGTAAATCAGTTTCAGGTCCAGTTTCTTCCGGAACAGTTTCTGGGACATAGCCTGGCATTTTCCCAGATAGCGAGCGTGTTCTAGTGACAATGCTTTTACGATCAGTGGGAAGCAAGCTGTTTTCACCGTCCATGCCTAATTCATCCTTTTTACTGTGATCAGCTCCTAAATCAGTCTGCACACCATAAGCGATTTCATTTTCTGCAGGAAGCACATAAGGATCATCTAGGGAATCACCGCCAGTTTCTCTTTCCTCTGATTCTTCAGGCACAATGACCACTTTAGGGACTGCTAGATTTTCATGCAAAACATGTTTGGTCCCACATTCTACATTAATTTTGCCATGCTTACAGAAGTCTAACTCTTCCTCAAGTGGGACCTGTTTAGGTGAACTTGGGACACTTTTGCTGAAGCTGTTTGCTTCTACCTCGTTGTCTTCAAGTTGCAGTTCATCTGACTTAGACGCTTCCACAGTACTTTCACTATGATCTTCAACAGTCACATTTTCCAGCTCTGGCTCCATCCCTGGACTACAAGGTAGGGTATCAGAGATCACACCATCTTCATGCAGAGAGGTCCATTCTGATTGAAGATGCTCATCTGAATGTTCCATGTGTATTTCCTCACCACGTTCATTCCCACAAGGTGCAATTTGACAGCCATCATCCATATTCTCTGCATTCACAGTTTCTTCTTCCCCTTTCCCAGAGTCTTTGCTTGCTTCACAGGCTACCTCTGATGTCTTCTCACCTCTCCTCTCAGTGATCTGGCAACCATTGCCAGTGTTTCCTGTGTGTGTACTATTGTGCTCATCTGGTTCTGCTTCCTCCTCTTCAGCTGCTGCTTGATGGATGAACTCTCCTAAACCATTCAGGGCACTGGGTTCATCTTCACACAGTTCTAAGCCAGGAGTTGTTTCTTCATCAGCCTCATCAGGCAGCATGTCAGGGCTTGCACAGTCATCATTTTCTAATTCCCCTTCCGCATTCAAATCAAGCTCTGCATGTGCACTGCGGTCATCATCATGTGCTAGACACCCATCTGCTTTTTCTAAAACCTCAGGCAGTTCCTTCTTCTTCTGCCCTGCCTTCTCACTATGTGGGATTGATTCATCTGCAGGTAGTGGAATTACAATGGTATTTTTACAGGTATCACCCATTAGTTCCTGATCTCTATTGAAAATGTTATCAGTTTCAGTCTTACAATCACTATTGTTCTTGACCAGTTTCAGGTTGTAAGAAGTTTCCCGCTTGTTTTTTGTTTCAATACAATCACCTGCAACATCCTCATCTTCATCTACATTCCTGGAAGCATCATTATCCCTATCTGGGGCATCCGAGGACTCCTCACAAAGTGCTTTGGACTGGTCACAGTCTCTGGTTGACTCTTCAGAGTCTGGTTCCATTGGTTCAGCAACGTCTGAAGAGTTATCGTGCTCATCTTCGATGACTTCTCGATTACTGGTATTCTCCTCATTAGCAAGGCTATCCTCTTCCTTCTCTACCTCTTCTGGAGTTTCTGAGACTTCATCTTCCACAGAGGAATCTAGGTTCCTGTCATGCTCGTGTTCCAAATTATTACAGTCTTTGCTGGTCAGCCGAGCTTCAGGAACTACAATGTATTCATTATCTGCCTCAGATTCTAGGCAATCAGCACTGCACTGGTTTCCTTCATACAGCTCTCCATCAAGACATATCAGTCTCCCGTTTGGGCATTTATTTAAGTTATTGTTGGTAGAAACACTGGATTTGCCCTCAGTGTCAGTTGAGAATTTTGGCTTGGGAGCAATAGGTGGTTTGGGACCCCTAGACACAGAGTTCGGGTTATGAAGAATATCAGCCCTAGGCAGTGAAGGAGAAAATTTGGAGACAGCTACTGGAGAAAGATGACCAATAATCTTTGGTTTCGGTGCTAGTGGTGGTTTTGTGATTTCTGGAGAAAAGAGAAAAAAGTCATGTTAGTCATCCTGGTTTTTATTAAAGCCAGCAGAATATATCCTGCAGTAGACTTTATCTATAATCAGTGACTTGTAATGCAGGAGTCCAGCCAATAATACAGGCTCAGCTCTGAAAAGAGAACTGAAGGAGCAAACCATGTGAAGCGTCCTTCCACGCAGCACTGTAGCTATAGTCCAAGGAGCACAGTTTAAGGCCAAAACTGAACTGAACTAGATGCAGCCCTAGCACACTTGGGGAGAGAAAGATGTGCAGCTGCAGAGCCAAGGATGTATCAAACACAGGGGTCCACAGATAGGTAACACCTCCCACACTCAGAAGCGCTAATATTAGAGACATTCTGGTTCTGCCACAGAAATGTTTGACCTATGATTAAATATGAACACTTTTGATTCAATGATGCTGAACTGTTTCACTGCAATGAAAGAAATGCCTTTCAGCCATAGTAGCTGTTCATACAATTCAGCATAAACACTTTTTAGCAATGATTTCAATTTCAATAGGCAGTTTGCAGAATTTCAGCACTGAACAAAATTAGTTCTACCAACAGATCGAGGCTTAATTCAACCCAACCAAACTGAACTCTTGGTGCCCAGACAGGGAGTCTTCCCACCTGCCATTACCATGGTAACAAAATACTGAGTTAGGTTTTGTTTATTGAACAACATAATGATAAGGGATAAGGTCGTTTGCTAAAAGCTTGACTAATACTTTACACTGATTATGCTGATGAGCTATAATGCACTGTATGAAATACTTCAACCCAAAACATAAAGAGAGTTACTGGTTGAAACTCAAGTTCAGTTTTCAATGTACAGCTTTTTCAGCCCTTTACTCAAAAGATCCTCCATCCTCCTGTAAATCCAGGACCCCTTGCAGGTATAGTCTTCTCTAAACATCAAAATATACTTTAAAAAGTATATTATCTTGCAAACTAAGGCCAGCCTTGTACTTCTAGTGGTAGACACACGTGTAGGGGAAATCAAGTAGACTGACAAGCTAGATTGAAGCTAGGTGAATTAAGTCATATATGGCCATTTTACTCACACTACAGTTTGCATGCCACAGCCATTCAGCTGTCTTGGTCCTGAAATTAATATTCTTCACAAACTAAATGAAATGCTGAAAGACTGCATAAATAGGTAACAATAGGGATCCTCCCTTGTGAGATTTTAGATGGGACGAAATATGTAAAGAAGCCAGCATGCCAAATGGTTACAGATGGTAATAAATAGAGAGAAGTGGTTTCCTCCTACTGATGTTTCCTAGCCATCAATAGATAATTACATGGTTAATCAATCAGAAATCTCTAATTTTTTTTATTATTTTAATTTACACGTTGTAGTGGAAAACGGAGAGCTCTCCATTTTAAGGAAAAGCATAGGACAAACCATTTCACTACGAGAGAGACAGGAACAATTCTTTGTGCAAAATCTTTGTGTCTTACACACAGGAACGAAGGGAACAGCATCTCAAAAGACACAATTTTGGACATGGTTCCTATGTGAAATCCTATCATAAATCACGGTATAAGTTTCAGGAACTGTAGCTACTGTGCTGTTGTATTTTGAGTATTTTGGAATGCAGACTTTTGATATGTGGAAGTGCAGACAATTAGAACTGAGCTGTGCACCGTACTGAGAATAAGGGGATACTGAACGCAAACTGCTTAAAAATTATTCTCTGATTGTGTGTCATGGTACTTTTCTTATTGTTGCCTTAGTATAATTGCAGTAATTCGTACTGAACTAATACTAGCATGTATTTGTTTGATTAGACTCTGGGAGACATAAAAGGCTGTCTCTTCTGATATTCTTTAGCTTGCTGAAATTTCTTCCAGTAGTCAGAAAGAAGCTGACAATTTGGCACCCTGATGTAGTCAGAAAACAGTCTTTCCAGAGCTATGAGACACTAAAGAGATTTCCTCTAAGTTAAAAACTGAACCAGTGATCTCGGCTTAGCCCAGAAAGAATGAAAAGCCTGTCCTAATGAGGGTCCTTATCGCACATACTGTTTAAGAAATACTCTGTATCTGGAGTTTTATGCCAATCCAGCATCATTGTGTGGGAGGCTTAAAACAACTTGTGGAAAAGAAAGGAGAGAGAACTGCGTATTCACCGGTCTGCAGTACTGTGGTGTTTCACAGTATCCGCTGCTGCTCTGAGCCGCAGGGCATCTCTCTAGTCACGAATGGGTAATTCATCTTTCCCTCCACAGTATTTTGGAAACGTTATGTGCCAAACACTCCACCATTGCTGAAGTACCACCACTGCTTCTTTTGCAGGCAGCAGTTGAAGGCTGCAGAGTACTGAAAACTCTTGCCTGTTAAAAACAGGGAGGGAATAGAAGTGGGTTTAGTATCTTGTAAGCCTGGCTCCCCAGCCAGATCTACCTTTGCATTTTTAAATCAGCTATTGCAATGACTGAACATCCTAAACGAACCTTCTGGTAGTAAAATGCATGAAATTTTTATTAGGTAAAACTGAGTCTTTACACCTTTACCACCACAATAAGGCATTTTTACAACTAACTCCAAGGAAGAAACATCACTTTGGATGTCCTATACCAGTTTCTGCAGTGCCTGGCCTTCTATGGAATGTCTATCCAAGAATGGGATATAAATATACCTACTCCATTCCTGAGATGTGACATGGCTTGAACAGTCTCTACATTCTCATCCTTGTTCTTGTCAGACAGTACTGAAACAGTGAGTAACAAGGAAAAGACTGGACTATAGACAATGCCAGATCTCCCAAGCTTTGTCTTATAAACAAATTTGAAATAAAATAATGGCATGGACTCATGTCCTTTAAGTAAAATAACCATGCAGACATCCACTTAAAAGAACTATAGTTTAAACAGTTACCCACTTTCCCTCCAGTGACCATTTTCTACAGCAGAAGGAATCAAATAATCTTGAGTTTTTCCTTCTGCTACCTTCAGTAAGACTGCTGGTGGAAGAGAACTTATGGTAGTAGACCCTGTCTACAGTATAGTAATAGGCACTGTGATGTCCTACTCTTACCCACTTGTGCCAGCTACTGGTCACTACTGATTCCTTACACAGTTTTTTTCCTAACTGCTCTGTCTGTTGGTCTTGCCTTTCATGAGGCTCCTTAAACAATTTTCTTTTTTCTTTGGTGGGGATGCGAGGGGGAAGCAGAGGGAGGAGTACAAGTGTTTGTTTAAAAACTAACCCAAACAAAAGAAAGCACAGCTTCTTGCCTTTTATCAGGACAATTTCATTCTGCTTCAATTTCTGCTTCCTTTGCTGTCTGAGCCACTTGAAAGGTTCTGGCTGTAACTTCTAAATGGACACAAAGCAACACTGCACCATAAGCAATGTGTATGTTCACAAGTAATTGTGCATGTTTATTTTAGGATGTGTTTTAGTTTGGAGGGAGACACACCCACCTTGTGCTTAAAAGGAAACTCTTGGGGAATACGAATTCCTTTAGCCTGCTCCTCCCCTTATTGTTCGATGCTTCCTTGTACTGACAAGGACCGCTTCCTCTCCTTACCCACCTTCCTTCAGGCAATCCTGCATGGTTCCATTCCTGCCACGGTCCATATGAAACTACATTACAGTACTCTCCTTCCGTCTGAGTTTCTAAGCAGCAAACAGTAGCCTAGCAGCTCTCCTGGAATAGCAATCAACCCATATAGCCTTCACTCTTCCAGCATTCCTTTGAAACAATAAACATTTCGTAGTGGGCTATTGCCTGAAACACTGCAACTAAACACTTTCAAATGTTTTCCAGATTTAGAAATTAGCCTAGAATTTAATTAAGGCTTATAAGGGACCATACCTCCCAACATCACCACCAGGAACTAACTAAAGACTGAGGTTTCACCCTTGCAGGAATATTTGTAGACATGTCCCAGGGTCATGCTCTTTGCTAGTGGCTCAAGATACTTTGCAGATACTGGTTCCAGCCTTGGCTAGTGCTGCAATCCAGTTCAGGAGGGAGAACATCCAGAAAAGGGTATCAGAAAGTCCTGTTCAGCTATGATCAGGAACTGTATAATTTCACATAGCTATATCAGAATTAGAGGAAATTCTGTACTTGTCTAATACATGGGTTTATCTTTTGACTATGGTGCTTCCTCCTTAGAGAAGAAATTGTTCTGAGAGAATGCCGGTACAGAGCTTCCGCTCAAAAGAATACCTGGAGCTTCACTGTAAGTGAAAAAGGTAGCAGATGAAGAGCTGGGTTTGGACCTGGCCAGAACTTGAGCACCAACCACTACGGTAATGCTGCCTGGAATGTAAGGCAAGCCGAGCACAGAGTCTCCTAAAACTCATTTTTTACATTTCCAGTACAGAAAGCTGTAGGTTCCAACATGTAATTAGAACTCTACCAGCTGTTCAAGTCAGACAATGAGGGTGTGTTCAAGCTGCATATGTAGATAAGCCAATTTAATGTCATTCTGAATTAAGTACCCAGCATAAACTTTATTATGTTGGTGATTAAACGGATGAGGTAGCATGATTTACAAGGAAAGTATAATCCCTATGAGGGGGTTCAACTCATAAAACATCAGTGCTGTCACTGAGGGTACTCAGGATATACTGAGACGTCATTAATTGTGCAATATTTGCTGCAGAAGTAGTTCTCTTTGTTTTACAGCATGTACATGCATCACTTATTTCACACTATTGGAGATAAGTCTGAAATGACAAAAATTACATAAGAAGTGAAAACAGTTGCATGAGAGTCACTTTAAATGGAAAAGGTATTCAGACTAGGATTTTCAAACGATTAGGAGTGCAAGTCTTCCTTTCAAATGGGACCTCAGTCCAGATTTAGGTATCAGCTCCTAGTTTGACTTGAACGGGTATTGGATACTTGAGTGTTTTCTGAAAACTGGGACTTTAGGCCATTGAAACCTGAGGTCCTGGTCAAAGCCAGCAGGTCTTTGGCTCCTAAATGCCTCATACTTATGAAAATGGTATTTCATCTTCTGCCTAAGTCTGATACTTTTGAAAAACATCTATCCTCACTTATCAAGATATGTTCTTGTCATCAAAGGTACTCTATATATAGCAAGAAGGGTCCACTAGTGCGACTGTGAAAAACCACATGCACATAATGACTAAATAATCTTGGTTCTAAACTACTATTTCTTTTTAATGGAACTGTAAATGATTGTGATGTTACCAATTTGGCTGTTGTGATTTTCACAACCGGAAATTAACACTGCAGCAGACAACTTATATTCACCTGCTGGTTTATATATTGTGTCCTAAGAGCCAAAGAAGACATTGGTTAAAATTCTTTGACAGGTACATATAGCATCTTTTCCTATATCACTTTCAGTAGCAGCTGAAAGAATATACTGTCTGATTATACCTCTGAACAATCTGGACTCTTACATTTGTATGTTCTTCCTATGGGCAGCATCATTTCAGCACCTGGAAACAAACTGGTACTTAGAGGCTGGAAGGTCCTATATATGAGGCTGGTCTAGTCTCTTGTCTCTTACCACAGATTTCCTGTGGCCTTGGATGGATTGCTTCATCTTTCTTTTCCTATCAGGTCTGCATCTCTGAGGATAATCCATATCTCCCTTTCTGTTTTCTGTCTGTCATTATTTTAACTTCTGTGGGATCATGACTGCCGTCTAAGCCTGCACATATGACTACTTACTGGTGCTATGTATTACTTACTGTAATACAAAGATAGGTAATTTTGGTCCCCAGGTTGTGCTGGTTAATAAATACCCCTCTCCTTCAGATTCAGTAGGAAGTTCTGCTTTGCACTGATGGGAGAGACATTCCTTGCATTGTGTGAACATACAAAACAAAGGCTGAGAAGGGATATGAGCACTCTATAAATACAACCTGGAGGTAAACACCAGAAGAGGAAAAGAACTATTTTTAAGCAAAAGGACAATGTAATCACAAGAATAATTGGTGTTGAACCTGGTCTGGAAATTAGAAGAACTAGCAATGGCAAGAGTTTCTCATTTTGGTGCGAGGAGTAGCAGGAGAGCTACCTGAAAAGTTTTGGGTTGACATAACTGGAGGAATTAATAAAAGTAGTATGACCTTCTGTTCTGTAACACCGGGTACTGCTTTTGGTAATGAAGGTAGTCCCATTTCATCCAACATTCTTGAAAATAAAAACTGCTAATAAGTCTTTACAAATACATCTGATATTTCTTACACTGCACTTCCACTGACAACAGGAGCAGATTAGATCTGGGTTTAAATAATGCAGAGACAAAGAAAGAGAGCTAGAAGCATCATGGCTAAAGCAATTTTTGTCTGGCTTACTTAATTTTCAAACGACTTGGTCTCCTGGGAGGTACAGAGTCCAGTCCAGACCAGGATCAGAAAATAGAATGCAAGTATCACCACATTGTAGAAAACTGTCTCACTCCCCACTCCAAGAGAAAAGACTTCAAAACTCAGAGGAGTGGTATGACACACTGATACAACGGCAGAGGGCTGGGTTTGACCCAAAAGAGCTTTTCCAATCCTATGTTCCTGTGCTTTGGCAAACAATGATTCACAATTTCCCAGCACCTGACAGTTGCAGGGCAAGGTATCTAGCAGTGAAATCTCTGGGCTTCAGAATGTACCCATGCAAGTGAGATGCCCAGCATTATTCACGTTCTGGAACAAGGAACAATGAAAAAATTTACAGCTACGACAAAGGGTCTATTGCTCTTCCTTTTCCATACTAGATGCAGAATTAAATTTTTCTAAATAACTCCAGAGCTAGCAATAATTGTTTCCTGGATTGTTATGTTTTTCACACTCATGCCTGGCCCCTGAAAATGAAAAAGTGTTGGTGAAAAGTTTAAAATTTGCCCCAGTTTTCTAGTGGCTTCTTTGAACGTTTTCACTGTTGAATGTCTTGTTCCCTTCTCATCCTGTTTCTTTCACCTTCCCAGTTTACATCAAGGAAAAGTTCTGGGAAGTTAACAGAAGAAAGGAGGAAGGGTTTGGGTTTGCCTTGGAAAGAAAATTCTGCAAAAAACATTACCTCCCCCAAAACCAGACTTTAGGAAAGAAAGTCACAGCAAAATCCCTAGGGACTTCGTGAAGGCTTAAGCGTGTCCGAGGGAGTAGTGGGCGCACAGCCCCGTCCCTCAGCATCCGCAGCCCTCCCGCTCTGCCAGTCCGGTTACGCCCGGAACCCCTCGCCTCGCCCGCGCTTGCTGCTTGACCCCGTCCCGCCGGGACAAGTAATGGGACACGCACAGCCCCAGGGAGCCAGCGAGCACCTGGCAGGTCGGGTGGAAACGGAGGGCCGAGGGTGCCCGGAGGAGAGGTGCCAGCTCCGGCGGGACTGCCCGGGAGCTGCCGGCCCCGGAGGAGGGATGCCGGGACGGAGGGGGGATGCGAGCCCCGGAGCAGCAGCGCCCGGGCGGGCGGTGCCATCCCGGCGGCAGGGTGTACCAGCCCGAAGGAAGGAGGGTGCCGGTACCGGAGGAAGGAAGCCCGCCAGGCGTCTGCCGGCCTCGGGGAAAAGATGTCCGGAGGCGACGAGCCTTCCCGGCGGGCCCGCGCACTTACCGGCGTTGTTCATCTTCCACCCCAACTTCGCTCGCCGGCCGCCCCGGGCGCTCAGCGCATGGTCCCGAGGGGCCGCCGCCCTCGCCCCTCGCGGGCGCGCCGGGCCCTCCAGCCCGTGCGGGGCACGGGAGCGCAGCGGGGCGGCGGACGCGGGCGGCGGTGCCGGCGGGGGCGGTCAGCGCCGCGCGCCTCCGCCCTGCCCCGCGCGCGGCCCGTCGGGGGGCGGTGGCGGCGCCGGGGCCCCGCACGGCCGGCGGCGCGCAGGGCCGGACCGGGCGGGGCAGGGCCGGGCGGGGCCGGGCCGGCTCCGTGCAGGCAGCCCCCGCTGCGCGGCGAGCCCGGGAGCCCCCGCGGGGAGCAGGGGAACGGACCCGGCACAGCGCAGCGGGGTCCTTCGTTCCCCCTCTCGCATGTCCCGCTTTCGTGTTCCCCACACCCTTTCCACCCCTCCATTCGTCTGTCTTTGCCCCCTGCTTGGTCCCTCTCTCTCCATCCCCACTCCCGCTTTCTCCCCTCCCTCCATATCACCTCCATCCCCCTCTCCCTCCTTCCGTCCTTTTCCCCCCTTCATTCTTTTCCTCCTGCCCATCCTTCCTTTCTCTCCGTAATTTACCCCCCTCCATCCATCCTTTCTCATTCATTCATTCATTCGTTCATTCATTCGCTCATTCATTCATTCATTCACTCACATGCACACCCCCCCCCCCCCCCGCTCCGTCCCCCCTTGGGACACGACCGCCCCAGCCTAGGAACCTCCAGCGAACGAAGCTCGGAGAAGCCCCCGCCCCGCCCCGTCCCGCCTCGGGCGTTTTTCCCTAACCGGGAGCATCCCTGCGGAGCCGACAGCACCTGCTGCTGGAAGCAGGATCTGAGTGCAGGGGAGCAAGGCACAGTCCCTCGCATACAAACCACGCTTGCTCAGAGCAGTTTCAGACAGCTGCAAACTGCTGTCTTTTCCCCCTCTCCCACAAACCAGCTCCTGGCTCAATCAAATTAACGCGGGCACCCAGTTTTGGGGCTGGTAGCAGCACTAACGCCCAGACAAAGTTAATCACCCCCTTCCTCTCAATGGAGACATAATATAGCCCAGTGGGACTGGTCTTGCTCACGCAAGGAAGCACAACTTTACAAATTTCCCTCCCCTGCTAAAGAAATCCCAGGAGCGCTGAGCTGACCTCAAGGTTCGCTTCCCTAGTCGGGGAGGGGCCATTCCTTCCCGGTGCAGGACGGTTGTTTGCAGCAACCCCAGAGTCCTGCGGGCCAGCAGGCTGGGGATGGGGAGAAAGGGCGCATTGTACCTGGCCCAGTATCCTGCCCTGGGTGTGTGTGAAGCAGTCAGGTCCTGCTTTGACATTTTGAATCCCCCGGGAATCACGACAACTGCTAACACCATCCACAGCAACTTCATTTTGAATGCTGTTAGTTCTGCTTTTGCAAAGGGCCTAATAACTAACATCATCCTGCTGGCAGGTGCTCCGTAGTATAGGCAAAGCTCTTTTTCCTGACCTTTCAATGCTGTCTCACTGTGACTGATGGGATACAGGGTGCCTTGCACTGTAGTGCATAGACCTTTGAAGAGAGAAAGCAATCAGTGAGAGAAATGGAATTAAATCCTTCTTTCTGTGAGCTGAGGCTGAGCTGAGCTCCCACTGAGGCTGGTATCCCGGAATGCTGAGTTCTGGTTCTCTTAGAGGACCCTGGTTGTAACACCTTAGAGGACACCTCTAAGCAAGCATTTGCAATCCTGTCTGTTTTTGGAGATGGCTAAATTCACAGTAGCACTTCTTTCATTACTACTCTGACTGATATAAATGGGGAGATGGAAAGGCCTATATATTCCCTCATAGCCTAATGTGTCTGGGTCTGTATCCTGCTTCAGGGGATGAAATGGGTTTCCCTGGTCCGCCTATGACCAGCAGTCATCTAGCCTTCTCCCATCTTCTTGTATGGGTCCCTGATTTGTTCTTGCCACCTGTAGCCCCGATGGCTGTGTCAAGTGTCACAAATAACTTACCTCAATAGAAAGCATCATCTGAAGTAGCTTTAGGAATACAGACTTCAGGTCTTGCAAAGGATGGGAAAAGTTTGTGGGACACAGTGGAAAAGAAAGCACAATTTAAAAAATCAACCCCAGGACAAGAGATTTGGAAAAATGTTCCTTAAATATGTTTTCCAGGAGAATAACTTTTTGGTTAAACAGCTACAAAAAACTAATGTAATAGCAGAAGGGACAGCAGAAAGGAAATAAACATGTTTTCATAGAAGAATTGAGAATGTTGGCTGCAGAATTTGGGGGAATTTCCTAATAAACTGAAAAACATAGTCTAGGTTACAAAGTTTTCCCATACCTAGATACGTAATGGAAAAATGTTGGTGAAAAATGTTGGTTTGAAATGTTACTAGCAAAACAAAGCATTTGTAAAAGAGATTCTGGAAATAGACCAGGTGGTCTTGTAATTGCTGTACTATTTCTACAGGGCACTTCACTCAAAATCCTTTTTGGTCTGCTGTAGGGCAAAGAACTATGATACTTCTTAGGTTTTGATCCAAACAATTGATTTTTCATGTGAAAAAATTCATGGAGCAAAGAATGACTTTTCTCTTTCACTTTTTTCTGCTGAACACTCCAGCAGAACCCTGTACTTAATGACAAGGGGAAAACTCCTGCTCCTAGCATTATGCCAGTAGCTCAGAGCCTGGCTGAGGGCCGGGCATTGCCCATGATAATTTTGTGACTTAGCTCTGGAGAGGGTGAGCGCTTCTCACAAGTTCCTGGCTGCCTGCACTCAAATCTGCTTCCTGCTGCAAAGGGCAGGGCGCCAGGGTACCTTCAGGAGCCACTGACTCCTCTCTTTCATCGGATCTGATTGATCTGAATTTTGAACTGGTCTGTGGTGCTTAAAAATGCAACCCATGCCCTACTGTGAGATATTGTGCTGTTCATCAAGAAATGTGTTCTTGAGCAACTCAGACTGATTTTAGACTCCAAGGGCTGCTGCATGGGCAATTACACTACAATTTCAGTGCAATAGGGAAAAAACCCTATATCTGTGCAACAAGAGTATATTTAGTACACAAAAGGCTTATATTGTCTTTATTATTAGTCTAAAAGACAATTCAGGGTATAATTTCCTGTACTGAAATGATGCAAAGCTGTGAGAATTTTATAACTAAATGCAATAAAAGAACTGCTTGAAATTTGTCTGTTTATCCTCTAATCCTCTTGAAAACTAATGGGGAATGATCTGTATTACTAATGGAAGAATGGGAAAGTGAATGCAGGTGGACATGTTCAGGAGATGCTGAAGAGTCAAATCAAATTTTTGCAGCTAAAAGAGGAATCTCCACATTTGCAAGCATATACTGCAATTAACGGTTTTGAAGGGTGGAATCCACACCACGTAACACATTCCTTGAAGTAAGCAGAGCTCAGCACTGCTTCCTTGCCCAGGGAGAATCCATGACTTAATTGACTAGAAGTGAAATCTACACACCTATTTTCTTTACTCAATTATTGCAATAAATTATTATTATTGCAATAAATGAAGCATATATTTTTAAAATAATTTCAACTAATTTTTGATAATGAGATTACTTTTAACAAAGGATTTCTTTTAAAACATAATCCAACTATCCACTTAATAAGTTTGATGAATTTAAAACTCAGATGAACATTCTAGGTTTATAGGTCCCCACCCAGCAGATGTGTTAAGTACGTGCTTAAATCTCAGCAAGTGCATAATCTGTTTTAAGTAGGGCTACTCCATATACTTAAGTGCCCTATTAGATCAGAGCTATCTGGCATGTTGGAGTCTTATTTTTTATCATTGTAACATGAGCTAGCACTCTTCTTGCCATTTTAATGAAGCTCTAGAGACTCTATCTGTCATAATACACTATCTACACATCCTAATTGTTATTTTTAAGCCTCTTTATGTTATTACGTAGTGATGTTTGTCAAGATGAAGTCTGCTTCTTTATAAGCAGTCTTTCAGGACATTTTTCATGATCTTTCACCCTGCTGTCTCTTCTTTAGGGTCTATAGGTTTGTAATTCAGGTTTTGGGGTTTCTTTTTTACCGTTTTGGTGTCAGTAGCCTTACTAAAAGAAATTGTCTTGCATTGAGCTAAAAATACGGGGGGGGCGGGGAAGATGTTTGCCCTCAAAATGACATTAAGCTAAGCTTCCTACTTCCTAGTAGGTTGAATATTAGAAACCAACCAGTTATAAAACTTCATATGCATCATGTCATAGTTGCCTGAGAAATCACCTACTTTCATGGTATTTTGATATTTCCTGGTGCATTCCAGCTGGTAGTATGCCGGCCAAGAAACCACAGGACAGGGAGAAGTGGTTCAACTGCACATCCCTGTTGGTGATCTGCCAAAGACCAAGTGTGTAGGTCTATAGGGAAGCTAACCCCTTATGTTTATCTCTGTAAGGGTGCCTGGGACACCTGAAAGGCTTAATGTATAGAGGACAATTGTTACGATGGCATGGATTAATGCTGATCAGATCTGCTTTAACATTTTTCTACAAAAGCATTTCAATTATTGTGGTAAGCTGGTGCTACATGTCACAAAAAGTGAAATCATTCACTAAAGCAGGATGGGAAAAAGTGAAGATGTGTTAATAACCATATGCGTTCCTTGGTATGGGACATAAATTTAAATGTAAAATGTGGGCAGCTGTGATGAACTGAATATGGTAACAGACACCTATGGTAAATACTGGTAGGCAAACGCTTTTTAGTAATTTAACTTTGATGTTATGGAATAGCACTGGGAGCAGTTGTAGACTGATGTCATTGCTACCTGGTAACAAACTCCTGTGTCTAAGGAACTTTGTGTATCCTTCAGTGACTGGCATGTCATTTCTCTCACGCTTTCCTGGTTTCTTTTTCTTCCCTGCTCAAAAGCCTGACTTACACCGAGAGGCTCAGAGGCAGAATAGTAGGGTGTTCTGTAAGTGACAGCTTGTCCCTGGCCAAGTGCCCAGAGAGCCACAAGAGCCACTGCTAGAGAGGTGCTGTATTAGAATTAGAGGTGCACTGGCAGGGATGCGTCTTAAGTCTGGAGCGCTGTAGCGCTCCAAGATCCTCCAGTTTGAAGTTAATGCTCTCTCGAGAGCTGTTGGTACAGAAGGAAGTTGACGGACCATCCCTTGGATGAGATCTCAAGGATTCACCACTAGTGAATGCTTCTTTGAAAGAGAGAAGTTCAAACAAATGTTGCCTTGTCTCTTGGGGGCTTGTCTCTTGAGATTAAATCCTTGACCCTCCAGGAGCTCACTGACTAGCTAAAGCAGAAGTGTCCTAAAGTGAAGGCTTGTTCACATCAAAGTTTGACAGCATTATCTGCTCATCTCAGTGCAACTCAGTACAATACCTTCTGTCATATAAAGATAATTTCTTCCTATTTTTGAGCACCAATGTACCTTCTATGATAGACATTTTGCTTGCTGCCTTCACTCTACATTTGTGTTCTTCTTTACATCAAAACTGCTTGTAAAGAACCTGTTGAACATATGTCATAGACTTAGCCCTGATTTTACATCCTCGTCAAAGGCAAGAGAAGCAAAGACAAACACAAAGGGAGTGGAGAGGAAGAGAAGAATAGGAGGATTATCGCTACAAGATGCTGAATATTCTGTCCCACACCAGCAGTTTGTTACTTTGTAGCCTATCTTTTTTTGCAGCATCTATTTTTTGCAATGAGAGAAGGGATTACAATTACCAGTTATTCATGACTAACTGCAAACATGCTGTCCCTTATCTAGTTAAGAGAGTTCATTGCAAACTGCAAGAAATACTAGATTTTGAAGGATCGTTGATGTGTACAGATCTCAGAATGCTGTAGGAGAGGGATGCTAGAAGGATAGTGGAGTCAGTTCCTGGCAGGATAGTGGAGTCAGTTCCTGGCAGACCAGTCTGTGTTTGTATTCCTTACAAAGTAATACAACTGTGAAATACTCTAAATATATCTTTGACTCTTACTTGATCAAATGAATATTTGATTGTTTCGCTCGCCATTTTCCGTAAAGGGCCCCTAGCAAGAGCACCAGTCCTGTCAGGAAGAAAGTTTATGTGTTTCCATTCAGGTTCTTGGGCCATCTAGGTTCCTCTGATGCATCAAGTTTATGAGATTTTTACTGCTTAGTTTTATTGTAAGAATATTTGTAGTCAATGGTGCAAAATCAGAGAGACTCCACAGCTGAGTCCTCTCGTTGCTCACTGCCATGGAGATTTTCTTCCCTTCTCAATTGCCCAGATGCCTAATTCTCAAGTCCTTGCTCAGTTTTGGCCCGTGTCTTACTCAGGCATGGCTTCATCTTATGTAACTTGGGCAAGGATGTGTCCAAAAGCACGTTTATCTTTACTCAATGTCATGTGACCATTCTGCACTCCAGAGCACTCGGTGCCTGTATCTGCAAAATATCAATAGAGCTTTACTGGCAACAAACAGAGAAGTAGCTGAAAATACACTTGTATGGATTTGCCTACTGTAGTTACTTGTTTTTTCAGCCTGTCACACCCTCTCAGACACTGTTACATAAAACATGAGAGCAAATAGCATCACAGAGAATGAAATGGTGAGCTGGGAGCTGAAGGATGGCAGACAGGTGCTTCAGACATCACTCAAAATAAGCAATTGTAAGTGAGGGACTATATCATTGAGGGTCAAATGTTATGCAGGTGTAAATATGATGTCAGTGAAAGAAAAATTGGGTGCCGAGTTAAAAAGGCTGAGACTTAGCTTAAACAAACTCATCAGCAGTTCTAGCTTCACTGGTGCCAGAGCTGGATTTCACTCCTGGAGGTCAGTAAACACACTTGCTAGATTTCATCTGCAGAAGGGGGGAAAAAACCCCACCCAGCTGGAGATAATATGGCTGGTTTCCTGCATTTGATGAGACCTTGCATTTGAGAACCCCAATAAATGAAATGGCAGTGAATCATCAATAAGAGAAAAGGTTATGGAAATGATGGCTACTGCTACCTCTGAGCATTGTTTTGAACCACAACAAGTAATTACACACCTCATTTTATCAGGGCTTTATACTGGGTGCAATGTGTCGTGTGAGAGTTACATACAGGGAGGAAGCCAAACACCCATTTCCTCTCAGCATTTGGATTTGTTTTGGTCTTGTGCCAGTGAAAGTCTCAATCCAGGCACCTTCTACCACAAATCCTCCCCTTAACTCTGCAACCTACTTATCACTGGGGCCTTTTTGGCTATGGTAAACCTTGGCTGCATCTATTAGCACAGCCACTGACTTGCAATGGGGCTGGCAGCTGTGTTCCCCATTTCCTGCCCAGGCATCTGCTGCCTGATTGGAGGAAAATAGTTCTTAAACCTTCTTCAAAACAGGAAGCTTCTCTTCTCCCTGCTTCCTGAGGTACAGGAACCGTCTCCGAAGCAACCCCTGGACAAAGAAGGCTCCTATTAACCACTGGAGTGCCATAACAGATACAGTGGGAGGTCATAATTCAAGCCATAATCAACCCTGAAGACTGGAAAGTGCCTCTCTGTGCACCACTGCTCCCACCTCTCTGTGGCCACACTGCTGTGTCATGAAGCAGTCTGGAGGTTAATTAGCAGATGATAATCCTATCCATTGGAAGCATTTGTAAACGCTTTTCATCTTCATGATTAACTATTGATCTTATATCACCAACCTCTGGAATGTAATTTTGTAATATTGCCCATCCACCTTTGCATTGGCGAGGTAACTGAACACATAACACATTGCCGCTCTCTCTTTTTTTGTTTTTAATGATCACTACTTGTATCATACAAGTATCATTTGCCTAAAAATATTATCTTATGCTCTGCTCATTGAATAGTTTCCTATTTATAACCAAGCCTCCTTGAGTAGTCTGAAGCAGAGCTTTCAGTAAATCACTCTGCTTCACTGTACTCACTGTAAACTGTGAGAGGAATTTTGCTCCTAGTTTATGATGTCCTTATACATTCACAAGCTGATCCTGGACCCTGAGACCTGCCAGGCTGCTTACATTAAACAAGAGAAAGGTTTGGGTGTTGGCTTTGGCTGAACTGTGGACCTGGTATATTCTACAGACACCTCCCCCACTGTGGATCCTTTACTCTCCAAACCAGGGACCTTTCTGAGGGCAGTCTGCCAGGACTCCTATTGCTCCAGCTGCTCTGAACAGCGGGCACACAGCCTATCTCTGCCTGTGTACCCATCCTTGGCTGATCAACCTACTAGCCAATTATTTACAGCACCTGCAGAAATGAGTGTGTCTTTAAATTATCTTCTCTATGGATTGCTTTGGTGACATCTGTTCATGAAGAAGGAAGATTGTGACTGACCACGAGGCAAAAATACACTGGACAGTACTGGAGATTTCAGTGGCAAAAGACCTCAGTGACTTCTAGGGAGTAGTAAAAACCCCCACAAAAACAGCAAATAAAAACCATGTTTTTCATTTTTCAGTGGCAGGGATTTCAATCATACTACATTTTTCAGTGAAAAAAGGACTTATTTGTTTCTGGCTTTTAAAAAGAGAATATTATTTTATGTGTGTTTTGCTAACAGCTGATAAATATTTCTGCAGATGGACTTTCAAAGAAAAACATGTTTTTCTGTCTCTACCAGCCTTTTACTTCCTTGCTTTACACAATTGCAGGAGAGAGTGAGCAGTGAGGAATGCGGGGGTAGTTCTGCCTATTACTATATGTCTTTTTTTCCCAGATCCAGTTTTGCTTACAGATATAAGACAAGGCAAAACATGTTTTTCTTCATCAGGAAAGGAAACTATAGCTATTTTTTTCTGCCAACTTAAAAAAAATTACATACATACATATATATCTATATATTTTGCTGTTCCAAAGGTCAAACTGATGACTTGCATTTCATTCATAAATTACATTTTGAGACATGCTGGCATTTTTCAGAATGACAGCTGAATGACTGCTTGTGAGGGCTTGTGATTTTGAAGAATAAGTGCCAAAAAATATTAAGAACGGTTGTAACTAGACTTCTATGTATGTGTGAAAACACAATGTTCTTACAAGTATTGGTAGGTCTATGCAAATCCATAACCTCGTTCTAAATTCAGAAATGGACCTAAAGTTGTCAGTGTGGTAAAAGCTGAGAAACTGTGTAGTATTAGCTCGTTTATATTGCATTTATTGTAGATTATAATTCTAACAAAGTAACTCATAACAAACATCTTAGGTCTTATTTAAACACATGAACAACATCAAGGAGAGCTTTTCCTTAACCTATATGATATAGATATACCAAACAGAACTATAATTACAGATGCTAATTATAGCAGTGCAAGGCCTTAGTGGGTCTTAGTACTGCTCATGACTGCACATGCTCTAGAAAATCAGGTGTATGCATATAAATTTACAAGCATATATTATTGAGTGTGTATGAAATTTTCAGATGCAGTCAGTGGGCCTGAATGCTTTAATTTTGTTGAGTCCAGCCTCAGCTCATTTGAACTTGACCTGCAGAAATGTGTCTACAGCCATAGTGGCAGCTGAAGGTGTTGTGGATGTTAACGGGCTAAAAATCTTTAATTAGCCTTGCAAAAAACTGAATAATATGAATTTTAGTGGCAACTTTGAAAGTCTCTTTATGGGTGTTTTCTGCTTTTAAAGTCTTACTTGCAGCTTGACTTTACATATTATATCTAATTAAAATATTTTGGCTTCTTGGTGGAGTGATATGAGTGAATAGAAAATTACATGACTCTAGACAGAGTTATTGTGTTACATTTCCCTGGAAAGCCATAGGAGCAATTGAGTGATCTTGTGCAGATAAAACATGGCTATTTGGAATTTTAACACAGGTAAAAGTGAAATAAAATCTGAGGGCTTAACAGACCTGTTCATAATGTAGTAAGTGTTGGTAAAATAAAAATACTTGATGTGGCTAGACAGTTTGTCTGGTGAAACATATATACAAATCAACAGCAATTTTAATGTCATTGAGTACTGTGTCAAATATCATTCCCTGTTATCTGTAGGGCAACTGTAATCTGTCTTCTTCAGGTGATTACTTGAGCCAATAATGACAAAATTTAAGGGTTGTTAAGGACATCATGCTGGCCAGTGTGTGGTATGCCAAGGCAAAGCTTGCTTTGTAGCTGGGTATTGCATGAACCTAAATTTGCATGGGGACTGTTAGCCCGGAAGGTACTGTAAGTTGCTTCCTATCTAGCTCCACATTGCAAAATGTCTTCCTTCCAGCTGCCAGGGGAATCTCTGGGGATGTCGTGTAACTGTGCATGGGGCCACTAACGGAATGAGTGCAGTTCATAAAAGACAGGAGCTGAATGCCTAGATAGGCTAGCTAGCTCATGACCATCACACATACTGTGCTTTTCCCAAGGGTCTGCTGGTACCCTGCTTGGTCTGTTGCGTTGGGAATATTACTTTGATGGACAAGTAGACAAATTCTTTGTGTCATGCAGTGTGTGGCTGAGCAGGTCATCTGTGGTTTTATGTAACTCAGGCCTACATGTTGCACCCTTTCCACCACCGACTGTTGTCTTAGCGGTTCACAGAGCTCATTGTTATTTCTCCAAGGGAAGGTCTGCTGTTCATTTTAATGTGCCCATTTTCCACAGGAAACATTCCATCTTTTTGCTTATTTTCATTCCTGTTGACTTCCTCCTACTTGCATTCTTGTGGGAGGACTCGCGGGGTCTATATCCATTCCCTGGTGCGTGACTTGCATTAATTGTAAGACATGAACATTTTGGCAGCAATTTTTCCACCCAAGAAGTCAACAGGGACTATCTTTCCCTGACCAAGCATGTGCAGTAGGCCACTTTCAGACACATACTACTGATTAAATAACTGCTGGTGAGAACCTCAGTGACATAACTGTTCCCTTTGACCACTGACTTAAATGTTGTGCTTTTTTACCTCGGGGGGAAAGTTCTGGGAAAGCAACAGAAGTCTCTTTCCGCAAAAATCCAGCACTCCTGTATAATTATTTCCTTGGAAAAATTAGCTTCCTGTTTTCAGCCCCTCTCCAGAAGAGCCTCCTCATCTTCCCGTGAAGCGTTCACTTTGGCAGCCTCATGAGAACCTGGCAGTATCGCTTGACCGCAGGCCTGCTGCCCCGGAGAACCCTGGGCCGTGCACACGCCCTGGCAGCCACTCCCCGTGGGCACCGACCCCCTGCCCGTGGGCACCGACCCCCTCCCCGTGGGCAGTCGCCCCCGTGCCCTCAGTTTGCCTCGGCAGCTGTGGAGGAAAGGGCTGCAGCTGCTTCTGGAGCTGCCCGGCAAGTCGAGCCTCCCCTTTGTACAGCCGAAGGAGACGCTGCCTGTGTTAGCGCGAACGTTCGAATACAGCTGCTATTTATTGCCTTGTTTTTCAAGGAAAGCCTTCAGTACGTTCAGAGACTCAGGGAATTTCCACTATTTTTCTCAGAGCCCCCCCCCCCCCCAACCCCTTGGCCTTCAGACACACACATTGTGTTGTTTTGACGTAATTTTAAGCAAATATTTTGCCACCGAGAGGCAGTGCAGGGTCACAGAGGTCCTCCAGGCTTGGGCTTCCGGCTTTCAGCCCTCCCCAATAAACAATAGCTCTACAACTCATTAAAACTCCCTTTTGATTACTTTTTCCTGTTTCTGATTGTTTTGGAGCAGCAGGGGTGGATTCCACACTCAACAAACTTCTTTTTCCTGCTGCTAAATTTAAATGTCTCTGAACTGAAAGGATTTGCTAATCTCTTTGATAATAATTCCATCAAATAGAAATTACAACTGTAAACAAGATTTAGGCTATTTATGAATGTTACAAGGGAATTGTAATAATTTTTATGTCTAGGATTTTTTTTAACTGTCTTGTCTTTTCAGACAGAAGAGTTACCTTAGTAACCCTAGTACCTTCTCTGCTGGTTACTGTAGCATCTTAATTTTCAGATTTAGTAATAGTCATGTTCTCCCATTGTGGCCTGCATGAAACCAAGCTGGTAATCACCTTTCTTTCTTGTCTTCTATCCCCTTCAAATTCATGCATTATCATTGATTCAGCACTCCTATTTTTGTCTCCATTCTCTGAATATTTTTTTCACTGCAAAGTTTTCTCCTACTTGTGAGGCACCTGATTTATATGATGTACCTGTAAAATTCCCCTGCCCAGCTGAGTTTCTTGACAAATTTTTTTCAGCAACCTCTATTTTCCTTGTAGGCCAGACATAGACTAATCAAGTAATAATTTTCTTTGATGGACAGCAAGGAGAATTTAGGAAGGTGACTTGCAAAGAATTGAATTCAAAGGAAAAATATGTGCATGTTTATCCATCCACATCCTTGTATCAGGTGCACTGACCACACATGCCTAGACCCTAATCTGCTTAATATGTACTAATCTAGCATGAAACCTTCTTTGCAGATATAATGCAAAAAGTGATAAAATAACCAATTGAAATGTAATCTGTATAGCAGGGGTTCATATGTGGATTTCATTAGCGAGACAATAGTTTCCTCATGTTATTTTTAAACCTACAACTAGGATCTATGGGGGAATGAAGTATGAACATGTGTACAGATACAATGTGTCCTGAAGACCTCTCGAGGTCAATTGGCTGTTATTATTTGTTAAGCATGCCAAGGAAAAATGTATTTTTCCTGCCCAAAGAGCTGACATCTTAAACAAAAGTGAAACAGACTGCAATAAACGGATAAATACCCAGTGTCCTGTCCCCCACCTCCACCTCCCCCTTTCCGTTCCCCATTTGGTTTGGTTTTGAATTTATGTTTGTTTGTTTTACTTCTGTTGCTATTTGCTCAGTTTTACACACCCTCTGAGCAGAACATCTGTAAAAGGACAGTGTGGTAGATCCTAGGGTGGACTCTGTGCCTAGAAGGCAGAATGATAAAAAGACACTTCCTGGAGAGAAATACACAGCCTTTTCTTTTTAGCAGCCTGTCTACTGAAGTTGCCCTTTGCAGGAAAATCCAGGGGCAGAGAGGAAACTGTTCCATCTGTAGCAGGTCCTGTGTCATCCTGCAAGGTTTGCTACCACAGCAATGAAACTGGTACCTGCCCATAAGGACTATGGATTGAGGTTTAATAGGCAAATTGGGTATCATCTGCTCTGAGCTTCACAGAAATCCTTCTGTAAACTCCTGGGAAGATCAGGAGGATAAACTGGTGCCCTCCGGAGGGATGAATGTCTGCCACTGAGCAAGTACACAGATCTTGTGTCCTAATAGGTTTCCAGTGGCTTCACCTGGATTACCCAAAGAGAATTTGGTCCATTGTTTGTCTTCCAGCCATCTCCTAGGACTGTGCTCCCATAATTACATTATTTTGAGTATTATGTAACTTACCTCAGTTAAACTCCTAGTGGGTCAACTCAGCTTAAGTGACTGATCATGGTAGCTGATAGATAATCTATCTTACCATATGGTATGTCCTGGCCACCAGGCAACCTCACAACCTCGTTAATTTACTACAAAGTAAAAAAAAAATAAATTACAGAGCCATTGTGCTGTCCACTCTTTTATATGGGTCCAAATCATGGGTCATTTACCGCCACCACCTGCGACTCCTCGAACGCTTCCATCGACGCTGTCTCTGTACAATCCTAAACATCCACTGGTCAGATTATGTGACCAATACATCTGTTCTAGAACAAGCAGCAGTCACAAGTATTGAGGCCATGTTGCTGAGAACACAGCTGTGCTGGGCAGGGCACGTCTCCAGGATGAAGGACCAACCACCGCCTCCCTAAGATCCTGCTCTATGGTGAACTTGCCACTGGCTGCCCCAAGAGAAGAGCCCTGAAGAGGAGATACAAGACAAGGACTCCCTGAAGCAACATCTCAGCCTTGGCCATATTGATCTTCATCGCTGGTCTACTCTGGCCTCCAGTCGGGAGGTCTGCAGACGCCCCATCTATAACGCTGCTGATGCCTTTGAGAACGCAGCAGGATCACCATCGAAGAGAAAAGACAACGCAGAAAGAATCGTGTCTTGCCGATACCACCTAAGGAGTCTTTCTGCTCTGCCTTTTGCAATCGGATGCACTTATCTCGTATTGGCCTTATTAGCCACCAGTGTGCTTGTACCAAACGTGGGTAGGGCCCTTCCCAAATCTTCATTCGCAAAGCCCAGCCATGATGGAAAAAAAAAAAAAGGCAGCCTAGTTTTGAAGATTATGAGCTTTTCATCAGGTTCAACTGAACTGTTAGGCATATAAATTATAATATGCTTATTGTGTAGAGATATTTACATATAGAATCATAGAATCGTAGAATATGCTGAGTTGGGAGGGACCCATCGGGATCATGGAGTCCAACTCTCAGCCCTGCACAGACACCTCAACAATCCCACCATGTCCCTGAAGGCGTTGGCCAAACAGTCCTTGAAAGTCAGCCAGGCTTTGTGCTGTGCCCACTGCCCTGGGGAGACTGTTCCAGTGCTCAACCACCCTCTGGGTGAAAAACTTTTTCCTGATATGCAACCTAAACCTCCCCCAGCTTGTATGTATTGTATATGTTTTATACACATACGCTGATTATTGTGTGAATATATACAGACATACACATGTTTATACAAATATGCACACACTGATAATTATTTTAAAGAAGAATTAAAGAAAATAAAATACATATACTGTCCTAAAGAAAATGAAAAGGAAAATAATTGTGTCATAGGTTTGAAAAGAGATGTCGGAATTTTTTCCTAGGGACCCGTTTCCCCCCCCCCCCCCCCCATCTGTTTCTTCCGCCCTGATCCGCGCGGGAGCGGGGGAAGAGGGGAGGTTCCCTGGCAGCGCGGTTGCCGGGGTGGGGCACTGCTGGGGAGTCTTTTGTTCGGAGCGTGGTTGGGTTTTGTCAGCAGACCGGGCAGAGCGGGGGGGGGGGGGGGGGGGGGGCGGTTTCGGCCGCCTTTTTTTTTTTCTTTTCCGGGGAGGAAGTTTTTCCCCACGGGACACCTGGCGGAGGACGACTGAGAGAGAGAGAGAGAGACCGACCCATCTCAGAGCGAGGTATTCTGCTTTCGAGAGTGCCTGTGGGAAAAAAGACTCTCTCATTGCTGGCTGCGAAGCCATCGGCGGCTGTGAGCACATGTGGCTGCGAGCAGCTCTTGAGCTGCCGGGACATTTTGCCTTCAGTTCTCCCCACCTGGGGAATTGGGACTTTGTTTTTGTTTCTTCTGAAATTTTTTATTGCACCATTTGTTGTTTATTCAGATTTTGTTAATAAAAGCTGTTCTTTTCCTTTTCCACACTTCCAGCTGAAGTTTCTTAATTTCTGAGTTGTAATCTTGTTAAGCTTAGACAAATTGTTTTCCTGGAACAAATATTTCTGTGTTTTGATTTTTTTTTTTTTTGGCATACTGTGTATGAATGTGACTCATATGTTTTTGTGGAACACAATTTAAAATTAGTACAAATGAGATAGGAATTTTTACAGATGAGCTTAAACCCGTCTTTCTGACTTAACACCTTGAAAAGATGAACTAAATATAGAAAGTGTGATTACTCTTTCCCATTTGCTATAGCTCTGCTCTCCAGTTGTATTTTCTATTTTGATTCTGCCGTGCTGCATGCAGTGTGACCTTTAAAAGACAGCTGTGAACTTCCTAAGTATGTTGGCAGTGTCTCTGGCCACACGAGGTAGCCCTATCAATTTTAAGATCCAGATAAAAAGGATCGAAATGTGGTTTTCCCAGAAAGAGCATTTGGGTCTCTCAGCAGCTTCCTGACAGTTCCATTAAAAGTATTTCTCGTCTGACTCTGTGGCTTGCTTTGGAGCAGCTGTCATGCTTGTGGTTGGGTTACGTATGGGAGGAAGGTTGTTCCTTCACATTCTTTAGCTAAGGGAGAGCATAGCGAGCTCACTTTTGTCTCTGGAAATCTCTACATTCTGCTAAACTTCAAAGGAGATAAGCATGGGGGATGGGGATGAAGCGATAACAGCTGGCTGGAACAGGGCTTGTTTTCCATAATGAGATCATTTAGCCAAGCCATAGGATGAAGGGAAGCCATCATGTGTTTCCATTTCTTCCGAGACCTTTAAGAACAAGCTCGAAAAGATGCAAGCACACTTCTGATAGTTTCAGATGGGGTTCCAATTCTGAATTGTCACCTTATCCAACTTAGCTTTTCTGTTACCAGTTTCTATCAGAGACTTCCCAACATGCATTTTTCTTATTCAGCATTTTGGAAAAAGCATGTACCTACCTTTAGGTTAAATCTAGAGACAAAAGTAATTAAGTCTTTCTTGGTTTCTGGTGTTTGTCTATGTAGTAGCATGAGAAAGTGCAGATGGAATGGGGAATTCTTCCAAATTGTGAAATTGCTATTTCATGAAGTAAATCATTGGCCCTCTACATTTTAGCATTTTAGAAATACTTCACCTAGACTCATGATACCTCAACTCTTTTGGGTCCTCTTTTCCATATACAAATGACTCCACAAAGTAGTCTGTCCATCAAAGCATTAGTTGGAAAAGCTGTGAAGGTAGTATGACTCCATAGAGAGCTGACCACAGAGCATCATTTCTGTAGCCTCACCGATTATCACTTGGAATCCACTGTCTGAAAATCCTTCTGCTGAAAAACAGACAAAAAGATTCTTTCTGCAAAAGATGTGTTCTTGTGAAAGTTCTGCTTTCTATGATGTTTCAATTTTTCACTTTAAAAAATATGAAAATCCTATATGCTTCAAATACCACCAAATATCAGTTCTGTACAGCATACTAGTGTCCTGTGAGCACTGTGCACTGGAATAATAAGGTTCCCTGCACCAGCTTCTTGTTTCCTTTATTATACTCGGGTCCTCTTGAGATAAGGATCCTCTCTGCTATGTTTGTGTACAGTATCAAGGGATACTGTACAGAAACATCTCTGATTTGGGACAATTTTGTGCTAATGCAATATCAAATAAGAGCTATGATAGTGATTAGTCACCTCAATTTAGAATAAAGGCAATTAAAACAATTCCTACAGTAAAGTATGCCCGTAAGGATGATACTCTCTCTCCTCTCCCCATTGCTTTGGTTTTAGCAAAATTCAGAGGTAAATGCATTTGCTTTATTTCCTCTTATTTTCTTTCTGTTTTATCTTGTTTAATGCTTTATTATCTCCTTTCTTTCTTTTTTTTGACAGAGATATTTTTTCAGTCAGTTACTGGATAGTATGGTCTCCTTGTCATGCATACAAAGCTGGACTAAGTGCAGGATTTACTTGTTGCATAAGTAGGCCAGCAATTTCAGCCCACCTGTTGGGAGAGAGATTAATATGGACACATTAGAGCCAGATGATCAGGAAGCAGGAAAAATGTTCTGAGAAACATTTACAAAGTTTTCTTCCCAGAAAACCTTCCTCACTTGCATGTACCGTGCACAATTTCTTCTATGCAGAAATCTTGCTTTGATGGAAAGTTCTTTATCAACCTAAGAACAACTGTCAGGCTTAGAGCCATTATTCTATTTGTCCTAACTCTGATGCCTCCTTGTCTTAAAAAGAATAATTCCTGAGTTTTAACAAAAGCAAAAATAAATAGGGTAGCATTTCACAGTTTGATCATGTCTCCAGAAAGAGCTGAACCCAAAGCCTGAACTGGGACTCCCAATCAAAGGCATTTTCAAAATCCAGGTCCAAATTTGCTCGTGTAATCTTGACCTAGAATAACTCTTGCACAGTCCATTTTATTTGTGAAGAGTAATTTGCAACTTTTGGATGGGAGCCCAGTTCTGAGTTCAGGTGCTCAATATCATAAAGTAGGGACTATATTCCACTAGATGAAGGTGTGCAGGGGACAGACACAACCAGTTTATTTCAGTTTGTTCACCAAAGCTGTCCAGTTGTACTAAAAATTCATTAGCACAGTACAGTACACGTTTCTCTCTCAACACAGCAGATTAATTTGTGGAGTAAGAAATGAAAAGGAGAGGCTACCAATATAAACACCGTGGATCAAATCCTCTGCATGGGCTAAGCAGTGGAATGTTTCTGATTTTATTTAGATGAAGTGTGAGCCCATTAAAAAATGTCTTAGCAACATACAGGGTTTTTTTCCAGGCTTTGATACCATGAAGCTAAACAAACCTCCCCTCTATCTCTGCAAGCTGCAATGGTTCTCCCCTTGTGGTGCAAAACTCTCTTTCCCTTCATTGTATCGAATTCAGTCCTCTCTCCTAAGACCTCTCTGGACCTTTAAATCATTTCTTCTGCTCTAGTATCTCACTAGTTTATCATACAGCCTCATTTTTGGCTTTTGATGTTAATTTCTTCCTTCTTGTCTCTTCGCTGAGTGTTGTTCAAGGATTTTGGTGAGAAGGGGATTTCTTCACCACAAAAATTATCTTTCCTGAGACAGCCAGAAGGATTGGAGGAAGAGATGGAAGTCAAGGTCTGAATTCTTCCACCAAACAGGGAAGAAAAAGGCCTTGTGAAAATTAATTTTTTGATTCTATAACTACTTCCCATAAAACTGAAATGACTTTCCATACTGTGCTGTTGCCACCAAAGTATCGTGAAACATCCTTAAAGTTAACAAACTGCCATATTTTTGTCCTGAAATTTGATAGTGGGATACGTGTGTGCAGTAGGTCATTAGAAGAAGTTACTGCATCTCAAAGCTGAGTTTGCTGAACCCCATTGTCTTTTAAGGACCCTTTAGAAACCAGTAAAAATCTGTGGCAAAGCAACTAGAATCTCATAAAGCTGCCTTCCTTAATAGCCACAATTTGGGGATTGCCAAAGTTAGCCGATGACTGTCTGGAAATTTGCATTTGCAGTTATCAATGCCTTGCAAAGTGAGAACTGATATAAGCTGTTGCCACTGATAAAAGAACTGCTTTTCCAGCAGTCAGCACTGTTTTTCACACCCCAGCAAAGCCCATATATTCCATTTTACAGTGAAGAATTCTCTGGCATTTTCATCTTCTATGGCTGGAGCAATTTATTCAAAATAGACCTGAATAGGATTTTGTAGATGTATAGTGTTTAAATATAAGTTAGCTGATAGGTTAGGGATAAAGTTTATGATTAGAGCTCATCCATTTCAAACAGGTAATTCACGTACAACTAGTGGAGAGAAATGTCTCTCAATATAAGTATCAGCAGTTCTGCTGAAGTCAGTGGTTTCTGTTGCTCTGCCTGTGCTGCATAGGTAGCCAGGCTAGAAATTTAGAGGCCCTTTCTCTAAGATTTCTGAGTAGTATCATCTTACAGCACCAACCCGAGCACTGTTAAATGCCTGACATTTGCTGCTGACAGCTCTGAATGTCTTACAGTGGAGGGAGGCTTCAGTGGAAGCCCTGGGGATGCTATAAGCCCCATGGCAGAGGTAAAACTTTTAATATCCTTTTGTAGTAAAAGCCAAATCTTTATGTCATACTCATCCTAAGTATTATTGATATACACAGACTTGTGAATTAAATTCTGTAAGTACCTTCTATACTCACTAGTTCATCAAATCCTTTGCCTCAGAAAGGGCGTGTGCCTCCACTGTAAAGGGGGAGCATTTGTCTTCAAGGATAAAAGGGAACACCTTTCTGCACAGCCTAGAGGTGATAGTGCTACTAGGGGACAACTAGCAGGTTTCAAATCTGAATGGAAACTTAAAAGTTTATGCTGTCCATAAATGTTGTACACACTGTATCCAGCATTCCAACCTGTGTTTGCACAGTGCTGCAGGGTTAGAGGGGAAAGTGTCTGGCGGACATTCCTGCACTTGTCTGTAGGGGTATATATCAAAGAGCATAAACTCCTAACTCCAAGGAGTTAGTGAGTCCTCTAGTCTTAAAGATGCTATTTCTGTTGCCGCTGTCTTGTTTCTTCTGCTGGGAATCAGTGAGCTTGCTTTTGCATACCTAAGGTGTTCAACACCTGTATCCAACCTGTCGCTGAATGGAAATCCAGCCACCCCTCCTGATTTCCCTGACTCCTTTCCTGTGCAGCTTTGACCCCATAGTGTCAGGAAAGTTTGACTTTGGGGGGAAACGCTTGAGAAACAAGGTGACCTAAATAATCTGCAACCTATGCATCAAAGCCATAAAGCTGGCTTTGATGCTGGGAAGACAAATCTTCCTGAATATTTGTTTTAGACCAGACTGAAAATCAGATACCTTCGGCCATCATTTATGGCACAGACCAGACTTTGTAGAAGCAAGATTTGCCCTTGGGTTTGCCTTGGCAACTTGCTGTTGAACCCATGTGCTGTATATAATCTGCACAAATTAAAGCGCACCCTTCATTAGGTGTTCAGGAATAGACTCTGTGAACAGCTTGTGTTCAAAATAAAGACTGCTCCACTTAAGTCTGTCTTATACAAGTGAGAGTGGATCACGAGGCTTCCCAGGGAAATCCAAATTATGGTTATTTCCATGAAAAGAAAAACTGATCTTGATTCCTCCTAAACAGTTCTTGCCAAGGAGTTGAAGAGACTTCTCTCAAAATAGAGTAGCAGCTCCCCACAGATATAGTATGGTATTTATGTAGAAGAAAATTGTCAGGAGCTCATTGTGCTTTGGAGCCAGCAGATTGCCTGTCATCATCCTTGCAAAGATGTTCACTGGCCATACATACAGAAATGCAGCTGCCATCTGCATCCCAGGTAGGGAAGGGATGACAACAACAGTCAGTGGGGATGTGTTGTGAAAGATGAAGAGGCCCAAGCAGCTAAAGATCTTCCTGTGAAGTTTTCTCATTTCTCAGATCTGAATCTATCTGACTTTTATCTCATTCCTAACTGCTTTATGAGGTATCTCAAGCTGTGTAAACAGTAATGCAATAATGGCAGATCACAATGCACTCACCACAGACCATAAAGAGTAGCCTACGAGTCAAGCAACATGCTCTCTCTAAATGATATAATGCTTCTTGCAGACAGGAATATTAATCACCCCAGGAACTGACAAGATCTGATGGAAGAGACTGTTATTATCTCCCTTGGAAGCATTTGCAATGGTAATAGTAATTTTAATAATGCTGGAACAAAATAAACTGTGTTGTCCGGTTTTGTAGCAAATGGGAACACTGAGAAAGGCAATACATAAATAGAGGGACTAATTCATGAAGGAAGTGGACCAGATTTCTCTGTTGACAGCTCAGACATGACAAGGAGAGTGGGAGGGAACTTTTTGTTTTAAAGGTTGTATTTGCTTCATCAATTGTCAGAATCTTGTTAGAAGTCTAATTCAGTTATCATGTTCTTGTTGCTGTCCAGAGACTGAATGTATGTATTAGAGGGAGCTTATATACAATTTTTGCCTCAAGCAATTTACTATGATTTTATTATTCTAATCTGGCCGGTTCCCGTGGAGTGTCTGAGACAAAATCATATCAGAGGAAGATGAATATTAACAATCCTATCTCTCTCAGGAGAGCTAATAAAAGAATGGAGATCTATGCCTTGGTTCAATACAAAGGACTATGAAATGGCCATGGAAATATTGACATCAGTTGTCAAGATTGCTAGTTCAGTTATTTACTGCTCAGTTTGAGCACAGGCCTTTTCTGTACCCTTGCCAAGACCCAGCAAGATTACAGTGGAAATTATGAATTTATAAGGTAAATAATGAAGCATATGACAGAAATTATCAAGGTTTAGTAGGAAAACAAAGAACCAAAAGGACTGCATTTGATTCCCTCCTCTGTTATATTCTGTTTTGCACAAATGTGAAATTTGCCTCAGTGTATTATATACCAATTAATAATAAAAAACCCCAGATACATTGGAGCAGTGTCTTTTGGGCAGATGGCAAATTGCTCAACATTTTTTTAAAATATTAAAACCAATAACACTGTGGATTAAGAATTAGCTCTGAGTACCCAGTATGAGACATTCAAGCTGGGTTGATAGCTGTGACTGGGAGTGAGTCCACCAATGCTATATTACTTTCCCAATGGGAGAACTATAATCAGGCTTTTGGCTTTAAAACTTCTCAGGCAAAAGGAGGAAAAATAAATTAAACTGTAGAAATTGAGACATTTTTAAACCTTTCTTTCTGGACCAATTCTCCTTAGAAGAGGTATGAACTAAAGAGAAAATTTAGACTCCTCTCAATATATTTACAAGATGCACAGAAAATAATTACCGACATATGAATTATCCCTTCAAAGGGAATGGTAAGACCCTTATTTAGTTGCTTGTGTGACAAGATCCTGATAAGAAATTCTAAGAAACCCCTCTCCCTGGCTACCACCATTCCAGAGCTGAATTATTTAAGGAGAGAGGTAATGCCACTGTTCAAGCCCCTGCACATTGCTGCCTGAGATGGACATCAAACTCCATTCAAGATTTTAATAGACTTTGGGCTGAGACTTTGTTGTTACTATGGCCTGATATCTTACATTTCTATTCACAAGAATAGCCACTCAGGACACTGGAGGGACGGACGAAAGAGGAAGTTTATTGTGGGGTAGGGGTTTATAAGGCTTTCACGAGGGTCAAAAGGGGACCAATCACAAGTTCAGGGTCACACAGAAAAAACCATCAGGTAAAGGGTCAACAGCCAGTAGGAAGGGGTTAACAAAGGACCAGTGAGAAACCCCTCAGGACACCTTCCCAGGACACTCTGTATGGGAGACAATAGCTTCACAGGGGGTGTCGGGAAGAGGGAGACAGTGACTCTGCAAAAAGGTAAAAGCCATTTTAAAACCTGTTTAAACCACCTTAAAAACTTCGGTTTCTATAACATTTGAACTGTTTTCGTTTTCTTCACTAGTCCATCTCTGACAGGACTTCTTCCATCCTGCATATGGCAAATCCATTGCCACAAGTTAAAACGGATTTCTATTGGAAAAGGCCAGTTTGTCTGAAATGTTTTGAGAAGGGAGGGCAAAAAGGTGGAAATTGTTAATTTGTGCCTTTTCCACAAAACAAGGTTCTTTAAAAAATGAAGGATGTGTCAACGTTGAGTTTGCAATGCCTACTATGAGTGTCTCTTCCTGAGCATGAGAAATATTGCATCAGTTAAAACAGGGCAGCAGTGACTATTCAATATTTCCTGGTGTCTGCTTGGATAGCTGACTGTAGATCTGGAAAATTCCCCTTTGCTTTGCTTAACTTTTTCCTGGTTCTAGTTTGAGCCCTACCTTATTTTCCTGCATGGATCCTCATCTAACTTTGTTACTCAGTCAAAAATTGTGAGGACAGGTCCCTCCAATAGCTGACTGTCTAATGTGCTGACTAAATTCTGAAACCAGGATTAGTGATCAGAGTGTAATCATATGGATAAACTGAGTAAAGGACTGTGCCAGCTTTGGATAAACAACCCTCCAGTCAATACTCTCAGGTTCAGCACAGCATGCACTTGTGACAAACATATGCACAGTGTTATTTTCACCTTGTAGTTGCTGCTTTCCTCCTTCTTTACCAGCATTATCAATAGGTTTGAATTAAAATGTGGGTTCCACTGTTTAACGTGGTAAAATGAGAGGACATTGCAGGTATGAGATATGGACACATTTTCACTTTGAAATAGCACTTTCAGCCTCTCTCCACCTGTTTTTTTCTGTCATAGAAGCTACGTCATAAAATGGGAACAAAATCATTGTAGATATTTCACTCACTACTTCTGCCTTACCACCTGTTTTAAAGAGATCTAAGCAAGCAGCCTTCACACATGTTCCTTCTCTGGCTCCCTGATACAAGTAGGTCAGTCAAAGGAGGAAAACCTCTGCCAGTGACAGGAAGGCACTAAATAAAAGCAACTACATGAGATGCCTGTGAGTCTCTCAGAGGGGTAGTCCCTGCTAGGAGAGAAAGCAGCTTTCAGGAGCAAACACCTAACGCTTGTACCTCTTTACAGTAATACCGTGAGTTCTGGAAACCAAATCCAGCAACACCTCACTACCACTACCTTCTGCTTCTTGTGACCCTACAGTGATACTTTCTGCTCCTGGGAGGGAAATGTCTCTCGAATGAGCAGCACATGCACAGGACTGGATTTGTCTTTTTGTGTTTCCATCCAGAGGGGCTTCAAAATAACTTATGCTGGGAAGGTCGAGACCCACATAAATAAATTATGTCCCTGTGGTTACGTAAGGAAGGTTCCTGTACACCAGATCAGTGTTTAAACACATCACCATTTCCTGCCTAGGAGGAATACAGGAAAACTCATTTAATTTTCATATTTCGTCTCAAATGTAGAGAAGCAATTTTAAAGAAGGAACAGGAAAGTAGTGAACCGGGCATAAAAAGAAGAGGATCTTTTTATGTTGATTGCTCCTAAAGTATTTTTTCCCGTGCTTGCTAAATGTAATTGTTTTCTAGGGAGTTTCTGTCTTTTAAATGGAAAAGGAGATCTAATTAGCTTTTTCACTCACTTGCAGCCTCTGTTGTAGTGTGGTAGTATTTGCAAATCTTTGCAAAAGTGTGTTGAGCTGAAGTTAAACTTTGTGCTCCAAGCAGAACATGAAGACGTGTTCTCTTCACTTTCTGCTCCATCAGGTTCATTTACAATCTTCTGGGAAAAAACAAGAAAATCAGTAAATTCCTATGGGATTCCTATGGGCAGAGAGCTATATGAGCAGCGCTGAGTGCTGGCAGTTGCCAGAGGCATGCCGAGGAACATGCCCAGATGGTATGTGCCATAACAGCTGCTCCCAGGAGAATTCTCACTCCTCCTCTCACCTGGTAGAAAATAGCTAATATGCAGGAAGGTGATTGTGAGAAGTGTCATGCTCCATATCAGAGAGGATACTTGGACTCCCTCCTTGTCGCACCTGGTCAATACTGAATGTACAAAATTATAACTGGATGAACAGTGTTTTGACTTGTATTGCTGTCTTAAGAGTAGATGTGTTTTTTTCCTGTAGCTGGCAAGGAGAACGTGGAAAGCTTGCAGGCGGCATGGTGTTAGTCAGGATGAACATGTGCTGTGAAATCCAGGTCTATCTCAGAAAGAGGTTGTCTACTTTTGATACTCTAGACCAAGAACATGCTGGGAACAGGTGGTAAAAAAAAAAGAGAGGCAGAATTTAGGCATGAACCTACAGTAATTTTATTTTCTTGGTCTAATCTTAAGTTCAAGGGGCTCAGATCCTGTGTTCGTAAAGGAGCCATGCATCCTATTTCTTTAAAACCCTCTTCTTATTCCCCGTCCTTCAGTTTCTCTGAGTTGTAGTGATGAGGAGAATGCTTTGCCTTGCCATTCAAGAGAGAACAGAACTCCTTCAGCCCCCTCCAGCCTCTGCCATCTCCAAAATGTACTTCTTTATCATCAGACTTTAGCTGGGGCTGTCAACAAATGAAAACTCAAAGAACTAGATAGGAGAAATACCTCCACCAGGCTGACTCAAACAATGACAAAACCATCCCTTAGTCCTCAGGCACAGTGTGCTGTATCTCTGCCCACTGCAGCACCAGCCAGGCATTCCTGACAAATTATTGCTAAATATATTAAGATATTTTTGCTGCATAAATAAGAGCAGTAAGTCTGTGATGTTGAGAGTTCGTCTTTACCTTGCAGTTATTTATTATCCTGTTATCACTCTGCAAACATCTATGCTTGGCACTTCCTTCCCTGTAGCACTGAAATGCTAAGCATAAACTCAATAAACTACTGTATGCACTGATGTGAAATTAAAACCTTTATTTGGATGATTTATTTTAGGCACAGATGTGACAAAGGAGCCTATAAAAATTATAGGCTGTTTGTTTTCTTTTTTTCCTCTGCTACTGCAACACTTGCATGCATTTTAAAATGTGTTTTGGTGTTGGGGAGGGTTTTGGGTTTTTATTCTAACACAAGGTAACCCAGCAAAACTGAGAAGCTAAAAAGTGATGTATTTTTTCCCAGCTGGAATCTTATGCAGTTAACTGGCTTGCTTGCCTATAATGAGGCAAAACTTGCAGACCCATGTTTTTTTTATACAGAGTGTGTTGGCGACAGAACTTCGGTAGAGTGTGATCTGGGTAGGCAGGGATTAACGGAGACAGGGAGAGTGGAGAAGAGACAGGAAGCTCAGAGTCTTTTGTCTGTGCTAGAGCCGCCTCTTGCTGACTCACTTTTGCTCTCCTCATTCTGTGAACTATGACAAAATCTATTTTTTTTTCCAACTATTCCTGGAAAACCAATGCTAAATCAATAAGAAAAAGCCACAAAGTTGGGGTAGGAAGCACAACAGTAAAGTGAGACTTATTCAATGCAATCAAGATAGCCTCCTTAATTAGATATTGCATCATTTGATAACACTGCTTTCATTCTGAGAGCAACAACCAGTCAGACCTCTTGCACCTCCTCAGATACCTCACAGTAATCCAGAGGAGATTGCTGAAATCCCAGGCCATGGTGTATGAAACTAGAAGGAGCTCCTCAAGTGTTTGCTTTGGTGAAAGGAGAAATGAAATGAATGTTTCCTTAATAAAGAAAAATAGGTAATATTTTTAACATAATGAGATAATTTTTTACTCCTGTGGTATATTCATTACACCTGATGAAGTTCTGTCATCATAATCTAGGTGGCCAGGAGTTGATCTGTTAGATTTAGACTGTAATTCAGCATTCATTAGCAGCATCATTACTTTAAAGTGTTTATAGAAATGGGGTGTCAGCTTTGTGTTCCCCTTTTTTTTTTTTTGAGCAACACTGTCAATTTAAAAGCTGCATAACAAATGTCTTCCTCTATACAGCCAAGTGCACAATTTTTGAAATCTAATTTCATGTGCACAATCAGTGTCTGCTGGTTTTTTTGGCTGCCTCTGCAAAGGCAAAGCAAGGAAGCTAGCATCACATTTTGTTTTATAGCCACTTTCAGGTTCATGATGATGAAAAATGTGGAGTAAGCAGAGTGGAAGGATGATAGAAACCTGTTTAAAATCAACTGTTTTGATTTAAATGAAACAAATAAACAAACAGCTGCTGAATGCTTTTGTTGCATTACATTTATACACTTATTTACAGAGTATTATGAAATTGTGTGTGTTGGGAATTCCTAAAGTACCTTCCCTGGCATGAATACAGTGTTTTAACCACTCTTGACTTTTTTTACCAGCTGATTTTTTTTTTTTAATAGCATAATCTACAAATTCTTTTAGGTGCTGATTCATTGAAAGATGAATGATGTTGATGTACACAACAAAAAGTTTTGATAATTTTATTCCAGCTGTGAAAGAGTAGGTAGGCAATACCAGAACCTGTGTTAAAACCTTTTGAAATATGTCAACTCAGGCTGGCAAAGCACAGTGGATAGATGGATGTAGTGGTTTTGATCCAGTTCTTTGGAGCAGGAGAAGGGTCTACAATTGTATTATTGTATTTGTCACATTGGGGCTTGGGGATGACGTTGGCAGGACAGTGGCTGCAATTTACATGTATTCCCGTTAAACCTGCCATTTCAAGACTTGTGTCTGGCTCAAGTTTAACAGGCAGCCAAACACTGGTTGAGAGTGGTAAAGAGTGCAGTCGTATTGCACTTGCTGCCACTTGTGCCCTTACCCATGTGTCCCAGTTGCAGGGGGCAGGACCAGTTTATCACTAGGTGGGTATAACCAAAACTGTGTATTCTGCCCCCCCTCTGTCATTTCTGATGGACTGTTAATAATGGATCATTTGCAGCAGCTGCCCAGGGCACACCTGACACCTCAGGCTACGGGCTTGGTGTTAAAAAAACCCTACGAGGCACTGAAGTGTTTTTTTGTCTTCACACCAATGACTCAGCTGTGACAACTCCCCTCTGGGGGAAGCACCTTCACACCCAGCCTGAGGGGTCGTCTCTGCTAATGGGCCATCCTGGGCTGGCGTAATAGGCAGCTTCAACGACCTAGACCACCAGAGACTCCAAAAATATCCCATGATTCACAGAGTTAAATCACCCATTTTGAAACTCCCCACCCTGGAGGAGGTGCTGGGCATTCCCACCTCAACCTGAGCATATATAATCTTGGGGTTTTGGGACTTGTGATACCACTCATCAGATCGAGGGGAGGACCAGAAGTCTAACAGGACTGTGATCATTACTTCAGCAGGACTGCCACCATCACCTGGATCAACAGGTTTCCTTTCCTTTTACTTTGCACGTGCGGGGGGGCATTGGTGCTCAGCACAGGGGTTAATTAACACCGTTCCTTTCTTGTCCGAGGGTGCTGGGTTATACAGCTCTCCTTGGGGCTTAAAACCAGGGTTTTTTCTCTGTATCTTTGTATTTATTGTAATCTTTTTAGTAAATTGTAGCTCTGACTTGTAATCTCTCGAGTTGGATTCATTTCTCCTGCTGGTTTACTGTTAAACCAGCACACCATGTGTCTCCAATCTTCTTGGTATCCACCTCTCAAGCTGAAATGGTAGGTTCATCTCAATGGCCTGGCTGGTTTTTTGCATCTTAGCTGAAGTGCATGCTGCTAATCACCAACAGTGGACTTTAGGTAACCTAAAGTTCTATAAATGCTAATTAATAGTGTCCTATATGGCTGCTGAGAGAACCATGTCTCTGTGATTAAAAAGTCTTCTTTAACTGCCCACTTCTCAGGCTTACTACAGCAAATAAATCTGGATGGATTTTTTATTCAGTTTCCCATTTTTTGACCAGTGCTATCTTGGAGTATATAAGTAATATGCTTTCCCTTTTTCCACCTATTTTAACTTTTTTTCTTTTTTTTCACTGGCTATCTGATCCTTCAAACCAAGATAAATTTCCCTAGGTATTGCCACCCTCCTCCTGGGTCAATGTCTCAGGTCTGGCTCAGATCATTGCATAACTAGATATTGTTATCCTCGAATTACCGTGTTCCTTCCTTTCTCTCTACAGGATACAGGAATGGCTTTGGTCAGTCCTCTCTAAGATGCTACTTTGTTCTGCACACTAATTTGATCGTGAAGGCCATGTGTAAGCCTCTTTTACAGCAAATGCATGCAGGAGTCCCTTAACAGTGTTTTCCTAGATATGCAGGATTTTGACTTGTGCATTACCCTGTCCCTGATCAGTTCTACCCTAAAAAACTGGTTTTGGTGGTTTTCTAGAGCTTGTTATGTTGTGGTAGCAGCTAATGAGATTTTGTTGTGTCCCCTGGGGCAGTGCATGACCACACTGCAGTGGCAGGGCAGATCTGAGGCCTGAGCCATAGTGAGGTTGGGAAAACCTGCGCCTTGCTTGGGCTAAGGAGGTCTGCACAAGGAAGGCTGCATGTGTACTACGTCATAGCACAGACACCATCCCAGAGGTATGAGGGCTGAGAGGGATGCCAGCCCTAGTGTACTCTGGCAACCATAGAGAGTAGACTAGAAGCAAGAAGAAAGAGTGTGGGTTAGGAACTGGAGCTGTTCGGAGCTTTGTCCCCTTGCCTTGCACCTGGAGCAGAGCCCGCTTTTCCATGTCTCCACGTAGGCTGAATCTTTGCTCTGCAGAAGAGGGAGAGAGGTGCTTTTCATTCCCATGGTGCCTCTCATTGGCAGCCTTCAGTGCTCAGCCTTCAGCTGTTAAAAGCTGCTGTCATCCTGCCTTTTTTGAAAGAAAGGATTTCTCATTCCTCGTTTCATCAGAAAATTAAGGCCCAAGCAAACTGGAAAGAGTGGGTCCTCCATGTTAGCAGGGGATCTAATCCTGTAACTGTTTACTTCAGAACTCTGTGGGCACTACTTATGTTTGCAGCTCTTCAGCTGTTCCTTAGCTGTCGTAATAACTCATTGTTTTGCCCTGAGCACAGATGGGAAAACTCAGGCTTATGTCTCATGGATCACCATCTTCCACTGTAATCAGTAGATCCTGCTGGCTGAAGTTATCCCATGTTGACAGAGCATGGAGTAAGCTCTTTAAAAGATAGTGAATTTCTCATCATGATACTAAATTGGCACTTAAATGAGTTTAAATGAAAGATTTTCAGGACAAATAATCCATGCTGCCTGCAGAACATATGATCCTGAAGTGCTCCAGTAGGGTTTTTGCTGCTGAGGTTGTAAATTACATTTTTTCCATCTGGAATTAGGTCCCATTATGGAATGCGTTCCTGACTCCCACATTGTCAGTATCTCTGTGACAGAGAGGTAGTGAGGGTATCTCCATTACAGCTGTGTCCATTTCCTCACGGCAGCAGCTCATGACAGGTCTGAGAAATCCCTTGTTTTGGCCTGTGTGATGCAGGATACTCTTAGTATCAGGCAGATGGGGCTTTTCTTGGCGGGAGAGTTGATTTTACAGAACAGCACTGCTGTTGCAAAGACTACTTTCAGTTTAGTTCTCCTGTATGGAAGGAAGTCCAATCCCAGCTGAAGTGTCTTCCAACTAGAAAAGAACTAAGAAGGCAAGCCAAGAGAGTGTGGATTAGGAGGCAATGACCTGTTTATGAGGGCTTTCCCTTGCCCTCATGTTTTAGAGGACACTGTTGGAGCAGCTGAGAGGCAGAAAATGTCTGTTCCCTCTATCTGGCCCGCCATTCCCATGGCAAAGGATCATTCTGGTTATTGTTACCTGTGACCTGGCAGGACAGTCCTACTTCAGGTATGCCAGTCTCCTGGAGTCTGTTGACTTTCATTCCGTGCCTAAGAAGGTAAGTGCAGCAATGCAGGTCTTAGGTCAAAGGTCTGGGCAACCCAGCATTCTGTGTCCCACAGTAGCAAATACAGATGCCTCAAGAGTGTAGGTAGGTAGTGATGATCTTCCAGGCTAATTTCCTGCTCTCCAGACATCTGTGGCTGCAGGATTTTCTAGGGTCAGATAAGTTTTCTTTCTATTTAGACTTCTGTTACTATTTGAGATCTGCTTAAACTACTAGCATCCACCTACCTGCCTTGGGGCAAGGAGTTCCATTTCGTTACTGAGCTGCATAGAACCACCTCCTTTTGGCTGCTTGGACTTTGCAAAGAGCCAGCTTTCCATCACAGGAGTCATATCTCTTCACTGCCTTACAGTGATATCTGAATTCAGGCCTATTAACTTCACAGCCAGTGCTTTAACGAAGTTAGATCTTAGGGTGGTATAAGAGCAATACCTTTCTGTGGCCTATCACAATTGCAGTGCCTGGCTCCCATGAGAAGAGAGATGTTATTAGCAGAAGACAATGTATTGTCGTCTTCTGATCTTAAAAGTCCATGAGGATCTCTTACTGTTTTCTTTATTTCTCTCCCCTTCCTCTCCCCCTGCCCTGCAGATTTATATAGTTCAGTAAAATCATGCAGCATCTCTTAGGTAATGAGTCTGCATAGGGAATAGCTAGACATCCACACCAATAAAATGTTGTTTTAATGATGGCAATTCTCTGGCCCATATTAATTTTTCACACTCTCCAGACAGCACTTTTTTATCAAGATACCCTGTCAAATGCTTTGCTAGCTTTACTGAAAGGTAAAGAGCAAAAAAGCTCCCAGGTATGGCAAAAACATTTCTAATTGCTGTAATTGTAAAAGTTGTAATTGTTCTCACACCCTGTGTAATTTGCTGTCTTTACTGAATATATACATTATACATATTATAATTTTCTTTTACATAGTGGCTTCTCTCTGAGAATTTCTGCATCCCCAGAACTTTCAGTATTTAATACATAAAATATTCTATATGAACGATCATTAAAGGTCACCCTTAGGAACATTGAGAGGATGAATTTAGCCCATGGGGAAAGGATTGTGAAATCATTTGTCTGTGACTTTTAACTTCCCTAAAGGCCTCAGGATCTAAGCAGGCTGAAGAAAACTTTGTTTACTGTCAGTCTCTCTATTTGCAAACTTGGACCACACTGATGTCGTTCTCATCCCTGCTTCTGTCCCTGCCATGTCCATGTCTCCTGCTGTGGCTGCAGGAGCTTGATGGTATTTCTCGATGCGTGTTGGAACCAGGATTCCACATGCACCAGGCTGAGAGAAATTGGAATTAAACCCTTGTGGAATTAAGAGCGATGAGGATCCACAGTGTTTAAGTATTTTCCTGCGCGGGTAACACAGCCCTGTAATGATGGTGTCAGAGGCCCAATGCAGAAGCTAATTTTTGCCAGCATCCTTACCAGCCATATAGCAAAAGACTGGCACTGCTACTCACCTCAGTCTGCTGGTCTGCTTTTCACAAGCTCTAAGTGTGAGGAACTGCATGACTTTGGCCCAAAAAAGCCGTTTAAGGTGTACTCCTTTGAGCAAAAAAATGTGTATTTTTAAAGACTAGCAGAAGTCCATTAAGATATGCACTTACAGAGCAAATACATGCAGCATGTCCCTGGACAACCTCCTTCTCCTTGAGCAATGTGATTGTCAGTCCCCTGGGCAGCGACGGCTTGCCCAGAGCCTACTCTCCAGTTCTCACTGCAGTGTGAAGCATTCCCTGGTAAGGGGAGGACTCATGTAATTAGTTGCAGCTATGTGTCTAGGGGGTCTGTCTGAGGAGTTGTGAAAAAAGCCCCACGCCAGTTGCTATTGCTTAGGCCTGAGGTCACAACCCAACCAGAAAAGGGAAGGAGAAGAAAGTGGTAGACACTTATCACACCAGCTCAGTGAGCTTCCACAGAGCATCACCACTGAGCAGGAGCCAGGATTTGAGACTGCACTTTGACCTTGGTGATATCTGAACTGATGTTTTTATCTATTTCCTCTAGCTGTGAAATGGGGTTAATAATTTTCTCAGCTGCACTACAGTATTGCAAAATAATAGATACTAAAAACTATTTTGTGATCAGATAGGCCTGACAGCCTTGCTACTCGTCATGCAGTGCTGATGGCAAATTATCATTAAAAAGGTCAGCGCTTTAAATCCACAATATCTAGCACCACAGCTTGTGCTTCACTGTGCCATGTCAATGAACATGTTTCCCGTGACAGGTATTTATTGGCGTGTCCTTCATTCTGTTTAAAGATTCCTTTTTTACTCCTTGAGGACCAAAAAGAAATAGATAGGGAGAGGTAGGGGGAAAAGTAATAAAGAGATAAAAGTCACAGCCTATTTTACACAATCGTGTACTGTATTGCACTCCCCTGACCATCTACTTTGTCAGTCCCTGAAGGATCTATGTAGCAGCTGGAATAATAATCGAGAATTACGGCTTAGAAGGCAATTTATAATCTGATGGATAGTTTATGGCACTCATTTTCATCCCTGATGATACTAACAAAACATGACAGGGAAAATAATCACATGAAGCCAAGAGTGAAACCAGCAGGAGCTGCCAGCAGGTGCCTCTTGTCAGCCCTGTGCTCTCCTACGGTTATGAAAACAGAGGAGTTTCCTATAAACACTAGGACAGAGCTCATGCTGAGAAATGCTGAGTGGTCCCGCAAAAGTGATGAGCATTTAGTGTCTCCCTTGGACTACTGCAGAAGTTCATCACCTTTATGGAGGTGCTGAGTACCCCCAAAGACTGAGATCTGTCAGGAGTGTGCACATCAGCCATTTATTTTTTGCACAACATACATTTGCTCTTTGAAAATGCACTTACACCCACTCCCAGTCATTCACTTTTTTGGTGACCTTTAAATGCACATATTAAAAGGATACTGCCAGTGCAGAATAACAATATGTTATTTCTGTAATAATGTGTATGTGTAATATACACATATTGTGTATATGTGTGTAATATGGGACAAATTGAACTGAAAATCTGGGAAGCATTTAAAACAAAACCTGTAAACAGAGAAAAAAGACAAGCAACACAAAACAAAGCCCCAGAAAACTTTGTGCTTTTCCTGCAATGATGGTGTTTTCCTTTCTTTTAGACTTCACGTAATTTGGAACTACAAACAATAGATTTATCAGTTTATTTCCCATTTACAGCTAGTTTCACTAACTAGATTCCCAGACATCCTAAGACAATGTTGCCTTCCTTTGATTCATAGCATTAGGGAATGATTACATGAAACAAGACTATTCTTCCTCATCAGACTGAATTACTGACACTAAATTAGGTAAGATTGTCTAATATTTACTTAAATTTTTAAAAATTTTTTTTAAAGATGTTTTAGAATGCGATAGTCAAGGTTGGTTTCAAATATCTTTTGTATGTGTTTTCAAAAAACAATGTCCCTTTACATGATATTCCGAGCCTTAACCATCTCCTTCATCCAAAGATAATATTATGTTAAAGTGTCTTAGTTCCACACATAGTTTATGCCAGCATCAGCCTGATGCTGCAGCTGAAACCAGCCAACTTGCTCCCTTACCCTGTACTTGCACCAGCCCTCACATCTGTGCTGCCCTTTGCGTAGCTGTGTGGTGAAATGGAGCAGGAACTCAGGTCAGTAAACAATTTAACTGTCAAACCCCTCCTTCCCAAGTTATACCTCCCTTTAGTTTCAGTCATATTTTAGCCTCAGTTTCCCATCTGAGGCTGAGTGTGGAGTATTGCTGGCTGCTGCAGCCTGGGTGGTCTCTGCACCTGAACCCCGATCTTGGATGTATTAGGGGTTTTTCTAAATTGTCTCTGCACGCTCAGTAGTTAGGATGGCTGAAGATTTTTACTCCTCCTTTCTCAAACAGCCACCATAGAGCCTCACCAGGGCTGGTGATGGCTGACTTCTAGTCTTCCAAATTAAAAAGAAGTTAAAAATGTCTTATTTGGCTTCAGCCAGCTTTCAACCATCAGAATAAATGATGCTCTTTCACTTCTTGACTGACCCTCATTTAAAAGCAGCAGCCAAAAGTACGCCAGAGGAAGCAAAATGAGAATTTTCGTGTAAGAAAAATAGATAATTTCAGCTCTTCTAGGAAGCCATGGGAAAGAAAGTTCCATCTAAATGTTTTTGCTGTCCTAGGAAACACAGACTCCTCCACCCTCCAGAGAAATGGGTAGTGCATGGGATCCTGTAAAGGGCACTCAGCTGGAAAGGGAAAACCTTAATGTCACCAACTAGTGATGATCCGTTACTAGGGAGAGTTCAGGGATGGAAGAGATAGAGTAAGCCCCATAGGAATATACATTAACTTGAAAAGGGCACTGTTACCAAGCCAGCTGCTGAAGGCTAGGGATGCAGACTGTGTGTGGAGAGATTGTTTAATGGAAACTTCAACATTTTGCTACTGCTGGCAGTATATACAGATGTTTATAACAAATGTGTAGAGCTGAAATTCAGTCAGCAGGGCTCAGAATTTTACTCCTAAGGAGTCTTCTGTGTCCTCTTGAGACTGGAGTCTGACAAAGTATACTGGTTGCAGTGTCCTTTGGGAAATGCCATTCATTGGTGGCTTTTGGAACTCGTTTCACAATGAAAGGCAACTGCGGCCTTTTTCTATGTCTGGGTTAAATAACCTTCACCTTTTTGCCCCTGAAATTGCTTCTGCTATGTCTTTTCTGTGACAGCGAGCCTGACCCTTCCTCTCACTTTGAGATAGGGAGACAACACATAACCTGGTGCATACAGAGGCTGCCACCCAGGCTAAGGACATTTCTGAAGAACATACCTCAATTCTATCCAGAGATCCTTGTGGCAGCAATTCCGCAGTGAAGGCTTGGAGCGGAAAGTCTATCAGCTTGTGCTGATACTCTCGTAAGCCTTGTCCCCCAGTACATATGGACTCCCATGAAACACTGTTTGGGAGTTTCCACTTGTATACCTTTCAACAAACTCATTTCTAGCTTCACCTTGTCTCTTTTTACAGTCCTGAGACCAGTCACTCATACAGAATTAAATCTGCTGTTATGCTCTCTGGTACTGAATTATCCATACAGGCTGCTATCCTCACTTTGCTTCTTTCAGTTTTTTTGAAAGCCTGTTCTATGGTCCAGGCTCACTCAGACCCTGCACATTTCATAGCTTTATGCTCTCCTTCAAGGATGCCCAAGGGCAGCACTGCCAACTGGCGAAGGCAAAACACTCCAGATGAATCTTTGCTTGTTTATTTTCTCTTTCATTCTTCTCTGCAGCTTGTATTCTTTAGGACTTGCCACACAATAAAAAAGAAAAAAATACAGGAATCAAATGATGTAATTAATATTTGCTAGTCACCTCGTTTCAGATTTGGAAAGTATCAAAGCACCAAAATTCATCAAAATGAAAATTGAAAAGGAGATACTGGCAGAATTGAGGGATACCCATGCCTGTCTTGCAAGCATTCATGCCACGTGCTTTGCTGCTCAGCCAAGTTATTTCTCAGAGGCATCTTTTTCAGCGCTGGTCCCTGAAGACCGTGAAGTGGCAGCCCTTCTTACTGGTCTTAAAACACCAAGCCTGCAAAGTGAGCTCCAAACACAGCACAGGGCCACCAGTTTGATGTACAAGGCCCCAGGTTCTTCTTCCAAGTTTTGCCATCAGCCCTTAAGCATCTCATCACTATTTCCTAGTCTGTTTAGATGTGGCTTGGACCCCATAGTGTGGTGCTGATCTCCTCTCTCATATGAGCCCCTGCCACCCTGTAACTGCAGTTACTAATAATTCAGAGCCAATGTCACTAGGCAGCTATTCCTTATAAGTTTTGAGTCTTGTGTCTACATACAAGCTTCTATAAATAAGCAAGCAAGCACCTGTCTCTGCGCTCCAAGAGGTGAGACCATATGACACTATAAAGAAAAAAAAGGAAGACTTTTGCTGAGTAGAAACCATAACTAAAAAATATCCCCAAACTCAAAACAACAAAACAAATAAAACGCAAAAAATTTTCATTATGATCTTGAGTTATCTTTTTCCCACTGAAAGCCCATATTTGCTTTGAAATTGAATTGCTCTCAGTATCTATAGTTATGTCACTTTTCTGAGAAACTGCTATACTTTCTGAAGTAGACAATTACAAAATTTAAAACAAAGCCAGGCCTTTGTTGCCTCATCCTCTAGGCAGGAGCTGCAATCTGTTCCTCTTCCCAGGCAAGGCAACATCCTGCCAGGAGTTCTCAGGAGCCTGTGATGATGGAGCCAAAGTTCAGTGATGAGAACACAACATGGATGGTATTCAGGCTATGTCAGTGACTAATCATGGCAACCCTAAGTGATCCCTTCTCCTTGTAAAATGGGTAGAATTGCGTTTATCTATTCCTGTAGTGCCCTATGGGATCTGTGTTAATTAAGTAATTAAAAGAAACTCATAGTATATTATTGTAGGACAACTAAACAATGGCTAGGACTTCGGTAAGACAGCTACAGATAGTGGTGCATGGTTTTAGTGCTCTGTTTGAGCAGTGCTTATGGAGAAGAAAACAAGATGTTGAGGACAACACATGAGAACTAATGAGAATAATACATGAGATGGGAGAGGAGAGAGAACCAACACAAATTGGGGTTTGCTGCACATAGTAATTTTCTTCATGGAAAGAGTAGTCAGGCCTTGGAAGGAGATGCCCAGGGAGGTGGTGGAGTCACCATTCCTTGAGGTGTTCAAGGAAGGACTGGACGTGGCACTCAGTGTTCTGGTCTAGTTGACAAGGTGGGAATCAGTCACAGGTTGGACCCAATGATCTCGAAGGTCTTTTCCAACCTGAATGATTCTGATTCTGGTATTTCTTTTTGATATGTATTCTCCCTGAGTAGTTCTTTACACTCCTAGTTGCCTCAAGAGAGTTATACAATCAGCCTAGTTAAAAAGGTTTTCTGAAGGGTAAAGTTAGAAGTGAAACTTCATAAAATTAATGCAGACTTATAGCATTAGGCAATGAAGTGCTAGAGTTCATTACAGAGGTACTACTGGCACTACTTTCCTGGTGGGCAAGGAACACATTGCTGTAAATGTTCTGAGAGTGATTCAGATTTTTTTCTTCTTCTCTTGGGCTCTTTTCAACTTTTACTCCTTGCTACATCTTGCTACTTTCACATTTCCAGCAAACATCTGCTGTCCTAATGTTAAGACATTCTTGAAAGAAGCCACTGGGATCAACTGCAGGCTTGGAGTGATTTCTGTAAGTGTTTGCTGATTACAACTGCCTTTGGTTTTAGTGTGTAGTGAAGTCTTTGCAACCTAGATGCCTTTTGGACTGTATTGCATCTTGACCCAGTAAGTGAAAAATTATCAATTGGGCCCCGTGGCATCAGTGGATGTGACAGCTTTTTCTTTGTAATTTTTACTGCATTGCTTTCTAGGACAGTTTGTGGAGGTTCAAGGCTGGCTGAAAGATACCTGATTTCAGAGGCAGAGAGGCCATAGATTCTGTCTGTCATTACTTGCTTTGTTTTACTTACGATTGTCCTAATAAGACAAAATGAAATCTCTCTTGCAATAAGCCAGAAAGGGAATTGTAGCTTCACCAAGGGATTTCTACTGTCAGGGGAGATCTGGACATCCAGCAGGTGATGCTGTGCCATGAAGCTACTGCTTTTTCTATTTGATAGCTAATGGCTTCAAATTCCAGCAATTCAGCTGTCCATGTGGATACTGATTGTAACTCAGCTGTAATGTAATGAGATGTTTAGTTACAGCAATTCTTGTCACCACAACTAAAATTATCCCTAGGTTAGCAGCTGGAGATGAAATTTTGAAGTTACTTTCTCAGGATATGTGAGAATTTTGCTGTCTTCATGTAAATAATTTGATATATTCCATACTGCCATCACAAGATAAAGTTTTAATTTCCCAGAAGTAGTATATGCAACTGGTGGTTGCACCATTGTTTGTGACAGAATTTTTATTGACACTGAGTGTTTCTTGCTAACAGCAAGATGTGAGCAATCACAGTCTGAACTAGAGTGACTCAGCAGGATTGTACTGATAAACAAAATGTAGTCAGTTTATCAATTCATTTGCATATACATAAAAAATTAGTTATATTACTGCTCTTTAAGTACAGGAGCTACTAAGTAGGATCAAAGATATGCATTTTAGACATTTTTTTCCACAGGAACAAGAAATTGTCTTTGCCCACTTTATTTTCCTCTGTTGTTCAAGTGCTGGCCATCTTGTTTAGATGTTGGAGGTTGGAAAGGACAGAAAGATAAGGGATCTTCATTATCAGTGTTACCACTAACTTATCATCTGGCCTTGGGAAAATCAGTGGATTTGACTGTGTGGATGTGGTGGTTTGAAACTCCCAAGAATCTAATTTTAAGTTCAAGCCCCCCTCCCACAGTTTGCCCCTGTGAGAGGGTTTAGTGACGGTATGGACTTGATATCTTTTTCACCTCATGTGGAGAGTTTTCAGACAAAACATAACCATTCCTTATTGAGGGAAGGGGAAAATATTTACAAAGGTTTATTTACACACACATATATATTTACATTAAATTAAATTTCTCCTTTTCTTCAATAAAAGTCCAAGAGGATAAAAGTCTTTCTGTCACTTCTCAGGCCACAGTTCCTTCATTTCAGGTTTTTTTTTTTGTGGCACTGGTTAGTGTCCTTCATTTTCCTGAGGCAGCATTTAAGCATGGCAGTCAGGATTTTGTTCTTACTTTGTGGAAATTCCAACCCCGAGCCTGAGCCTTTGGGGGATTTCCTTGTAGATCTTCACTCCTCTTGGGTTAGAACATTGAAGGCAGCTTTCAGTTCAGTCTTACCAAAGCTCTTCTGCTCTGTCTCAGCTCACTAGCATGATAGAAGCAGCAGCAGCAGGAGCAGAGGGCAAGGCCACCTCCTCCGCATTCTGTCCTGGCTCAGCTCTTGGGATGACTGGTTTTTTCAGCTCCTTTCTCCCTCTCTCGAGCTGCTGCTGCATTTCGGGACTCCCTAAGGGTTTGGAAGTCCACCCCTCCTCTTCAGGAAGTCTCTGGTTTTTGGGAAAGTGATACAGTCTTACCCCAAACCAGCTCTGTTGAGTTTTCCTCTGTTTTGTTGCCAGCTCTCCCTCCTGCAGGAACATCTCTGCGTCTCTCAGCTGGTTTCACGTTATCTCGCTGCTCCTGGCTATCTTTTGGCTTTCAGCCATCGCTGTCTCTGTTCAGGACTGCTCCGCTGCCGCTTTCAGTGTCTTCTGCTGCTGCTGACAGTAAGGAAACTTTTCCAGCTCTTGATTACAGGACCCCGTCCAGCATTGACACTATACCGGGTCTCCCGTAGCCTCAGCTGGGGGCTGGGGGCCCTTGGCCCCCAGAGGGGCTCACTGGCCCCCTGCTTCCTCGTGGCTCAGATCATGGCTACCTACCTTCTAAACTATCTTCACCACCTTCTCTTCCGTTTCTGTGGGTATGTAATTTCCACAGGGCGCACATGGACTATTGATTGGTCCACTATTATCAGTGGGGCAAACCATTACCACCTCAGAGAAAAGGTTTTTCAAACCACCACAGTGGAAAAACGTATCCTCCAGAAAAAGAGAAATACCGAACTGAAATATTGCTCCTAAACCTGAGCCAGTATGTTTGGAAATGCCATTGCTTCACTTTCTTGATGTTGTGACTTGCGTCGTCACCTTGTCAACAATGCAGGCTTATGCTGCAGGACAGTTCTCTTATCAAACTGCAATTTGCTCTTGACTAGCAAGAGGCAGAGCTTCACAGAAGGGTCATGGAAAAAAAATTAGGTGTCCCCCATCTCCTCCAGGCATCATCCCTTACTATCAAACCAGTGCAAGGCCCCAGGTTCCAGGACACAGCGAAGTCTCCACATCTAGTCCAAAAGCAGCAAGCTTCGAGTGCAAAAGAAGAGGAGGGAGCTCTTCTGCTGTTGTGTGAGTGAACATTGAATGAGGTTTGCTCCCTCCTAACAGAAAATTATCAACACATAGAAAAATGAGTACTTGTTAAGTCACCAATAGAGCAAGGTTCCTGTCAAAATGCAGAATGCTTATGTTGCCACTAAAGCAGGAATATGTGCTGTAGGATTGATTGTTTTGGGGTTTATGTTGCTGTCATCGCTAGATACCAGTCCTGATTACCCCTTTAGGTGTCCTAAAGGCACTCCATGGGACCACAGAGTTTGTGCTTGCTATGTGCTTGCAGATGGAAAGCATGTATGGAAACAGAGGATTCTGTTACATCCTCATACTTCCTGGCAGCTACTGCATATCCAGAGATTTCGTTTGGGTGAATTTGAAGTGATATCTTTATCTTTTATTTTGCCTCAGGTTTTCCAAAGTGCAGGATTCTGTTACGGTCTTAGCCTGACTTTAATATGTATAGGGCATGCAGATGTTTTCTATCCTCAGTGTTCAGGTCTGTTGCATAGGGAAAATATGGGAAGTCCAACATTTCCAGACCTCGCAAGACTTAACCACCCATTGATGAACTAATCATTGGATCATGCTGACTTCCACTTGCTGTTACTGGCTTTACCTTGTCTTGAGTCTGTCCTTTCATTTAATGTATTGCTTTATCTTGGTTTTTTTTGATGACTCAGCTCACATCCCTTTAAATTTCTGCCACTAAATAAAGGAGAGATTCCTGAAATACTCTCAGGGATTTACATTCAGATTTAGACTCTCCTTTAGCTGTTGGAAAGCAGGTAAATGAAAACTTAGGTTCTTTGGTAATGAAACACTAGAAGCAAGAGCTTCCATTTCCTGTCAAGAATATTGTCCTTAAAGGTGTATGCTTTGGATAGAGGGTATTGATAATCAAAGCTGTACAAGCACATGCACAGACCCTGGAAAGCATTAACCACTCCCAAAGCCTGTCTGTATTCAAAGCAGTGGTTCTAAGAGGTGTTCCTCACCTCTTGGCCATGCCTCACTTAGCACCTTTTGTCCGCCTGAATGATGAGAAAACAGCAAATAAGGCTGTAGTTGCTAGATTCAACAACCTGCTCCAGTACATCCCACTCTTGGGAAATGCTGGAATGCCCTATCTGTAATGCACTCAGTAAAAGGTTGACAAAATCCCAACTATAATTTTACTGTAACCTGAGATACGGAAAACCTGAGCAATATTTGCCTATCAGAGAGGCTTAGAGAAGGAAAAGCTTTCCATGGTGAATCGAGTCTAACAGTAACTACTTAATAGTACGTCTCCTCTGAGTTATGGTTACATCTCCTCTGAGTCATGGTCTTGAGCTCAGATCAGCCTTGGAAGCAGTTTTCCTTATAGATCCCTTATATCAGCAAGGAAAATACCTTGGTGTGGTAAAGAACTTCTGTTCTCCATTTACTCCAAAGAAAATAAAGGGTTTGGTTTCAGCTAGTGTAGGCTTCAGGATGATGATTCCCCAATGTGTGGCTGAATCTATAAGGTGTGGTTACAAACCTCAACCTACAGTATGATCCAACCAACTTCAAATCCCCTCCAACTCCTGGAGCCTCCTAATCAGTGCTCGCTAGATGAGGTTAGCTGGCACCCTTGACAGTGCCCAGACTGTCCTTTCTGCTTGTTCTCCCTTCTGTGTAAGTACAGCACTTCAGGGATCTCCCAAGAACCTGAAATACTTGAGCAAAAATGCATTTCACCAGATCTAATTTTTGCCTGTGTTTGACTTGCCCACTTACACTCTTCATTAGCTGAAGAAGCTGGTTATGACTTCATCACTAGAGCCTTATCATGGCCATGGCCATCTCCACCCACACCCAGTTTCTCTCTCAGTCCAGAACCTGTTGCAAACAGACCTCAGTGTGACATGGGCTTCCCTCCCCCAATTTCCTGCTTTACCTAACTTTGAAACTGTCCATCAGGAAGTGATCCATCTTACAGTCAATGGAATCCTTGCCAATGCGCTTCGGGAGGTCGTGATTGCTGCAGTCATATCCGCTGAAAACGCAGCCCCTGCAGATCAGCTTCCTCTACAGCGTACATCTGCTGACAGTCAGGATGAAGAAAGAGAAGGAAAAAAAATCAAAACAAAAACAACCTTGCTTTGCAATAGGAAAAAATATAAATGCAAAGGCTTGGACTAAACATCTTCCCTTTCCTGTTTTGCTCAGGGCTCTCAGATCTATTTTCTTTTAGTATCTTGCTCTCTGATTGCTAGACATTCTTCCTAGCTGGAGATCAGAAGCGGGGGAGAAGGAGGCTGAGAGGGGAGCACTTCTCCCGAGCGAGGGGCGGGCTTGGGCCGTGCGGGTGCATTGCCAGGTGTGCGCTCAGTGCTGTGGGCTGTTTTTACTGAACGGTGTCCGGGTGTGGGGGCAGAGCTCTGGGCTCTCATGAGATGTGTCATGCTATCTCATTTTCTCCACTGAGCTGAATTCTGTAAGCAAACTAATAAAACCAAGCTCCCATTTCTTGCATCAGAGAGCCTGGCAACCTTGGTAAATAATGCAAATAGATTATATAAACTGCTCTACATTAAAGAAATGATATCTGCTTATCATCACATGCAATTTTTGGGGATGGTTGAATACTCCCCAGTGAAAGAAACACAGCAGTGTAAAAAAATATCCGTCTGAGGAAATTCACTGTGGGTATGGATCACTGGCTAGCATAAGATAGAGAATGAGATAAAAAGGAGGAGATTTGGTAAGTGAAGGAATTCAAGCCTTCAGCAGTAAGAAGGGAATTAAACAAAGGCTCCATATATTTTGCCACCCACAGCACTCTGGAACAGTGGTTAGGGTTGAAGCAGACTACTAAAAAGAAGTTCAAGAAAACGATAGGGCTGTATCCAGAGCAATGCTCTGAAAAACAGTAAAGATGCAGAGGAACAAGTGATCTAAATCCCCCTGGCTTTCTGTCAGAGCAAACCTGGTCATTCCAGTGGATCTCTCTTCGAAACTGTGGGATCATAGGATTTTCCAGGAAACAATAACAAGGACAGAGGTGAAGTCATAGGCTTCCAATTCTAACGATTTGCTGGACATAGGAATGATCCTTGTATGTTTTACACTCCCCTTTTTCTTACTGGAATAATTTTAAAATGATTCCTTTAACAAAGCATGTGAATTTGAGAATTGAAATTGGAAACGATGCCAAACGAATGGCAGAGATAGCTCACAGAATCCTCATGGAATGCTGGAGTGGTTTGGGTTGGAGGGGCCCTTAAGGATCGTCTCGTTCAGGGACACCTGCCCCAGGCAGGGACACCTGCCACTGTGCCGGGTGGCTCTGAGCCCCGTCCAGCCTGGCCTGGGCCACTTCCAGGGATGCGGCAGCCACAGCTCCTCTGGGCAACCTGTGCCAGGGCCTCACCACCTCCCAGGGAAGAATTCTCTTCTAAGGTCCAATCTTTGCCATTTTTCTGCAGGAAGTGGGCTGTTACAGGGGAATTGTCTCCAGGTGGGCTCTGCAGTGCTGCCGGACGGGGAAAGGCACCTTCCCCCCCCCCACCAAAAAGCTGGGAAGGAATAACCTCTGCCTGCAGCTGCCTGGAGTTGCTGTTGGCCCTGGGCTTTCTGTGCCACTCGTGGCCACGGGCTGATGGCAGGATCACTCCAGCCTCAGGACAGACGGCCTGAGGGCCAGCCCCGGGGCCTGTGCAGGGCAGGCCGCTGCCCCTTGGCCCCTGAGTGCGAGGGGGTGTGGAGGTGTGGAGGGAATGTATTGCCTGGGCTTTGGCAATCTGGCCCCTAAAAAGACTAATTGACCTCTTCCAGCAGGAAAACATTGAAGCAAGCGGTGCCAGAAAGAACTGGAGTTTCTGGAGAATAAAACCTGGAAGTATCCCCCTGAAAATCCCCCTGGATCATCACTGGTCTGACTTGCACAGACTGGTCACCTTGGCCAGGAGTGTCCAACCCTGCCAGAAGTGCGTTTGCCCAGGCTGTAATTTTAATTTCCATTGGATGCTGGCGAAGCCCCTCTGGGTGAGCCCCAGGGCCGGGCAGGAGCGGAGCGGGCTTCCAGGGCACTCATTGCAGGCGTTGTGTTTAAGGGAAGGGCAGGGGAGCCTTTCTCTGGCCCTGAGGAGCTGCAGTGTTTCCCACTCTGGAATAATAAAAAATAAAAACAAAACCAGAAATAAAAGAAAATGAAAAATAAAGAGAATAAAAAATAAACGAAATAAAAAAGAAAATATAAAATACAAAAGAAAATTAAAAAAAATAAAAGCAAGAAAACTAAAAAGGAAATAAAATGAAAAGTGAAATAAAAGAGAAAAAACCCAAACCTTCTTGGGAACCCATTTACTGCCCCCCCACGCCCTCTGAACCCTAAATCGGAGGTGACTCCTAAAATGTGAGAAGGGGACCCCAAAACGCAGGTGGGAGAACCGCAGGGAGACGAAAAAGTGGAGGGGGAGCCCCGAAATGTCAGGGAGGGGCCCGAGAAAAGCGGGTGAGGCGCGCGCAGTAAGAAAGCGAAGCCAGAAGGGGAAGCGGGGCTTGGGGCAGCCAAGGTAGCAACGTCGGCGCCTGCGCAGTCGTTGGCAAGACGCCGGCGATCACGTGGTAATTAAGGGCGACCGGGAGAGGGACCGGCGACGCATGCGCAGTGGCTCTTGTGACACTGCAGCGCCCCGTGCTCAACTTAAGGGCCGGATCCGTCGGCACGGCGCGACTTACGGTCTCCCGTCTCTCCCGCGGTGTGTGTGTGGGGAATAATATAAAGATTTTTGCGGTGAAAGCGCAGAAATTAGGGACGGACGCTAGTTTGGGTAAACTCGGTCACCGGAAGTAGAGAGCGACCGGACTGTTTTCGACGGCGCACCACCAAAGATGGCGCCCTCCCGGGCCGGAAGTGCTGCGAGGTCACCCAAAAAGAAAGATGGGGGCGCCCTGTCCGAAAGTCCTCCAAGGCCGCACAAAAAGACGGCGGCCCCGGCCCAGAAGTCGGCCAAACCCACAGTAAAGATGGCGCCGCCAGGAGCAGAACTTAGCCGAGACCACACTAAAGATGGCGGCGAGAGGCCCCCTAGCCTCAGACAGGCGTCTATCCTGTTGCCTGACCTCCGCCGCGACCCGGACCCCCGCCCCGCGCCCGCAGCGCCGTCTCGCCGCGCCGCTTCCCGCTGTGGGGACAGGGCGGGGCGCTCGGCGGCGCCGGGCGCGGGCGGCAGGTTCGTGGGCGGCGGCAGGCACCGGCGCGGGCAGCTCCCTTTCGGGGGCAGCCCCTCCTCGCGGCGGAGGACCCCAGGCGCTCCGCCGCGCCGCCCCGTTCCGCTCCCGCTCCCGCTCCCGCTCCCGCTCCCGACCCCGACCCCGCCCCACTCGGTCCCGCCGTGCCCTGGAGATGCTCTCGGGGCTGCGCCGGGGTAAGCTGGGCGCGGCGGGGGGGATGGGGCCGCTCTTCTACCTCTCCCGCGGCCATGGGCGACTGCAGGCAGGGGAAGCGACAGGCAAGCTTCTCGCCTCTGCGGAGAAACTTGCACCTGCGTGCCGCCGGGTTCGGATGTGCCCTGGCATTGCACACCCCCCACACCCCCCCACACACCCCGCGGTGCGGGGTCTGCGCTGCCTCGGGGACCCTGTCTGTGCTGCCGGGAGAGAGCAATCCTTTGGGAAGCTGGGGTGGAAACAGCGACTCTGTGAATTGCTCAGCTTTTCCTAGGGGAGGGCAGGTTTTAGGGAAGAAAGGCCCCTACTCGCGAAAGGCGCCGCGCGTCTCGCCAAGGGGGGGGGGGTGCGCGGCTGCAGTGCCGTTCCCGGCCGTGTCCGCCAGGCGGCGACCGCGAGGCAGGGCCCGGCGCTCGGGGGCGGGCTGGGAAGCGGCGCCCGCGCAGAGCGAGGCGTTGGCCGGGCCGGGCCTGAAGCGCTCGGGGCCGCCGGGCAGGGCAGTGGCCGGCTGCTGGGTGCCCCGCAGAGAGAAGAGCCCGGCCCTGGGAAGGCAGCAGCCTGGGCTCGAGCTGCTCTGGACCGCTGTGGGGATGGGTTTGAAGTTTTGGGATCGCTTCTTTCTGTCCCTACCTTCCCACTGAAAACAATAACTTCAGAAGTCCTCGTCTGGACTGGTCCAGAGAAATTGTGGAGTCTCCATCCCCGGAGATGCTTAAAACGCTTTTGCTCAGGCAAAGTCGTGAGCAACCCGTTCTACCTAATCCCGCTTTTTGAGCAGCAGAGATTGGACTAGATGATCTCCAGAGGTATTGTCCAACCCCCACCGTTCTGTCCTTCTGTAAAGGAGCTTTGCACTGCCCTTTGCAACTGTAATCTGTTGATGACCTGTGTGCAGCTTGTTACACTGCAGCTTGTCACACTGAATGGCAGCCTGAATAATTTAATATTGAACTGTGATTAATCACAGGATGAAAGCTAAGATTGGCTGGTAGGAGGCAGTGTTCTTTGCTGCAGCATTTCCCACCTGAGGTAATTTTCCTTGTTCTGAAAGTGTCAAGTACAGTTGGGCAATGTACTACGTAGGAAGAAGGGAAAGAATCTCAAAAACAAATAAATGAACAGAAAAACCCCCCTTTATATTTGCTTGTGCAAGAAGAAGATTGTTCTTCCACCCAACCAGGTTTTGAGAGGACAAATTAATTGTTTCTCTGACAACACTATACATTGGAGGCTGTTAATGATCCCGTAGTCTGTGCTAAAGGTTTCAGCTGATTGTGTTTGTCATCAGCTTTTACTAAAGAAAAAGCAAGCCTTCTTGGCTGTGTGGATATTCCAGGAACGAAACGATTCCATTCATGTAGATAATGATAACAGAGCCAAACCAAAAATATTGTAAGTGTCCTATGTGGAACAATATACAGAATTTCAAAAGGGATTGTAGTGGTCCCATATACAGAACTAACATACTTCCTGTTCCTTATTTGCTGATCAGGTCATATTTATCTGCCTGTCAGGACTGTTGGAGCGCTGGATGGAGAGCAGGTCATATGAAGAGGATTACGGAGTAAAAGGCAGCTTGTACTGAAGTGCAGGGAAAGTATAAATATTTATATATATTGGCACAGTGCCTAGCCTTAATGCTTAAAATCCTTTGGAGAGCTGTCTGCATATTTACTGTATTAATGATCAAATGCAAGGCTGTGTTGGGAAAGGTCTTCCATTTGGAAGTCAGTAGTTGAGACTGTCTTGCCTATGAAAAAGAGGGAGAATTTTCATTAGAGGATGTAGGATTCTGGCTGGTAATAGTCTTAGTTCGAGGTATTTTTAGAGAATTGATTTAACGCAAGCAGAACAAATGGCCAGAAGTGTAATGAGAGACAAGTTGAAATTAGAGAGTAGATGTGCATTTTGAATGTATTATCATAGCAACTGATTAAATTCTCCCTCTCTTGCTGTTCTGGGGACCTTTTAAATGTGCTTTGGCTAAATAAAAAGTATTAGACTGTTTCAGAGCCAAAAGGTCGGTTCTTGTTGTCTCTTTTGCACTTTAATTCTAGTACGCTGATACTTGCTAACCGCTTATAACCCTAGATGCAGAATGAGAACTTGGGTTATTAACAGTAAACAAGTCAACAGCAGAAAGACTTGACCTTTCTTTTGAATTGCCCTACAGTGTTAAAAAATACCAAACAAACCTCCTTCCCCAAAGAAACACCCCCCAAAATACCCCAACAACTCACCAAACAGAAAATCACCGGCAACCAAAAAGCAGAAGTAACAAACATGAACAGCAAGCGGAGGAAGAGTTTGAAAGCGGGATGGACAGAAGCAGAAGTGTTACTGCCCACTCTTAGGCCACTGTGCTGATTCAATGGGTGTTGTTAGGTTTAGATTAGTAGTTCCTTGTTGTTGGGTTTTTCGGTGGTGTTGATTTTTTTGTTGTCGATGTGGGGGATTGTTCGTTTGTTTGGTTTTCATTTGTTGTTTTTTTTTTCTGTATTAAAAATCTGGCTCAGTTACTCTCTAGTTCTGGTGTGTTTTCTTTTCCAGGTGGTTGGTGTTTCTGCAGTGTTTGGCACAGGACCGGGTGAGTTTTTTACCCAGCTTTCTAAAGCTGTAGATGAATAGGAGAGGGAAGGGGATGACTTCTGGTCCGCAACCCAGTGACCACTTCCTGAAGGTCCTGATTCATGAGTCTGCTCCTTTGATTTGAAGGAGTGTACAGTTGCCATAGCCAAGGTAGCCTAGGGTGTCCAGTATCAGCATAAAAAGCAGCAGTAAAAAGGAACTATTCAGAGATGAATTTTTGTGCTGTTCCGTGAAAAAGTAAAAGCTATCTGTGCCAGCAAGTCTGTGAAGTAATTTTTTTCTTGTAATTCCATACCAGGTTTTGAATTGTTGCTGTTTTAATGAAGTATGTTCATTGATTTTGCATCCGTTGGTTTCAGAATCCAAATCTGGGGAGAAAAGTACTGTTAGTCTTTCTGAAATGTCTCTCAAACATGAAAGCCTAGAGAAAACTTTTTTTTTTGAGTAAAAAGAAGCCTCCAGGATGATCCTTATGCAATACAGATCATGTGTTTTTCAGACTGAACGCACTCCCTTTATTCACCTTTTCAGAGAGTATCGTCCACAATACGAGCGCCCGAGAAAAACACTGGTAAGTGGGTTTAGCTGGTTTACACCTGAACAGTGTATCTTGGGTCACTTTTATGCACACAATTGCCTTTATGTTGAGAGGGTCTAACATTTCATTTACTAGTCGTACTCACTGTGGGAAAACTCCTGTCCTGAAGGAGTCCACCGTTTGCCTTTTTTTTCCTAGATGTGCTGGAGCATATCTTTACAAAGATAAAGATTTTGCAAAACAGATGTTGCTCACTGGTTTAGTGCTAATATTTGAGCTAATTGTGTGAAAATGATTGGGAAATAAGATTGTGTCTTCCATTCAGATGGATAGAGAGTTCTTAAAAATAAATTTCCAAAGGGATTTGTTGAGACTATCCCTGTACCTTCCTGCACCGGTGAAGAGTACTAGTTTGACTTAGTAAGAAAGACTGAATTGCAGTGCCAAAATCAGTAGCTCTGCTCACCTTGAGTTCTGGCTGTCCAAAGGACAGTTCTCTGCAGGCACAGCTCCACAGAGTTTGGCTTCCCGGCGCTGCTGAACAGGTCCTAGAATCCCACCTGACCGGAGGTTGCTTTCCACGCTTAGTCAGAAGTTCTGTGTAACCTCAGTTGAAATGTAAGACCTGCACAGTGACTTCTGCTCTCTGACTGGGGGACAGGCTGCTGGGTTTGGGTGAGGTTTCTCTTCTCCCGATGTTTTAAATGTTCTCAGAATCCACATGTAAATCTTTATCTACGGGAGAAAGCTCAAAATAAACAAAAGAGAGAGCAGCTGGAACACTTGTGGAAGGACATGGGCAGCGTGTGTGTGCAGGGCAGCACACTGGCAGGTACCTCCCCAGGAGGATCAAGTTTACTGCAGAAGTTTTCTGAAGAGTTTGCCTTGTGAAGTAGTACAGTGCTTCTTTGTCCTCACAGCAGAAGTGTGAAAGCAGCTCCCTGTTAGAGGAGCGGGGCTTTAGTTGCTGTGGGATTGGTCACCCTTAGCTCTTCCTGTGTCAGTCACAGGTTTGGAAGAAACCCCGCTGAGAGTAGCTAAAGCAGTGGACCTACTAGAAATAATGAAATACTTTAGAAAAGGCGAAACAGTCAGCTCAGAATAGGAGAAAGCTCTGCTGTTGGCTGCGCTGTTCCTTAGATGAGGCGAGTAGGTGCTGATGGAGTCTGTCCTGTGTCTGGGATCCACAAGCAGCTTTCTGTCCCCTTAGAGCAGGTGTTCTGTCTGCACAGAAACACAGCAATGGAGTTGTCAGTGCACACGCTCCCTTACCTTTAGCAAGCTGGTTTGTCTACAGCCGTTTCTGTTCCCTTCAAGGACCTGATGCTTCTGCAATGGGTCCCTCTGAGCTAATTCTAACACGGGGAGCTCTCGATGAAGAGCAAGAAGACAGGGAGAGTGACGCTGATGGCATTGACCATGAAGGTAAGGGAATGAGGTCTAAAAGCTGCCTCTCAAGAAATCCCCTCTATATTTCATGACCTGGATGGACTGTAAGGAGAGCCTAGCAAACAAGCAAACATTCAGTCACCTGACGTGTCAGAATCTGTAGCAGAAGCTCCGCTGCAATGGTCAGTGCAGGGATATCACTCTGTAAGCTTTGTGAAAGTTCAATTGTAAATTTTCTATTCGAGTAATTAATAGGTGTATAACACACATAAACCAGAGAACTCGTTAGGCTTGGGGCATGCAGTGACCTCTGAACCTGATTGATGCACAGATGTGTCCATCATCTTTTTGGCCTTACAGTTTGTGGCCCTGGCTCTCTTCCCTTTTCCTGTGACTGTGGTCTTGGAGCAATCTTCTAAGTTGTTACAGTGTGATTTTTCTCTTCTATAGCTCACAGACTTAATCTTCCTTCTTTCCCTGTTCCGCTGATGGGTAGGATCACTTATTTCCTTTGCCCTGTAATGTAGTTGAAGATGGAATAGACTTTCTATGTTGCTTTGGCTATCCTGATTCTAACTTTTTTTCAGAACCACAAGTAGAACAAGTACTGAAATGGCGCTGAACTTCGGCAGCAGCGAGGACTGCGCAGGAGAAGGAGGCTGGGCAGCGGGCCTGGGGCGGGCAGGGGGATGGGGGGGGGGGCGGGCACTTAAAGGATTTCGGCCGGGGAGCTGATCTCAGCCAGCACCCAGTCGGGGCAGTCTGAGTCCCCGTAGAAGCAGAACTGCTGCGTGGGGAGAGGCGGTCAGAGGCGCACTGCCGCTCTGCGTCCTGCCCGCTCCCCGCCGCCGACTCCCGGCCCACCAGGTCGCCGCTGCTCCCCGGTCCCCCATGCCGCACAGTCCGCCTTCGCGCCCCGGAAGCGCCCCGTGTGCCGGTGGGGGGCTCCCCGAGGGGCTCTGCAGGGGCCTTGGGGCCGGGACCCCGGGGGTACAGCCCGACCAAGGGGCGGGGCAGAGGACGGGGTCCCGGGGACGGGACCCGGGACGGCCACGGACCCGCGGGAAGGGCCCCTCCGACACGGCCCTAGTCCCTCCTCCCGACCACCCGAGCACCTCCCGCCACCCGCGGCCGCGGCCCCGGCCCCGGCCCCGCGGGCTCCAAGCCCCGCCAATCCGGGCCCGAGGCAGCGTCTGGCCCGCCAATCCCGGCCCGCCTTCCTCGGCGCCGTCCAATCACAGCCCGCCTTTTCAATCCGGCAGCGGTCCCGCAAGCTCTGCCCGCTCAGCCGCGGCGCGGCCCCTCCGCGCGGCCCCGTCCCCCCGTTCCCCTCAGGTGCCGCTGGGACCGCGGAAGGGCGGTGGGAGCTCCGCAATCACGTCCCGTCCGGGAGCTCTCCCAGGAGAAGGGGAGGGAGGCGGGGAGCGGGCGGGAGGGGCTCCGGGAGCGGGGCTAGCGGGGGTCTCGGGAAGCGGCGGGCGGGGATTGGCGGGGCTGGAACGGGGGGGCGGGGCTGTGCGGGCCGCGGGCTATAAATGGCGGGGAGGGGGCGCGGGGGGGGGCAGTTCGGCGGCGGAGGTGGAAGCGGCGCTGGAGCGGCGGGAGCCGGGGCGAGATCGGCGGTGAGCTGGGGCGGGGCTCCCGCGGCTGCCGCTCCAGGCACGTAGCCTGGCTCGGGCACAGGGGCCGCTCTCTCCGGGAGGTTCTGGCTCCCGCCGTGCAGGTCCGATCCCGGCCCGCCACTCCCAGCCCGCTTTTCTCCGCTCCGTCCGATCGTAGCCCGCCCTTTCAATGGGGCCGCGGTCCCGTAAGCTGTGCCCGCTCAGCCGCGCCGCGGCGCGCCCCCCTTCCCCACGTTCCCCTCAGGCGCGGGTGCCACAGCTCCGCGCTCACGTCCCGTCTGGGAGTTCTTCCGGGAGGCGGGGAGGGGGCGGGAGCGGCGGCGGCCCTTTCAATGGGGCCGCGGTCGAGCAAGCTCTGCCCGCTCAGCTGCGGCGCGGAGCCGCCCCCCTCTCCACCTCGCCCCCCCGCGTTCCCCTCAGGCGCCGGTCTCGCCGCCTTTGCTTCGGGATCCGCCGGAGCCGCGCCTGCGCTGCCGCGGTGCCCGCAGGCGCTGTTGAAAGGGCGGGTGGCAGGCCCGCGGTCCCGTCCCGTCCCGGAGTTCTCCCGGCAGAAGGGGAGGGAGGCGGGGAGCGGGCGGAAGCGGAGCAGGCCCTGGGAGCGGGGCGTGAGGGGACAGCGGGATTCTTGGGGACGGGCAGGGCGGGAAGGGGCAGGCGGGGATTGGCGGGGCCGGACGCTGCCGGACGCTGGGATTGGCTGGGCTGGCACGAGGGGGCGGGGCTGTGCGGGCCGCGGGCTATAAATGGCGGGGGGGGGGGCGCCCTCGGGGCAGTTCGGCGGCGGGGCTGGGGGCGGCGCTGGAGCGGCGGGAGCCGGCCCGGGATCGGCGCGGCCGCCGGGCCGAGGAGCGGCGGTGAGCCAGGCTGGGACCCTCGCGGCTGCCGCTCCAGGGAGCGGTGGGGAGCCATGGGGCAGCACCCCCTCGGCTGCCGATCCCAGGGGGAGCTGGGGTCGGTCCCCCACAGCTGCCGAGGCAGGGCGTTGGGCAGGCGGTGTCCCGGGCAGCTGTGCCGGCCAGCTTTGGTCAGTGCTCAGGGGGGGAGCAGCCCATGCTCAGGGGTCCTCCCCCGAACCAGAAGGACTAGGATGCAGCCTCTCAGTGGGGCTGGTATTGAAAGTATTGTTACAAAGAAAAGTAATAAAAGATGTTTCATTCTATTATAATTTTATTTTACTTTTATTTTCATCTTTGACTACTTGATTGTTTATTCTATTGTTTTGTTGCTGTTCCCGTTGGGAACAGAGATATTTAAGTGAACGACAAAGACTGATTTGTGACCTTGTCAACAGCCCCGTCTGCAGAGATACTCAGGAGCAGATTTAGGCAGAGGCAGCAGAAAGCTGAGGAAGAGGCAGCAGAAAGCTGAGGCAGAGGCAGCAGAAAGCTGAGGCAGAGGCAGCAGAAAGATGAGAACCTGGAGCTCGGGCAGCAGAGCTGGTGGAGACATAAAGACGGTAGGACTGTGGGCAGAACAAGAGTGGGGCTGGATTAGGGAGCATGCACCTGGCATAATTACTGCAGGGATGGAGCTGGGATAAAAATAGTCAGACCTGGCCTGGAATGTGGGCTTGAGAGCTGGGGTGGAAAACTCAGACCTTTAACAAAAGAAAGCTGCTAGGATTGGAACGTGCAGCAGCTTTACCGGGAGCTGACAGCAGAGCTGTCAGAGAAATAAAGGTTGTGGGTCTGAGTATGGGATAGGGAGAGTGGTGCTCGGGAAGGGACTGCGGAGCAGGGATAGGGACTGTGGCACTGTAGCAGAAATCACTGTAGGATTGAGACAGGGACTGGCATCGTCGCTGAAATCCCTGTGTGGCTGTGGAACTGGGATTATAAATGGGAATGTGGACTGAGAGGCTGGGGCTGAAATGAGCATAGTGTTAGGATTGCATGTCTGGAGCTGGGAGGGTGTCTGGAGCTCAGATAGGACCTGTCACTGAGAGGCTGGGGTAGGGATGGCTTCTGGGCTTGGAACTGTAACACTTGGGCAGTAATGACAGCAATCAGTGTGAGATAGGGCCTGTGGCACCGTTGCTGAAATCCCTGAGTGGCTGTGGGAAAGGGATTAAAGGGCGGGAATGTGGATTGGGTGGGTGGAGCTGAAATCACTGAGGGGCTGGGGTAGGGAGAGGGTTTGGGCTTGGGACAGTAACACTTGGGCAGTAAGGACAGCAATCCCTGTGAGATAGGGCCTCTGGTACCGTCGCTGAAGTGGCTGTGTGTCTGCTCTAGGGATTGATGGGCGGGAACATGGAGTGGGGGGGAAGAGCTGAAATGAGTCTAGGGCAGGGATCTGGACTTTGGAGTTGGGATGGGGTTTGTGGGGTTGGAGGAGCACCTGGGGGACTGGGATTGGGAGTGTGAGGCTGGAGCTGGAAAGTCACAGAGCTGGAGGCAAGATGAAGATCCTGCAGCGAGAACCTGGAGCAGCTTCCCGTGGCGGCGATGGCAAGATTTGGAGCTACTGCTGAGAGAGCAGAGCTGGCAGTGCAATAAAGCTTGTGGGTCTCGAGCTGAAATCACTGAGGGGCTGGGGTAGGGAGAGGGTTTGGGCTTGGGACAGTAACACTTGGGCAGTAAGGACAGCAATCCCTGTGAGATAGGGCTGTGGCACCGTCGTTGAAATCCCTGTGTGGCAGTGGAGTTTGGATTATAATTGGGAATGTGGACTGAGAGGTTGAAGATGAAATGAGCATAGTGGTAGGATTGCATCTGTGGAGCTGGGAGGGTGTCTGGAGCTCAGATAGGGCCTGTGGCACCGTTGCTGAAATCCCTGAGTGGCTGTGGGAAAGGGATTAAAGGGCGGGAATGTGGATTGGGTGGGTAGAGCTGAAATCACTGAGGGGCTGGGGTAGGGAGAGGGTTTGGGCTTGGGACAGTAACACTTGGGCAGTAAGGACAGCAATCCCTGTGAGATAGGGCCTCTGGTACCGTCGCTGAAGTGGCTGTGTGTCTGCTCTAGGGATTGATGGGCGGGAACATGGAGTGGGGGGGAAGAGCTGAAATGAGTCTAGGGCAGGGATCTGGACTTTGGAGTTGGGATGGGGTTTGTGGGGTTGGAGGAGCACCTGGGGGACTGGGATTGGGAGTGTGAGGCTGGAGCTGGAAAGTCACAGAGCTGGAGGCAAGATGAAGATCCTGCAGCGAGAACCTGGAGCAGCTTCCCGTGGCGGCGATGGCAAGATTTGGAGCTACTGCTGAGAGAGCAGAGCTGGCAGTGCAATAAAGCTTGTGGGTCTCGAGCTGAAATCACTGAGGGGCTGGGGTAGGGAGAGGGTTTGGGCTTGGGACAGTAACGCTTGGGCAGTAAGGACAGCAATCCCTGTGAGATAGGGCTGTGGCACCGTCGTTGAAATCCCTGTGTGGCAGTGGAGTTTGGATTATAATTGGGAATGTGGACTGAGAGGTTGAAGGTGAAATGAGCATAGTGGTAGGATTGCATCTGTGGAGCTGGGAGGGTGTCTGGAGCTCAGATAGGGCCTGTGGCACCGTTGCTGAAATCCCTGAGTGGCTGTGGGAAAGGGATTAAAGGGCGGGAATGTGGATTGGGTGGGTGGAGCTGAAATCACTGAGGGGCTGGGGTAGGGAGAGGGATTGGGCTTGGGACAGTAACACTTGGGCAGTAAGGACAGCAATCCCTGTGAGATAGGGCCTCTGGTACCGTCGCTGAAGTGGCTGTGTGTCTGCTCTAGGGATTGATGGGCGGGAACATGGAGTGGGGGGGAAGAGCTGAAATGAGTCTAGGGCAGGGATCTGGACTTTGGAGTTGGGATGGGGTTTGTGGGGTTGGAGGAGCACCTGGGGGACTGGGATTGGGAGTGTGAGGCTGGAGCTGGAAAGTCACAGAGCTGGAGGCAAGATGAAGATCCTGCAGCGAGAACCTGGAGCAGCTTCCCGTGGCGGCGATGGCAAGATTTGGAGCTACTGCTGAGAGAGCAGAGCTGGCAGTGCAATAAAGCTTGTGGGTCTCGAGCTGAAATCACTGAGGGGCTGGGGTAGGGAGAGGGTTTGGGCTTGGGACAGTAACACTTGGGCAGTAAGGACAGCAATCCCTGTGAGATAGGGGTGTGGCACCGTCGTTGAAATCCCTGTGTGGCAGTGGAGTTTGGATTATAATTGGGAATGTGGACTGAGAGGTTGAAGGTGAAATGAGCATAGTGGTAGGATTGCATCTGTGGAGCTGGGAGGGTGTCTGGAGCTCAGATAGGGCCTGTGGCACCGTTGCTGAAATCCCTGAGTGGCTGTGGGAAAGGGATTAAAGGGCGGGAATGTGGATTGGGGGGGTGGAGCTGAAATCACTGAGGGGCTGGGGTAGGGAGAGGGTTTGGGCTTGGGACAGTAACACTTGGGCAGTAAGGACAGCAATCCCTGTGAGATAGGGCCTCTGGTACCGTCGCTGAAGTGGCTGTGTGTCTGCTCTAGGGATTGATGGGCGGGAACATGGAGTGGGGGGGAAGAGCTGAAATGAGTCTAGGGCAGGGATCTGGACTTTGGAGTTGGGATGGGGTTTGTGGGGTTGGAGGAGCACCTGGGGGACTGGGATTGGGAGTGTGAGGCTGGAGCTGGAAAGTCACAGAGCTGGAGGCAAGATGAAGATCCTGCAGCGAGAACCTGGAGCAGCTTCCCGTGGCGGCGATGGCAAGATTTGGAGCTACTGCTGAGAGAGCAGAGCTGGCAGTGCAATAAAGCTTGTGGGTCTCGAGCTGAAATCACTGAGGGGCTGGGGTAGGGAGAGGGTTTGGGCTTGGGACAGTAACACTTGGGCAGTAAGGACAGCAATCCCTGTGAGATAGGGCCTCTGGTACCGTCGCTGAAGTGGCTGTGTGTCTGCTCTAGGGATTGATGGGCGGGAACATGGAGTGGGGGGGAAGAGCTGAAATGAGTCTAGGGCAGGGATCTGGACTTTGGAGTTGGGATGGGGTTTGTGGGGTTGGAGGAGCACCTGGGGGACTGGGATTGGGAGTGTGAGGCTGGAGCTGGAAAGTCACAGAGCTGGAGGCAAGATGAAGATCCTGCAGCGAGAACCTGGAGCAGCTTCCCGTGGCGGCGATGGCAAGATTTGGAGCTACTGCTGAGAGAGCAGAGCTGGCAGTGCAATAAAGCTTGTGGGTCTCGAGCTGAAATCACTGAGGGGCTGGGGTAGGGAGAGGGTTTGGGCTTGGGACAGTAACGCTTGGGCAGTAAGGACAGCAATCCCTGTGAGATAGGGCTGTGGCACCGTCGTTGAAATCCCTGTGTGGCAGTGGAGTTTGGATTATAATTGGGAATGTGGACTGAGAGGTTGAAGGTGAAATGAGCATAGTGGTAGGATTGCATCTGTGGAGCTGGGAGGGTGTCTGGAGCTCAGATAGGGCCTGTGGCACCGTTGCTGAAATCCCTGAGTGGCTGTGGGAAAGGGATTAAAGGGCGGGAATGTGGATTGGGTGGGTGGAGCTGAAATCACTGAGGGGCTGGGGTAGGGAGAGGGTTTGGGCTTGGGACAGTAACACTTGGGCAGTAAGGACAGCAATCCCTGTGAGATAGGGGTGTGGCACCGTCGTTGAAATCCCTGTGTGGCAGTGGAGTTTGGATTATAATTGGGAATGTGGACTGAGAGGTTGAAGGTGAAATGAGCATAGTGGTAGGATTGCATCTGTGGAGCTGGGAGGGTGTCTGGAGCTCAGATAGGGCCTGTGGCACCGTTGCTGAAATCCCTGAGTGGCTGTGGGAAAGGGATTAAAGGGCGGGAATGTGGATTGGGTGGGTGGAGCTGAAATCACTGAGGGGCTGGGGTAGGGAGAGGGTTTGGGCTTGGGACAGTAACACTTGGGCAGTAAGGACAGCAATCCCTGTGAGATAGGGCTGTGGCACCGTCGTTGAAATCCCTGTGTGGCAGTGGAGTTTGGATTATAATTGGGAATGTGGACTGAGAGGTTGAAGGTGAAATGAGCATAGTGGTAGGATTGCATCTGTGGAGCTGGGAGGGTGTCTGGAGCTCAGATGGGGCCTGTGGCACCGTTGCTGAAATCCCTGAGTGGCTGTGGGAAAGGGATTAAAGGGCGGGAATGTGGATTGGGTGGGTGGAGCTGAAATCACTGAGGGGCTGGGGTAGGGAGAGGGTTTGGGCTTGGGACAGTAACACTTGGGCAGTAAGGACAGCAATCCCTGTGAGATAGGGCTGTGGCACCGTCGTTGAAATCCCTGTGTGGCAGTGGAGTTTGGATTATAATTGGGAATGTGGACTGAGAGGTTGAAGCTGAAATGAGCATAGTGGTAGGATTGCATCTGTGGAGCTGGGAGGGTGTCTGGAGCTCAGATAGGGCCTGTGGCACCGTTGCTGAAATCCCTGAGTGGCTGTGGGAAAGGGATTAAAGGGCGGGAATGTGGATTGGGTGGGTAGAGCTGAAATCACTGAGGGGCTGGGGTAGGGAGAGGGTTTGGGCTTGGGACAGTAACACTTGGGCAGTAAGGACAGCAATCCCTGTGAGATAGGGCCTCTGGTACCGTCGCTGAAGTGGCTGTGTGTCTGCTCTAGGGATTGATGGGCGGGAACATGGAGTGGGGGGGAAGAGCTGAAATGAGTCTAGGGCAGGGATCTGGACTTTGGAGTTGGGATGGGGTTTGTGGGGTTGGAGGAGCACCTGGGGGACTGGGATTGGGAGTGTGAGGCTGGAGCTGGAAAGTCACAGAGCTGGAGGCAAGATGAAGATCCTGCAGCGAGAACCTGGAGCAGCTTCCCGTGGCGGCGATGGCAAGATTTGGAGCTACTGCTGAGTGAGCAGAGCTGGCAGTGCAATAAAGCTTGTGGGTCTCGAGCTGAAATCACTGAGGGGCTGGGGTAGGGAGAGGGTTTGGGCTTGGGACAGTAACGCTTGGGCAGTAAGGACAGCAATCCCTGTGAGATAGGGCTGTGGCACCGTCGTTGAAATCCCTGTGTGGCAGTGGAGTTTGGATTATAATTGGGAATGTGGACTGAGAGGTTGAAGGTGAAATGAGCATAGTGGTAGGATTGCATCTGTGGAGCTGGGAGGGTGTCTGGAGCTCAGATAGGGCCTGTGGCACCGTTGCTGAAATCCCTGAGTGGCTGTGGGAAAGGGATTAAGGGGCGGGAATGTGGATTGGGTGGGTGGAGCTGAAATCACTGAGGGGCTGGGGTAGGGAGAGGGTTTGGGCTTGGGACAGTAACACTTGGGCAGTAAGGACAGCAATCCCTGTGAGATAGGGCTGTGGCACCGTCGTTGAAATCCCTGTGTGGCAGTGGAGTTTGGATTATAATTGGGAATGTGGACTGAGAGGTTGAAGGTGAAATGAGCATAGTGGTAGGATTGCATCTGTGGAGCTGGGAGGGTGTCTGGAGCTCAGATAGGGCCTGTGGCACCGTTGCTGAAATCCCTGAGTGGCTGTGGGAAAGGGATTAAAGGGCGGGAATGTGGATTGGGTGGGTGGAGCTGAAATCACTGAGGGGCTGGGGTAGGGAGAGGGTTTGGGCTTGGGACAGTAACACTTGGGCAGTAAGGACAGCAATCCCTGTGAGATAGGGCCTCTGGTACCGTCGCTGAAGTGGCTGTGTGTCTGCTCTAGGGATTGATGGGCGGGAACATGGAGTGGGGGGGAAGAGCTGAAATGAGTCTAGGGCAGGGATCTGGACTTTGGAGTTGGGATGGGGTTTGTGGGGTTGGAGGAGCACCTGGGGGACTGGGATTGGGAGTGTGAGGCTGGAGCTGGAAAGTCACAGAGCTGGAGGCAAGATGAAGATCCTGCAGCGAGAACCTGGAGCAGCTTCCCGTGGCGGCGATGGCAAGATTTGGAGCTACTGCTGAGAGAGCAGAGCTGGCAGTGCAATAAAGCTTGTGGGTCTCGAGCTGAAATCACTGAGGGGCTGGGGTAGGGAGAGGGTTTGGGCTTGGGACAGTAACGCTTGGGCAGTAAGGACAGCAATCCCTGTGAGATAGGGCTGTGGCACCATCGTTGAAATCCCTGTGTGGCAGTGGAGTTTGGATTATAATTGGGAATGTGGACTGAGAGGTTGAAGCTGAAATGAGCATAGTGGTAGGATTGCATCTGTGGAGCTGGGAGGGTGTCTGGAGCTCAGATAGGGCCTGTGGCACCGTTGCTGAAATCCCTGAGTGGCTGTGGGAAAGGGATTAAAGGGCGGGAATGTGGATTGGGTGGGTGGAGCTGAAATCACTGAGGGGCTGGGGTAGGGAGAGGGTTTGGGCTTGGGACAGTAACACTTGGGCAGTAAGGACAGCAATCCCTGTGAGATAGGGCTGTGGCACCGTCGTTGAAATCCCTGTGTGGCAGTGGAGTTTGGATTATAATTGGGAATGTGGACTGAGAGGTTGAAGGTGAAATGAGCATAGTGGTAGGATTGCATCTGTGGAGCTGGGAGGGTGTCTGGAGCTCAGATGGGGCCTGTGGCACCGTTGCTGAAATCCCTGAGTGGCTGTGGGAAAGGGATTAAAGGGCGGGAATGTGGATTGGGTGGGTAGAGCTGAAATCACTGAGGGGCTGGGGTAGGGAGAGGGTTTGGGCTTGGGACAGTAACACTTGGGCAGTAAGGACAGCAATCCCTGTGAGATAGGGCCTCTGGTACCGTCGCTGAAGTGGCTGTGTGTCTGCTCTAGGGATTGATGGGCGGGAACATGGAGTGGGGGGGAAGAGCTGAAATGAGTCTAGGGCAGGGATCTGGACTTTGGAGTTGGGATGGGGTTTGTGGGGTTGGAGGAGCACCTGGGGGACTGGGATTGGGAGTGTGAGGCTGGAGCTGGAAAGTCACAGAGCTGGAGGCAAGATGAAGATCCTGCAGCGAGAACCTGGAGCAGCTTCCCGTGGCGGCGATGGCAAGATTTGGAGCTACTGCTGAGAGAGCAGAGCTGGCAGTGCAATAAAGCTTGTGGGTCTCGAGCTGAAATCACTGAGGGGCTGGGGTAGGGAGAGGGTTTGGGCTTGGGACAGTAACGCTTGGGCAGTAAGGACAGCAATCCCTGTGAGATAGGGCTGTGGCACCGTCGTTGAAATCCCTGTGTGGCAGTGGAGTTTGGATTATAATTGGGAATGTGGACTGAGAGGTTGAAGCTGAAATGAGCATAGTGGTAGGATTGCATCTGTGGAGCTGGGAGGGTGTCTGGAGCTCAGATAGGGCCTGTGGCACCGTTGCTGAAATCCCTGAGTGGCTGTGGGAAAGGGATTAAAGGGCGGGAATGTGGATTGGGTGGGTGGAGCTGAAATCACTGAGGGGCTGGGGTAGGGAGAGGGTTTGGGCTTGGGACAGTAACACTTGGGCAGTAAGGACAGCAATCCCTGTGAGATAGGGCTGTGGCACCGTCGTTGAAATCCCTGTGTGGCAGTGGAGTTTGGATTATAATTGGGAATGTGGACTGAGAGGTTGAAGGTGAAATGAGCATAGTGGTAGGATTGCATCTGTGGAGCTGGGAGGGTGTCTGGAGCTCAGATAGGGCCTGTGGCACCGTTGCTGAAATCCCTGAGTGGCTGTGGGAAAGGGATTAAAGGGCGGGAATGTGGATTGGGTGGGTGGAGCTGAAATCACTGAGGGGCTGGGGTAGGGAGAGGGTTTGGGCTTGGGACAGTAACACTTGGGCAGTAAGGACAGCAATCCCTGTGAGATAGGGCCTCTGGTACCGTCGCTGAAGTGGCTGTGTGTCTGCTCTAGGGATTGATGGGCGGGAACATGGAGTGGGGGGGAAGAGCTGAAATGAGTCTAGGGCAGGGATCTGGACTTTGGAGTTGGGATGGGGTTTGTGGGGTTGGAGGAGCACCTGGGGGACTGGGATTGGGAGTGTGAGGCTGGAGCTGGAAAGTCACAGAGCTGGAGGCAAGATGAAGATCCTGCAGCGAGAACCTGGAGCAGCTTCCCGTGGCGGCGATGGCAAGATTTGGAGCTACTGCTGAGAGAGCAGAGCTGGCAGTGCAATAAAGCTTGTGAGTCTCGAGCTGAAATCACTGAGGGGCTGGGGTAGGGAGAGGGTTTGGGCTTGGGACAGTAACGCTTGGGCAGTAAGGACAGCAATCCCTGTGAGATAGGGCTGTGGCACCGTCGTTGAAATCCCTGTGTGGCAGTGGAGTTTGGATTATAATTGGGAATGTGGACTGAGAGGTTGAAGGTGAAATGAGCATAGTGGTAGGATTGCATCTGTGGAGCTGGGAGGGTGTCTGGAGCTCAGATAGGGCCTGTGGCACCGTTGCTGAAATCCCTGAGTGGCTGTGGGAAAGGGATTAAAGGGCGGGAATGTGGATTGGGTGGGTGGAGCTGAAATCACTGAGGGGCTGGGGTAGGGAGAGGGTTTGGGCTTGGGACAGTAACACTTGGGCAGTAAGGACAGCAATCCCTGTGAGATAGGGCCTCTGGTACCGTCGCTGAAGTGGCTGTGTGTCTGCTCTAGGGATTGATGGGCGGGAACATGGAGTGGGGGGGAAGAGCTGAAATGAGTCTAGGGCAGGGATCTGGACTTTGGAGTTGGGATGGGGTTTGTGGGGTTGGAGGAGCACCTGGGGGACTGGGATTGGGAGTGTGAGTCTGGAGCTGGAAAGTCACAGAGCTGGAGCCAAGATGAAGATCCTGCAGCGAGAACCTGGAGCAGCTTCCCGTGGCGGCGATGGCAAAATTTGGAGCTACTGCTGAGAGAGCAGAGCTGGCGGTGCAATAAAGCTTGTGGGTCTCGAGCTGAAATCACTGAGGGGCTGGGGTAGGGAGAGGGTTTGGGCTTGGGACAGTAACGCTTGGGCAGTAAGGACAGCAATCCCTGTGAGATAGGGCTGTGGCACCGTCGTTGAAATCCCTGTGTGGCAGTGGAGTTTGGATTATAATTGGGAATGTGGACTGAGAGGTTGAAGCTGAAATGAGCATAGTGGTAGGATTGCATCTGTGGAGCTGGGAGGGTGTCTGGAGCTCAGATAGGGCCTGTGGCACCGTTGCTGAAATCCCTGAGTGGCTGTGGGAAAGGGATTAAAGGGCGGGAATGTGGATTGGGTGGGTGGAGCTGAAATCACTGAGGGGCTGGGGTAGGGAGAGGGTTTGGGCTTGGGACAGTAACACTTGGGCAGTAAGGACAGCAATCCCTGTGAGATAGGGCCTCTGGTACCGTCGCTGAAGTGGCTGTGTGTCTGCTCTAGGGATTGATGGGCGGGAACATGGAGTGGGGGGGAAGAGCTGAAATGAGTCTAGGGCAGGGATCTGGACTTTGGAGTTGGGATGGGGTTTGTGGGGTTGGAGGAGCACCTGGGGGAGTGGGATTGGGAGTGTGAGGCTGGAGCTGGAAAGTCACAGAGCTGGAGGCAAGATGAAGATCCTGCAGCGAGAACCTGGAGCAGCTTCCCGTGGCGGCGATGGCAAGATTTGGAGCTACTGCTGAGAGAGCAGAGCTGGCGGTGCAATAAAGCTTGTGGGTCTCGAGCTGAAATCACTGAGGGGCTGGGGTAGGGAGAGGGTTTGGGCTTGGGACAGTAACGCTTGGGCAGTAAGGACAGCAATCCCTGTGAGATAGGGCTGTGGCACCGTCGTTGAAATCCCTGTGTGGCAGTGGAGTTTGGATTATAATTGGGAATGTGGACTGAGAGGTTGAAGGTGAAATGAGCATAGTGGTAGGATTGCATCTGTGGAGCTGGGAGGGTGTCTGGAGCTCAGATAGGGCCTGTGGCACCGTTGCTGAAATCCCTGAGTGGCTGTGGGAAAGGGATTAAAGGGCGGGAATGTGGATTGGGTGGGTGGAGCTGAAATCACTGAGGGGCTGGGGTAGGGAGAGGGTTTGGGCTTGGGACAGTAACACTTGGGCAGTAAGGACAGCAATCCCTGTGAGATAGGGCCTCTGGTACCGTCGCTGAAGTGGCTGTGTGTCTGCTCTAGGGATTGATGGGCGGGAACATGGAGTGGGGGGGAAGAGCTGAAATGAGTCTAGGGCAGGGATCTGGACTTTGGAGTTGGGATGGGGTTTGTGGGGTTGGAGGAGCACCTGGGGGAGTGGGATTGGGAGTGTGAGGCTGGAGCTGGAAAGTCACAGAGCTGGAGGCAAGATGAAGATCCTGCAGCGAGAACCTGGAGCAGCTTCCCGTGGCGGCGATGGCAAGATTTGGAGCTACTGCTGAGAGAGCAGAGCTGGCGGTGCAATAAAGCTTGTGGGTCTCGAGCTGAAATCACTGAGGGGCTGGGGTAGGGAGAGGGTTTGGGCTTGGGACAGTAACGCTTGGGCAGTAAGGACAGCAATCCCTGTGAGATAGGGCTGTGGCACCGTCGTTGAAATCCCTGTGTGGCAGTGGAGTTTGGATTATAATTGGGAATGTGGACTGAGAGGTTGAAGGTGAAATGAGCATAGTGGTAGGATTGCATCTGTGGAGCTGGGAGGGTGTCTGGAGCTCAGATAGGGCCTGTGGCACCGTTGCTGAAATCCCTGAGTGGCTGTGGGAAAGGGATTAAAGGGCGGGAATGTGGATTGGGTGGGTGGAGCTGAAATCACTGAGGGGCTGGGGTAGGGAGAGGGTTTGGGCTTGGGACAGTAACGCTTGGGCAGTAAGGACAGCAATCCCTGTGAGATAGGGCTGTGGCACCGTCGTTGAAATCCCTGTGTGGCAGTGGAGTTTGGATTATAATTGGGAATGTGGACTGAGAGGTTGAAGGTGAAATGAGCATAGTGGTAGGATTGCATCTGTGGAGCTGGGAGGGTGTCTGGAGCTCAGATAGGGCCTGTGGCACCGTTGCTGAAATCCCTGAGTGGCTGTGGGAAAGGGATTAAAGGGCGGGAATGTGGATTGGGGGGGTGGAGCTGAAATCACTGAGGGGCTGGGGTAGGGAGAGGGTTTGGGCTTGGGACAGTAACACTTGGGCAGTAAGGACAGCAATCCCTGTGAGATAGGGCCTCTGGTACCGTCGCTGAAGTGGCTGTGTGTCTGCTCTAGGGATTGATGGGCGGGAACATGGAGTGGGGGGGAAGAGCTGAAATGAGTCTAGGGCAGGGATCTGGACTTTGGAGTTGGGATGGGGTTTGTGGGGTTGGAGGAGCACCTGGGGGACTGGGATTGGGAGTGTGAGGCTGGAGCTGGAAAGTCACAGAGCTGGAGGCAAGATGAAGATCCTGCAGCGAGAACCTGGAGCAGCTTCCCGTGGCGGCGATGGCAAGATTTGGAGCTACTGCTGAGAGAGCAGAGCTGGCAGTGCAATAAAGCTTGTGGGTCTCGAGCTGAAATCACTGAGGGGCTGGGGTAGGGAGAGGGTTTGGGCTTGGGACAGTAACGCTTGGGCAGTAAGGACAGCAATCCCTGTGAGATAGGGCTGTGGCACCGTCGTTGAAATCCCTGTGTGGCAGTGGAGTTTGGATTATAATTGGGAATGTGGACTGAGAGGTTGAAGCTGAAATGAGCATAGTGGTAGGATTGCATCTGTGGAGCTGGGAGGGTGTCTGGAGCTCAGATAGGGCCTGTGGCACCGTTGCTGAAATCCCTGAGTGGCTGTGGGAAAGGGATTAAAGGGCGGGAATGTGGATTGGGTGGGTGGAGCTGAAATCACTGAGGGGCTGGGGTAGGGAGAGGGTTTGGGCTTGGGACAGTAACGCTTGGGCAGTAAGGACAGCAATCCCTGTGAGATAGGGCTGTGGCACCGTCGTTGAAATCCCTGTGTGGCAGTGGAGTTTGGATTATAATTGGGAATGTGGACTGAGAGGTTGAAGCTGAAATGAGCATAGTGGTAGGATTGCATCTGTGGAGCTGGGAGGGTGTCTGGAGCTCAGATAGGGCCTGTGGCACCGTTGCGGAAATCCCTGAGTGGCTGTGGGAAAGGGATTAAAGGGCGGGAATGTGGATTGGGTGGGTGGAGCTGAAATCACTGAGGGGCTGGGGTAGGGAGAGGGTTTGGGCTTGGGACAGTAACACTTGGGCAGTAAGGACAGCAATCCCTGTGAGATAGGGCTGTGGCACCGTCGTTGAAATCCCTGTGTGGCAGTGGAGTTTGGATTATAATTGGGAATGTGGACTGAGAGGTTGAAGCTGAAATGAGCATAGTGGTAGGATTGCATCTGTGGAGCTGGGAGGGTGTCTGGAGCTCAGATAGGGCCTGTGGCACCGTTGCTGAAATCCCTGAGTGGCTGTGGGAAAGGGATTAAAGGGCGGGAATGTGGATTGGGTGGGTGGAGCTGAAATCACTGAGGGGCTGGGGTAGGGAGAGGGTTTGGGCTTGGGACAGTAACGCTTGGGCAGTAAGGACAGCAATCCCTGTGAGATAGGGCTGTGGCACCGTCGTTGAAATCCCTGTGTGGCAGTGGAGTTTGGATTATAATTGGGAATGTGGACTGAGAGGTTGAAGGTGAAATGAGCATAGTGGTAGGATTGCATCTGTGGAGCTGGGAGGGTGTCTGGAGCTCAGATAGGGCCTGTGGCACCGTTGCTGAAATCCCTGAGTGGCTGTGGGAAAGGGATTAAAGGGCGGGAATGTGGATTGGGTGGGTAGAGCTGAAATCACTGAGGGGCTGGGGTAGGGAGAGGGTTTGGGCTTGGGACAGTAACACTTGGGCAGTAAGGACAGCAATCCCTGTGAGATAGGGCCTCTGGTACCGTCGCTGAAGTGGCTGTGTGTCTGCTCTAGGGATTGATGGGCGGGAACATGGAGTGGGGGGGAAGAGCTGAAATGAGTCTAGGGCAGGGATCTGGACTTTGGAGTTGGGATGGGGTTTGTGGGGTTGGAGGAGCACCTGGGGGACTGGGATTGGGAGTGTGAGGCTGGAGCTGGAAAGTCACAGAGCTGGAGGCAAGATGAAGATCCTGCAGCGAGAACCTGGAGCAGCTTCCCGTGGCGGCGATGGCAAGATTTGGAGCTACTGCTGAGAGAGCAGAGCTGGCAGTGCAATAAAGCTTGTGGGTCTCGAGCTGAAATCACTGAGGGGCTGGGGTAGGGAGAGGGTTTGGGCTTGGGACAGTAACGCTTGGGCAGTAAGGACAGCAATCCCTGTGAGATAGGGCTGTGGCACCGTCGTTGAAATCCCTGTGTGGCAGTGGAGTTTGGATTATAATTGGGAATGTGGACTGAGAGGTTGAAGGTGAAATGAGCATAGTGGTAGGATTGCATCTGTGGAGCTGGGAGGGTGTCTGGAGCTCAGATAGGGCCTGTGGCACCGTTGCTGAAATCCCTGAGTGGCTGTGGGAAAGGGATTAAAGGGCGGGAATGTGGATTGGGTGGGTGGAGCTGAAATCACTGAGGGGCTGGGGTAGGGAGAGGGTTTGGGCTTGGGACAGTAACACTTGGGCAGTAAGGACAGCAATCCCTGTGAGATAGGGCCTCTGGTACCGTCGCTGAAGTGGCTGTGTGTCTGCTCTAGGGATTGATGGGCGGGAACATGGAGTGGGGGGGAAGAGCTGAAATGAGTCTAGGGCAGGGATCTGGACTTTGGAGTTGGGATGGGGTTTGTGGGGTTGGAGGAGCACCTGGGGGACTGGGATTGGGAGTGTGAGTCTGGAGCTGGAAAGTCACAGAGCTGGAGGCAAGATGAAGATCCTGCAGCGAGAACCTGGAGCAGCTTCCCGTGGCGGCGATGGCAAGATTTGGAGCTACTGCTGAGAGATCAGAGCTGGCGGTGCAATAAAGCTTGTGGGTCTCGAGCTGAAATCACTGAGGGGCTGGGGTAGGGAGAGGGTTTGGGCTTGGGACAGTAACACTTGGGCAGTAAGGACAGCAATCCCTGTGAGATAGGGCTGTGGCACCGTCGTTGAAATCCCTGTGTGGCAGTGGAGTTTGGATTATAATTGGGAATGTGGACTGAGAGGTTGAAGGCTGAAATGAGCATAGTGGTAGGATTGCATCTGTGGAGCTGGGAGGGTGTCTGGAGCTCAGATAGGGCCTGTGGCACCGTTGCTGAAATCCCTGAGTGGCTGTGGGAAAGGGATTAAAGGGCGGGAATGTGGATTGGGTGGGTGGAGCTGAAATCACTGAGGGGCTGGGGTAGGGAGAGGGTTTGGGCTTGGGACAGTAACACTTGGGCAGTAAGGACAGCAATCCCTGTGAGATAGGGCCTCTGGTACCGTCGCTGAAGTGGCTGTGTGTCTGCTCTAGGGATTGATGGGCGGGAACATGGAGTGGGGGGGAAGAGCTGAAATGAGTCTAGGGCAGGGATCTGGACTTTGGAGTTGGGATGGGGTTTGTGGGGTTGGAGGAGCACCTGGGGGACTGGGATTGGGAGTGTGAGGCTGGACCTGGAAAGTCACAGAGCTGGAGGCAAGATGAAGATCCTGCAGCGAGAACCTGGAGCAGCTTCCCGTGGCGGCGATGGCAAGATTTGGAGCTACTGCTGAGAGAGCAGAGCTGGCAGTGCAATAAAGCTTGTGGGTCTCGAGCTGAAATCACTGAGGGGCTGGGGTAGGGAGAGGGTTTGGGCTTGGGACAGTAACGCTTGGGCAGTAAGGACAGCAATCCCTGTGAGATAGGGCTGTGGCACCGTCGTTGAAATCCCTGTGTGGCAGTGGAGTTTGGATTATAATTGGGAATGTGGACTGAGAGGTTGAAGGTGAAATGAGCATAGTGGTAGGATTGCATCTGTGGAGCTGGGAGGGTGTCTGGAGCTCAGATAGGGCCTGTGGCACCGTTGCTGAAATCCCTGAGTGGCTGTGGGAAAGGGATTAAAGGGCGGGAATGTGGATTGGGTGGGTGGAGCTGAAATCACTGAGGGGCTGGGGTAGGGAGAGGGTTTGGGCTTGGGACAGTAACACTTGGGCAGTAAGGACAGCAATCCCTGTGAGATAGGGCCTCTGGTACCGTCGCTGAAGTGGCTGTGTGTCTGCTCTAGGGATTGATGGGCGGGAACATGGAGTGGGGGGGAAGAGCTGAAATGAGTCTAGGGCAGGGATCTGGACTTTGGAGTTGGGATGGGGTTTGTGGGGTTGGAGGAGCACCTGGGGGACTGGGATTGGGAGTGTGAGTCTGGAGCTGGAAAGTCACAGAGCTGGAGGCAAGATGAAGATCCTGCAGCGAGAACCTGGAGCAGCTTCCCGTGGCGGCGATGGCAAGATTTGGAGCTACTGCTGAGAGATCAGAGCTGGCGGTGCAATAAAGCTTGTGGGTCTCGAGCTGAAATCACTGAGGGGCTGGGGTAGGGAGAGGGTTTGGGCTTGGGACAGTAACGCTTGGGCAGTAAGGACAGCAATCCCTGTGAGATAGGGCTGTGGCACCGTCGTTGAAATCCCTGTGTGGCAGTGGAGTTTGGATTATAATTGGGAATGTGGACTGAGAGGTTGAAGGTGAAATGAGCATAGTGGTAGGATTGCATCTGTGGAGCTGGGAGGGTGTCTGGAGCTCAGATAGGGCCTGTGGCACCGTTGCTGAAATCCCTGAGTGGCTGTGGGAAAGGGATTAAAGGGCGGGAATGTGGATTGGGTGGGTGGAGCTGAAATCACTGAGGGGCTGGGGTAGGGAGAGGGTTTGGGCTTGGGACAGTAACACTTGGGCAGTAAGGACAGCAATCCCTGTGAGATAGGGCTGTGGCACCGTCGTTGAAATCCCTGTGTGGCAGTGGAGTTTGGATTATAATTGGGAATGTGGACTGAGAGGTTGAAGGTGAAATGAGCATAGTGGTAGGATTGCATCTGTGGAGCTGGGAGGGTGTCTGGAGCTCAGATAGGGCCTGTGGCACCGTTGCTGAAATCCCTGAGTGGCTGTGGGAAAGGGATTAAAGGGCGGGAATGTGGATTGGGTGGGTAGAGCTGAAATCACTGAGGGGCTGGGGTAGGGAGAAGGTTTGGGCTTGGGACAGTAACACTTGGGCAGTAAGGACAGCAATCCCTGTGAGATAGGGCCTCTGGTACCGTCGCTGAAGTGGCTGTGTGTCTGCTCTAGGGATTGATGGGCGGGAACATGGAGTGGGGGGGAAGAGCTGAAATGAGTCTAGGGCAGGGATCTGGACTTTGGAGTTGGGATGGGGTTTGTGGGGTTGGAGGAGCACCTGGGGGACTGGGATTGGGAGTGTGAGGCTGGAGCTGGAAAGTCACAGAGCTGGAGGCAAGATGAAGATCCTGCAGCGAGAACCTGGAGCAGCTTCCCGTGGCGGCGATGGCAAGATTTGGAGCTACTGCTGAGAGAGCAGAGCTGGCAGTGCAATAAAGCTTGTGGGTCTCGAGCTGAAATCACTGAGGGGCTGGGAAAGAGCTGGGGGTTAGGATATGGACTGGATGCTTTGGTCAGGGACTGTTGGTTTTGAGTAGAAATTACTGTGGGATTTTGATTGTATTTTTGTGCACTCTGGGAAGTCTAGTAATTCTATTGCAAGCCATTGGAGGGAACTGGGAGTACTGGGTGGAGTCAGCTGTTCTATGGAGAAGGCCCAGGTGTTAACAATGAGCGGGAGGAGGGGCCAGGGCTTGGGCTGAGGCCCCTCGGCTGTTGTTCGGGCTCAGGAGCTGTAGCAGGACTTCTTAGACTGTGACTCAGGTGAGTCTGTTTCAATTTCACCTTTCCAGTCCCTTCCCACTGTCCCCAGACCCTCCCCACTGTCCCCAGTCCCTCCTGAGTCCCTCTCAGTTTCTCCCCAGTGCCCCAAACCCCATCCCAGTGCAGCCAGTCCCCTCCCTGTTCCTTCCCCAGTGCCTCCACTCCTTCCCAATTGCTCCCCCTGCACCCCAGTCCCATCCCAGTCCATCCCTAGTACCCTCAGTCCAACCAAGCTCCCTGCACAGTTCCCTCCAGAACCTCCCCAGTGCTCCCAGTCCTTCCAAAGTTGCCTCAAACCCACTGCAGTCCCTCCCCAGTGCCCTCAATCCCATCCCAGTTCCCTCCCCAGTGATCCCACTTGCTCCCAAGTGTCCCCAGTGCAGCCCAGTCCCAACCCAGTGCCCCTGGTACCTCCCCAGTGCCCTCAGTGCCATCCTAGTTCTCTCAGTCCCATCCGAGTGCCTCCAGTCCTTCCCCACTGCATCCCAGTGCTCCTAGTCCCTCCCAAGTGCATTCAAGTGCCGTCATCAGTGCCCCCAGTCCCTCCCCAGTCCCTTCCCAGTACAACTGCATCCCATCCCAGTCACACCAGTCCCATCCCAGTGCTCCCGGTCCCTCCCCAGAGATTCTCAGGCCCGGCCCAGGCACGCTCCCCAGTCCCCTCCCCAGTCCTCTCACAGTCCCCTGGCAGTCCCTTCCCAGTCCTATCCCAGTCCCTGCACTCCCTTTCCCAGTGCTCCCAGTCCCATCCCACTTCCCTCCCCAGTGACCTCAGTCCCATCCCTGTGCCCACCCAGCGCATCTCAGTCCCATCCCAGTGCCTGTAGTCCCACTGTCCCCAATCCCTCCCCAATGACCCCTGTCCCCTCCCAGTTCCCCCAGTCCCTCCCCTGAGAATCCCAGTTGCAGTCCAGTGCCCCCAGTGCCAGCCCACTTCTCCCCAGTCCATCTCCAGTGCCCTCAGTCCCATCCCAGTCCCTCCCTACTACCCCCAGTCCCTCTCCAGTGCCCCTAGTCTCAGCCCAGTGCCCCTAGTCGCACCCACTGCAATCCAACTCCCTTGAAGTGTCTCCAGTCCCATCCCAGTCCCTCCCCACTGCCCCCAGTCCCTCCCCAGTGCCTTGGGCTCCTTTTCCCTGTGCATCCCATTCCCATCCCAGTCGCTTCCCAGTCCCTCCCTGCTCCCTCCCCAGTTCCCCCAGTCCTAGCCCAGTGCCACCAGTGCTCCCAGTCCCACCCCAGTGCCCCCCCCTCTCATCCCAGTCCCTTCCCACTTCTCTCAGTGCGAGCCAGCGCACCCATTCCTTCCAAGTGTCCTCCTGCAGTGCAACCCGGTCCTTCCCCAGTTCGCCCAGTCCCATCCCAGTCCCTTCCCACTGCCCCCAGTCCCATCCCAAGTCCCTCCCTGGTGATCCCAGTCCCATCCCAGTGGTGCCCCAGTGTGTCCTAGTGCCTCCCCAGTGCCTCTCAGTCCTATCCCAGTGCCTCCAGTCCCTCCCCAGAGAATCCCAGGCCCAGCTCAGTTCCCCCAAGTGTCCCCAGGGCCTCTCCAGTGCCCTCAGTCCCGGCCCAGTCCCTCCCCAGCGCATCTCACTCCTATCCCAGTGCCGCCAGTCCCACGGTCCCCAGTCCCTCCCCAATGACCCCCAGTCCCATCCCAGTGCTCCCAGTCCCTCCCCCCCGGCGAAAATCTCAGTCCCACCCCAGTGTCCCCACTCCCAGACCAAATCCCCCAAGTCCCTCTCCAGTGTCCCCAGTCCCATCCCCATCCCTCCCCGCTGTCCCCAGTCCCTCCCAGTGCATCCCAGTCCTTTTCCCCGATGCATCCCCCTCCCTCCCTAGAACATCCAAGTCCCAGCCCAGGTCCTTCCCCAGTGCCCCTGACCCATCCCCATCCCTCCCGTCACCTCAGTCCCTCCCCAGGGCATCCCGCTTCTTTTCCCCTGTGCATCCCAGGTCCATCCCAGGCCCGCTCCCCAGTCCTGTCACAGTCCCCTTGCAGTCCCTCCCCAGTCCGATGACAGTCCCTGCAGTGGCTTTCCCGTTGCTCCCAGTCCCTCCCCAGTGCATTCCGCTCCTTTCTCCCAGTACCATCCCAGTACCATCCCAGTTCCCTTCCCAGCCCCCTCGCAGTCCCTCCCTGCTCCCTCCCCACTTCCCCCAGTCCTAGCCCAGTGCCACCTGTGCTCCCAGTCCCACCCCAGTGCCCCCACTCTCATCCCAGTCTCTCCCCACTTCCCCCACTGCAACCCACCACCTCCTTTCCCTCCCAAGTGTCCTCCTGCAGTGCCACCCAGACCTTCCACAGTTTGCCTAGTCCCATCCCAGTCCCTCCTAAGTGATTCCCAGTCCCTCCCCAGTCCCTTCCCAGTACAACTGCATCCCATCCCAGTCACACCAGTCCCATCCCAGTGCTCCCGGTCCCTCCCCAGAGATTCTCAGGCCCGGCCCAGGCACGCTCTCCAGTCCCCTCCCCAGTCCTCTCACAGTCCCCTTGCAGTCCCTTCCCAGTCCTATCCCAGTCCCTGCACTCCCTTTCCCAGTGCCACCAGTCCCACCCCAGTGACCTCAGTCCCATCCCAGTCCCTCCCCACTGCCCCCAGTCCCTCCCCAGTGCCTTGGGCTCCTTTTCCCTGTGCATCCCATTCCCATCCCAGTCGCTTCCCAGTCCCTCCCTGCTCCCTCCCCCGTTCCCCCAGTCCTAGCCCAGTGCCACCAGTGCTCCCAGTCCCACCCCAGTGCCCCCCCCTCTCATCCCAGTCCCTTCCCACTTCTCTCAGTGCGAGCCAGCGCACCCATTCCTTCCCAAGTGTCCTCCTGCAGTGCAACCCGGTCCTTCCCCAGTTCGCCCAGTCCCATCCCAGTCCCTTCCCACTGCCCCCAGTCCCATCCCAAGTCCCTCCCTGGTGATCCCAGTCCCATCCCAGTGGTGTCCCAGTGTGTCCTAGTGCCTCCCCAGTGCCTCTCAATCTTATCCCTGTGCCTCCAGTCCCTCCCCAGAGAATCCCAGGCCCAGCCCAGTTCCCCCAAGTGCCCCCAGTCCCTCTCCAGTGTCCCCAGTCCCATCCCCATCCCTCCCTGCTGCCCCCAGTCTCTCCCGGTGCATCCCAGTCCTTTTCCCCGATGCATCCCCCTCCCTCCCTAAAACATCCAAGTCCCAGCCCAGGTCCTTCCCCAGTGCCCCTGACCCATCCCCATCCCTCCCGTCACCTCAGTCCCTCCCCAGGGCATCCCGCTTCTTTTCCCCTGTGCATCCCAGGTCCATCCCAGGCCCGCTCCCCAGTCCTGTCACAGTCCCCTTGCAGTCCCTCCCCAGTCCGATGACAGTCCCTGCAGTGGCTTTCCCGTTGCTCCCAGTTCCCTTCCCAGTGCATTCCGCTCCTTTCTCCCAGTACCATCCCAGTTCCCTTCCCAGCCCCCTCGCAGTCCCTCCCTGCTCCCTCCCCACTTCCCCCAGTCCTAGCCCAGTGCCACCTGTGCTCCCAGTCCCACCCCAGTGCCCCCACTCTCATCCCAGTCTCTCCCCACTTCCCCCACTGCAACCCACCACCTCCTTTCCCTCCCAAGTGTCCTCCTGCAGTGCCACCCAGACCTTCCCCAGTTTGCCTAGTCCCATCCCAGTCCCTCCTAAGTGATTCCCAGTCCCTCCCCAGTCCCTTCCCAGTACAACTGCATCCCATCCCAGTCACACCAGTCCCATCCCAGTGCTCCCGGTCCCTCCCCAGAGATTCTCAGGCCCGGCCCAGGCACGCTCTCCAGTCCCCTCCCCAGTCCTCTCACAGTCCCCTTGCAGTCCCTTCCCAGTCCTATCCCAGTCCCTGCACTCCCTTTCCCAGTGCTCCCAGTCCCATCCCACTTCCCTCCCCAGTGACCTCAGTCCCATCCCTGTGCCCACCCAGCACATCTCAGTCCCATCCCGGTGCCTGTAGTCCCACTGTCCCCAATCCCTCCCCAATGACCCCTGTCCCCTCCCAGTTCCCCCAGTCCCTCCCCCGAGAATCCCAGTTGCAGTCCAGTGCCCCAGTGCCAGCCCACTTCTCCCCAAGTCCATCTCCAGTGCCCTCAGTCCCATCCCAGTCCCTCCCTACTACCCCCAGTCCCTCCCAGTGCATGCCAGTCCTTTTCCCTGACGCAAGAGGCACAGGGGGCATGAAATCCCTCAGCTGCACTGAGGTTCTACAATTCAGTTGTTCTAAATTAGCTAATTTTCTTGGTGAGCAATTTGAGTTGTTAGACAGCACAGACTGCAGAAGCATTTTTTGTTGAACTGATTGGGTTTTACTTTATTTTAAAGCTCTCCTAAAAACTCTACACCGGCGTGTGTTTGCTGCACCTGCACTGGGGGCTGCAGGGAGAAGCAGCTGGGGGGGGTTTGCTCTCTGCCCCTTTCCCACCTTCCCCTCGGTTCCCTGGGACTCCAGGGAATCCCAGCTCCCCTTGGCTTCTCCGGGGGCCTCGTGGCAGGCTTTCTAAGTGTGACCCTGAGATTTTCTCGTCTTGGAACTGATTGCTGTTTCAGGGCATGGCTCACCGGGCAGTCTGTCTTTTAACACTTCCTGGGGCAGGAGAATTGCAGCAGAAGAATTGCCACCAGAGGAAATACCTCAGAGGGGCTTCCCTCCGGATAAGCCCTGAATATGGCCAAGAGGTTTCAGCCGGGAGAAAGGAGCTGTGGAAGAAAACCAGCCTAAAAATAGCCAGTGGGGATCAGCAGGTTTTCCAGCCAAGAAAAACAAGGAGAGAGATGAGGGAATCTGGTTCCAATTCCTAAGGATTTGGTGGGTGTAGGAATGATTTCTGTGTGTTTTCCAGTCCCTTTTGATTCCTGAGATGATTTTAAAATGATGGCTTTAGCAATCAACTAAATTGGAGATGTTGTTTTTGAGAGGAAATGATGCCAAATAAATGCAGAGTTTTGGGTCAGTTTTTGGGATGATTTGGGTCAGTTTTTGGGGGCAGTTTTGGGTCATTTTTTGGGGTGATTTGGGTCAGCTTTTGGGATGATTTGGGTCAGTTTTTGGGGGCAGTTTTGAGTCAGTTTTTGGGATGATTTGGGTCGGTTTTGCGTCAATTTTTGGGGAGCACTGGGTGTTTACTGGGGAGCACTGGGTGTTACTGGGGAGCACTGGGAGAGAAAATGAAAAATAAAGAGAATAAAAAAAAATGAAATAAAAAAGGAAATATAAAATACAAAAGAAAATTAAAAAAATTAAAAGCAAAAAATCTAAAAAGGAAATGAAATGAAAATGAAATAAAAGAGGAAAAAAAAAAAAAAAGAAACCCCTTCTTGGGCACCCCGTTTCCTCTCCTCCCCCCCCCGAACCGTAAATTTAGGGTCATTTTAGGGTCAGTTTTTGGGGAGATTTGTGTCAGTTTTCGGTTATTTTTTGGGGAGATTTGGGTCAGTTTCTGGTCATTTTTGGGGGAGATTTTGGTGAGTTCTGGGTCATTTTTTGGGGAGATTTTGGTGAGTTCTGGGTCATTTTTTGGGGAGATTTGAGTCAGTTTTGGACCATTTTCTGGGGAGATTTGGGTGAGTTTGGGGTCATTTTTTGGGGATATTTGGGTCAGTTTCTGGTCATTTTTTGTTGAGGTTTGTGTCAGTTTCTGGTCAGTTTTTGAGGTGATTTTGGTCAGTTTTGGGTCATTTTTTAGGGAGATCTGTGTGAGTTTCTGGTCATTTTTTGGGGTGATTTGGGAGAGTTTCTGGTCATTTTTTGGGGTGATTTGGGTCAGTTTGGGGTCATTTTTTGAGGTAATTTGGGTCAGTTTCAGGTCATTTTTTGGGAAGATTTGGTTGAGTTTTGGGTCATTTTTTGAGGAGACTTGAGTCAGTTTTTGGGGCATTTTTCGGGGTGTTTTGGGTCAGTTTCTGGTCATTTTCTGGTCATTTTTTGGGGAGATTTGGGTCAATTTCTGGTCATTTTTTGGGGTGATTTGGGTGAGTTTCTGGTCATTTTTTGGGGTCAGTTTTGGGTCAGTTTCTGGTCAGCTTTTGGGATGATTTGGGTCAGTTTTTGGGGTCAGTTTTGGGTCAGTTTTTGGGGTGATTTGGGTGGGGTTTGGGTCAATTTTTGGGGAGCACTGGGTGTTACTGGGGTGCACTGGGAGAGGAGAATAAAAAATAAACGAAATAAAAAAGGAAACATAAAATACAAAAGAAAAATTAAAAAAATTAAAAGCAAATAATCTAAAAAGGAAATGAAATGAAAATGAAATAAAAGAGGAAAAAAAAAAAAAAGAAACCCCTTCTTGGGCACCCCGTTTCCTCTCCTCCCCCCCCCCCCCCCGAACTGTAAATTTAGGGTCATTTTAGGGTCAGTTTTTTGGGAGATTTGTGTCAGTTTTTGGGTCATTTTTTGGGGAGATTTGGGTCAGTTTCTGGTCATTTTTTGGGGAGATTTGGTGAGTTCTGGGTCATTTTTTGGGGAGATTTTGGTGAGTTCTGGGTCATTTTTTGGGGAGATTTTGGTGAGTTCTGGGTCATTTTTTGGGGAGATTTTGGTGAGTTCTGGGTCATTTTTTGGGGAGATTTGGGTGAGTTTGGGGTCATTTTTTGGGGATATTTGGGTCAGTTTCTGGTCATTTTTTGTTGAGGTTTGTGTCAGTTTCTGGTCAGTTTTTGAGGTGATTTTGGTCAGTTTTGGGTCATTTTTTAGGGAGATCTGTGTGAGTTTCTGGTCATTTTTTGGGGTGATTTGGGAGAGTTTCTGGTCATTTTTTGGGGTGATTTGGGTCAGTTTGGGGTCATTTTTTGAGGTAATTTGGGTCAGTTTCAGGTCATTTTTTGGGAAGATTTGGTTGAGTTTTGGGTCATTTTTTGAGGAGACTTGAGTCAGTTTTTGGGGCATTTTTCGGGGTGTTTTGGGTCAGTTTCTGGTCATTTTCTGGTCATTTTTTGGGGAGATTTGGGTCAATTTCTGGTCATTTTTTGGGGTGATTTGGGTGAGTTTCTGGTCATTTTTTGGGGTCAGTTTTGGGTCAGTTTCTGGTCAGCTTTTGGGATGATTTGGGTCAGTTTTTGGGGTCAGTTTTGGGTCAGTTTTTGGGGTGATTTGGGTGGGGTTTGGGTCAATTTTTGGGGAGCACTGGGTGTTACTGGGGTGCACTGGGAGAGGAGAATAAAAAATAAACGAAATAAAAAAGGAAACATAAAATACAAAAGAAAAATTAAAAAAAATTAAAAGCAAATAATCTAAAAAGGAAATGAAATGAAAATGAAATAAAAGAGGAAAAAAAAAAAAAAAGAAACCCCTTCTTGGGCACCCCGTTTCCTCTCCTCCCCCCCCCGAACCGTAAATTTAGGGTCATTTTAGGGTCAGTTTTTGGGGAGATTTGTGTCAGTTTTCGGTTATTTTTTGGGGAGATTTGGGTCAGTTTTCGGTTATTTTTGGGGGAGATTTTGGTGAGTTCTGGGTCATTTTTTGGGGAGATTTTGGTGAGTTCTGGGTCATTTTTTGGGGAGATTTGAGTCAGTTTTGGACCATTTTCTGGGGAGATTTGGGTGAGTTTGGGGTCATTTTTTGGGGAGATTTGAGTCAGTTTTGGACCATTTTCTGGGGAGATTTGGGTGAGTTTGGGGTCATTTTTTGGGGATATTTGGGTCAGTTTCTGGTCATTTTTTGTTGAGGTTTGTGTCAGTTTCTGGTCAGTTTTTGAGGTGATTTTGGTCAGTTTTGGGTCATTTTTTAGGGAGATCTGTGTGAGTTTCTGGTCATTTTTTGGGGTGATTTGGGAGAGTTTCTGGTCATTTTTTGGGGTGATTTGGGTCAGTTTGGGGTCATTTTTTGAGGTAATTTGGGTCAGTTTCAGGTCATTTTTTGGGAAGATTTGGTTGAGTTTTGGGTCATTTTTTGAGGAGACTTGAGTCAGTTTTTGGGGCATTTTTCGGGGTGTTTTGGGTCAGTTTCTGGTCATTTTCTGGTCATTTTTTGGGGAGATTTGGGTCAATTTCTGGTCATTTTTTGGGGTGATTTGGGTGAGTTTCTGGTCATTTTTTGGGGTCAGTTTTGGGTCAGTTTCTGGTCAGCTTTTGGGATGATTTGGGTCAGTTTTTGGGGTCAGTTTTGGGTCAGTTTTTGGGGTGATTTGGGTGGGGTTTGGGTCAATTTTTGGGGAGCACTGGGTGTTACTGGGGTGCACTGGGAGAGGAGAATAAAAAATAAACGAAATAAAAAAGGAAACATAAAATACAAAAGAAAAATAAAAAAAATTAAAAGCAAATAATCTAAAAAGGAAATGAAATGAAAATGAAATAAAAGAGGAAAAAAAAAAAAAAAAGAAACCCCTTCTTGGGCACCCCGTTTCCTCTCCTCCCCCCCCCCGAACCGTAAATTTAGGGTCATTTTAGGGTCAGTTTTTGGGGAGATTTGGGTCAGTTTCTGGTCATTTTTTGGGGAGATTTTGGTGAGTTCTGGGTCATTTTTTGGGGAGATTTTGGTGAGTTCTGGGTCATTTTTTGGGGAGATTTGAGTCAGTTTTGGACCATTTTCTGGGGAGATTTGGGTGAGTTTTGGACCATTTTCTGGGGAGATTTGGGTGAGTTCTGGGTCATTTTTTGGGGAGATTTGAGTCAGTTTTGGACCATTTTCTGGGGAGATTTGGGTGAGTTTGGGGTCATTTTTTGGGGATATTTGGGTCAGTTTCTGGTCATTTTTTGTTGAGGTTTGTGTCAGTTTCTGGTCAGTTTTTGAGGTGATTTTGGTCAGTTTTGGGTCATTTTTTAGGGAGATCTGTGTGAGTTTCTGGTCATTTTTTGGGGTGATTTGGGAGAGTTTCTGGTCATTTTTTGGGGTGATTTGGGTCAGTTTGGGGTCATTTTTTGAGGTAATTTGGGTCAGTTTCAGGTCATTTTTTGGGAAGATTTGGTTGAGTTTTGGGTCATTTTTTGAGGAGACTTGAGTCAGTTTTTGGGGCATTTTTCGGGGTGTTTTGGGTCAGTTTCTGGTCATTTTCTGGTCATTTTTTGGGGAGATTTGGGTCAATTTCTGGTCATTTTTTGGGGTGATTTGGGTGAGTTTCTGGTCATTTTTTGGGGTCAGTTTTGGGTCAGTTTCTGGTCAGCTTTTGGGATGATTTGGGTCAGTTTTTGGGGTCAGTTTTTGGGGCGATTTGGGTGGGTTTTGGGTCAATTTTTGGGGAGCACTGGGTGTTACTGGGGGTTGTTGGGGAGCACTGGGTGTTACTGGGGTGCACTGGGAGAGGAGAATAAAAAATAAACGAAATAAAAAAGGAAACATAAAATACAAAAGAAAAATTAAAAAAATTAAAAGCAAAAAAACTAAAAAGGAAATAAAATGAAAATGAAATAAAAGAGAAAAAAAAAGAAAAAAGAACGCCCTTCTTGGGCACCCCGTCAACTTCCCCCCCCTCGGAACCGTAAATTGCGGGGTCACCCCTAAAATGTGAGAAAGGGGCCCCAAAATGTGGGTGAGGGAACCCCAGGGAGCCGAAAAAGTAGAGGGGGAGCGGCAGTAAGAAAGCGAAGCCGGGCGGTCAGGCGGCGGGGAAGCCAAGGTGGCGGCGCCGGCGCCTGCGCAGTCGTTGGCAAGACGCCGGCGATCACGTGGTAAGTAAGGGCGGCCAGGCGCGGGAACGGCGACGCATGCGCAGTGGCTCTCGTGCCGGTGCAGCGCTCCCTACCAGAGTTAAGGGCCGGTTCCGGCGGCACGGCGGGACTTGCGGTCTCCCGTCTCTCCCGGGGTGTGTGTGGGGGGGAATAACATGAAGATTTTTAGGGGCGAAAGCACAGAAATTAGCGAGGGACGCTAATTTGGGTAAAGTCGGTCGCCGGAAGTAGAGAGCGACCGGAAGTCCTCCAGGGCCCCGGGCCGGAAGTCCGCCAAGGCCCCGGGCCGGAAGTCCGCCAAGGCCCCGGGCCGGAAGTCCGCCAAGCCCCGGGCCGGAAGTTCGCCAAGGCCCCGGGCCGGAAGTCCGCCAAGGCCCCGGCCCGGAAGTCCTCCAAGGCCCCTCGCCGGAAGTCCGCCAAGGCCCCGGCCCGGAAGTCCTCCAAGGCCCCGGGCCGGAAGTCCTCCAAGGCCCCGGCCCGGAAGTCCTCCAAGGCCCCGGCCCGGAAGTCCGCCAAGGCCCCGGGCCGGAAGTCCGCCAAGGCCCCGGGCCGGAAGTCCGCCAAGCCCATAGTAAAGATGGCGCCGCCGAGACCGGAACTCAGCTGAGACCACACTAAAGATGGCGGCCCCTACCCGGAAGTTTGCCTCTGGGCCACACTCAAGATGGCGCCGCCAGGACAGCAACTTAGCCCCATGCCACACTCAAGATGGCGGCGAGAGGCCCCGTTGCCTCAGAGAGGCGTCTATCCTGTTGCCTGACCTCCGCCGCGACCCGGACCCCGCCCCGCGCCCGTAGCGCCGTCTCGCCGCGCCGCTTCCCGCTGTGGGGACAGGGCGGGGCGCTCGGCGGCGCCGGGCGCGGGCGGCAGGTTCGTGGGCGGCGGCAGGCACCGGCGCGGGCAGCTCCCTCTCGGGGGCAGCCCCTCCTCGCGGCGGAGGACCCCAGCCGCTCCGCGGCGCCGCCCCGTTCCGCTCCCGCTCCCGCTCCCGCTCCCGACCCCGACCCCGACCCCGCCCCACTCGGTCCCGCCGTGCCCTGGAGATGCTCTCGGGGCTGCGCCGCCGCCTTCCCCCCCCGGAAGCGACCCACGGCGGCACATCCGACGGAGATCGTCCTCGGGGTAAGCTGGGCGCGGCGGGGGGGGGGGGCGGCCGCTCTTCTACCTCTCCCGCGGCCATGGGCGACTGCAGGCAGGGGAAGCGACAGGCAAGCTTCTCGCCTCTGCGGAGAAACTTGCACCTGCGTGCCGCCGGGTTCGGATGTGCCCTGGCATTGCGCACACACACACACACACACACACACACACACACACACACACACCCCCCGCGGTGCGGGGTCTGCGCTGCCAGGCGGCGACCGCGAGGCAGGGCCCGGCGCTCGGGGGCGGGCTGGGAAGCGGCGCCCGCGCAGAGCGAGGCGTTGGCCGGGCCGGGCCTGAAGCGCTCGGGGCCGCCGGGCAGGGCAGTGGCCGGCTGCTGGGTGCCCCGCAGAGAGAAGAGCCCGGCCCTGGGAAGGCAGCAGCCTGGGCTCGAGCTGCTCTGGACCGCTGTGGGGATGGGTTTGAAGTTTTGGGATCGCTTCTTTCTGTCCCTACCTTCCCACTGAAAACAATAACTTCAGAAGTCCTCGTCTGGACTGGTCCAGAGAAATTGTGGAGTCTCCATCCCCGGAGATGCTTAAAACGCTTTTGCTCAGGCAAAGTCGTGAGCAACCCGTTCTACCTAATCCCGCTTTTTGAGCAGCAGAGATTGGACTAGATGATCTCCAGAGGTATTGTCCAACCCCCACCGTTCTGTCCTTCTGTAAAGGAGCTTTGCACTGCCCTTTGCAACTGTAATCTGTTGATGACCTGTGTGCAGCTTGTTACACTGCAGCTTGTCACACTGAATGGCAGCCTGAATAATTTAATATTGAACTGTGATTAATCACAAGATGAAAGCTAAGATTGGCTGGTAGGAGGCAGTGTTCTTTGCTGCAGCATTTCCCACCTGAGGTAATTTTCCTTGTTCTGAAAGTGTCAAGTACAGTTGGGCAATGTACTACGTAGGAAGAAGGGAAAGAATCTCAAAAACAAATAAATGAACAAAAAAAACCCCCTTTATATTTGCTTGTGCAAGAAGAAGATTGTTCTTCCACTCAACCAGGTTTTGAGAGGACAAATTAATTGTTTCTCTGACAACACTATACATTGGAGGCTGTTAATGATCCCGTAGTCTGTGCTAAAGGTTTCAGCTGATTGTGTTTGTCATCAGCTTTTACTAAAGAAAAAGCAAGCCTTCTTGGCTGTGTGGATATTCCAGGAACGAAACGATTCCATTCATGTAGATAATGATAACAGAGCCAAACCAAAAATATTGTAAGTGTCCTATGTGGAACAATATACAGAATTTCAAAAGGGATTGTAGTGGTCCCATATACAGAACTAACATACTTCCTGTTCCTTATTTGCTGATCAGGTCATATTTATCTGCCTGTCAGGACTGTTGGAGCGCTGGATGGAGAGCAGGTCATATGAAGAGGATTACGGAGTAAAAGGCAGCTTGTACTGAAGTGCAGGGAAAGTATAAATATTTATATATATTGGCACAGTGCCTAGCCTTAATGCTTAAAATCCTTTGGAGAGCTGTCTGCATATTTACTGTATTAATGATCAAATGCAAGGCTGTGTTGGGAAAGGTCTTCCATTTGGAAGTCAGTAGTTGAGACTGTCTTGCCTATGAAAAAGAGGGAGAATTTTCATTAGAGGATGTAGGATTCTGGCTGGTAATAGTCTTAGTTCGAGGTATTTTTAGAGAATTGATTTAACGCAAGCAGAACAAATGGCCAGAAGTGTAATGAGAGACAAGTTGAAATTAGAGAGTAGATGTGCATTTTGAATGTATTATCATAGCAACTGATTAAATTCTCCCTCTCTTGCTGTTCTGGGGACCTTTTAAATGTGCTTTGGCTAAATAAAAAGTATTAGACTGTTTCAGAGCCAAAAGGTCGGTTCTTGTTGTCTCTTTTGCACTTTAATTCTAGTACGCTGATACTTGCTAACCGCTTATAACCCTAGATGCAGAATGAGAACTTGGGTTATTAACAGTAAACAAGTCAACAGCAGAAAGACTTGACCTTTCTTTTGAATTGCCCTACAGTGTTAAAAAATACCAAACAAACCTCCTTCCCCAAAGAAACACCCCCCAAAATACCCCAACAACTCACCAAACAGAAAATCACCGGCAACCAAAAAGCAGAAGTAACAAACATGAACAGCAAGCGGAGGAAGAGTTTGAAAGCGGGATGGACAGAAGCAGAAGTGTTACTGCCCACTCTTAGGCCACTGTGCTGATTCAATGGGTGTTGTTAGGTTTAGATTAGTAGTTCCTTGTTGTTGGGTTTTTCGGTGGTGTTGATTTTTTTGTTGTCGATGTGGGGGATTGTTCGTTTGTTTGGTTTTCATTTGTTGTTTTTTTTTTCTGTATTAAAAATCTGGCTCAGTTACTCTCTAGTTCTGGTGTGTTTTCTTTTCCAGGTGGTTGGTGTTTCTGCAGTGTTTGGCACAGGACCGGGTGAGTTTTTTACCCAGCTTTCTAAAGCTGTAGATGAATAGGAGAGGGAAGGGGATGACTTCTGGTCCGCGACCCAGTGACCACTTCCTGAAGGTCCTGATTCATGAGTCTGCTCCTTTGATTTGAAGGAGTGTACAGTTGCCATAGCCAAGGTAGCCTAGGGTGTCCAGTATCAGCATAAAAAGCAGCAGTAAAAAGGAACTATTCAGAGATGAATTTTTGTGCTGTTCCATGAAAAAGTAAAAGCTATCTGTGCCAGCAAGTCTGTGAAGTAATTTTTTTCTTGTAATTCCATACCAAGTTTTGAATTGTTGCTGTTTTAATGAAGTATGTTCATTGATTTTGCATCCGTTGGTTTCAGAATCCAAATCTGGGGAGAAAAGTACTGTTAGTCTTTCTGAAATGTCTCTCAAACATGAAAGCCTAGAGAAAACTTTTTTTTTTGAGTAAAAAGAAGCCTCCAGGATGATCCTTATGCAATACAGATCATGTGTTTTTCAGACTGAACGCACTCCCTTTATTCACCTTTTCAGAGAGTATCGTCCACAATACGAGCGCCCGAGAAAAACACTGGTAAGTGGGTTTAGCTGGTTTACACCTGAACAGTGTATCTTGGGTCACTTTTATGCACACAATTGCCTTTATGTTGAGAGGGTCTAACATTTCATTTACTAGTCGTACTCACTGTGGGAAAACTCCTGTCCTGAAGGAGTCCACCGTTTGCCTTTTTTTTCCTAGATGTGCTGGAGCATATCTTTACAAAGATAAAGATTTTGCAAAACAGATGTTGCTCACTGGTTTAGTGCTAATATTTGAGCTAATTGTGTGAAAATGATTGGGAAATAAGATTGTGTCTTCCATTCAGATGGATAGAGAGTTCTTAAAAATAAATTTCCAAAGGGATTTGTTGAGACTATCCCTGTACCTTCCTGCACCGGTGAAGAGTACTAGTTTGACTTAGTAAGAAAGACTGAATTGCAGTGCCAAAATCAGTAGCTCTGCTCACCTTGAGTTCTGGCTGTCCAAAGGACAGTTCTCTGCAGGCACAGCTCCACAGAGTTTGGCTTCCCGGCGCTGCTGAACAGGTCCTAGAATCCCACCTGACCGGAGGTTGCTTTCCACGCTTAGTCAGAAGTTCTGTGTAACCTCAGTTGAAATGTAAGACCTGCACAGTGACTTCTGCTCTCTGACTGGGGGACAGGCTGCTGGGTTTGGGTGAGGTTTCTCTTCTCCCGATGTTTTAAATGTTCTCAGAATCCACATGTAAATCTTTATCTACGGGAGAAAGCTCAAAATAAACAAAAGAGAGAGCAGCTGGAACACTTGTGGAAGGACATGGGCAGCGTGTGTGTGCAGGGCAGCACACTGGCAGGTACCTCCCCAGGAGGATCAAGTTTACTGCAGAAGTTTTCTGAAGAGTTTGCCTTGTGAAGTAGTACAGTGCTTCTTTGTCCTCACAGCAGAAGTGTGAAAGCAGCTCCCTGTTAGAGGAGCGGGGCTTTAGTTGCTGTGGGATTGGTCACACTTAGCTCTTCCTGTGTCAGTCACAGGTTTGGAAGAAACCCCGCTGAGAGTAGCTAAAGCAGTGGACCTACTAGAAATAATGAAATACTTTAGAAAAGGCGAAACAGTCAGCTCAGAATAGGAGAAAGCTCTGCTGTTGGCTGCGCTGTTCCTTAGATGAGGCGAGTAGGTGCTGATGGAGTCTGTCCTGTGTCTGGGATCCACAAGCAGCTTTCTGTCCCCTTAGAGCAGGTGTTCTGTCTGCACAGAAACACAGCAATGGAGTTGTCAGTGCACACGCTCCCTTACCTTTAGCAAGCTGGTTTGTCTACAGCCGTTTCTGTTCCCTTCAAGGACCTGATGCTTCTGCAATGGGTCCCTCTGAGCTAATTCTAACACGGGGAGCTCTCGATGAAGAGCAAGAAGACAGGGAGAGTGACGCTGATGGCATTGACCATGAAGGTAAGGGAATGAGGTCTAAAAGCTGCCTCTCAAGAAATCCCCTCTATATTTCATGACCTGGATGGACTGTAAGGAGAGCCTAGCAAACAAGCAAACATTCAGTCACCTGACGTGTCAGAATCTGTAGCAGAAGCTCCGCTGCAATGGTCAGTGCAGGGATATCACTCTGTAAGCTTTGTGAAAGTTCAATTGTAAATTTTCTATTCGAGTAATTAATAGGTGTATAACACACATAAACCAGAGAACTCGTTAGGCTTGGGGCATGCAGTGACCTCTGAACCTGATTGATGCACAGATGTGTCCATCATCTTTTTGGCCTTACAGTTTGTGGCCCTGGCTCTCTTCCCTTTTCCTGTGACTGTGGTCTTGGAGCAATCTTCTAAGTTGTTACAGTGTGATTTTTCTCTTATATAGCTCACAGACTTAATCTTCCTTCTTTCCCTGTTCCGCTGATGGGTAGGATCACTTATTTCCTTTGCCCTGTAATGTAGTTGAAGATGGAATAGACTTTCTATGTTGCTTTGGCTATCCTGATTCTAACTTTTTTTCAGAACCACAAGTAGAACAAGTACTGAAATGGCGCTGAACTTCGGCAGCAGCGAGGACTGCGCAGGAGAAGGAGGCTGGGCAGCGGGCCTGGGGCGGGCAGGGGGATGGGGGGGGGGGCGGGCACTTAAAGGATTTCGGCCGGGGAGCTGATCTCAGCCAGCACCCAGTCGGGGCAGTCTGAGTCCCCGTAGAAGCAGAACTGCTGCGTGGGGAGAGGCGGTCAGAGGCGCACTGCCGCTCTGCGTCCTGCCCGCTCCCCGCCGCCGACTCCCGGCCCACCAGGTCGCCGCTGCTCCCCGGTCCCCCATGCCGCACAGTCCGCCTTCGCGCCCCGGAAGCGCCCCGTGTGCCGGTGGGGGGCTCCCCGAGGGGCTCTGCAGGGGCCTTGGGGCCGGGACCCCGGGGGTACAGCCCGACCAAGGGGCGGGGCAGAGGACGGGGTCCCGGGGACGGGACCCGGGACGGCCACGGACCCGCGGGAAGGGCCCCTCCGACACGGCCCTAGTCCCTCCTCCCGACCACCCGAGCACCTCCCGCCACCCGCGGCCGCGGCCCCGGCCCCGGCCCCGCGGGCTCCAAGCCCCGCCAATCCGGGCCCGAGGCAGCGTCTGGCCCGCCAATCCCGGCCCGCCTTCCTCGGCGCCGTCCAATCACAGCCCGCCTTTTCAATCCGGCAGCGGTCCCGCAAGCTCTGCCCGCTCAGCCGCGGCGCGGCCCCTCCGCGCGGCCCCGTCCCCCCGTTCCCCTCAGGTGCCGCTGGGACCGCGGAAGGGCGGTGGGAGCTCCGCAATCACGTCCCGTCCGGGAGCTCTCCCAGGAGAAGGGGAGGGAGGCGGGGAGCGGGCGGGAGGGGCTCCGGGAGCGGGGCTAGCGGGGGTCTCGGGAAGCGGCGGGCGGGGATTGGCGGGGCTGGAACGGGGGGGCGGGGCTGTGCGGGCCGCGGGCTATAAATGGCGGGGAGGGGGCGCGGGGGGGGCAGTTCGGCGGCGGAGGTGGAAGCGGCGCTGGAGCGGCGGGAGCCGGGGCGAGATCGGCGGTGAGCTGGGGCGGGGCTCCCGCGGCTGCCGCTCCAGGCACGTAGCCTGGCTCGGGCACAGGGGCCGCTCTCTCCGGGAGGTTCTGGCTCCCGCCGTGCAGGTCCGATCCCGGCCCGCCACTCCCAGCCCGCTTTTCTCCGCTCCGTCCAATCGTAGCCCGCCCTTTCAATGGGGCCGCGGTCCCGTAAGCTGTGCCCGCTCAGCCGCGCCGCGGCGCGCCCCCCTTCCCCACGTTCCCCTCAGGCGCGGGTGCCACAGCTCCGCGCTCACGTCCCGTCTGGGAGTTCTTCCGGGAGGCGGGGAGGGGGCGGGAGCGGCGGCGGCCCTTTCAATGGGGCCGCGGTCGAGCAAGCTCTGCCCGCTCAGCTGCGGCGCGGAGCCGCCCCCCTCTCCACCTCGCCCCCCCGCGTTCCCCTCAGGCGCCGGTCTCGCCGCCTTTGCTTCGGGATCCGCCGGAGCCGCGCCTGCGCTGCCGCGGTGCCCGCAGGCGCTGTTGAAAGGGCGGGTGGCAGGCCCGCGGTCCCGTCCCGTCCCGGAGTTCTCCCGGCAGAAGGGGAGGGAGGCGGGGAGCGGGCGGAAGCGGAGCAGGCCCTGGGAGCGGGGCGTGAGGGGACAGCGGGATTCTTGGGGACGGGCAGGGCGGGAACGGGCAGGCGGGGATTGGCGGGGCCGGACGCTGCCGGACGCTGGGATTGGCTGGGCTGGCACGAGGGGGCGGGGCTGTGCGGGCCGCGGGCTATAAATGGCGGGGAGGGGGCGCGGGGGGGGGCAGTTCGGCGGCGGAGGTGGAAACGGCGCTGGAGCGGCGGGAGCCGGGGCGAGATCGGCGGTGAGCTGGGGCGGGGCTCCCGCGGCTGCCGCTCCAGGCACGTAGCCTGGCTCGGGCACAGGAGCCGCTCTCTCCGGGAGGTTCTGGTTCCCGCCGTGCAGGTCCGATCCCGGCCCGCCACTCCCAGCCCGCTTTTCTCCGCTCCGTCCGATCGTAGCCCGCCCTTTCAATGGGGCCGCGGTCCCGTAAGCTGTGCCCGCTCAGCCGCGCCGCGGCGCGCCCCCCTTCCCCACGTTCCCCTCAGGCGCGGGTGCCACAGCTCCGCGCTCACGTCCCGTCTGGGAGTTCTTCCGGGAGGCGGGGAGGGGGCGGGAGCGGCGGCGGCCCTTTCAATGGGGCCGCGGTCGAGCAAGCTCTGCCCGCTCAGCTGCGGCGCGGAGCCGCCCCCCTCTCCACCTCGCCCCCCCGCGTTCCCCTCAGGCGCCGGTCTCGCCGCCTTTGCTTCGGGATCCGCCGGAGCCGCGCCTGCGCTGCCGCGGTGCCCGCAGGCGCTGTTGAAAGGGCGGGTGGCAGGCCCGCGGTCCCGTCCCGTCCCGGAGTTCTCCCGGCAGAAGGGGAGGGAGGCGGGGAGCGGGCGGAAGCGGAGCAGGCCCTGGGAGCGGGGCGTGAGGGGACAGCGGGATTCTTGGGGACGGGCAGGGCGGGAACGGGCAGGCGGGGATTGGCGGGGCCGGACGCTGCCGGACGCTGGGATTGGCTGGGCTGGCACGAGGGGGGCGGGGCTGTGCGGGCCGCGGGCTATAAATGGCGGGGGGGGGGGGCGCCCTGGGGGCAGTTCGGCGGCGGGGCTGGGGGCGGCGCTGGAGCGGCGGGAGCCGGCCCGGGATCGGCGCGGCCGCCGGGCCGAGGAGCGGCGGTGAGCCAGGCTGGGACCCTCGCGGCTGCCGCTCCAGGGAGCGGTGGGGAGCCATGGGGCAGCACCCCCTCGGCTGCCGATCCCGGGGGGAGCCGGGGTCGGTCCCCCACAGCTGCCGAGGCAGGGCGTTGGGCAGGCGGTGTCCCGGGCAGCTGTGCCGGCCAGCTTTGGTCAGTGCTCAGGGGGGGAGCAGCCCATGCTCAGGGGTCCTCCCCCGAACCAGAAGGACTAGGATGCAGCCTCTCAGTGGGGCTGGTATTGAAAGTATTGTTACAAAGAAAAGTAATAAAAGATGTTTCATTCTATTATAATTTTATTTTACTTTTATTTTCATCTTTGACTACTTGATTGTTTATTCTATTGTTTTGTTGCTGTTCCCGTTGGGAACAGAGATATTTAAGTGAACGACAAAGACTGATTTGTGACCTTGTCAACAGCCCCGTCTGCAGAGATACTCAGGAGCAGATTTAGGCAGAGGCAGCAGAAAGCTGAGGAAGAGGCAGCAGAAAGCTGAGGAAGAGGCAGCAGAAAGCTGAGGAAGAGGCAGCAGAAAGCTGAGGAAGAGGCAGCAGAAAGCTGAGGCAGAGGCAGCAGAAAGCTGAGGCAGAGGCAGCAGAAAGATGAGAACCTGGAGCTCGGGCAGCAGAGCTGGTGGAGACATAAAGACGGTAGGACTGTGGGCAGAACAAGAGTGGGGCTGGATTAGGGAGCATGCACCTGGCATAATTACTGCAGGGATGGAGCTGGGATAAAAATAGTCAGACCTGGCCTGGAATGTGGGCTTGAGAGCTGGGGTGGAAAACTCAGACCTTTAACAAAAGAAAGCTGCTAGGATTGGAACGTGCAGCAGCTTTACCGGGAGCTGACAGCAGAGCTGTCAGAGAAATAAAGGTTGTGGGTCTGGGTATGGGATAGGGAGAGTGGTGCTCGGGAAGGGACTGCGGAGCAGGGATAGGGACTGTGGCACTGTAGCAGAAATCACTGTAGGATTGAGACAGGGACTGGCATCGTCGCTGAAATCCCTGTGTGGCTGTGGAACTGGGATTATAAATGGGAATGTGGACTGAGAGGCTGGGGCTGAAATGAGCATAGTGTTAGGATTGCATGTCTGGAGCTGGGAGGGTGTCTGGAGCTCAGATAGGGCCTGTCACTGAGAGGCTGGGGTAGGGATGGCTTCTGGGCTTGGAACTGTAACACTTGGGCAGTAATGACAGCAATCAGTGTGAGATAGGGCCTGTGGCACCGTTGCTGAAATCCCTGAGTGGCTGTGGGAAAGGGATTAAAGGGCGGGAATGTGGATTGGGTGGGTGGAGCTGAAATCACTGAGGGGCTGGGGTAGGGAGAGGGTTTGGGCTTGGGACAGTAACACTTGGGCAGTAAGGACAGCAATCCCTGTGAGATAGGGCCTCTGGTACCGTCGCTGAAGTGGCTGTGTGTCTGCTCTAGGGATTGATGGGCGGGAACATGGAGTGGGGGGGAAGAGCTGAAATGAGTCTAGGGCAGGGATCTGGACTTTGGAGTTGGGATGGGGTTTGTGGGGTTGGAGGAGCACCTGGGGGACTGGGATTGGGAGTGTGAGGCTGGAGCTGGAAAGTCACAGAGCTGGAGGCAAGATGAAGATCCTGCAGCGAGAACCTGGAGCAGCTTCCCGTGGCGGCGATGGCAAGATTTGGAGCTACTGCTGAGAGAGCAGAGCTGGCAGTGCAATAAAGCTTGTGGGTCTCGAGCTGAAATCACTGAGGGGCTGGGGTAGGGAGAGGGTTTGGGCTTGGGACAGTAACGCTTGGGCAGTAAGGACAGCAATCCCTGTGAGATAGGGCTGTGGCACCGTCGTTGAAATCCCTGTGTGGCAGTGGAGTTTGGATTATAATTGGGAATGTGGACTGAGAGGTTGAAGCTGAAATGAGCATAGTGGTAGGATTGCATCTGTGGAGCTGGGAGGGTGTCTGGAGCTCAGATAGGGCCTGTGGCACCGTTGCTGAAATCCCTGAGTGGCTGTGGGAAAGGGATTAAAGGGCGGGAATGTGGATTGGGTGGGTGGAGCTGAAATCACTGAGGGGCTGGGGTAGGGAGAGGGTTTGGGCTTGGGACAGTAACACTTGGGCAGTAAGGACAGCAATCCCTGTGAGATAGGGCCTCTGGTACCGTCGCTGAAGTGGCTGTGTGTCTGCTCTAGGGATTGATGGGCGGGAACATGGAGTGGGGGGGAAGAGCTGAAATGAGTCTAGGGCAGGGATCTGGACTTTGGAGTTGGGATGGGGTTTGTGGGGTTGGAGGAGCACCTGGGGGACTGGGATTGGGAGTGTGAGGCTGGAGCTGGAAAGTCACAGAGCTGGAGGCAAGATGAAGATCCTGCAGCGAGAACCTGGAGCAGCTTCCCGTGGCGGCGATGGCAAGATTTGGAGCTACTGCTGAGAGAGCAGAGCTGGCAGTGCAATAAAGCTTGTGGGTCTCGAGCTGAAATCACTGAGGGGCTGGGGTAGGGAGAGGGTTTGGGCTTGGGACAGTAACGCTTGGGCAGTAAGGACAGCAATCCCTGTGAGATAGGGCTGTGGCACCGTCGTTGAAATCCCTGTGTGGCAGTGGAGTTTGGATTATAATTGGGAATGTGGACTGAGAGGTTGAAGGTGAAATGAGCATAGTGGTAGGATTGCATCTGTGGAGCTGGGAGGGTGTCTGGAGCTCAGATAGGGCCTGTGGCACCGTTGCTGAAATCCCTGAGTGGCTGTGGGAAAGGGATTAAAGGGCGGGAATGTGGATTGGGTGGGTGGAGCTGAAATCACTGAGGGGCTGGGGTAGGGAGAGGGTTTGGGCTTGGGACAGTAACACTTGGGCAGTAAGGACAGCAATCCCTGTGAGATAGGGCTGTGGCACCGTCGTTGAAATCCCTGTGTGGCAGTGGAGTTTGGATTATAATTGGGAATGTGGACTGAGAGGTTGAAGGTGAAATGAGCATAGTGGTAGGATTGCATCTGTGGAGCTGGGAGGGTGTCTGGAGCTCAGATAGGGCCTGTGGCACCGTTGCTGAAATCCCTGAGTGGCTGTGGGAAAGGGATTAAAGGGCGGGAATGTGGATTGGGTGGGTAGAGCTGAAATCACTGAGGGGCTGGGGTAGGGAGAGGGTTTGGGCTTGGGACAGTAACACTTGGGCAGTAAGGACAGCAATCCCTGTGAGATAGGGCCTCTGGTACCGTCGCTGAAGTGGCTGTGTGTCTGCTCTAGGGATTGATGGGCGGGAACATGGAGTGGGGGGGAAGAGCTGAAATGAGTCTAGGGCAGGGATCTGGACTTTGGAGTTGGGATGGGGTTTGTGGGGTTGGAGGAGCACCTGGGGGAGTGGGATTGGGAGTGTGAGGCTGGAGCTGGAAAGTCACAGAGCTGGAGGCAAGATGAAGATCCTGCAGCGAGAACCTGGAGCAGCTTCCCGTGGCGGCGATGGCAAGATTTGGAGCTACTGCTGAGTGAGCAGAGCTGGCAGTGCAATAAAGCTTGTGGGTCTCGAGCTGAAATCACTGAGGGGCTGGGGTAGGGAGAGGGTTTGGGCTTGGGACAGTAACGCTTGGGCAGTAAGGACAGCAATCCCTGTGAGATAGGGCTGTGGCACCGTCGTTGAAATCCCTGTGTGGCAGTGGAGTTTGGATTATAATTGGGAATGTGGACTGAGAGGTTGAAGGTGAAATGAGCATAGTGGTAGGATTGCATCTGTGGAGCTGGGAGGGTGTCTGGAGCTCAGATAGGGCCTGTGGCACCGTTGCTGAAATCCCTGAGTGGCTGTGGGAAAGGGATTAAAGGGCGGGAATGTGGATTGGGTGGGTGGAGCTGAAATCACTGAGGGGCTGGGGTAGGGAGAGGGTTTGGGCTTGGGACAGTAACACTTGGGCAGTAAGGACAGCAATCCCTGTGAGATAGGGCTGTGGCACCGTCGTTGAAATCCCTGTGTGGCAGTGGAGTTTGGATTATAATTGGGAATGTGGACTGAGAGGTTGAAGCTGAAATCAGCATAGTGGTAGGATTGCATCTGTGGAGCTGGGAGGGTGTCTGGAGCTCAGATAGGGCCTGTGGCACCGTTGCGGAAATCCCTGAGTGGCTGTGGGAAAGGGATTAAAGGGCGGGAATGTGGATTGGGTGGGTAGAGCTGAAATCACTGAGGGGCTGGGGTAGGGAGAGGGTTTGGGCTTGGGACAGTAACACTTGGGCAGTAAGGACAGCAATCCCTGTGAGATAGGGCCTCTGGTACCGTCGCTGAAGTGGCTGTGTGTCTGCTCTAGGGATTGATGGGCGGGAACATGGAGTGGGGGGGAAGAGCTGAAATGAGTCTAGGGCAGGGATCTGGACTTTGGAGTTGGGATGGGGTTTGTGGGGTTGGAGGAGCACCTGGGGGACTGGGATTGGGAGTGTGAGGCTGGAGCTGGAAAGTCACAGAGCTGGAGGCAAGATGAAGATCCTGCAGCGAGAACCTGGAGCAGCTTCCCGTGGCGGCGATGGCAAGATTTGGAGCTACTGCTGAGAGAGCAGAGCTGGCAGTGCAATAAAGCTTGTGGGTCTCGAGCTGAAATCACTGAGGGGCTGGGGTAGGGAGAGGGTTTGGGCTTGGGACAGTAACGCTTGGGCAGTAAGGACAGCAATCCCTGTGAGATAGGGCTGTGGCACCGTCGTTGAAATCCCTGTGTGGCAGTGGAGTTTGGATTATAATTGGGAATGTGGACTGAGAGGTTGAAGGTGAAATGAGCATAGTGGTAGGATTGCATCTGTGGAGCTGGGAGGGTGTCTGGAGCTCAGATAGGGCCTGTGGCACCGTTGCTGAAATCCCTGAGTGGCTGTGGGAAAGGGATTAAAGGGCGGGAATGTGGATTGGGTGGGTGGAGCTGAAATCACTGAGGGGCTGGGGTAGGGAGAGGGTTTGGGCTTGGGACAGTAACACTTGGGCAGTAAGGACAGCAATCCCTGTGAGATAGGGCCTCTGGTACCGTCGCTGAAGTGGCTGTGTGTCTGCTCTAGGGATTGATGGGCGGGAACATGGAGTGGGGGGGAAGAGCTGAAATGAGTCTAGGGCAGGGATCTGGACTTTGGAGTTGGGATGGGGTTTGTGGAGTTGGAGGAGCACCTGGGGGACTGGGATTGGGAGTGTGAGGCTGGAGCTGGAAAGTCACAGAGCTGGAGGCAAGATGAAGATCCTGCAGCGAGAACCTGGAGCAGCTTCCCGTGGCGGCGATGGCAAGATTTGGAGCTACTGCTGAGAGAGCAGAGCTGGCAGTGCAATAAAGCTTGTGGGTCTCGAGCTGAAATCACTGAGGGGCTGGGGTAGGGAGAGGGTTTGGGCTTGGGACAGTAACACTTGGGCAGTAAGGACAGCAATCCCTGTGAGATAGGGCTGTGGCACCGTCGTTGAAATCCCTGTGTGGCAGTGGAGTTTGGATTATAATTGGGAATGTGGACTGAGAGGTTGAAGGTGAAATGAGCATAGTGGTAGGATTGCATCTGTGGAGCTGGGAGGGTGTCTGGAGCTCAGATAGGGCCTGTGGCACCGTTGCTGAAATCCCTGAGTGGCTGTGGGAAAGGGATTAAAGGGCGGGAATGTGGATTGGGTGGGTGGAGCTGAAATCACTGAGGGGCTGGGGTAGGGAGAGGGTTTGGGCTTGGGACAGTAACACTTGGGCAGTAAGGACAGCAATCCCTGTGAGATAGGGCTGTGGCACCGTCGTTGAAATCCCTGTGTGGCAGTGGAGTTTGGATTATAATTGGGAATGTGGACTGAGAGGTTGAAGCTGAAATCAGCATAGTGGTAGGATTGCATCTGTGGAGCTGGGAGGGTGTCTGGAGCTCAGATAGGGCCTGTGGCACCGTTGCTGAAATCCCTGAGTGGCTGTGGGAAAGGGATTAAAGGGCGGGAATGTGGATTGGGTGGGTAGAGCTGAAATCACTGAGGGGCTGGGGTAGGGAGAGGGTTTGGGCTTGGGACAGTAACACTTGGGCAGTAAGGACAGCAATCCCTGTGAGATAGGGCCTCTGGTACCGTCGCTGAAGTGGCTGTGTGTCTGCTCTAGGGATTGATGGGCGGGAACATGGAGTGGGGGGGAAGAGCTGAAATGAGTCTAGGGCAGGGATCTGGACTTTGGAGTTGGGACGGGGTTTGTGGGGTTGGAGGAGCACCTGGGGGACTGGGATTGGGAGTGTGAGGCTGGAGCTGGAAAGTCACAGAGCTGGAGGCAAGATGAAGATCCTGCAGCGAGAACCTGGAGCAGCTTCCCGTGGCGGCGATGGCAAGATTTGGAGCTACTGCTGAGAGAGCAGAGCTGGCAGTGCAATAAAGCTTGTGGGTCTCGAGCTGAAATCACTGAGGGGCTGGGGTAGGGAGAGGGTTTGGGCTTGGGACAGTAACGCTTGGGCAGTAAGGACAGCAATCCCTGTGAGATAGGGCTGTGGCACCGTCGTTGAAATCCCTGTGTGGCAGTGGAGTTTGGATTATAATTGGGAATGTGGACTGAGAGGTTGAAGGTGAAATGAGCATAGTGGTAGGATTGCATCTGTGGAGCTGGGAGGGTGTCTGGAGCTCAGATAGGGCCTGTGGCACCGTTGCTGAAATCCCTGAGTGGCTGTGGGAAAGGGATTAAAGGGCGGGAATGTGGATTGGGTGGGTGGAGCTGAAATCACTGAGGGGCTGGGGTAGGGAGAGGGTTTGGGCTTGGGACAGTAACACTTGGGCAGTAAGGACAGCAATCCCTGTGAGATAGGGCTGTGGCACCGTCGTTGAAATCCCTGTGTGGCAGTGGAGTTTGGATTATAATTGGGAATGTGGACTGAGAGGTTGAAGGTGAAATGAGCATAGTGGTAGGATTGCATCTGTGGAGCTGGGAGGGTGTCTGGAGCTCAGATAGGGCCTGTGGCACCGTTGCTGAAATCCCTGAGTGGCTGTGGGAAAGGGATTAAAGGGCGGGAATGTGGATTGGGTGGGTAGAGCTGAAATCACTGAGGGGCTGGGGTAGGGAGAGGGTTTGGGCTTGGGACAGTAACACTTGGGCAGTAAGGACAGCAATCCCTGTGAGATAGGGCCTCTGGTACCGTCGCTGAAGTGGCTGTGTGTCTGCTCTAGGGATTGATGGGCGGGAACATGGAGTGGGGGGGAAGAGCTGAAATGAGTCTAGGGCAGGGATCTGGACTTTGGAGTTGGGATGGGGTTTGTGGGGTTGGAGGAGCACCTGGGGGACTGGGATTGGGAGTGTGAGGCTGGAGCTGGAAAGTCACAGAGCTGGAGGCAAGATGAAGATCCTGCAGCGAGAACCTGGAGCAGCTTCCCGTGGCGGCGATGGCAAGATTTGGAGCTACTGCTGAGAGAGCAGAGCTGGCAGTGCAATAAAGCTTGTGGGTCTCGAGCTGAAATCACTGAGGGGCTGGGGTAGGGAGAGGGTTTGGGCTTGGGACAGTAACGCTTGGGCAGTAAGGACAGCAATCCCTGTGAGATAGGGCTGTGGCACCGTCGTTGAAATCCCTGTGTGGCAGTGGAGTTTGGATTATAATTGGGAATGTGGACTGAGAGGTTGAAGGTGAAATGAGCATAGTGGTAGGATTGCATCTGTGGAGCTGGGAGGGTGTCTGGAGCTCAGATAGGGCCTGTGGCACCGTTGCTGAAATCCCTGAGTGGCTGTGGGAAAGGGATTAAAGGGCGGGAATGTGGATTGGGTGGGTGGAGCTGAAATCACTGAGGGGCTGGGGTAGGGAGAGGGTTTGGGCTTGGGACAGTAACACTTGGGCAGTAAGGACAGCAATCCCTGTGAGATAGGGCCTCTGGTACCGTCGCTGAAGTGGCTGTGTGTCTGCTCTAGGGATTGATGGGCGGGAACATGGAGTGGGGGGGAAGAGCTGAAATGAGTCTAGGGCAGGGATCTGGACTTTGGAGTTGGGATGGGGTTTGTGGGGTTGGAGGAGCACCTGGGGGACTGGGATTGGGAGTGTGAGGCTGGAGCTGGAAAGTCACAGAGCTGGAGGCAAGATGAAGATCCTGCAGCGAGAACCTGGAGCAGCTTCCCGTGGCGGCGATGGCAAGATTTGGAGCTACTGCTGAGAGAGCAGAGCTGGCAGTGCAATAAAGCTTGTGGGTCTCGAGCTGAAATCACTGAGGGGCTGGGGTAGGGAGAGGGTTTGGGCTTGGGACAGTAACGCTTGGGCAGTAAGGACAGCAATCCCTGTGAGATAGGGCTGTGGCACCGTCGTTGAAATCCCTGTGTGGCAGTGGAGTTTGGATTATAATTGGGAATGTGGACTGAGAGGTTGAAGGTGAAATGAGCATAGTGGTAGGATTGCATCTGTGGAGCTGGGAGGGTGTCTGGAGCTCAGATAGGGCCTGTGGCACCGTTGCTGAAATCCCTGAGTGGCTGTGGGAAAGGGATTAAAGGGCGGGAATGTGGATTGGGTGGGTGGAGCTGAAATCACTGAGGGGCTGGGGTAGGGAGAGGGTTTGGGCTTGGGACAGTAACACTTGGGCAGTAAGGACAGCAATCCCTGTGAGATAGGGCCTCTGGTACCGTCGCTGAAGTGGCTGTGTGTCTGCTCTAGGGATTGATGGGCGGGAACATGGAGTGGGGGGGAAGAGCTGAAATGAGTCTAGGGCAGGGATCTGGACTTTGGAGTTGGGATGGGGTTTGTGGGGTTGGAGGAGCACCTGGGGGACTGGGATTGGGAGTGTGAGGCTGGAGCTGGAAAGTCACAGAGCTGGAGGCAAGATGAAGATCCTGCAGCGAGAACCTGGAGCAGCTTCCCGTGGCGGCGATGGCAAGATTTGGAGCTACTGCTGAGAGAGCAGAGCTGGCAGTGCAATAAAGCTTGTGGGTCTCGAGCTGAAATCACTGAGGGGCTGGGGTAGGGAGAGGGTTTGGGCTTGGGACAGTAACGCTTGGGCAGTAAGGACAGCAATCCCTGTGAGATAGGGCTGTGGCACCGTCGTTGAAATCCCTGTGTGGCAGTGGAGTTTGGATTATAATTGGGAATGTGGACTGAGAGGTTGAAGGTGAAATGAGCATAGTGGTAGGATTGCATCTGTGGAGCTGGGAGGGTGTCTGGAGCTCAGATAGGGCCTGTGGCACCGTTGCGGAAATCCCTGAGTGGCTGTGGGAAAGGGATTAAAGGGCGGGAATGTGGATTGGGTGGGTGGAGCTGAAATCACTGAGGGGCTGGGGTAGGGAGAGGGATTGGGCTTGGGACAGTAACACTTGGGCAGTAAGGACAGCAATCCCTGTGAGATAGGGCCTCTGGTACCGTCGCTGAAGTGGCTGTGTGTCTGCTCTAGGGATTGATGGGCGGGAACATGGAGTGGGGGGGAAGAGCTGAAATGAGTCTAGGGCAGGGATCTGGACTTTGGAGTTGGGATGGGGTTTGTGGGGTTGGAGGAGCACCTGGGGGACTGGGATTGGGAGTGTGAGGCTGGAGCTGGAAAGTCACAGAGCTGGAGGCAAGATGAAGATCCTGCAGCGAGAACCTGGAGCAGCTTCCCGTGGCGGCGATGGCAAGATTTGGAGCTACTGCTGAGAGAGCAGAGCTGGCAGTGCAATAAAGCTTGTGGGTCTCGAGCTGAAATCACTGAGGGGCTGGGGTAGGGAGAGGGTTTGGGCTTGGGACAGTAACGCTTGGGCAGTAAGGACAGCAATCCCTGTGAGATAGGGCTGTGGCACCGTCGTTGAAATCCCTGTGTGGCAGTGGAGTTTGGATTATAATTGGGAATGTGGACTGAGAGGTTGAAGGTGAAATGAGCATAGTGGTAGGATTGCATCTGTGGAGCTGGGAGGGTGTCTGGAGCTCAGATAGGGCCTGTGGCACCGTTGCGGAAATCCCTGAGTGGCTGTGGGAAAGGGATTAAAGGGCGGGAATGTGGATTGGGTGGGTGGAGCTGAAATCACTGAGGGGCTGGGGTAGGGAGAGGGATTGGGCTTGGGACAGTAACACTTGGGCAGTAAGGACAGCAATCCCTGTGAGATAGGGCCTCTGGTACCGTCGCTGAAGTGGCTGTGTGTCTGCTATAGGGATTGATGGGCGGGAACATGGAGTGGGGGGGAAGAGCTGAAATGAGTCTAGGGCAGGGATCTGGACTTTGGAGTTGGGATGGGGCTTGTGGGGTTGGAGGAGCACCTGGGGGACTGGGATTGGGAGTGTGAGGCTGGAGCTGGAAAGTCACAGAGCTGGAGCCAAGATGAAGATCCTGCAGCGAGAACCTGGAGCAGCTTCCCGTGGCGGCGATGGCAAGATTTGGAGCTACTGCTGAGAGAGCAGAGCTGGCAGTGCAATAAAGCTTGTGGGTCTCGAGCTGAAATCACTGAGGGGCTGGGATAGAGCTGGGGGTTAGGATATGGACTGGATACTTTGGTCAGGGACTGTTGGTTTTGAGTAGAAATTACTGTGGGATTTTGATTGTATTTTTGTGCACTCTGGGAAGTCTAGTAATTCTATTGCAAGCCATGGGAGGGAACTGGGAGTACTGGGTGGAGTCAGCTGTTCTATGGAGAAGGCCCAGGTGTTAACAATGAGCGGGAGGAGGGGCCAGGGCTTGGGCTGAGGCCCCTCGGCTGTTGTTCGGGCTCAGGAGCTGTAGCAGGACTTCTTAGACTGTGACTCAGGTGAGTCTGTTTCAATTTCACCTTTCCAGTCCCTTCCCACTGTCCCCAGTCCCTCCCCACTGTCCCCAGTCCCTCCTGAGTCCCTCTCAGTTTCTCCCCAGTGCCCCAAACCCCATCCCAGTGCAGCCAGTCCCCTCCCTGTTCCTTCCCCAGTGCCTCCACTCCTTCCCAATTGCTCCCCCTGCACCCCAGTCCCATCCCAGTCCATCCCTAGTACCCTCAGTCCAACCAAGCTCCCTGCACAGTTCCCTCCAGAACCTCCCCAGTGCTCCCAGTCCTTCCAAAGTTGCCTCAAACCCACTGCAGTCCCTCCCCAGTGCCCTCAATCCCATCCCAGTTCCCTCCCCAGTGATCCCACTTGCTCCCAAGTGTCCCCAGTGCAGCCCAGTCCCAACCCAGTGCCCCTGGTACCTCCCCAGTGCCCTCAGTGCCATCCTAGTTCTCTCAGTCCCATCCAAGTGCCTCCAGTCCTTCCCCACTGCATCCCAGTGCTCCTAGTCCCTCCCAAGTGCATTCAAGTGCCGTCATCAGTGCCCCCAGTCCCTCCCCAGTCCCATCCCAGTCCATCATAAATGATTCCTAGTCCTCCCCCAGTGCTTCCAATCGAATCCCAGTCCCTCCCCAGTCCTTTCCCAGTACATCTGCACCCCATCCCAGTGCTCCCGGTCCCTCCCCAGAGATTCTCAGGCCCGGCCCAGGCACGCTCCCCAGTCCCCTCCCCAGTCCTCTCACAGTCCCCTTGCAGTCCCTTCCCAGTCCTATCCCAGTCCCTGCACTCCCTTTCCCAGTGCTCCCAGTCCCATCCCACTTCCCTCCCCAGTGACCTCAGTCCCATCCCTGTGCCCACCCAGCACATCTCAGTCCCGTCCCGGTGCCTGTAGTCCCACTGTCCCCAATCCCTCCCCAATGACCCCTGTCCCCTCCCAGTTCCCCCAGTCCCTCCCCTGAGAATCCCAGTTGCAGTCCAGTGCCCCCAGTGCCAGCCCACTTCTCCCCAGTCCATCTCCAGTGCCCTCAGTCCCATCCCAGTCCCTCCCTACTACCCCCAGTCCCTCTCCAGTGCCCCTAGTCTCAGCCCAGTGCCCCTAGTCGCACCCACTGCAATCCAACTCCCTTGAAGTGTCTCCAGTCCCATCCCAGTCCCTCCCCACTGCCCCCAGTCCCTCCCCAGTGCCTTGGGCTCCTTTTCCCTGTGCATCCCATTCCCATCCCAGTCGCTTCCCAGTCCCTCCCTGCTCCCTCCCCCGTTCCCCCAGTCCTAGCCCAGTGCCACCAGTGCTCCCAGTCCCACCCCAGTGCCCCCCCCTCTCATCCCAGTCCCTTCCCACTTCTCTCAGTGCGAGCCAGCGCACCCATTCCTTCCCAAGTGTCCTCCTGCAGTGCAACCCGGTCCTTCCCCAGTTCGCCCAGTCCCTTCCCACTGCCCCCAGTCCCATCCCAAGTCCCTCCCTGGTGATCCCAGTCCCATCCCAGTGGTGCCCCAGTGTGTCCTAGTGCCTCCCCAGTGCCTCTCAGTCCTATCCCAGTGCCTCCAGTCCCTCCCCAGAGAATCCCAGGCCCAGCTCAGTTCCCCCAAGTGTCCCCAGGGCCTCTCCAGTGCCCTCAGTCCCGGCCCAGTCCCTCCCCAGCGCATCTCACTCCTATCCCAGTGCCGCCAGTCCCACGGTCCCCAGTCCCTCCCCAATGACCCCCAGTCCCATCCCAGTGCTCCCAGTCCCTCCCCCCTGGCGAAAATCTCAGTCCCACCCCAGTGTCCCCACTCCCAGACCAAATCCCCCCAGTCCCTCTCCAGTGTCCCCAGTCCCATCCCCATCCCTCCCCGCTGTCCCCAGTCCCTCCCAGTGCATCCCAGTCCTTTTCCCCGATGCATCCCCCTCCCTCCCTAGAACATCCAAGTCCCAGCCCAGGTCCTTCCCCAGTGCCCCTGACCCATCCCCATCCCTCCCGTGACCTCAGTCCCTCCCCAGGGCATCCCGCTTCTTTTCCCCTGTGCATCCCAGGTCCATCCCAGGCCCACTCCCCAGTCCTGTCACAGTCCCCTTGCAGTCCCTCCCCAGTCCGATGACAGTCCCTGCAGTGGCTTTCCCGTTGCTCCCAGTCCCTCCCCAGTGCATTCCGCTCCTTTCTCCCAGTACCATCCCAGTACCATCCCAGTTCCCTTCCCAGCCCCTCGCAGTCCCTCCCTGCTCCCTCCCCACTTCCCCCAGTCCTAGCCCAGTGCCACCTGTGCTCCCAGTCCCACCCCAGTGCCCCCACTCTCATCCCAGTCTCTCCCCACTTCCCCCACTGCAACCCACCACCTCCTTTCCCTCCCAAGTGTCCTCCTGCAGTGCCACCCAGACCTTCCCCAGTTTGCCTAGTCCCATCCCAGTCCCTCCTAAGTGATTCCCAGTCCCTCCCCAGTCCCTTCCCAGTACAACTGCATCCCATCCCAGTCACACCAGTCCCATCCCAGTGCTCCCGGTCCCTCCCCAGAGATTCTCAGGCCCGGCCCAGGCACGCTCTCCAGTCCCCTCCCCAGTCCTCTCACAGTCCCCTTGCAGTCCCTTCCCAGTCCTATCCCAGTCCCTGCACTCCCTTTCCCAGTGCCACCAGTCCCACCCCAGTTCCCTCCCCAGTGACCTCAGTCCCATCCCAGTCCCTCCCCACTGCCCGCAGTCCCTCCCCAGTGCCTTGGGCTCCTTTTCCCTGTGCATCCCATTCCCATCCCAGTCGCTTCCCAGTCCCTCCCTGCTCCCTCCCCCGTTCCCCCAGTCCTAGCCCAGTGCCACCAGTGCTCCCAGTCCCACCCCAGTGCCCCCCCCTCTCATCCCAGTCCCTTCCCACTTCTCTCAGTGCGAGCCAGCGCACCCATTCCTTCCCAAGTGTCCTCCTGCAGTGCAACCCGGTCCTTCCCCAGTTCGCCCAGTCCCATCCCAGTCCCTTCCCACTGCCCCCAGTCCCATCCCAAGTCCCTCCCCGGTGATCCCAGTCCCATCCCAGTGGTGCCCCAGTGTGTCCTAGTGCCTCCCCAGTGCCTCTCAGTCTTATCCCTGTGCCTCCAGTCCCTCCCCAGAGAATCCCAGGCCCAGCTCAGTTCCCCCAAGTGCCCCCAGTCCCTCTCCAGTGTCCCCAGTCCCATCCCCATCCCTCCCCGCTGCCCCCAGTCTCTCCCAGTGCATCCCAGTCCTTTTCCCCGATGCATCCCCCTCCCTCCCTAGAACATCCAAGTCCCAGCCCAGGTCCTTCCCCAGTGCCCGTGACCCATCCCCATCCCTCCCGTGACCTCAGTCCCTCCCCAGGGCATCCCGCTTCTTTTCCCCTGTGCATCCCAGGTCCATCCCAGGCCCGCTCCCCAGTCCTGTCACAGTCCCCTTGCAGTCCCTCCCCAGTCCGATGACAGTCCCTGCAGTGGCTTTCCCGTTGCTCCCAGTTCCCTTCCCAGTGCATTCCGCTCCTTTCTCCCAGTACCATCCCAGTTCCCTTCCCAGCCCCCTCGCAGTCCCTCCCTGCTCCCTCCCCACTTCCCCCAGTCCTAGCCCAGTGCCACCTGTGCTCCCAGTCCCACCCCAGTGCCCCCACTCTCATCCCAGTCTCTCCCCACTTCCCCCACTGCAACCCACCACCTCCTTTCCCTCCCAAGTGTCCTCCTGCAGTGCCACCCAGACCTTCCACAGTTTGCCTAGCCCCATCCCAGTCCCTCCTAAGTGATTCCCAGTCCCTCCCCAGTCCCTTCCCAGTACAACTGCATCCCATCCCAGTCACACCAGTCCCATCCCAGTGCTCCCGGTCCCTCCCCAGAGATTCTCAGGCCCGGCCCAGGCACGCTCTCCAGTCCCCTCCCCAGTCCTCTCACAGTCCCCTTGCAGTCCCTTCCCAGTCCTATCCCAGTCCCTGCACTCCCTTTCCCAGTGCTCCCAGTCCCATCCCACTTCCCTCCCCAGTGACCTCAGTCCCATCCCTGTGCCCACCCAGCGCATCTCAGTCCCATCCCAGTGCCTGTAGTCCCACTGTCCCCAATCCCTCCCCAATGACCCCTGTCCCCTCCCAGTTCCCCCAGTCCCTCCCCCGAGAATCCCAGTTGCAGTCCAGTGCCCCAGTGCCAGCCCACTTCTCCCCAAGTCCATCTCCAGTGCCCTCAGTCCCATCCCAGTCCCTCCCTACTACCCCCAGTCCCTCCCAGTGCATGCCAGTCCTTTTCCCTGACGCAAGAGGCACAGGGGGCATGAAATCCCTCAGCTGCACTGAGGTTCTACAATTCAGTTGTTCTAAATTAGCTAATTTTCTTGGTGAGCAATTTGAGTTGTTAGACAGCACAGACTGCAGAAGCATTTTTTGTTGAACTGATTGGGTTTTACTTTATTTTAAAGCTCTCCTAAAAACTCTACACCGGCGTGTGTTTGCTGCACCTGCACTGGGGGCTGCAGGGAGAAGCAGCTGGGGGGGGGTTTGCTCTCTGCCCCTTTCCCACCTTCCCCTCGGTTCCCTGGGACTCCAGGGAATCCCAGCTCCCCTTGGCTTCTCCGGGGGCCTCGTGGCAGGCTTTCTAAGTGTGACCCTGAGATTTTCTCGTCTTGGAACTGATTGCTGTTTCAGGGCATGGCTCACCGGGCAGTCTGTCTTTTAACACTTCCTGGGGCAGGAGAATTGCAGCAGAAGAATTGCCACCAGAGGAAATACCTCAGAGGGGCTTCCCTCCGGATAAGCCCTGAATATGGCCAAGAGGTTTCAGCCGGGAGAAAGGAGCTGTGGAAGAAAACCAGCCTAAAAATAGCCAGTGGGGATCAGCAGGTTTTCCAGCCAAGAAAAACAAGGAGAGAGATGAGGGAATCTGGTTCCAATTCCTAAGGATTTGGTGGGTGTAGGAATGATTTCTGTGTGTTTTCCAGTCCCTTTTGATTCCTGAGATGATTTTAAAATGATGGCTTTAGCAATCAACTAAATTGGAGATGTTGTTTTTGAGAGGAAATGATGCCAAATAAATGCAGAGTTTTGGGTCAGTTTTTGGGATGATTTGGGTCAGTTTTTGGGGGCAGTTTTGGGTCATTTTTTGGGGTGATTTGGGTCAGCTTTTGGGATGATTTGGGTCAGTTTTTGGGGTCAGTTTTGGGTCAGTTTTTGGGGTGATTTGGGTGGGGTTTGGGTCAATTTTTGGGGAGCACTGGGTGTTACTGGGGTGCACTGGGAGAGGAGAATAAAAAATAAACGAAATAAAAAAGGAAACATAAAATACAAAAGAAAAATAAAAAAAAATTAAAAGCAAATAATCTAAAAAGGAAATGAAATGAAAATGAAATAAAAGAGGAAAAAAAAAAAAAAAGAAACCCCTTCTTGGGCACCCCGTTTCCTCTCCTCCCCCCCCCGAACCGTAAATTTAGGGTCATTTTAGGGTCAGTTTTTGGGGAGATTTGTGTCAGTTTTCGGTTATTTTTTGGGGAGATTTGGGTCAGTTTCTGGTCATTTTTGGGGGAGATTTTGGTGAGTTCTGGGTCATTTTTTGGGGAGATTTGAGTCAGTTTTGGACCATTTTCTGGGGAGATTTGGGTGAGTTTGGGGTCATTTTTTGGGGATATTTGGGTCAGTTTCTGGTCATTTTTTGTTGAGGTTTGTGTCAGTTTCTGGTCAGTTTTTGAGGTGATTTTGGTCAGTTTTGGGTCATTTTTTAGGGAGATCTGTGTGAGTTTCTGGTCATTTTTTGGGGTGATTTGGGAGAGTTTCTGGTCATTTTTTGGGGTGATTTGGGTCAGTTTGGGGTCATTTTTTGAGGTAATTTGGGTCAGTTTCAGGTCATTTTTTGGGAAGATTTGGTTGAGTTTTGGGTCATTTTTTGAGGAGACTTGAGTCAGTTTTTGGGGCATTTTTCGGGGTGTTTTGGGTCAGTTTCTGGTCATTTTCTGGTCATTTTTTGGGGAGATTTGGGTCAATTTCTGGTCATTTTTTGGGGTGATTTGGGTGAGTTTCTGGTCATTTTTTGGGGTCAGTTTTGGGTCAGTTTCTGGTCAGCTTTTGGGATGATTTGGGTCAGTTTTTGGGGTCAGTTTTGGGTCAGTTTTTGGGGTGATTTGGGTGGGGTTTGGGTCAATTTTTGGGGAGCACTGGGTGTTACTGGGGTGCACTGGGAGAGGAGAATAAAAAATAAACGAAATAAAAAAGGAAACATAAAATACAAAAGAAAAATTAAAAAAAATTAAAAGCAAATAATCTAAAAAGGAAATGAAATGAAAATGAAATAAAAGAGGAAAAAAAAAAAAAAGAAACCCCTTCTTGGGCACCCCGTTTCCTCTCCTCCCCCCCCCGAACCGTAAATTTAGGGTCATTTTAGGGTCAGTTTTTGGGGAGATTTGTGTCAGTTTTCGGTTGTTTTTGGGGAGATTTGTGTCAGTTTTCGGTTATTTTTTGGGGAGATTTGGGTCAGTTTCTGGTCATTTTTTGGGGAGATTTTGGTGAGTTCTGGGTCATTTTTTGGGGAGATTTTGGTGAGTTCTGGGTCATTTTTTGGGGAGATTTTGGTGAGTTCTGGGTCATTTTTTGGGGAGATTTGAGTCAGTTTTGGACCATTTTCTGGGGAGATTTGGGTGAGTTTGGGGTCATTTTTTGGGGAGATTTGGGTCAGTTTCTGGTCATTTTTTGTTGAGGTTTGTGTCAGTTTCTGGTCAGTTTTTGAGGTGATTTTGGTCAGTTTTGGGTCATTTTTTAGGGAGATCTGTGTGAGTTTCTGGTCATTTTTTGGGGTGATTTGGGAGAGTTTCTGGTCATTTTTTGGGGTGATTTGGGTCAGTTTGGGGTCATTTTTTGAGGTAATTTGGGTCAGTTTCAGGTCATTTTTTGGGAAGATTTGGTTGAGTTTTGGGTCATTTTTTGAGGAGACTTGAGTCAGTTTTTGGGGCATTTTTCGGGGTGTTTTGGGTCAGTTTCTGGTCATTTTCTGGTCATTTTTTGGGGAGATTTGGGTCAATTTCTGGTCATTTTTTGGGGTGATTTGGGTGAGTTTCTGGTCATTTTTTGGGGTCAGTTTTGGGTCAGTTTCTGGTCAGCTTTTGGGATGATTTGGGTCAGTTTTTGGGGTCAGTTTTGGGTCAGTTTTTGGGGTGATTTGGGTGGGGTTTGGGTCAATTTTTGGGGAGCACTGGGTGTTACTGGGGTGCACTGGGAGAGGAGAATAAAAAATAAACGAAATAAAAAAGGAAACATAAAATACAAAAGAAAAATAAAAAAAAATTAAAAGCAAATAATCTAAAAAGGAAATGAAATGAAAATGAAATAAAAGAGGAAAAAAAAAAAAAAAGAAACCCCTTCTTGGGCACCCCGTTTCCTCTCCTCCCCCCCCCGAACCGTAAATTTAGGGTCATTTTAGGGTCAGTTTTTGGGGAGATTTGTGTCAGTTTTCGGTTGTTTTTGGGGAGATTTGGGTCAGTTTTCGGTTATTTTTTGGGGAGATTTTGGTGAGTTCTGGGTCATTTTTTGGGGAGATTTTGGTGAGTTCTGGGTCATTTTTTGGGGAGATTTGAGTCAGTTTTGGACCATTTTCTGGGGAGATTTTAGTCTGTTTTGGGGTCATTTTTTGGGGAGATTTGAGTCAGTTTTGGACCATTTTCTGGGGAGATTTGGGTGAGTTTGGGGTCATTTTTTGGGGATATTTGGGTCAGTTTCTGGTCATTTTTTGTTGAGGTTTGTGTCAGTTTCTGGTCAGTTTTTGAGGTGATTTTGGTCAGTTTTGGGTCATTTTTTAGGGAGATCTGTGTGAGTTTCTGGTCATTTTTTGGGGTGATTTGGGAGAGTTTCTGGTCATTTTTTGGGGTGATTTGGGTCAGTTTGGGGTCATTTTTTGAGGTAATTTGGGTCAGTTTCAGGTCATTTTTTGGGAAGATTTGGTTGAGTTTTGGGTCATTTTTTGAGGAGACTTGAGTCAGTTTTTGGGGCATTTTTCGGGGTGTTTTGGGTCAGTTTCTGGTCATTTTCTGGTCATTTTTTGGGGAGATTTGGGTCAATTTCTGGTCATTTTTTGGGGTGATTTGGGTGAGTTTCTGGTCATTTTTTGGGGTCAGTTTTGGGTCAGTTTCTGGTCAGCTTTTGGGATGATTTGGGTCAGTTTTTGGGGTCAGTTTTGGGTCAGTTTTTGGGGTGATTTGGGTGGGGTTTGGGTCAATTTTTGGGGAGCACTGGGTGTTACTGGGGTGCACTGGGAGAGGAGAATAAAAAATAAACGAAATAAAAAAGGAAACATAAAATACAAAAGAAAAATAAAAAAAAATTAAAAGCAAATAATCTAAAAAGGAAATGAAATGAAAATGAAATAAAAGAGGAAAAAAAAAAAAAAAAGAAACCCCTTCTTGGGCACCCCGTTTCCTCTCCTCCCCCCCCCGAACCGTAAATTTAGGGTCATTTTAGGGTCAGTTTTTGGGGAGATTTGGGTCAGTTTCTGGTCATTTTTTGGGGAGATTTTGGTGAGTTTCTGGGTCATTTTTTGGGGAGATTTTGGTGAGTTCTGGGTCATTTTTTGGGGAGATTTGAGTCAGTTTTTGGGTCATTTTTTGGGGAGATTTGGGTGAGTTTTGGGGTAATTTTTTGGGGAGATTTGGGTGAGTTCTGGGGTCATTTTTTGGGGAGATTTGAGTCAGTTTTGGACCATTTTCTGGGGAGATTTGGGTGAGTTTGGGGTCATTTTTTGGGGATATTTGGGTCAGTTTCTGGTCATTTTTTGTTGAGGTTTGTGTCAGTTTCTGGTCAGTTTTTGAGGTGATTTTGGTCAGTTTTGGGTCATTTTTTAGGGAGATCTGTGTGAGTTTCTGGTCATTTTTTGGGGTGATTTGGGAGAGTTTCTGGTCATTTTTTGGGGTGATTTGGGTCAGTTTGGGGTCATTTTTTGAGGTAATTTGGGTCAGTTTCAGGTCATTTTTTGGGAAGATTTGGTTGAGTTTTGGGTCATTTTTTGAGGAGACTTGAGTCAGTTTTTGGGGCATTTTTCGGGGTGTTTTGGGTCAGTTTCTGGTCATTTTCTGGTCATTTTTTGGGGAGATTTGGGTCAATTTCTGGTCATTTTTTGGGGTGATTTGGGTGAGTTTCTGGTCATTTTTTGGGGTCAGTTTTGGGTCAGTTTCTGGTCAGCTTTTGGGATGATTTGGGTCAGTTTTTGGGGTCAGTTTTTGGGGCGATTTGGGTGGGTTTTGGGTCAATTTTTGGGGAGCACTGGGTGTTACTGGGGGTTGTTGGGGAGCACTGGGTGTTACTGGGGTGCACTGGGAGAGGAGAATAAAAAATAAACGAAATAAAAAAGGAAACATAAAATACAAAAGAAAAATTAAAAAAATTAAAAGCAAAAAAACTAAAAAGGAAATAAAATGAAAATGAAATAAAAGAGAAAAAAAAAGAAAAAAGAACGCCCTTCTTGGGCACCCCGTCAACTTCCCCCCCCTCGGAACCGTAAATTGCGGGGTCACCCCTAAAATGTGAGAAAGGGGCCCCAAAATGTGGGTGGGGGAACCCCAGGGAGCCGAAAAAGTAGAGGGGGAGCGGCAGTAAGAAAGCGAAGCCGGGCGGTCAGGCGGCGGGGAAGCCAAGGTGGCGGCGCCGGCGCCTGCGCAGTCGTTGGCAAGACGCCGGCGATCACGTGGTAAGTAAGGGCGGCCAGGCGCGGGAACGGCGACGCATGCGCAGTGGCTCTCGTGCCGGTGCAGCGCTCCCTACCAGAGTTAAGGGCCGGTTCCGGCGGCACGGCGGGACTTGCGGTCTCCCGTCTCTCCCGGGGTGTGTGTGGGGGGGAATAACATGAAGATTTTTAGGGGCGAAAGCACAGAAATTAGCGAGGGACGCTAATTTGGGTAAAGTCGGTCGCCGGAAGTAGAGAGCGACCGGAAGTCCTCCAGGGCCCCGGGCCGGAAGTCCGCCAAGGCCCCGGGCCGGAAGTCCGCCAAGGCCCCGGGCCGGAAGTCCGCCAAGGCCCCGGGCCGGAAGTCCGCCAAGGCCCCGGGCCGGAAGTCCGCCAAGGCCCCGGCCCGGAAGTCCTCCAAGGCCCCTCGCCGGAAGTCCGCCAAGGCCCCGGCCCGGAAGTCCTCCAAGGCCCCGGGCCGGAAGTCCTCCAAGGCCCCGGCCCGGAAGTCCTCCAAGGCCCCGGCCGGAAGTCCGCCAAGGCCCCGGGCCGGAAGTCCGCCAAGGCCCCGGGCCGGAAGTCCGCCAAGCCCATAGTAAAGATGGCGCCGCCGAGACCGGAACTCACCTGAGACCACACTAAAGATGGCGGCCCCTACCCGGAAGTTTGCCTCTGGGCCACACTCAAGATGGCGCCGCCAGGACAGCAACTTAGCCCCATGCCACACTCAAGATGGCGGCGAGAGGCCCCGTTGCCTCAGAGAGGCGTCTATCCTGTTGCCTGACCTCCGCCGCGACCCGGACCCCGCCCCGCGCCCGTAGCGCCGTCTCGCCGCGCCGCTTCCCGCTGTGGGGACAGGGCGGGGCGCTCGGCGGCGCCGGGCGCGGGCGGCAGGTTCGTGGGCGGCGGCAGGCACCGGCGCGGGCAGCTCCCTCTCGGGGGCAGCCCCTCCTCGCGGCGGAGGACCCCAGCCGCTCCGCGGCGCCGCCCCGTTCCGCTCCCGCTCCCGCTCCCGCTCCCGACCCCGACCCCGACCCCGCCCCACTCGGTCCCGCCGTGCCCTGGAGATGCTCTCGGGGCTGCGTCGCCGCCTTCCCCCCCCGGAAGCGACCCACGGCGGCACATCCGACGGAGATCGTCCTCGGGGTAAGCTGGGCGCGGCGGGGGGGGGGGCGGCCGCTCTTCTACCTCTCCCGCGGCCATGGGCGACTGCAGGCAGGGGAAGCGACAGGCAAGCTTCTCGCCTCTGCGGAGAAACTTGCACCTGCGTGCCGCCGGGTTCGGATGTGCCCTGGCATTGCGCACACACACACACACACACACACACACACACCCCCACACCCCCCGCGGTGCGGGGTCTGCGCTGCCAGGCGGCGACCGCGAGGCAGGGCCCGGCGCTCGGGGGCGGGCTGGGAAGCGGCGCCCGCGCAGAGCGAGGCGTTGGCCGGGCCGGGCCTGAAGCGCTCGGGGCCGCCGGGCAGGGCAGTGGCCGGCTGCTGGGTGCCCCGCAGAGAGAAGAGCCCGGCCCTGGGAAGGCAGCAGCCTGGGCTCGAGCTGCTCTGGACCGCTGTGGGGATGGGTTTGAAGTTTTGGGATCGCTTCTTTCTGTCCCTACCTTCCCACTGAAAACAATAACTTCAGAAGTCCTCGTCTGGACTGGTCCAGAGAAATTGTGGAGTCTCCATCCCCGGAGATGCTTAAAACGCTTTTGCTCAGGCAAAGTCGTGAGCAACCCGTTCTACCTAATCCCGCTTTTTGAGCAGCAGAGATTGGACTAGATGATCTCCAGAGGTATTGTCCAACCCCCACCGTTCTGTCCTTCTGTAAAGGAGCTTTGCACTGCCCTTTGCAACTGTAATCTGTTGATGACCTGTGTGCAGCTTGTTACACTGCAGCTTGTCACACTGAATGGCAGCCTGAATAATTTAATATTGAACTGTGATTAATCACAAGATGAAAGCTAAGATTGGCTGGTAGGAGGCAGTGTTCTTTGCTGCAGCATTTCCCACCTGAGGTAATTTTCCTTGTTCTGAAAGTGTCAAGTACAGTTGGGCAATGTACTACGTAGGAAGAAGGGAAAGAATCTCAAAAACAAATAAATGAACAAAAAAAACCCCTTTATATTTGCTTGTGCAAGAAGAAGATTGTTCTTCCACTCAACCAGGTTTTGAGAGGACAAATTAATTGTTTCTCTGACAACACTATACATTGGAGGCTGTTAATGATCCCGTAGTCTGTGCTAAAGGTTTCAGCTGATTGTGTTTGTCATCAGCTTTTACTAAAGAAAAAGCAAGCCTTCTTGGCTGTGTGGATATTCCAGGAACGAAACGATTCCATTCATGTAGATAATGATAACAGAGCCAAACCAAAAATATTGTAAGTGTCCTATGTGGAACAATATACAGAATTTCAAAAGGGATTGTAGTGGTCCCATATACAGAACTAACATACTTCCTGTTCCTTATTTGCTGATCAGGTCATATTTATCTGCCTGTCAGGACTGTTGGAGCGCTGGATGGAGAGCAGGTCATATGAAGAGGATTACGGAGTAAAAGGCAGCTTGTACTGAAGTGCAGGGAAAGTATAAATATTTATATATATTGGCACAGTGCCTAGCCTTAATGCTTAAAATCCTTTGGAGAGCTGTCTGCATATTTACTGTATTAATGATCAAATGCAAGGCTGTGTTGGGAAAGGTCTTCCATTTGGAAGTCAGTAGTTGAGACTGTCTTGCCTATGAAAAAGAGGGAGAATTTTCATTAGAGGATGTAGGATTCTGGCTGGTAATAGTCTTAGTTCGAGGTATTTTTAGAGAATTGATTTAACGCAAGCAGAACAAATGGCCAGAAGTGTAATGAGAGACAAGTTGAAATTAGAAAGTAGATGTGCATTTTGAATGTATTATCATAGCAACTGATTAAATTCTCCCTCTCTTGCTGTTCTGGGGACCTTTTAAATGTGCTTTGGCTAAATAAAAAGTATTAGACTGTTTCAGAGCCAAAAGGTCGGTTCTTGTTGTCTCTTTTGCACTTTAATTCTAGTACGCTGATACTTGCTAACCGCTTATAACCCTAGATGCAGAATGAGAACTTGGGTTATTAACAGTAAACAAGTCAACAGCAGAAAGACTTGACCTTTCTTTTGAATTGCCCTACAGTGTTAAAAAATACCAAACAAACCTCCTTCCCCAAAGAAACACCCCCCAAAATACCCCAACAACTCACCAAACAGAAAATCACCGGCAACCAAAAAGCAGAAGTAACAAACACGAACAGCAAGCGGAGGAAGAGTTTGAAAGCGGGATGGACAGAAGCAGAAGTGTTACTGCCCACTCTTAGGCCACTGTGCTGATTCAATGGGTGTTGTTAGGTTTAGATTAGTAGTTCCTTGTTGTTGGGTTTTTCGGTGGTGTTGATTTTTTTGTTGTCGATGTGGGGGATTGTTCGTTTGTTTGGTTTTCATTTGTTGTTTTTTTTTTCTGTATTAAAAATCTGGCTCAGTTACTCTCTAGTTCTGGTGTGTTTTCTTTTCCAGGTGGTTGGTGTTTCTGCAGTGTTTGGCACAGGACCGGGTGAGTTTTTTACCCAGCTTTCTAAAGCTGTAGATGAATAGGAGAGGGAAGGGGATGACTTCTGGTCCGCGACCCAGTGACCACTTCCTGAAGGTCCTGATTCATGAGTCTGCTCCTTTGATTTGAAGGAGTGTACAGTTGCCATAGCCAAGGTAGCCTAGGGTGTCCAGTATCAGCATAAAAAGCAGCAGTAAAAAGGAACTATTCAGAGATGAATTTTTGTGCTGTTCCGTGAAAAAGTAAAAGCTATCTGTGCCAGCAAGTCTGTGAAGTAATTTTTTTCTTGTAATTCCATACCAAGTTTTGAATTGTTGCTGTTTTAATGAAGTATGTTCATTGATTTTGCATCCGTTGGTTTCAGAATCCAAATCTGGGGAGAAAAGTACTGTTAGTCTTTCTGAAATGTCTCTCAAACATGAAAGCCTAGAGAAAACTTTTTTTTTTGAGTAAAAAGAAGCCTCCAGGATGATCCTTATGCAATACAGATCATGTGTTTTTCAGACTGAACGCACTCCCTTTATTCACCTTTTCAGAGAGTATCGTCCACAATACGAGCGCCCGAGAAAAACACTGGTAAGTGGTTTTAGCTGGTTTACACCTGAACAGTGTATCTTGGGTCACTTTTATGCACACAATTGCCTTTATGTTGAGAGGGTCTAACATTTCATTTACTAGTCGTACTCACTGTGGGAAAACTCCTGTCCTGAAGGAGTCCACCGTTTGCCTTTTTTTTCCTAGATGTGCTGGAGCATATCTTTACAAAGATAAAGATTTTGCAAAACAGATGTTGCTCACTGGTTTAGTGCTAATATTTGAGCTAATTGTGTGAAAATGATTGGGAAATAAGATTGTGTCTTCCATTCAGATGGATAGAGAGTTCTTAAAAATAAATTTCCAAAGGGATTTGTTGAGACTATCCCTGTACCTTCCTGCACCGGTGAAGAGTACTAGTTTGACTTAGTAAGAAAGACTGAATTGCAGTGCCAAAATCAGTAGCTCTGCTCACCTTGAGTTCTGGCTGTCCAAAGGACAGTTCTCTGCAGGCACAGCTCCACAGAGTTTGGCTTCCCGGCGCTGCTGAACAGGTCCTAGAATCCCACCTGACCGGAGGTTGCTTTCCACGCTTAGTCAGAAGTTCTGTGTAACCTCAGTTGAAATGTAAGACCTGCACAGTGACTTCTGCTCTCTGACTGGGGGACAGGCTGCTGGGTTTGGGTGAGGTTTCTCTTCTCCCGATGTTTTAAATGTTCTCAGAATCCACATGTAAATCTTTATCTACGGGAGAAAGCTCAAAATAAACAAAAGAGAGAGCAGCTGGAACACTTGTGGAAGGACATGGGCAGCGTGTGTGTGCAGGGCAGCACACTGGCAGGTACCTCCCCAGGAGGATCAAGTTTACTGCAGAAGTTTTCTGAAGAGTTTGCCTTGTGAAGTAGTACAGTGCTTCTTTGTCCTCACAGCAGAAGTGTGAAAGCAGCTCCCTGTTAGAGGAGCGGGGCTTTAGTTGCTGTGGGATTGGTCACCCTTAGCTCTTCCTGTGTCAGTCACAGGTTTGGAAGAAACCCCGCTGAGTAGCTAAAGCAGTGGACCTACTAGAAATAATGAAATACTTTAGAAAAGGCGAAACAGTCAGCTCAGAATAGGAGAAAGCTCTGCTGTTGGCTGCGCTGTTCCTTAGATGAGGCGAGTAGGTGCTGATGGAGTCTGTCCTGTGTCTGGGATCCACAAGCAGCTTTCTGTCCCCTTAGAGCAGGTGTTCTGTCTGCACAGAAACACAGCAATGGAGTTGTCAGTGCACACGCTCCCTTACCTTTAGCAAGCTGGTTTGTCTACAGCCGTTTCTGTTCCCTTCAAGGACCTGATGCTTCTGCAATGGGTCCCTCTGAGCTAATTCTAACACGGGGAGCTCTCGATGAAGAGCAAGAAGACAGGGAGAGTGACGCTGATGGCATTGACCATGAAGGTAAGGGAATGAGGTCTAAAAGCTGCCTCTCAAGAAATCCCCTCTATATTTCATGACCTGGATGGACTGTAAGGAGAGCCTAGCAAACAAGCAAACATTCAGTCACCTGACGTGTCAGAATCTGTAGCAGAAGCTCCGCTGCAATGGTCAGTGCAGGGATATCACTCTGTAAGCTTTGTGAAAGTTCAATTGTAAATTTTCTATTCGAGTAATTAATAGGTGTATAACACACATAAACCAGAGAACTCGTTAGGCTTGGGGCATGCAGTGACCTCTGAACCTGATTGATGCACAGATGTGTCCATCATCTTTTTGGCCTTACAGTTTGTGGCCCTGGCTCTCTTCCCTTTTCCTGTGACTGTGGTCTTGGAGCAATCTTCTAAGTTGTTACAGTGTGATTTTTCTCTTCTATAGCTCACAGACTTAATCTTCCTTCTTTCCCTGTTCCGCTGATGGGTAGGATCACTTATTTCCTTTGCCCTGTAATGTAGTTGAAGATGGAATAGACTTTCTATGTTGCTTTGGCTATCCTGATTCTAACTTTTTTTCAGAACCACAAGTAGAACAAGTACTGAAATGGCGCTGAACTTCGGCAGCAGCGAGGACTGCGCAGGAGAAGGAGGCTGGGCAGCGGGCCTGGGGCGGGCAGGGGGATGGGGGTGGGGGCGGGCACTTAAAGGATTTCGGCCGGGGAGCTGATCTCAGCCAGCACCCAGTCGGGGCAGTCTGAGTCCCCGTAGAAGCAGAACTGCTGCGTGGGGAGAGGCGGTCAGAGGCGCACTGCCGCTCTGCGTCCTGCCCGCTCCCCGCCGCCGACTCCCGGCCCACCAGGTCGCCGCTGCTCCCCGGTCCCCCATGCCGCACAGTCCGCCTTCGCGCCCCGGAAGCGCCCCGTGTGCCGGTGGGGGGCTCCCCGAGGGGCTCTGCAGGGGCCTTGGGGCCGGGACCCCGGGGGTACAGCCCGACCAAGGGGCGGGGCAGAGGACGGGGTCCCGGGGACGGGACCCGGGACGGCCACGGACCCGCGGGAAGGGCCCCTCCGACACGGCCCTAGTCCCTCCTCCCGACCACCCGAGCACCTCCCGCCACCCGCGGCCGCGGCCCCGGCCCCGGCCCCGCGGGCTCCAAGCCCCGCCAATCCGGGCCCGAGGCAGCGTCTGGCCCGCCAATCCCGGCCCGCCTTCCTCGGCGCCGTCCAATCACAGCCCGCCTTTTCAATCCGGCAGCGGTCCCGCAAGCTCTGCCCGCTCAGCCGCGGCGCGGCCCCTCCGCGCGGCCCCGTCCCCCCGTTCCCCTCAGGTGCCGCTGGGACCGCGGAAGGGCGGTGGGAGCTCCGCAATCACGTCCCGTCCGGGAGCTCTCCCAGGAGAAGGGGAGGGAGGCGGGGAGCGGGCGGGAGGGGCTCCGGGAGCGGGGCTAGCGGGGGTCTCGGGAAGCGGCGGGCGGGGATTGGCGGGGCTGGAACGGGGGGGCGGGGCTGTGCGGGCCGCGGGCTATAAATGGCGGGGAGGGGGCGCGGGGGGGGCAGTTCGGCGGCGGAGGTGGAAGCGGCGCTGGAGCGGCGGGAGCCGGGGCGAGATCGGCGGTGAGCTGGGGCGGGGCTCCCGCGGCTGCCGCTCCAGGCACGTAGCCTGGCTCGGGCACAGGGGCCGCTCTCTCCGGGAGGTTCTGGCTCCCGCCGTGCAGGTCCGATCCCGGCCCGCCACTCCCAGCCCGCTTTTCTCCGCTCCGTCCAATCGTAGCCCGCCCTTTCAATGGGGCCGCGGTCCCGTAAGCTGTGCCCGCTCAGCCGCGCCGCGGCGCGCCCCCCTTCCCCACGTTCCCCTCAGACGCGGGTGCCACAGCTCCGCGCTCACGTCCCGTCTGGGAGTTCTTCCGGGAGGCGGGGAGGGGGCGGGAGCGGCGGCGGCCCTTTCAATGGGGCCGCGGTCGAGCAAGCTCTGCCCGCTCAGCTGCGGCGCGGAGCCGCCCCCCTCTCCACCTCGCCCCCCCGCGTTCCCCTCAGGCGCCGGTCTCGCCGCCTTTGCTTCGGGATCCGCCGGAGCCGCGCCTGCGCTGCCGCGGTGCCCGCAGGCGCTGTTGAAAGGGCGGGTGGCAGGCCCGCGGTCCCGTCCCGTCCCGGAGTTCTCCCGGCAGAAGGGGAGGGAGGCGGGGAGCGGGCGGAAGCGGAGCAGGCCCTGGGAGCGGGGCGTGAGGGGACAGCGGGATTCTTGGGGACGGGCAGGGCGGGAAGGGGCAGGCGGGGATTGGCGGGGCCGGACGCTGCCGGACGCTGGGATTGGCTGGGCTGGCACGAGGGGGCGGGGCTGTGCGGGCCGCGGGCTATAAATGGCGGGGAGGGGGCGCGGGGGGGGGGGCAGTTCGGCGGCGGAGGTGGAAACGGCGCTGGAGCGGCGGGAGCCGGGGCGAGATCGGCGGTGAGCTGGGGCGGGGCTCCCGCGGCTGCCGCTCCAGGCACGTAGCCTGGCTCGGGCACAGGAGCCGCTCTCTCCGGGAGGTTCTGGTTCCCGCCGTGCAGGTCCGATCCCGGCCCGCCACTCCCAGCCCGCTTTTCTCCGCTCCGTCCGATCGTAGCCCGCCCTTTCAATGGGGCCGCGGTCCCGTAAGCTGTGCCCGCTCAGCCGCGCCGCGGCGCGCCCCCCTTCCCCACGTTCCCCTCAGGCGCGGGTGCCACAGCTCCGCGCTCACGTCCCGTCTGGGAGTTCTTCCGGGAGGCGGGGAGGGGGCGGGAGCGGCGGCGGCCCTTTCAATGGGGCCGCGGTCGAGCAAGCTCTGCCCGCTCAGCTGCGGCGCGGAGCCGCCCCCCTCTCCACCTCGCCCCCCCGCGTTCCCCTCAGGCGCCGGTCTCGCCGCCTTTGCTTCGGGATCCGCCGGAGCCGCGCCTGCGCTGCCGCGGTGCCCGCAGGCGCTGTTGAAAGGGCGGGTGGCAGGCCCGCGGTCCCGTCCCGTCCCGGAGTTCTCCCGGCAGAAGGGGAGGGAGGCGGGGAGCGGGCGGAAGCGGAGCAGCCCCTGGGAGCGGGGCGTGAGGGGACAGCGGGATTCTTGGGGACGGGCAGGGCGGGAACGGGCAGGCGGGGATTGGCGGGGCCGGACGCTGCCGGACGCTGGGATTGGCTGGGCTGGCACGAGGGGGGCGGGGCTGTGCGGGCCGCGGGCTATAAATGGCGGGGGGGGGGGCGCCCTGGGGGCAGTTCGGCGGCGGGGCTGGGGGCGGCGCTGGAGCGGCGGGAGCCGGCCCGGGATCGGCGCGGCCGCCGGGCCGAGGAGCGGCGGTGAGCCAGGCTGGGACCCTCGCGGCTGCCGCTCCAGGGAGCGGTGGGGAGCCATGGGGCAGCACCCCCTCGGCTGCCGATCCCGGGGGGAGCCGGGGTCGGTCCCCCACAGCTGCCGAGGCAGGGCGTTGGGCAGACGGTGTCCCGGGCAGCTGTGCCGGCCAGCTTTGGTCAGTGCTCAGGGGGGGAGCAGCCCATGCTCAGGGGTCCTCCCCCGAACCAGAAGGACTAGGATGCAGCCTCTCAGTGGGGCTGGTATTGAAAGTATTGTTACAAAGAAAAGTAATAAAAGATGTTTCATTCTATTATAATTTTATTTTACTTTTATTTTCATCTTTGACTACTTGATTGTTTATTCTATTGTTTTGTTGCTGTTCCCGTTGGGAACAGAGATATTTAAGTGAACGACAAAGACTGATTTGTGACCTTGTCAACAGCCCCGTCTGCAGAGATACTCAGGAGCAGATTTAGGCAGAGGCAGCAGAAAGCTGAGGAAGAGGCAGCAGAAAGCTGAGGAAGAGGCAGCAGAAAGCTGAGGAAGAGGCAGCAGAAAGCTGAGGAAGAGGCAGCAGAAAGCTGAGGAAGAGGCAGCAGAAAGCTGAGGCAGAGGCAGCAGAAAGCTGAGGCAGAGGCAGCAGAAAGATGAGAACCTGGAGCTCGGGCAGCAGAGCTGGTGGAGACATAAAGACGGTAGGACTGTGGGCAGAACAAGAGTGGGGCTGGATTAGGGAGCATGCACCTGGCATAATTACTGCAGGGATGGAGCTGGGATAAAAATAGTCAGACCTGGCCTGGAATGTGGGCTTGAGAGCTGGGGTGGAAAACTCAGACCTTTAACAAAAGAAAGCTGCTAGGATTGGAACGTGCAGCAGCTTTACCGGGAGCTGACAGCAGAGCTGTCAGAGAAATAAAGGTTGTGGGTCTGGGTATGGGATAGGGAGAGTGGTGCTCGGGAAGGGACTGCGGAGCAGGGATAGGGACTGTGGCACTGTAGCAGAAATCACTGTAGGATTGAGACAGGGACTGGCATCGTCGCTGAAATCCCTGTGTGGCTGTGGAACTGGGATTATAAATGGGAATGTGGACTGAGAGGCTGGGGCTGAAATGAGCATAGTGTTAGGATTGCATGTCTGGAGCTGGGAGGGTGTCTGGAGCTCAGATAGGGCCTGTCACTGAGAGGCTGGGGTAGGGATGGCTTCTGGGCTTGGAACTGTAACACTTGGGCAGTAATGACAGCAATCAGTGTGAGATAGGGCCTGTGGCACCGTCGCTGAAATCCCTGAGTGGCTGTGGGAAAGGGATTAAAGGGCGGGAATGTGGATTGGGTGGGTGGAGCTGAAATCACTGAGGGGCTGGGGTAGGGAGAGGGTTTGGGCTTGGGACAGTAACACTTGGGCAGTAAGGACAGCAATCCCTGTGAGATAGGGCCTCTGGTACCGTCGCTGAAGTGGCTGTGTGTCTGCTATAGGGATTGATGGGCGGGAACATGGAGTGGGGGGGAAGAGCTGAAATGAGTCTAGGGCAGGGATCTGGACTTTGGAGTTGGGATGGGGTTTGTGGGGTTGGAGGAGCACCTGGGGGACTGGGATTGGGAGTGTGAGGCTGGAGCTGGAAAGTCACAGAGCTGGAGGCAAGATGAAGATCCTGCAGCGAGAACCTGGAGCAGCTTCCCGTGGCGGCGATGGCAAGATTTGGAGCTACTGCTGAGAGAGCAGAGCTGGCGGTGCAATAAAGCTTGTGGGTCTCGAGCTGAAATCACTGAGGGGCTGGGGTAGGGAGAGGGTTTGGGCTTGGGACAGTAACGCTTGGGCAGTAAGGACAGCAATCCCTGTGAGATAGGGCTGTGGCACCGTCGTTGAAATCCCTGTGTGGCAGTGGAGTTTGGATTATAATTGGGAATGTGGACTGAGAGGTTGAAGGTGAAATGAGCATAGTGGTAGGATTGCATCTGTGGAGCTGGGAGGGTGTCTGGAGCTCAGATAGGGCCTGTGGCACCGTTGCTGAAATCCCTGAGTGGCTGTGGGAAAGGGATTAAAGGGCGGGAATGTGGATTGGGTGGGTGGAGCTGAAATCACTGAGGGGCTGGGGTAGGGAGAGGGTTTGGGCTTGGGACAGTAACACTTGGGCAGTAAGGACAGCAATCCCTGTGAGATAGGGCTGTGGCACCGTCGTTGAAATCCCTGTGTGGCAGTGGAGTTTGGATTATAATTGGGAATGTGGACTGAGAGGTTGAAGGTGAAATGAGCATAGTGGTAGGATTGCATCTGTGGAGCTGGGAGGGTGTCTGGAGCTCAGATAGGGCCTGTGGCACCGTTGCTGAAATCCCTGAGTGGCTGTGGGAAAGGGATTAAAGGGCGGGAATGTGGATTGGGGGGGTGGAGCTGAAATCACTGAGGGGCTGGGGTAGGGAGAGGGTTTGGGCTTGGGACAGTAACACTTGGGCAGTAAGGACAGCAATCCCTGTGAGATAGGGCCTCTGGTACCGTCGCTGAAGTGGCTGTGTGTCTGCTCTAGGGATTGATGGGCGGGAACATGGAGTGGGGGGGAAGAGCTGAAATGAGTCTAGGGCAGGGATCTGGACTTTGGAGTTGGGATGGGGTTTGTGGGGTTGGAGGAGCACCTGGGGGACTGGGATTGGGAGTGTGAGGCTGGAGCTGGAAAGTCACAGAGCTGGAGGCAAGATGAAGATCCTGCAGCGAGAACCTGGAGCAGCTTCCCGTGGCGGCGATGGCAAGATTTGGAGCTACTGCTGAGAGAGCAGAGCTGGCAGTGCAATAAAGCTTGTGGGTCTCGAGCTGAAATCACTGAGGGGCTGGGGTAGGGAGAGGGTTTGGGCTTGGGACAGTAACGCTTGGGCAGTAAGGACAGCAATCCCTGTGAGATAGGGCTGTGGCACCGTCGTTGAAATCCCTGTGTGGCAGTGGAGTTTGGATTATAATTGGGAATGTGGACTGAGAGGTTGAAGGTGAAATGAGCATAGTGGTAGGATTGCATCTGTGGAGCTGGGAGGGTGTCTGGAGCTCAGATAGGGCCTGTGGCACCGTTGCTGAAATCCCTGAGTGGCTGTGGGAAAGGGATTAAAGGGCGGGAATGTGGATTGGGTGGGTGGAGCTGAAATCACTGAGGGGCTGGGGTAGGGAGAGGGTTTGGGCTTGGGACAGTAACACTTGGGCAGTAAGGACAGCAATCCCTGTGAGATAGGGCTGTGGCACCGTCGTTGAAATCCCTGTGTGGCAGTGGAGTTTGGATTATAATTGGGAATGTGGACTGAGAGGTTGAAGGTGAAATGAGCATAGTGGTAGGATTGCATCTGTGGAGCTGGGAGGGTGTCTGGAGCTCAGATTGGGCCTGTGGCACCGTTGCTGAAATCCCTGAGTGGCTGTGGGAAAGGGATTAAAGGGCGGGAATGTGGATTGGGTGGGTAGAGCTGAAATCACTGAGGGGCTGGGGTAGGGAGAGGGTTTGGGCTTGGGACAGTAACGCTTGGGCAGTAAGGACAGCAATCCCTGTGAGATAGGGCCTCTGGTACCGTCGCTGAAGTGGCTGTGTGTCTGCTCTAGGGATTGATGGGCGGGAACATGGAGTGGGGGGGAAGAGCTGAAATGAGTCTAGGGCAGGGATCTGGACTTTGGAGTTGGGATGGGGTTTGTGGGGTTGGAGGAGCACCTGGGGGACTGGGATTGGGAGTGTGAGGCTGGAGCTGGAAAGTCACAGAGCTGGAGGCAAGATGAAGATCCTGCAGCGAGAACCTGGAGCAGCTTCCCGTGGCGGCGATGGCAAGATTTGGAGCTACTGCTGAGAGAGCAGAGCTGGCAGTGCAATAAAGCTTGTGGGTCTCGAGCTGAAATCACTGAGGGGCTGGGGTAGGGAGAGGGTTTGGGCTTGGGACAGTAACGCTTGGGCAGTAAGGACAGCAATCCCTGTGAGATAGGGCTGTGGCACCGTCGTTGAAATCCCTGTGTGGCAGTGGAGTTTGGATTATAATTGGGAATGTGGACTGAGAGGTTGAAGGTGAAATGAGCATAGTGGTAGGATTGCATCTGTGGAGCTGGGAGGGTGTCTGGAGCTCAGATAGGGCCTGTGGCACCGTTGCTGAAATCCCTGAGTGGCTGTGGGAAAGGGATTAAAGGGCGGGAATGTGGATTGGGGGGGTGGAGCTGAAATCACTGAGGGGCTGGGGTAGGGAGAGGGTTTGGGCTTGGGACAGTAACACTTGGGCAGTAAGGACAGCAATCCCTGTGAGATAGGGCCTCTGGTACCGTCGCTGAAGTGGCTGTGTGTCTGCTCTAGGGATTGATGGGCGGGAACATGGAGTGGGGGGGAAGAGCTGAAATGAGTCTAGGGCAGGGATCTGGACTTTGGAGTTGGGATGGGGTTTGTGGGGTTGGAGGAGCACCTGGGGGACTGGGATTGGGAGTGTGAGGCTGGAGCTGGAAAGTCACAGAGCTGGAGGCAAGATGAAGATCCTGCAGCGAGAACCTGGAGCAGCTTCCCGTGGCGGCGATGGCAAGATTTGGAGCTACTGCTGAGAGAGCAGAGCTGGCAGTGCAATAAAGCTTGTGGGTCTCGAGCTGAAATCACTGAGGGGCTGGGGTAGGGAGAGGGTTTGGGCTTGGGACAGTAACGCTTGGGCAGTAAGGACAGCAATCCCTGTGAGATAGGGCTGTGGCACCGTCGTTGAAATCCCTGTGTGGCAGTAGAGTTTGGATTATAATTGGGAATGTGGACTGAGAGGTTGAAGGTGAAATGAGCATAGTGGTAGGATTGCATCTGTGGAGCTGGGAGGGTGTCTGGAGCTCAGATAGGGCCTGTGGCACCGTTGCTGAAATCCCTGAGTGGCTGTGGGAAAGGGATTAAAGGGCGGGAATGTGGATTGGGTGGGTGGAGCTGAAATCACTGAGGGGCTGGGGTAGGGAGAGGGTTTGGGCTTGGGACAGTAACACTTGGGCAGTAAGGACAGCAATCCCTGTGAGATAGGGCTGTGGCACCGTCGTTGAAATCCCTGTGTGGCAGTGGAGTTTGGATTATAATTGGGAATGTGGACTGAGAGGTTGAAGCTGAAATGAGCATAGTGGTAGGATTGCATCTGTGGAGCTGGGAGGGTGTCTGGAGCTCAGATAGGGCCTGTGGCACCGTCACTGAAATCCCTGAGTGGCTGTGGAAAAGGGATTAAAGGGCGGGAATGTGGATTGGGTGGGTAGAGCTGAAATCACTGAGGGGCTGGGGTAGGGAGAGGGTTTGGGCTTGGGACAGTAACACTTGGGCAGTAAGGACAGCAATCCCTGTGAGATAGGGCCTCTGGTACCGTCGCTGAAGTGGCTGTGTGTCTGCTATAGGGATTGATGGGCGGGAACATGGAGTGGGGGGGAAGAGCTGAAATGAGTCTAGGGCAGGGATCTGGACTTTGGAGTTGGGATGGGGTTTGTGGGGTTGGAGGAGCACCTGGGGGACTGGGATTGGGAGTGTGAGGCTGGAGCTGGAAAGTCACAGAGCTGGAGGCAAGATGAAGATCCTGCAGCGAGAACCTGGAGCAGCTTCCCGTGGCGGCGATGGCAAGATTTGGAGCTACTGCTGAGAGAGCAGAGCTGGCAGTGCAATAAAGCTTGTGGGTCTCGAGCTGAAATCACTGAGGGGCTGGGGTAGGGAGAGGGTTTGGGCTTGGGACAGTAACGCTTGGGCAGTAAGGACAGCAATCCCTGTGAGATAGGGCTGTGGCACCGTCGTTGAAATCCCTGTGTGGCAGTGGAGTTTGGATTATAATTGGGAATGTGGACTGAGAGGTTGAAGGCTGAAATGAGCATAGTGGTAGGATTGCATCTGTGGAGCTGGGAGGGTGTCTGGAGCTCAGATAGGGCCTGTGGCACCGTTGCTGAAATCCCTGAGTGGCTGTGGGAAAGGGATTAAAGGGCGGGAATGTGGATTGGGTGGGTGGAGCTGAAATCACTGAGGGGCTGGGGTAGGGAGAGGGTTTGGGCTTGGGACAGTAACACTTGGGCAGTAAGGACAGCAATCCCTGTGAGATAGGGCCTCTGGTACCGTCGCTGAAGTGGCTGTGTGTCTGCTCTAGGGATTGATGGGCGGGAACATGGAGTGGGGGGGAAGAGCTGAAATGAGTCTAGGGCAGGGATCTGGACTTTGGAGTTGGGATGGGGTTTGTGGGGTTGGAGGAGCACCTGGGGGACTGGGATTGGGAGTGTGAGGCTGGAGCTGGAAAGTCACAGAGCTGGAGGCAAGATGAAGATCCTGCAGCGAGAACCTGGAGCAGCTTCCCGTGGCGGCGATGGCAAGATTTGGAGCTACTGCTGAGAGAGCAGAGCTGGCAGTGCAATAAAGCTTGTGGGTCTCGAGCTGAAATCACTGAGGGGCTGGGGTAGGGAGAGGGTTTGGGCTTGGGACAGTAACGCTTGGGCAGTAAGGACAGCAATCCCTGTGAGATAGGGCTGTGGCACCGTCGTTGAAATCCCTGTGTGGCAGTGGAGTTTGGATTATAATTGGGAATGTGGACTGAGAGGTTGAAGGTGAAATGAGCATAGTGGTAGGATTGCATCTGTGGAGCTGGGAGGGTGTCTGGAGCTCAGATAGGGCCTGTGGCACCGTTGCTGAAATCCCTGAGTGGCTGTGGGAAAGGGATTAAAGGGCGGGAATGTGGATTGGGTGGGTGGAGCTGAAATCACTGAGGGGCTGGGGTAGGGAGAGGGTTTGGGCTTGGGACAGTAACACTTGGGCAGTAAGGACAGCAATCCCTGTGAGATAGGGCTGTGGCACCGTCGTTGAAATCCCTGTGTGGCAGTGGAGTTTGGATTATAATTGGGAATGTGGACTGAGAGGTTGAAGCTGAAATGAGCATAGTGGTAGGATTGCATCTGTGGAGCTGGGAGGGTGTCTGGAGCTCAGATAGGGCCTGTGGCACCGTTGCTGAAATCCCTGAGTGGCTGTGGGAAAGGGATTAAAGGGCGGGAATGTGGATTGGGTGGGTGGAGCTGAAATCACTGAGGGGCTGGGGTAGGGAGAGGGTTTGGGCTTGGGACAGTAACACTTGGGCAGTAAGGACAGCAATCCCTGTGAGATAGGGCCTCTGGTACCGTCGCTGAAGTGGCTGTGTGTCTGCTCTAGGGATTGATGGGCGGGAACATGGAGTGGGGGGGAAGAGCTGAAATGAGTCTAGGGCAGGGATCTGGACTTTGGAGTTGGGATGGGGTTTGTGGGGTTGGAGGAGCACCTGGGGGACTGGGATTGGGAGTGTGAGGCTGGAGCTGGAAAGTCACAGAGCTGGAGGCAAGATGAAGATCCTGCAGCGAGAACCTGGAGCAGCTTCCCGTGGCGGCGATGGCAAGATTTGGAGCTACTGCTGAGAGAGCAGAGCTGGCAGTGCAATAAAGCTTGTGGGTCTCGAGCTGAAATCACTGAGGGGCTGGGGTAGGGAGAGGGTTTGGGCTTGGGACAGTAACACTTGGGCAGTAAGGACAGCAATCCCTGTGAGATAGGGCTGTGGCACCGTCGTTGAAATCCCTGTGTGGCAGTGGAGTTTGGATTATAATTGGGAATGTGGACTGAGAGGTTGAAGGTGAAATGAGCATAGTGGTAGGATTGCATCTGTGGAGCTGGGAGGGTGTCTGGAGCTCAGATAGGGCCTGTGGCACCGTTGCTGAAATCCCTGAGTGGCTGTGGGAAAGGGATTAAAGGGCGGGAATGTGGATTGGGTGGGTGGAGCTGAAATCACTGAGGGGCTGGGGTAGGGAGAGGGTTTGGGCTTGGGACAGTAACACTTGGGCAGTAAGGACAGCAATCCCTGTGAGATAGGGCTGTGGCACCGTCGTTGAAATCCCTGTGTGGCAGTGGAGTTTGGATTATAATTGGGAATGTGGACTGAGAGGTTGAAGGTGAAATGAGCATAGTGGTAGGATTGCATCTGTGGAGCTGGGAGGGTGTCTGGAGCTCAGATAGGGCCTGTGGCACCGTTGCTGAAATCCCTGAGTGGCTGTGGGAAAGGGATTAAAGGGCGGGAATGTGGATTGGGTGGGTGGAGCTGAATCACTGAGGGGCTGGGGTAGGGAGAGGGTTTGGGCTTGGGACAGTAACAGCTTGGGCAGTAAGGACAGCAATCCCTGTGAGATAGGGCTGTGGCACCGTCGTTGAAATCCCTGTGTGGCAGTGGAGTTTGGATTATAATTGGGAATGTGGACTGAGAGGTTGAAGGTGAAATGAGCATAGTGGTAGGATTGCATCTGTGGAGCTGGGAGGGTGTCTGGAGCTCAGATAGGGCCTGTGGCACCGTTGCTGAAATCCCTGAGTGGCTGTGGGAAAGGGATTAAAGGGCGGGAATGTGGATTGGGTGGGTGGAGCTGAAATCACTGAGGGGCTGGGGTAGGGAGAGGGTTTGGGCTTGGGACAGTAACACTTGGGCAGTAAGGACAGCAATCCCTGTGAGATAGGGCCTCTGGTACCGTCGCTGTAGTGGCTGTGTGTCTGCTCTAGGGATTGATGGGCGGGAACATGGAGTGGGGGGGAAGAGCTGAAATGAGTCTAGGGCAGGGATCTGGACTTTGGAGTTGGGATGGGGTTTGTGGGGTTGGAGGAGCACCTGGGGGACTGGGATTGGGAGTGTGAGGCTGGAGCTGGAAAGTCACAGAGCTGGAGGCAAGATGAAGATCCTGCAGCGAGAACCTGGAGCAGCTTCCCGTGGCGGCGATGGCAAGATTTGGAGCTACTGCTGAGAGAGCAGAGCTGGCAGTGCAATAAAGCTTGTGGGTCTCGAGCTGAAATCACTGAGGGGCTGGGGTAGGGAGAGGGTTTGGGCTTGGGACAGTAACGCTTGGGCAGTAAGGACAGCAATCCCTGTGAGATAGGGCTGTGGCACCGTCGTTGAAATCCCTGTGTGGCAGTGGAGTTTGGATTATAATTGGGAATGTGGACTGAGAGGTTGAAGGCTGAAATGAGCATAGTGGTAGGATTGCATCTGTGGAGCTGGGAGGGTGTCTGGAGCTCAGATAGGGCCTGTGGCACCGTTGCTGAAATCCCTGAGTGGCTGTGGGAAAGGGATTAAAGGGCGGGAATGTGGATTGGGTGGGTGGAGCTGAAATCACTGAGGGGCTGGGGTAGGGAGAGGGTTTGGGCTTGGGACAGTAACACTTGGGCAGTAAGGACAGCAATCCCTGTGAGATAGGGCCTCTGGTACCGTCGCTGAAGTGGCTGTGTGTCTGCTATAGGGATTGATGGGCGGGAACATGGAGTGGGGGGGAAGAGCTGAAATGAGTCTAGGGCAGGGATCTGGACTTTGGAGTTGGGATGGGGTTTGTGGGGTTGGAGGAGCACCTGGGGGACTGGGATTGGGAGTGTGAGGCTGGAGCTGGAAAGTCACAGAGCTGGAGGCAAGATGAAGATCCTGCAGCGAGAACCTGGAGCAGCTTCCCGTGGCGGCGATGGCAAGATTTGGAGCTACTGCTGAGAGAGCAGAGCTGGCAGTGCAATAAAGCTTGTGGGTCTCGAGCTGAAATCACTGAGGGGCTGGGGTAGGGAGAGGGTTTGGGCTTGGGACAGTAACGCTTGGGCAGTAAGGACAGCAATCCCTGTGAGATAGGGCTGTGGCACCGTCGTTGAAATCCCTGTGTGGCAGTGGAGTTTGGATTATAATTGGGAATGTGGACTGAGAGGTTGAAGCTGAAATGAGCATAGTGGTAGGATTGCATCTGTGGAGCTGGGAGGGTGTCTGGAGCTCAGATAGGGCCTGTGGCACCGTTGCTGAAATCCCTGAGTGGCTGTGGGAAAGGGATTAAAGGGCGGGAATGTGGATTGGGTGGGTGGAGCTGAAATCACTGAGGGGCTGGGGTAGGGAGAGGGTTTGGGCTTGGGACAGTAACACTTGGGCAGTAAGGACAGCAATCCCTGTGAGATAGGGCCTCTGGTACCGTCGCTGAAGTGGCTGTGTGTCTGCTCTAGGGATTGATGGGCGGGAACATGGAGTGGGGGGGAAGAGCTGAAATGAGTCTAGGGCAGGGATCTGGACTTTGGAGTTGGGATGGGGTTTGTGGGGTTGGAGGAGCACCTGGGGGACTGGGATTGGGAGTGTGAGGCTGGAGCTGGAAAGTCACAGAGCTGGAGGCAAGATGAAGATCCTGCAGCGAGAACCTGGAGCAGCTTCCCGTGGCGGCGATGGCAAGATTTGGAGCTACTGCTGAGAGAGCAGAGCTGGCAGTGCAATAAAGCTTGTGGGTCTCGAGCTGAAATCACTGAGGGGCTGGGGTAGGGAGAGGGTTTGGGCTTGGGACAGTAACGCTTGGGCAGTAAGGACAGCAATCCCTGTGAGATAGGGCTGTGGCACCGTCGTTGAAATCCCTGTGTGGCAGTGGAGTTTGGATTATAATTGGGAATGTGGACTGAGAGGTTGAAGCTGAAATGAGCATAGTGGTAGGATTGCATCTGTGGAGCTGGGAGGGTGTCTGGAGCTCAGATAGGGCCTGTGGCACCGTTGCGGAAATCCCTGAGTGGCTGTGGGAAAGGGATTAAAGGGCGGGAATGTGGATTGGGTGGGTGGAGCTGAAATCACTGAGGGGCTGGGGTAGGGAGAGGGTTTGGGCTTGGGACAGTAACACTTGGGCAGTAAGGACAGCAATCCCTGTGAGATAGGGCCTCTGGTACCGTCGCTGAAGTGGCTGTGTGTCTGCTCTAGGGATTGATGGGCGGGAACATGGAGTGGGGGGGAAGAGCTGAAATGAGTCTAGGGCAGGGATCTGGACTTTGGAGTTGGGATGGGGTTTGTGGGGTTGGAGGAGCACCTGGGGGACTGGGATTGGGAGTGTGAGGCTGGAGCTGGAAAGTCACAGAGCTGGAGGCAAGATGAAGATCCTGCAGCGAGAACCTGGAGCAGCTTCCCGTGGCGGCGATGGCAAGATTTGGAGCTACTGCTGAGAGAGCAGAGCTGGCGGTGCAATAAAGCTTGTGGGTCTCGAGCTGAAATCACTGAGGGGCTGGGGTAGGGAGAGGGTTTGGGCTTGGGACAGTAACGCTTGGGCAGTAAGGACAGCAATCCCTGTGAGATAGGGCTGTGGCACCGTCGTTGAAATCCCTGTGTGGCAGTGGAGTTTGGATTATAATTGGGAATGTGGACTGAGAGGTTGAAGCTGAAATGAGCATAGTGGTAGGATTGCATCTGTGGAGCTGGGAGGGTGTCTGGAGCTCAGATAGGGCCTGTGGCACCGTTGCGGAAATCCCTGAGTGGCTGTGGGAAAGGGATTAAAGGGCGGGAATGTGGATTGGGTGGGTGGAGCTGAAATCACTGAGGGGCTGGGGTAGGGAGAGGGTTTGGGCTTGGGACAGTAACACTTGGGCAGTAAGGACAGCAATCCCTGTGAGATAGGGCCTCTGGTACCGTCGCTGAAGTGGCTGTGTGTCTGCTATAGGGATTGATGGGCGGGAACATGGAGTGGGGGGGAAGAGCTGAAATGAGTCTAGGGCAGGGATCTGGACTTTGGAGTTGGGATGGGGTTTGTGGGGTTGGAGGAGCACCTGGGGGACTGGGATTGGGAGTGTGAGGCTGGAGCTGGAAAGTCACAGAGCTGGAGCCAAGATGAAGATCCTGCAGCGAGAACCTGGAGCAGCTTCCCGTGGCGGCGATGGCAAGATTTGGAGCTACTGCTGAGAGAGCAGAGCTGGCAGTGCAATAAAGCTTGTGGGTCTCGAGCTGAAATCACTGAGGGGCTGGGAAAGAGCTGGGGGTTAGGATATGGACTGGATACTTTGGTCAGGGACTGTTGGTTTTGAGTAGAAATTACTGTGGGATTTTGATTGTATTTTTGTGCACTCTGGGAAGTCTAGTAATTCTATTGCAAGCCATTGGAGGGAACTGGGAGTACTGGGTGGAGTCAGCTGTTCTATGGAGAAGGCCCAGGTGTTAACAATGAGCGGGAGGAGGGGCCAGGGCTTGGGCTGAGGCCCCTCGGCTGTTGTTCGGGCTCAGGAGCTGTAGCAGGACTTCTTAGACTGTGACTCAGGTGAGTCTGTTTCAATTTCACCTTTCCAGTCCCTTCCCACTGTCCCCAGTCCCTCCCCACTGTCCCCAGTCCCTCCTGAGTCCCTCTCAGTTTCTCCCCAGTGCCCCAAACCCCATCCCAGTGCAGCCAGTCCCTCCCTGTTCCTTCCCCAGTGCCTCCACTCCTTCCCAATTGCTCCCCCTGCACCCCAGTCCCATCCCAGTCCATCCCTAGTACCCTCAGTCCAACCAAGCTCCCTGCACAGTTCCCTCCAGAACCTCCCCAGTGCTCCCAGTCCTTCCAAAGTTGCCTCAAACCCACTGCAGTCCCTCCCAGTGCCCTCAATCCCATCCCAGTTCCCTCCCCAGTGATCCCACTTGCTCCCAAGTGTCCCCAGTGCAGCCCAGTCCCAACCCAGTGCCCCTGGTACCTCCCCAGTGCCCTCAGTGCCATCCTAGTTCTCTCAGTCCCATCCGAGTGCCTCCAGTCCTTCCCCACTGCATCCCAGTGCTCCTAGTCCCTCCCAAGTGCATTCAAGTGCCGTCATCAGTGCCCCCAGTCCCTCCCCAGTCCCATCCCAGTCCATCATAAATGATTCCTAGTCCTCCCCCAGTGCTTCCAATCGAATCCCAGTCCCTCCCCAGTCCTTTCCCAGTACATCTGCGCCCCATCCCAGTGCTCCCGGTCCCTCCCCAGAGATTCTCAGGCCCGGCCCAGGCACGCTCCCCAGTCCCCTCCCCAGTCCTCTCACAGTCCCCTTGCAGTCCCTTCCCAGTCCTATCCCAGTCCCTGCACTCCCTTTCCCAGTGCTCCCAGTCCCATCCCACTTCCCTCCCCAGTGACCCTCAGTCCCATCCCTGTGCCCACCCAGCACATCTCAGTCCCGTCCCGGTGCCTGTAGTCCCACTGTCCCCAATCCCTCCCCAATGACCCCTGTCCCCTCCCAGTTCCCCCAGTCCCTCCCCTGAGAATCCCAGTTGCAGTCCAGTGCCCCCAGTGCCAGCCCACTTCTCCCCAGTCCATCTCCAGTGCCCTCAGTCCCATCCCAGTCCCTCCCTACTACCCCCAGTCCCTCTCCAGTGCCCCTAGTCTCAGCCCAGTGCCCCTAGTCGCACCCACTGCAATCCAACTCCCTTGAAGTGTCTCCAGTCCCATCCCAGTCCCTCCCCACTGCCCCCAGTCCCTCCCCAGTGCCTTGGGCTCCTTTTCCCTGTGCATCCCATTCCCATCCCAGTCGCTTCCCAGTCCCTCCCTGCTCCCTCCCCCGTTCCCCCAGTCCTAGCCCAGTGCCACCAGTGCTCCCAGTCCCACCCCAGTGCCCCCCCCTCTCATCCCAGTCCCTTCCCACTTCTCTCAGTGCGAGCCAGCGCCCCATTCCTTCCCAAGTGTCTCCTGCAGTGCAACCCGGTCCTTCCCCAGTTCACCCAGTCCCTTCACACTGCCCCCAGTCCCATTCCAAGTCCCTCCTGGTGACTCCCAGTCCCATCCCAGTGGTTGCCCCAGTGTGTCCTAGGCCTCCCCCAGTGCCTCTCAGTCCTATCCCAGTGCCTCCAGTCCTCCCCAGAGAATCCCAGGCCAGCTCAGTTCCCCCAGTGTCCCCAGGGCCTCTCCAGTGCCCTCAGTCCCGGCCCAGTCCCTCCCCAGCGCATCTCACTCCTATCCCAGTGCCGCCAGTCCCACGGTCCCCAGTCCCTCCCCAATGACCCCCAGTCCCATCCCAGTGCTCCCAGTCCCTCCCCCCTGGCGAAAATCTCAGTCCCACCCCAGTGTCCCCACTCCCAGACAAATCCCCCCAGTCCCTCTCCAGTTGTCCCCAGTCCCATCCCATCCTCCCCGCTGTCCCCAGTCCCTCCCAGTGCATCC